>NC_055662.1:21611075-22320242 GCF_017976325.1 Chelmon rostratus | reverse complement strand
CACACGTCAGACTGACAATCAGACTGGAGCTCAGAGCGTGCATAAAATTAGGACACACACACACACACACAACACACACTGACATACATGATGAGTCGCCTACACCTCCCATGGCAGCCAAACAATGAGCCTCACTGACATTCATCTCTATCATATTTATCTGCTGGCAGACTAGAAAAACGGAGTCGTCCCGCTATCTGGAAGCTCTTTTCTTCTCATTTTCTCTGTATCATGCATTTACATTTCAGTCCTTTAGCGCTCAACCCTATTCATACCCCCGAATTTAGAATCATTCATTTATTATCTAGGCTACCAACAAAGGCAAACAACTGGGACAGCGTCACTGACTATTAATAGAAGTTCCTCTGCAGTGTATGTTGTTAAGAGTTATTATAATATGTGGAGCAGACACAGAGAGGAAGAGTCTAACGGAGGAGGAAGAGAGGAAGGATAAGAGCTTTATTAAAGGCAGAGGGGGCAGCTGTGGGTACAATGCTTTACCAGATAGGCAGCGGCAGGTCGAAGCCTGAACTCGTCAGACACATCTCCATATGAAAGGAGCTCCGTGCCACTCTAAACACTACGTATGCATTCGTAATGCAGCTCAAACATAGGACTGGGAATTCATCCACCGCTACATGTGAGTGTGTGTGTGTGCTTAAGCAGGTGCTCAGAGGACAAATGGTAATCAATCTGAATTCAACTAGTCCTGTCTCCACCTGGCGCACAACATATCCACCGACCATGCTTCCCCGAATAGGACAGGTCATTTTTTTGGGCATCCATCGAGGCATGTCACGCAAATAACAAAGGAGACAGAGCTCTGATAACTAGGTGTCCACCCCTCTAATTACAGCTAAACTGATGTTAAGCAGTGACGTTATGATGTCTAAATGAGTTTTTCACAGCATGCCACCTTACATGTTTGAATTATAAAGGAGAAAATCTCCCAGAGCGCAGGCCTGTCTGTCTTTGTGTCTCCCTGCCTGTCGGTGATCCATGATCTCAGACTGGAACGGTGCAGCTTACAGTAAAGCTGGCAGCTGACTGACAGCTTAAGTCAAAAACATGAAATATGTTATGTTTCAGCACCTCCCAACAGACGACACCCTGGGGAAGGATAGTTAACTTTAATGGTTTGTTTAGTTTGGAGATGTGTATGCGTGTGTATGTGTGTGCATGAGCTTGTGTGTGTTTATTTTGAAGCGTGGGGGCATTAAAATTGCAACAGGGCTGTGTGGGCTGGTGACTTCACGCCCAGTTAATTGGCCAACTTGGTTATTTCCGTGCAACACTTACTTCCACAGGCAGACCTGGTTATACCACACACACATACTATATAGAAACACACACCTGCTAAAAGCTCAATCTAAACATAAAGTCTGCCTTTGCCAGATGTGACTTTCTCCTTCCAAGTTTTAATGCCCAGACAGGTAGCTTCCATGAACGTGTGTGTATTGTAAAGAAAAGTCTGCTTATTCTGTGTGTAGTTAAAGATTTTGAAGAAAAAAACTGTAATGTAATCGTTGCGTGTGTAAATGACAAGAAACCCCATTTTCTAGACCAAAAAAACACTACAGAAAATGACAAAAGACTGTACAAAAACCACAGCCAAATAGCTCCCGTCTAACTTCAAAAGGTGTTTTATGGATCTAAGCATCCTGCTGGGGAACTTTATTCATTCAGCTCCAAAGGCATGTAGCACATTCGCTTTTCAGAGAATGAAACATTTTCTGCAAAATGACATATCTGGGTTTTAAACAGTGCTAGCAGTTTCGCTGGAAACTCTATCAGACGTGATGGGAAAATAGCTTTTTCAGCAGAGTAATATAACCTGCATGGATGGCTGTGTGCACATAAAGCAAGAAAAAATGGAAACCGCACACAGTGACAGAAATGAGAAATAACACCATTATGGCTTCTCAGCAAAACACAGAGAGCCACAGTGGAATAATCTGCTAAACACATTAACTAAACATTATACTGTCACAAGGTGGTTGATATGCTATTAACTACTACCACTATTACTGAACTGTAGGGGCAGTGTGATCATCAGTAGGGGTTCTGCTGCTGCAGACGTAAAAGTCCTCGAGAATTTGTGGACACACACACACACACACACACACACACAATCGTGGCGTTTCCATTATTTCAGAGAACATTACATTGACTTACATTCATTTCCTAGTGACAACACCTTCCCTATAGGGAAGGCAAGTCCCCACAATGTGACTGTGTAAACAGATTTATGTCCCCACAACATGAGTAGTAAACATCCTTGTCCTAACCTTGTCCTAACTTGTCCTAATAACTTAAACCTAAACCCAACTTTACCCTAACCAAAGTCTTCACCTTAAAACTTTATATTTTACATTATGGGGACTTGCGTTTTGTCCCCATGAGGTAGACAAGTCCCCACGATGTGACTGTGTAAACAGATTTATGTCCCTACAACATGAGTAATACATGTCCACACACACAAACACACACACACACACACAAACACACACACACACACACCCCATGCAGTTTATTAACTGCTTGTGTTTTTGCCTTTTTCTGTCCATAAACAGATCTGTCAGAGCAACAGAACACAACAGACTGGCAAATCCAGTTATCCTGCATCCACAGAGGAAATGACCTGGACCAGGCCATCTGTGAGTGAAGTGTGTGGAAGAGTGTGTGCGTGGGTGTGGATGTGTGTGTGTTAGAGAGAGCAGAATGGAGGGAGTATAAAGCAAAAGGGAGAGAGTTTGCCACTGATGCTCATGTGTTATTCATGAGAGTGCAGAGAATTTGTGGAATAAAAGCTCTTTCAAACATTAAGCAAAAGAGAGGACAAGTAAGGAAGAGTAGGGGAAAAAACAGCGACGCTGAAAGTATGACTTCACTTGGCTTTTTGCTGTTTTATCTCTCTTCCTCCATCTTCTACCCTCTCTTTTGTTTCCATTCTGAGGCTGTCAGACAGAAGACAGCAATGTAAGGACTGAAAGAGTCCCAGACAACCAGAGGAAGGAGGAGAGAGGCAGGGGAATAAAGGGTAGCAGACAGGGGGAGAAGGAAAGGAAAGGAAAGGAAAGGAGGTAAACTGGGGTTGGATGAAAGACAATTAGAGATGACTAAAGGAGTAGAGGAGGCTCAGGGAGGCAGATGGGCTAAACAAGGGCAGTGTACTGTTCCAGACGCCACATTTCAGGATGAAAGCAGAGCAGGAGAGACATGTCGCTGTTGTCTCTCTGATCCACTGACAGACACTGTGAGTGACTGACATCTGAAAAGGAAACTCACAGCAAACTGGTTCTATCAGCCTTTGGGATGGCTTACAAATTGAAATAAACAAACAAGTACAATGTTACAATCGAAAATACTTGCAAACAAGGCAAGACTTGCAAATACTCAATGCGTTAATTGCACCCAACACTGATAGAGCGGAGGGGACTGATGGATATGCTCCTACCTATGGATTAATTAGAAAACAACTGGCCCCATTTTAAAAAACGTGGAGGAATGATTCAGCATTTCATAAAAATAAATTAAAAAGCATGCTTATTTCAACACTTATCTTACTCCTTTTTGAGCTGCTGTAATAAAAAATCTGCAATTAATTACATTCCCACTAGATTCAAGCAATTAATTTTTTGCCCCCATAATGGAATATTTAATTGCACTGATTGGTCCCAAATGGTTGCTGCAGTGCATATGTTCCTGACAAATGTTCTTATTAAAGTTTTTGCACATATGAAAACACTGGTGAATGCAATCAAATGCACAATCACTGTCAAACACCAGTCAGGCCAAATAATGTCCTCATGCATCTTTCATTAAAGGGGAACTGTTTACAGGTCCGAGGGAATGCTGCTGCATATGTGAAAAAAAGTCGCATTGTTGTGGCTCCAGAGAGAGCTCTGCAAATTCTGATAAACTGCCACACAAAGTGACACTTTAGGCAGCCTCACTTGACCCTGAAGACTTTGAAAATGAAACAAGTCTGGCAGTGCAGTGAGAAGAAATGAGGGTACTAGCATAACACACCCAGATCTCAGGTATCAGAGGTCAAGTTGCGTTGCAATGTAGGCGACAGGTTTTGAAATAAAAGAAGAATACATGGAATGGTTTTCAAACTATCCTGGGCCTGATATTGTTTTAAGAAACCCTTCAAAAAAGAATACAATCTAAACATATATCATCTCAAAAGTTCCCTTTAAATCACCAAAATAGAACCACTAGTGTCTGTATCAGTGAATGAAAGAACCTGTTTGCACAATGCTGGCAAATAAAACAAACTGTTCTGCTTCAGGCTGTGTGGACCATTTTTCCGTCTCACTACCACCAACACACTGAGTGCACTAAACCTGCAGCGCAGTGAGAGTGTCTCTGTGAGGTCAATCCCATAAAAGTGCGCCAGCAGGTGCCTGCTACAGTACATCACACAGAATTACACATTCAATCATACACGTAGACACACGTAAATACACACAGCACACATGCATGGTTGAGCTGACACATCCAGACGTCTGACTCCAGATCTCGTAGCCTCTAAGTGCTGATTGTTTCTTTAAATCACCTCTGAGGGAGAAAGGCAGAGAGTTCTCACTCTTATTTCCCCACCTTTGCTCCCGTGAGTGTGTGTTAATTCAGTTAAATAAGGTGTTGTGTTAGACATAAGGGGCAACCATAACAGATATTTACACCATTCATAAAACCACAGAGGCGGGACAGATGAATGTAGGAGCTCCAGACTCTCTCCAGATGTCTGTCTGATTAAGATGATACACTGTTATGCTGCTTGGTTCTGCCAGGGGGGTCTGGCGAGGACTTTACTACAAGCCCTCTGATTGGCTGGCCCCTGGGTGACCCGGAGCTGCTGGGAGTCTTGAGATGTCAGACACGATTCTGAGGAGAGCTGCATGTGTACTACACTGATGCTGTGAGGTTACAGGAGCAGTGTCTGGATTAGTGTTGTAGGAGAGACTTTTGTACCCTTTTACAGATGGGCAAAAAAGTGGGTCAAGCGCCTGGCTGTCATTGTTGGGGGAAAGTGTGTCAGTGTGATTGTGGCAAATGCGCATGTGCAGTTTTACTCTCATCTCAGTGCTTCTAGGTGGATAAATACTGATTTGCACAGTTCCTATACTTCTCCTTCCACCTCCCAGACCAGCTGGAAGACCCGCTCAAGGCAGCAACCATTGCGTAGCCTCAGCTGCATTTAAAAGACATAAACATGACCACTGATAAAAGCATTAATCAGTGGCCAAAAAAACATAAACAACAAAAGAGGAAATTTTATTTTTAACTTGTTTGTGAAAGGCAGCCAGAGCCCCAACAGCCTCTCTGACTGGTTTGTTTCAAATGCTGACAGGAAACCTTTAAGTCCCTCAGCTGAACCAGACGCCACCAGTAAATCAGAGAGACATATATCAGAGGATATCTGACAACACAGACACAAATATCAAATAAGAGGAGGTGGCAGTGAATAACCTCAATATGTCATTACGAACAACATTATTACTAGTGGCAATACAATAGGCTTGGCCGTATTTTATAGCAGATGAGGAAGAGAGCCATGTGATGTGTGTGGGTGTGCAGAAAGATGGGCAAAGCAGGTCATGTGGCTCTCTGCTGGACAGAGCAGAGAAGATTGACTTTCATGCACATGCACATAATAAGCTCAGTGGTCCCAGAAAACAGAAAAACAGTTGTTTTGATGCATATAATATACAAATACACAAGTAAGAAAGGACAGATGTGAGAGAAGCTGTTGAGATGCAATATTTAAGCAACTTCTCCAAAGCCCTGAAGGGAATCTTAAGACTGACAGCCGCTCTGTTTATCTACTTAGCTCCAAAAAAAGCTCTAAAAGTATAATAAATGCAAATCTTGGGTCTGTTTACCAATTATTGTATCACTCTAGACGACCTGGGCATCATGCTGTTTGTTCCTGCTGCTCTTAGACAGGCAGACATTTGAAAAAAAAAACAGATTCAATTAGCAATTATGGCAGCAGCAACAAGAGCAGTTTTGTGGTATAAACAAATGGAGAGATGTGTATTTACTATAACTACTGATGCCCAGCATGACTGTCAGACAGAGAAAACCCCTGACATAACAACCAAAAGATGAAACTGAAAATGTGGGGGGGGGTCGCTGCAGCATTTTTCAGAGCACAATTTATTGATCTTGAGGAAGTGGAATGCAAAATAAACTCAGCAAGGACTTCTTATCACCACAAAACATGGACTACCACTGTCATGCTCAGTTATGCATCATGTGACTGTGCTGCCACCGTGAACATTGTTGTTTGGTTCTTAAATTGCAGCGTTGTGTATGAAATATATTCTGACAGGGAGGAAAATAATTATGAGAATTTCTGACTGCAGAGACCGCACCACGCTGATGTCTTTTTTGAAGCATAATATTGAGTAAAACAGCCCCATTCTCCATCAATCTACAGGTAGACATCCCAATCCCCCCATCAGCCCGTCCACCTGACAAACCATCTTCACATCTGTCTCACACTCATACATACATCCATGTAAACATTCATAGAATCTGTCCGTCCATCCAGGGGGTGAGCTGTTCTCCCCCGGGAGAGGCTCAGCTGCCTCCTGCAGCCCTCAGACACATTTTAATGGCGAACCTCGACTATATAGGCTCCTCTGGCTCTCCTGATGCACACACACTTACACACTCATCAAACACTGCATAAAATTACATGGATATCAGTAGTGGTGACCTAACCAGTGCCACTGCCACATTGCTATTCTCCTAGCATCCACCTTTCTCTTAATACTTATACGCCATTTCTTTATTCAAATACTCATTTCTACTTCCAAATAACACCTCTTTGTTGTTCCTTTTCATCTAAGTCCCTGCAAACACTGGTAACTTTTCTCTCTGCATAGCATCCTTTCTTGTGTCTTGTTCTGTCTTTTGTCCCTTATCTCTCTGCTCCCCCAAGCCTGTGCCTCCTCCTGCCTTCCCCATTTCTAATCTATTTTTTCCCTTTCTTCATCACCGCCTCACCTCTTCCTGCTCTATCACCCTTTTTCCTTTACTTTCACTCATTTTTGCATTTTCTCCTTTTCAGTCGGTAATGTCATGCTGCCCTGTAGTGAACATCTTTGTGTAAATGTGCGCCGTGTGGGGACAGGATGTGTGTGACAGAAAGAGACAGACGCAGTGAGGGAGAGGAAAAAGTTAACTGTGATCTGCACAGATGGAAGGACACCTGCTCTCTAATGGTGTTTTCAGATGCTCCCTCTCTCTCTTTCATGCCCTCGTGCAAGCGCACAAACACACACATACACACAGTCACTTCAGAGAGGCAAACCTGGGCACAACATGAAGGACCATCCTCCTCCTCCCATGGTGCAATGGAGGCAGAGTGAGGGATAGGATGGGAAGAAGTGGGAGAGAGATAAAACGGCAATATGGACCCATGCAGGCAGGTCCAAAAGGGGGAAGAGGGGAGTCACAGACAGAAGTGAGGCACAGACAGGGAGTGGTTCACACATTTGGCAAGTGAAACTAGCTGTGATAAACCCAGCAGAGTAGCTTTATCTGTGTTCAGTTGTGTGTTTGCATGTGGTGAGTGCGGTGCTGTGAGGCTGAGAGGGAGCAGGTCTGTGCAGCTACAGGGCAGACAGGGAGGTATGTATTTAGGCCAAGAGGCGCTCATAGTGCACCTTAGGGCCTGTGGCTGGAACTGAACCTGAGCTGTGATCGGATCCTTGTGATGCTGCGTTTGAGGTCCAGCCTATATGCAAATAATAGTAACAGAAAAGACTCACATTGTTCTATGAGGAGAGATGAAATGCGACAAGCATGTGATGCAGTCAAGAGCATTATATTATTATTATTATTTTATTATGCGGAACAGAAACAAAAACCCAATTTACAGACTCATCACATACAGATGCTCTCCATCCAACCGTAACATACATCAAGGTGTGTGATTGGCTGTTTTGTAGAGATAATACCCAGGACTAATACTGTCTGGGCTCACCTGAACTCAATCAGAAATAAGACGAACTCAGACTGCTCCTTTTTACAGGTTATTAACGTGAGCATTAAATGAACAGTTTGACATTTTTGGAGATACGTTAATTTGCTTTCTTGATGAGAGTTTAACAAGAAGATGGATACCACTCTCATGTCTGTCCATTCAATGCGAAGCTTGAGCCAGGAGGCAGTTAGTGTGGCATAACAACTGGAAACAGGGAGCCTAATGCTGTCCAAAAGGAACAAAAAGCAGCCAACCAGCACCTCCAGAGTTGACAAATTAACACATTATGCTACGTTTGTTTAATCTACATGTTATGTTCAGGAGTGTTTCTTGGCCAGGAACAGTGAGTCTGGAGTCTCTGCCGGTTTGCATGGAGTCACTGCCCCCCTGCAAAGAAATAACCCCACACAAATCCCTCCACAAAACGGTTGTATACTACAAAAAGTTTCAGACTGTGTCGATTAAACAAATTTTGTTATGATTTTGTGAAGTGGTATCAATCTTCTCATTTAACACTTGGCAAGAAAGCTAAACAGAAACCATCAATATATTAGTCATTATGGTTTGCATTCAAATCTTGTATTTTTCAAGTGGAGAAAATATGAGGGCTTCAATCCTCAATAAGGAGGACTGAGAGGAGGAGGCGCGGTGAATTTTCAAACAATACGTTAGTTCTCTGAAGACATAGGCAGTCCAGCCCAGCAGGCAAACACACAGCAAAGCCTGTTACCAGTGGTTCAAATGAGGTTCCTGACACCATGCATGTCAATGAGGAGAGGCTGAAGCCCAAGTGTGTAAAACTCACACAAATACAGAGACGCACACCACACACATGCAGGAGGAGCGAATAAACAAGAACATACCCACACACAGAAATACCCACAATTACATGCACACATCACTATCTCATTTTATTCACTTACAAGCAGATTCACTATAAAATAGCCTACAGGTGTCATTAATATTTCAAACATGGAAAATTATGCAAACGCCCTGCCAAGCTGTGGGGGGCAAGCGGCTCTGCTCATTTAACACACTCCTCCAGCCGCTGAGACGGAACCGCTTTCTCATCTGTCAGTGTTCAACGCTTTACGAAAACAAACATCTAGTCAACATCGTGCACTCTCACATTTACATTAACACACAGGCAGACATGCAGGGCGGCCGAGCCAGGCGAAAAGCAGCACAGCTAAAGCAGCTAAAGAAAACCAATTTCAGAAAAACACACACACATTGACATCTCACACATGAAAGATGGTATCAATAAACATTTTCTGCTCCCATCATCTTTTCTGACCTGCTTGGATAGACTGTCCAGCCTTGTACGCAGCAAAACCAATCTGCTCTTATTTCATTTCATCCCAATCTATTCTTTTTCTAGGGTGAACTGACCACGGTGTGTGTGTGCGTGTGTGTGTGTGTGTGTGTGTGTGTGTGCGTGTGTGTGTGTGTGTGTCCATCACACCCGGTGGAGGTCTATGTGCAGGGCCTCAGAATATGAGGTAATCAATCACATCATACTGCTTTAGATTAGAGCCACATTGATCTGGTCTCAGCTTTGACAAACAGCCTGACCTAGAATATATCCACCTGGACAGGACACACACACACACAAATGAAAACGCACACACAGCATCTCTTCTTTCGCCGTTTTTCTACCACTCTACACAGCACCCTCTCCCGGGAGTGTACACCACCACATACACACATACCAGGAATATTTACAGAGGACCGCAGTCTCACACAGAGTGGTCCCTGTGCAGTAAACATCCAAGGTGGGATGATTTTCCCCGTGGGTGGCTGTTCATTTGTATGCTCCTTTCACTGTCCATCACCTCCGCTGCCCCCGTCCATGAAAGCAAACACTCACAGCCACAGACTTTGACGTTCTCGTCATTCTCAACAGACTTTGGAATGTCATACATATTTCAATCTGTGTGTGTGGGTCTTTTCTCTATTGGCTACACGCACTCATTTCATTTATTAATGCTGTGTATCGTCCCAATCAATGGTCGGTGGTGTGATGAAGGTCCTTGCCTGAGGGGAGAGAGAGCAAATGGAAAAGTCTCTGAGATGTGCAGCGTTCACAGAATCATTAAGTTGAGCTGAGGACTGTGTGTGCATGTGTGTGTGTGTGTGTGTGTGCATGTGTGTGTATTGTGCTTAACAAGTAATCATTGGTGCTGGATATGCAGTCAGAGTGTCAGAGTGTTATCCAGGTATTGTTTGAAGATCTCTGGCTGTCTACTCTGTAGTGCAGACAGGAGAAAATCAAAGCCCTGAACATCTAAGGTGTGTATAAGCGTGTATAAGCATGTGTGTGCTAGGGTGTGTGCATGTGACAGGTCTTTACCAACCATTTCACTATAGAGCAGGGACTGAAATATACACTCCAGCAAAACTGCAGTTAGGGGGTTGAAACTTTTCCATCACCTGCGTTTTATAATGTGAAACATATGGCAGAGAGTACCATTCATTTCAATATTTGACTCAATCTTTGCATCATAAGTAAGACAAACTGCTTTGTAAAATACTGTACTTAGAAAATCTAATAGATATCTAAATCTTACAGCAGCTTAAGAGACACAGCAATTAAAACACAGCTCAAATGCACCGTGAATTTCAAACACGTACTTACACAGTATTTATTGTGATGTAAGGTCCCTGACAGCTCTGCTACACTTCACTGTTGCCTGCTTGGTCAAAAACCGCTAGACAGGTAATGAGTCAGCCACCAAGGAGAGGACGAGTTTAAAAAAATAGTTCAACATTTTGAGAAATTATTCATTTTCTTAGTTAGAGATGGATCAGAAGATTGATACAACTCTGATGTCTGTGCATTAAATATGAAGCTACAACCAGCTTATCTTAGCACAAGGACTGGAAACAGTGAGCCTGGCTCTGTCCAAAGGTAACAAAATCCATCTACAAGCACATCTAAAGCTCACTATTTAACAGGATATATCTTGTTTGTTTAATCTGTACAAACAAGTGTAAAAATGTCAAGTTGGATGTTCACATATTGTGCCTGGCCAAGTCCTGGAGTCCCTGCTAGTTGCCCATCAAATTCACAACAAGACTCCAGGACCACAACATGTTTTTACTCTGTGGTTTTAGTAAGGATTAAACGAACAAGGTATATAATTAGTGAGCTTTAGAGTTGCTTTCAGGTGGATTTTGTTGACATCTGACAGAGCCATGCTAGCTCTTTCTGCCTCTCCAGTCTAAATGCTAAGACAAGCTAACCGGCTGCTGCCTACAGCCTGATATTGAACAGACAAGTATAAGAGTGATATCATTCCCCTTATTTAACGTTGCTGTGATTTCGTACTGGACCTTGCATTAAGTCTCATGCCCGATGTGTCCTGCTGGTGAGCAACAGTTGAACGGTGTGAGACCTACAGAGACAGCCGGGTGGACAGCAACCAATGAAGTTCTTCTGGAGATGGGAGGACTGACCAATAAGAAAGCAGGACTGATTGGAGGTGATTTACGTTCCTGACATCTTTAACCAAATTACCCAGCATCCCTTGCGGTGTGATTACTGTGATGCACAGCCTTGATGCTTGTGTGTAAAGTGTGTGTGTGTGTGTGTGTCAGTGTGTGTGTTTGTGTGTGTTTCACTTTTCCCGAGGCAACAGCTCATGCAGAACTGAAGGACGGATGTGGACACAACAACTGAGATTTAAAACTACCAGACAGGAAAAAAAACATGTGTTTTTGTCTGATTTTGTGTGATTATCTGATATCTGCTATCTCTGACAGTTACCACAGTTACCATGCCCACTGACCTGCAGGCGAGGCTTAGACAACGTGTTCAGGGTTTTATGAAGTAATCTCATTGATCGCAAGTCAAGACTGCTGTCAGGACATCCAGAAGATTTTCCCAGCATTTGTTTGAATTTATGAGAATTATACAAGCTTGTGTAAATTTTCCCAACCAGTGCAAAACAGTTTCCCTTAAAATGCCTTCCTTTCAGCAATCTAAAGTCTAATACATATTGATTTGCACTGGCTGTAATAGGGAAATATAATAAAACTGTCTGTGCTGACATGCATTTGATTAGCTGACTCCCTGGTGAGTACTAGTGTCATTTTCCCAAAGAGTAAACCAGTGGCCTAAAGATTTTAAAATAAGCTGAGGGAAGCATTGCTTAGCAGTCAGAAATCTGTCATTTGAAGTGTCCCCTTTGAAAATAATATGCAACCAAATCACATCAAGCTATCGCCTGACCAACTCAATTAAAGACAGAATGAAGCAAGTACAATATGTAGTCATTTTTTTGTGGTCCGCTTTTGAGATGTCTCTCCACTGATACCAGCACAGTTTCTATTAGAGCTAACAGGCTCATCTGACTGGAAGCCTGCATGATCCATCAGTTCATTTCAGCCACTCTGCTCTCTCAGCCCTCCTCTTAAAGACAGATAGTGGGAGACTGTCTCATTTCACGCTTGCAGGAGTTAATGCTATTAAACTAGAGGCACAGAGACACTCAAATGTGCACACATTCAGACAAACACATGCACACATGTGCACACACTCACACACACATAAAATGTAGCCGCTATCTGATGGCCTGAACAACAGCGACGTCTGAGATAAAGAGCAGCTTTCCTGTTCCAGTGATACACTGCCATGTTCAGCCTCTGGATGATATGTGTGTGAGTGCGCGTGTGTGGGCGGCGGTACCTTTGTGTGTGAGTACACATTTGCACCTGCGCTGTGACTGATGCAGGACCAATCCCTCAGTGATCCCATTACAAGGGTTTGACAAGTGAGGGTTGTGTGTGTGCGTGTGTGTGTGTCACTGTTTATGTGTGCGTGCGTGCGTGTGTGTGTGATGGAGAGGATCATCTGAGAACTGCTGTTAGTTAGCACCATTCTCTATCACTGTGGCATGCTATTATCTGGCCTGGGCCAATGTTACATTGCTCATACTTTCACACACGCACGTCCGCAGGCACGCACAAACACACACACAAAGACAGATTTGTCTTGATATTTTTGTGAGGTCACTCCATTGACGGCATAAGACCTCAAGACATTTTGGGAAGTACCCTGACTTGCTGTCTTGCCCGCAGTTATAACAGAAGAGTGAAATCTCTCTAATGTCTGTCGGCCATATATGAAGATGTAGCAAAGAGACGGTTAGCTTAGTTCAGCTTAAAAACTATATATAAGGGGACACAGCTACCCAAGTTCTATACAACGTTAAAAAAAAATCTGTCCATCATCCATAAAACTCACTAAACAACATGGTATATCTATTTGTTTGTTAAACCGTGTAAAACAGAAATGTAAAAATATAGATTTCTAGTATAAGGAGGTACGTGCTGGGACTTCTTTGTGGCCAGGCACAGTGATTTCCTGGAGTCTTCACTGGCTGCTTGGCAACCCAACAGTGATGAGAAGCCTAAAAGATGTCACTGCACAAAATAGTACCATGCAACACCTCATAAAAGCACAAACTGTCTAATCTTCAACATGAACCGGAAAGATGTGAGGACAATATCCTGCAAGAAGAACAAACCCAGTTAAACACTCCACCTTTACTTAATGACATTCTGACCTCAGCCAAATAAAAAAAATCAGGATTACTAACACTTTGGGGGTTTGGACATGTGCCACATCTGCACAAACAGATCGTTACAGACAGCATATAATAGGGCTTGGTGTAAGCAGACCACACAATGTATTTATAATAACACAATTTGAAAACTTTTGAGAATAGCAGTACAGGATCAAATACGACTTACACTGGATGCGGCTCTGTGTACACACTGTGCTGCCAACCAGTCTTTGTCTCTATGCAAACCTACCCTCCCAGTACCTTGTTATTCCTATTCAGTGCCAACCTGCCTGCCTGACAGTGGAGCACAATTCAGCCAGTCTAGGCAGCTCATGTTAAATGATACATGACTTAACGGTATATATACACACACATCCACACACACACTCACAGACACACATCCACATACAATTCAAGGGCAAACACATATATACAAACAATATCATAAATATTTAATAAACCATAGAGTTACAACCCAGGAGCAAACCTTGTATAAACTTGCTGCATCCATACAAATCAACTTGTTGTAGCTTGTATACTTAACTGAAGCTATCTTTATATCAGATAATGGGAACAGCTAACAATGCACATCTATGCTCATTTTCGTGGTGAAAATGCAAAGTTACATGCCCTGTTAACAGTTTGTGGCAAACATTTCTGTAAAATTAGCTGCAAAAGCTATAAATTCACTTTATTATGATGTGTCTGTGCCTGATTGTATGGTGGCTGTGACCAGGGCTTTTTCACACCCACACTGCAACAAATATAAGAGCTAAAACTTCAGACAGACAGAACTATTTGGCTAATTAAGGCAAATGGTCTTTTGTGTGTGTACCTGTCCCTCTAGCTGTTTCAGCTGGGCTTGGAGCAGGTTATGCTTTCCCTCCTCAGATTTCTCCTCGGTACACTCGTTTACTCGCTCCTTGCACCAGCACTTGAGAGCAGATTATTGTTTTGGAGACTTGCAGCAGAACAGGCAGAGTAAGGAGATCTCCTCTCCTGTGTTCTAATCTAATCAAATTTGATGTTTCCAAACACACAGCAGCTGGCTAAAGGCACAGCGATGATACCCTAGGAACAAAGCCCACGCTTGTTCTTGGAGACTTACCTAAGCTTCTCCAATTCCTGCCTCAATTTAGCATCCTCTCCCTGAAGCTTAACGCTGGAAAACAACAAGAAAGCAATTTAACAGCCTGACACTGTGAGTGTGTCCTTAGGTGTTTATGTGTATTACCCTCAAAATTGTCTGTTTGTGGAGCAGACATCCTCTGTGGGCTGATGGGGGCAAGTTTCCCATGGTATCCAAATTCACTCTGCAACAACACAGTGAAGGAAATTCAAACACCGAGAGACGTTATTGACACAAACAACCCGTTAAAAATACCTTCGCCCTAGAAAATATTACTCCATCTTTTCACAAACATGCATTACATGTCCAAATATGTACACAAGCAAACAACAGCATGACTATCGCCTAGTCGTTTGCTTTTCAGGGGTTAGTTGAGTTTTCCCTTTTGCCTAATTTTTGTGAGCATCCTGTAAAATTCATTTTAGAAACATGCTACATGTTCGTAAAATAGCTACATAGATGTAGCAGTATGTCTGCAGTATAGAATTGAGTGGTGGTAGATATGCTACCACTTTTAAGCTTTCATGCATTATTAACACATCATACTGTATATGAATTCTCCGTGTGAATGAAATAAAAGGGGGAAGGGCTGATAGCTTTGATACACTATGTGTACATCAAATAAAGAGATCACTTCACTTCAGTCAGTACTGCAAAGGTCTTTTCATCACTTTGACCTATGCAGGTCTCACTTTCATCTTACGCTAACGAGGGGCTCATTAATTTCTAATCAAAGGAACCCAGATTACTCCACGTCCGTTGAGGATATTCAGCCCTCTATACACAGAGAGTGGATGGGGTCATCACATTTTAAACAATACATGAGCGCTCACATAAACACACAAGGTGAAAGTGAATCTGTCTCCGAACATTTTGGTCACTTTTTAATCAGATGTATTAAATTCTGTGCCGACGAGACAGAAGAAAAAAAGAGATGAGGGAGAAAAAGACGGAATGAAGACTGAAAAGAGAGCTGCTTTGTGTTGAAGCATGGCAAAACGGTCCCTCACACACACATCTGGAAAGAAGACACTATCTCAGTGTGTGTTAGCGAGTGTGTCTATGTGTGTGTGCGTATGTGTGCACGCGCGAGCAGGAATGGCCGTTCCGCCACGTTCCAGATAATTCCACACACAGGCGGGTCCACACTCTCCCTCTACACTCCCGGCCTAGCTGGACTAACACACCATAAGTCACTCTGGTCTATGCTTGTGTGCAACTGTCCAGACTCAGTGAAACAGACGACTGCGCCTGTCTATCATAGGCTGTTTAACAAGAAAGTCTGCCTCGAGACTCTCAATCTGCAGCTGCTGGAGCAAACCACAAGTTTTATCACTAAGAAGTACATTCAGCCTACCAGACGAATCAATCAGATCTCTACAGATGTCTACCAAGACTCTAAAACATTAATACATCGTATAAAAGTAGTCATGCTATTGTAGCAGCAGAATATCAGAAGAATTTCAATGAGGAATTGAGTTACAGAATCATATTATAATCTGGTCTAAATCAGAGCTGGTCTGTTATTACTAGTATCCAATTAAGGTAGAGTGTTATCATGTGCTCCCATTTGCCCTTAGCATAGAATGATGAAAATTAAAATGAGATGAACAGGAAAATGTGCAAGTTAGCATACACAGAACGTTGTGTCCTCACAGGATCCAGAACAATAACTTTCATGACAAGCATCTTATTAAGGATCAAAATAACTTTTGATAATATCTGCCGAATGTTAAAGAAGCAAACAGTAAACTCATTGTTCATTCTTCCCATACAATACTTTTGCAAGCACAACAGTACATGGTGGTCAGCCGGATCGATTGTATGCATTAAAAGATCAATTAAATGATGTGATCGGCATGCAAATTGAGGGGTTCAGTTAATACTGTACGACCAACAACGTTACAACGTTACACTCTTACACTGGACCTGAGCCTGTTAGAGACACTTAATCTGCCTAAAATCACAAAGACACTTCATTTCAAACAAAAGAGCAGGTGCACATGTAAGAGGACAATTATTCCGTTTCAATACTTGACTTAAAGCAGAGACAACAAAGCCCTATATGAGACAAAAGGCAGCATGTTGGCAGCTACAGTAATCCACCTGTGTCACAGTGCCATCTAGCTTTAAAAATGAAGAATTGCAAAGACATTTTCTGTAGTTTAGTAATATAACAAACACTTATTATTACAGTTTTAAAACTGTAAAACTAGACAAGCAAAAAAAAAGTACTCAATGTTATACAATAGCATGACATACTGCATCTATGTTTGAGAGTAAAGTAAAGAGTCAAAAATCATGTGGATTATACATATAATATATACTAATTTATTAAGGCTATTCATTATTTTTTCACATATTCTGTATTAGAAACATGCTACTTCCATTCCACGGTCATTTTGGGGGCTAGTTTGTGACGGTGGTGTTGTATTAGACTGCATTATTTTGCAATGTGTCACTGTTGTTTTGTTCAACGCATGTATATAAAGAGGGGTACTGATGTGTATTTTAATACCCAAGACAGATTATGTTTATGCACGCAGCAACTATAGTGACACAAGTTAACAGACAGGAGCACTGAGTGGTCATGGACACAGAAAACAGTGATGACGCAGTGCGGAGAGTCTGAATAACTGTTTGAAACAAACATTCATGGGACCTGCAGAACACTTACAGACACATAGTGACTCACGCAGAGCTCATGTTCTCACTCTTGCTCTCCACAGACTTGTTCATTTGTCTTTGGTAATAAACTGGGAATGTTTTGGAGCAAGTCAATCACCGATAAAGGAGGCAATTTAATTTGAGGCTCTACAGTAATATCACACAAACGCTCATAAAACACCTCTGCATAATTTGTGCACATGTAAGTTTAGTTTCACACACCCGTGCACGCACACACACATGCACACAGCATGCCTAGGCTTTCTTTGGATACAGGCACTTGCTGAACCGCAGAATGTTAAATAAACCAATGGAGGAATTCCACTGAGTCAACACAGCCTGTGGAAGTGGAGAGCTCACTCTATACGTGTGCAGTGTGTGTGTGTGTGTGTGTGTGTGTGTGTGTGCTGGGAGCAGAACAGAGTGGTGTCTTTCACAGGCCAGTCCTGAGTAAACACACACACATACACACACCCTCTCAACCTACCTGCCCGTGGAATGCACAGAATCCAGCTGCTATGGCAACAGAGACCTGCCAGTAAATCTCTGTTTAACACCCTCTCACTCTTCCTCTCTCTGTCTTTCTCTCTCTCTCTCTCTCTCTCTCACACACACACACAAACACACACACACCTGACTTCCAGATTTTTACTGGGGTTCCAGTAGCATCACTGTAGATATAATTCTTTCATTTTATGATACAATATGGAATACTTTGTTGTCCCTGAAGGGAACTCATTTTGGACTCAGCACTGCTATCTACCATGATTAACAACAAAACTACACAAATCTCAATAGAACAACCAACCATCAAACAAATAATACTCAGCACATTCACAATAAATAACAATAAAGACTATGTTCCAACATCCACAGAGCACCCCCAAGCATTTTCATTGCATACGCTCCACAACTTATTTACATCCATAAGCATTTTTCATAGGACCAGGACCATGAAACTCAGGCAAGCACATGAAATTAAGCTATCATTCATTGTTTATTTACGCCTGTGGTTTTCCTGCTTTGTCAGTATGTCTTCTGAAAAATGTATGAAAAATGTCTATTCAGCAGTAACAAAGAAATGCTGTGCAACCCTTAAAGCCAACGACGCATACTTATCATTCATCATTCACAGTAACATTTGCTTAATTATTCAGTGTACAGAGGCCACACTAGTTCTGGACAATTTGCATGTCACTATGATGCTTACCAAGAACTGAGCAGAACAGAACCTCAGCTGGTGCTGAATCTTATAAGTCCACTTTTCACCAAAATGTTTATTTTTTCCCCACATTTTTTTCTGAGATTGGTGACTGGTGAAACCCAGCAGCCCTCCCACACAGGTGTTTTCAGTTATTCTGCCTGCTTAGACTTCTACTCAGGTTGAATTTGGCCGAAACCATGCAGGGAATTACAGAATATGACCAAAATCTATGTACTGACTTAAAAGGTGGACATTTTGCCACCAACAGGTGCAACATGAAGAGGGTAAGATAGATGTCAATCAAACACAGTCTGCACACACTGAGAAGAGATTTTCAGGCAAGTGAAAACACATGTGCATGTGCACAATAGGTAGGGGCTTTAAAATTTGACTGTAGCTATGTTGTAGTTCTACACCACGCAGTTATGCTAAGAGAGGTTTGAATATGTAGTATGTTCACACTGAAAATGTGACCAAATTAAGTATACTGACATTAGTCAGCATGTTAACTAAAACACTGTGAGGGCTGTTGGGTAACACTATTGTCTTTTACTATGATGCTCAAATGAAATGCAGGAGCTACTAACAGCTCACAGATGCAAAAACAATTAATAAATTGCTGCTGCTGAAACAGCTACAGAAAGATGTATTGTTCTGTTAGTAGGCTACAGAATGGTAAATAAAGTGAGTTTTTTTGTATAGTACAGACAGTAATTACATACATGTGATGACATAAGTAATAACAAGACCTTTTTACAGTATAAGTGTCATAGCAGGTAAAGCACAAGTGGAACTAACATTAAAGAAATCTCCAAGTGTTGGAGCTCATTGTGGTGAGTCACAGCTGTGTATGTCTATTTAAGTTTATTTGAAAAGGTCAATTGTTTTGAAAAAAAAAGCCTTATTTCATTACTTCACTGCTGCTCTACTGTATTAATGATACTAATGCAAATGTAACGTGCGTTTATTATTCACTACCATTAATAGACTGCTACGCTCAAACATTGCTATTATGGCTCGTATAAAATCTTGTGCGTTGTCGTCCAGGAAACTGCGCTGGTACCGCAACGTGACTTCAACCGGAAGTGGCGTTTCCACCGCTCCTCCGAACTTCCGCCTTACACGTGTGTTTACCAAAAATGTGGATAACTGAGCTTTAGAAGCAATAGTGATAATATTCTAAACACACTAACTGTTTGCGGTTGAAACATGGGGAAGCTGAATGTCGTGGTGCTACGATATTTATCTCGAGATGACTTCCGAGTCCTCACAGCGGTAAGTAGCGAGTTAGCTAACTGTCTGTTCTGTCCCAGCTAAGTTAGCCTGTGGTTTGCTAATGTTAGCTTTGGTCGGTTTGTCAATATAGCAACTAACCCAACGTGAGCGAATGTTAAAGTCTGTTAGTAAGTATGTACATCAACTAATTTTTCAGCAGCTCAATAACAGTTGTTTGATGATATGTCACCGTTGTTGTGAGTAAAAAACGTTAGTGTTGTCATTATAGAGGTTTGGGTGTTAATTAATAAAACAAATCATATGTAAAACGTGTGTTATGTCAAACGTAACAGCTATCTATATAAGTCATTATACTGTATGTTCGTAATGGAGAGATGATGACTTCTCCATAATGTAGCCAGCTGCATCTTTTCTGTTGCGTCAAAGTCTGTATCCCTATAGATTTGCGTTTCCGCTCGCTTTAAAGGACACATTTTTTCAGACTTATGTATATGTGTACTGTACATTAAATGGTGCGTAGATTGCTCTAATCATTCGTCTTGCCCAGACTGTCCCCGGTGAGTTCCTGTCCCAAAGTGATTTCAGTGTCAGTGGTGGGGAACAAAATTCACAGCACTCCATCTGTTACAAGTTGTTTTTCAAAGTTGAGTTGAAGCTCATATGAGGTTTCAGCAGTCTTTGTAAGACAAATCAAGTAGATATAAAGTTATAGTCTTCTCAGTGCGAGAACTGTTTGTGTTACACCAGATACCATTTTCATGCTGAGCTGAATGCACAATGATGGAGCAGGAACAAATTAATATCATATACTATAGACTCCCAGACTGTAGTCTCATCAACCAGTGCTTATTCATGTGAATTCATCTTTTAGCTTTCAGCAACAGTAAACCTGTCCACCACTCTCTCTAATCAGATTATGTTTCTTCCTGTGAACTTCACTCCACACAGGTTGAAATGGGGATGAAGAACCATGAGATTGTTCCAGTGAGTCTCCTGTCCTCCATTGCTAGCCTCAAACATGGCGGCTGCAATAAGATCCTCAGAGAGCTCGTCAAACACAAACTCGTCGTCTATGAACGCACCAAGAGTAAGGAAACACACGGGAATGCTTGCTGAACTTCAGTAGTCCTGGAAGAGATGGTACATGTAGGTTATTTTTATGATGTGTCTAATGTATGTTTATTTCAGCTGTGCAGGGCTACAGGTTGAACTACGGAGGCTACGACTACTTGGCACTGAAGACGTTGTGCTCCAGGGAAGTGATAATTTCAGTTGGCAACCAGATGGGTGTGGGTAAAGAGTCAGGTAAAAATAAAAAACTACATACATTACATACATGCTCTTTCTGCATATGTTCCTAAAACCACCTCTCATTTGGCCTGCATGATTTGGTTGAAATCATTGGCATTATACAAATTATTTTTATATAACATAATATGGTTCACACAAGTACAGTCAAGTGTTGAATATTGAAACTTAGGTTGATTTCAGAAAGACACAACAATTTGTAAATAATAGACCTACCTCTTTAAATGGAACTGGAAATGTCATGAAATCATCATTAAAACAGCAACCTGTTTTAATCTATATTCAGCCCTATTGTGAGTATATTTTCCCCTAGGTCAATCCCTGTGAAAATCAGGATGGATGTTGTTTTTCTTATGCATAACCATAAAAAAAATACTGAGAAATGTATTTATCTGTAGTATTTGAAAAGGCAGTAGTTAAACTCAGCAGCACACAAGTGTGTAACGATTCTCTAGGTGTTTCCAGAATTCTTAGCCAAGCCCAGAAACTCACATGTGCTCATGTTCATAGAAATATTTCTTTGTGTTCTCCTACAGATATATATATTGTGGCAAGTCCAAACGAGGAGCAGTATGCTCTGAAGCTTCACAGATTGGGTCGTACCTCCTTCAGGAACCTGAAGAACAAGAGAGATTACCACAAACACAGGAAGAACATGTCCTGGCTGTACCTCTCTCGCCTTTCTGCCATGAAGGAGTTTGCCTACATGAAGGTAATGGAACAAATTAGAGAAAGTATATATGCACTTGGAATCCAGTTATGTGTGGTGCATCTTTTGAGTGATCTCCTCATTTTTCAGGCATTGTATGATCGAGGTTTTCCTGTTCCCAAGCCTGTGGATTATAACAGACATGCTGTTGTGATGGAGCTCATCAATGGATATCCTCTGTATGTAACAAGCCATCCTTCTGTTTTTCTTTATATATTACACTAGTAACAGTACACTCTTCCTACTCTTTGTTTTTCATATACTTTCTGTATATTGTCTCTCTCTTTCAGGTGTCAGGTACATGAGCTGCAGGATCCATCAGCCCTGTACAGTGAGTTCATGGAGCTCATAGTCAAACTGGCCAATCACGGCTTGATTCATGGAGACTTTAACGAGTTCAACCTTATGTTGGACGACCAGGACCACATTACTATGATTGACTTCCCTCAGATGGTATCCACCTCACATCCTAATGCTGAATGGTTGGTGTCTCATTTATAAAACTGAAAATTAATGAACACCGCAAGTATGACAATGCTCACTTTTGCAAATCTTGTTTATAGGTATTTTGACAGAGATGTCAAATGTATCAGAGATTTCTTTGCAAAGCGATTCAATTATGAGAGCGAGCTTTTCCCAACCTTCAAAGACATCAGGTAACTGCTTATTTATGTTTCCTCCTAAAATGCAATGAAAATTTTGTTGGTGTTATTTAAAGACATTTATGGTCAACCTTTTTAAGTGTGTTAATGTGTCATGTGTCATTAATGTTGTCTGGAGTGTGTTATGAAATTCAACAACTTTATATTATTTGCTTGTGTCCCAACATTAATGAAATTTTCATAGTTAATTCCATTGTTTTTCTATGTTTATTAAAAAATGTGACAAAGAGGTGAAAAGCAAGTCTAACAGCTGTTTGTTTTGCTGTTTATTCCCACAGCCGGTCTTATTCTCTAGATGTTGAAGTCTCAGCTAGTGGCTTCACCAAAGATCTGGAGAGAGATGGTGCATTGCTACACCCAGCAGGACCTGGGGGAGGGGAAGATGATGAAGAGGAGGGCGATGAAGAAGAGGCAACAGACGATGAAGTAGAAAAACAAGAACAGAGCTTGGACATGGAGGAATATAATCATGCAATGCTGGAACTGGAAGGTCTGAAAGTCAGGGACACACATGTAGACACAGAAGATGAGGACAACGAGGGAGAGAAAGCAGAAGAAGAAAAAGAGACCGGGATAGCACCTACTTCTAGAAGTGATGAAGAGATAGAGAGGGACAAAGAGGAAGAGCTGAATGAGGCAGAGGATGAGTGTCCAGAGCTGGCAGACCTTTCTGCCTCCAATAAAGAGTTCAAACCATTCAGGTAAACACAATGGAAATTCGTCAAAGCCATCAAATAATTTTGTCTGTTAATAGAGATAAACTGTAACTTTAGAAATGATTTAAGACATTTGACTAAAATAGAGCGTAATTTCTGTTGGATTAAGGAGGGTTATTAAATACATACAAACTTCACCACAGCAGTGAATTTTGTGCCATAAAAGCAATTGATGTTTCTGTGTGTTTTCTCCTGCAGAGACTCAGACAGTCTTCTACACGTGGCAGAACACAGGAGGACAAGAACAGACAGTGAGGCCACAATGGGCAGCATAGGGAGCTGCTCTACAATACCACCAGTAAGTAAAACACAGTCGCTGCAGCTGTCTGCACAGTACTATACAAAATACATTGAGGCGATCACTTGAAAATATATCAAACTGGATATTTCAACAGACATTGTACAAACCGGCAGTCCTATATGTAGATACAACAGCATGTGATAATTTGCTAATCCTTTTTGACATACATTTAATTGACAATAAAAACAATATATTCAATGTTTTACTCCATTGATTTTTGTAAATAGATGCTTATTCTAACTTTGATGTAGCAACACATATCAAAGAAGTTCAAACAGGGGCAACAAAAGACTGGGAAAGTTAACATTCACATTGCAAGTTATGATATTCTGTTTTTATTTGCATTTTACACAGCGTCCCAACTGTTGGGCTCAGGGTTGTAGCAAGCCTTGTACAGTTTTGAACAAAAACTGGAAAAGCCTTTAGGTGGTGCTACAGAGTTTTAACATGGTGTTCAGATTGTTCAGAATGTGGCGTTTGACTTGTAGGAGACACAACATGTCTGTGCCCTGTTGTGTGTACCTTGCAGAGACAGACAGTGCGTAGATTTGTTAGGAGTAACCTGCTGTTGTTGTTTTGTGTGTCCTACAGGAGGTAGTCCGTCAGAAGGTGCGGAGGCAGCTCACCAAACAGCAGAAGGCAGCACAGAGGAGACGTCTACAGAAGGGAGAGGCCAACTTGGTGACCAAGTCCAGGAGAGAGAACCAAAATAACATCAAGTCTAGTATGGAGAGCGCCTCCTTCTGGGGATAAATGGGACTGCAGTAATGGACGGACAGAATTCATGTTGACAAACCTTTTGTTTGGTTAACATGCATGTGGCAAGATTACTCTGCTCCTTTGTCTGGAGAGTTGAAAACACATGATAGTTGGTGGAAAAACTCAGCAAGAGAGTATCTGTGCAACAACTCAACTGTTCCATACTGGCATGGAGAATACACGAGAGAAGAATGACAAAAAATCTAATTTCTTTTCTATTTGGACTGCAGTGAACTATCATGTTCAACATAAAGTGTCATGTAAATATTGACTGCTTATTATAATGAAGCCGTATGATTGATAATTAAACCATTTAAACATTACTCATGAGGTGTGGTTTTCATTGTTTATTCAAAAGAATTGTTTAACAAATCAGAAAAAAATGTTTTTTTTCTGTCTGAATATGTGCTGATTATGTTTGCTTGTCAAATTGATAAATAGTCTCATCAGCTTCCACAATGGCTGAAAAAGATGGAAACCATGAAGTAACTCTTGCTTATTGTACTCTCAAGGTCATTCTAGGTCTGAGTGTACTGCTGACAGATTGACTAATGCTGTGTGGATTCAAGATTCAAGCAGAATGCAAGTTCACGGAGAGCTTCTGTTAATGCTAAACTATGTGGTTCAAAGGTCTCCAACTATTATGTTAATTTGAATAGTTCGCCACCTCCACCCTCCCAGCAACCAATCAAAAAAGTAGAAACTGACACAAGCATGTGGGGCCATACATGGTCTAGAACACACTGCTACATTTAACATGAGGTGCAGGAAATACACACATTTACCCCCTTCTTTCTGTTGCACTGCTGCAGCTCAATACAGAGGAAAGCATGACATGTAAAAGATGAGAGAGTGAAGGACTTGGGAGCTAAGAGACCACTTCTTTCTCAGACTTTGGTTCATTTATGTGTAAGAGGCTTTCAGAGAGCGGGTGAATTCAGACTTGAACAATGGCCATTCATATTGAGGAGGGTGAATGAAGCTCAGACCCTGGGCTCTGTGGCCTCAAATTAGTGTGTGAAGTCAAAAGTATCCCACCCCCACTCATTTCAGACACTATATGTTGGGTAGGACTGTCCCGAGGATGCCAGATCCTGAATGCCGGTATCAGACTTTGCGCAAAACAATTCCCATTTTTCCTGTTCCTCCATGATGAAGGTGCATTGTGCTGTCTGTGGTTCAACTTGCCAACTCAGTGCAAGTCTTTAACTGTCTGACTCTTTTCAGGGATTAGCCAGCTGCAAAGCCCGAGGGGAGGGGCTCAGCATTCCAGCTCTGCACCTCTGTGTGTGTGCATGTGTAGAAAGAGTGAGGGGCCCTCTGAGCTAATTGGCAGCAAGAGTGACAAAGGTGGTCGGCTTCAAAAGGGAAACCCTGGTGAGATGTTCACACAGGAGAGAAGGAGGAGGAGGGGAGAAAGGAAGTTTAAGAGTGGCTTTCACATTTTGAGTTTATTCCTTATGTTCCCATCCTGAGCTGCAATGACGGTGGTGGTTGCTCATTTCTAGGGTCATGTGTGACGTTTTGATGGATCATTTTGATGAGAAAAGTGGACTGAACTTGTTGGAGGAAGCCGTGGAAGTAAACGCTGGATGAGATGAGTAAAGTGAAGGTGGAGGAGAGCATCATGTCATACCTGTCACAGAGTGAGAGTGACACCAGCCCCAAAGACCGTGAGTAACTGAGGAGCTTTATGTTAGTTTCAACAGGCAATAAACACAAGCAATTATATATATATAAAATACAATATATGTCCTGCAAAGTATGCTTCCAACAAGTGTCAGTCATGGTATCCCTGCTGCCACAGACTGCACTGCAGTGAATTGTTTGGCACACAGTGAAGGACACAGGAAACATTTACAATTATTTCTGGGTCAGAAAAAGCTCAAAAGGCTAGAAAATGCTGATTTGCGTAAGTTATGGGCACGTCCTTACAGCTCAGATTCTACTCAAATAAACGCTGTCTGGGAATGTTGATTTACAGATGTCTGGCTTGTAGATTTCGGTTGGCATTGATACATGTTTCACAGGTTTTCTCTGAATCTGTTCTGATGATAATGAAGGAAATGAGGAAATGTTTGGGAAATGTTGCACATATTTAAATTAGTGATGAAATGCCTCCATTTACACTCCACTTGTTTAATTTCTTTGGTGTTCATGTCCTGTATTCTGTCAATGCTGTCAGTCTTCATTTTGACATGTGCCCTTATTATGTGTGCAGTGAATGTAGTGGCCATGCTCCACAACTTCTGGGAGCAGAGGCAGACGAGTCAGTCAGACGGTTCCTCCAGTGAATCGGATGGTTCTGCTGGAGACGCAGCTGTCCAGGCGGATAGCTTGCTGCTGTACGAGTCTGCACCATCCCCTGGGCCCCCATACGTCTGCTATGTCACCCTGCCTGGAGGAAGCTGCTTTGGCAACTATAAGGTGTGTCTATCAACATCAGTGCTGTCCGGGAGGATTTCTGCACTTGGTAGTTAATCTAACATGTCTGCACTGTGTAAACTCACACCAGTTATCGTTCATGTGAAGTGGGAAATATCACCACCATGTTTTCATGTTCCTGAACAAAAGCTAAAAGTTAGTGTTTTTAAGATTCATGGTGCAGGTGATGATTATGTCTTGAAGGTAGAAACTGTAACTGTAACATCACCTGTGAATGTAATAAACACACATCATCAACTTTCAGTTAGTTATTCTATGTAAATAGCTTCCATGCCCGTTGTTTCAAATTAACTATTAATTACAACACATACATGGTTATAATACTTTTTAATCTGCAGTTGCTTCTCCTCATTTTACTGCAGCAACTAAACAGAACTCAACTAAATTCTAATGCAGAACAGAACCTAGAATTAAGTTTTTGTGCTTTCACATTCAGAGGTGGGTGCTTACAAGCAAACTTTGAAGGCCATTCAGTGGGGATAAGCACACATTTTTAAGGTTGTTTTAAAGTGATGTTGTTCTGTTTAAATCTTGGCTCTCAATGGGGTCATTGTGACCCAGACAGCAGCCCCCAGCTCAGAGAAGGCATGTGATTGGCTATCTGTGAATGCCTCTAATGTCCTAATCTCATTGGTAATTTCAATTCTGATCCCATGATTAGCTGTATTGAAGTGTAAAATCATCAAAATGGAACGAGGAGTGGTACCCGTTTGCACACAGGACTCAAGTCAGTCAACTTGAGGTTTACACATAACAGAACACCCTGAAATTTCTATTTGTGAGAAAGTTTTACATCCTTTCCCGCTCTTTTCGCACTCTTTGTTGTTGTTTTAACCCTCCGTGATCATCGTCACGTCATCCTCAGGTGTGTGACACTCAGGCAGAGGCTCGGAGGGATGCAGCTCGTGTGGCTCTGATGAACTCACTTGTGAACGAGCTGCCGTGTCGACGCATCAACCCTCAGTTCATCACTCAGAGCTTGCAGCAGGCAGCCGCAGACAGTGCTGTGAGTGTGAGCCAGTGCGAACACACAGTATTACACCTTGTTACAAGGCAGACTGCAGGAATAACACAGAAGGGGAGCGTTTAGTCTCAATTTGAATGTTGACCTGCACTCTTGTCTCTGTATAGGTCTCTATAGACGATGCATGTGATTCAAACACCAGTATAGGAACCTACAGTTTGCTACTCCACTCCTACATCGGAAGGACCATGCTGGAGTTTCAGGTAAACATAAAGTCAAAGCCTATTTTGCAAAATGCTATTTTTCCTGTAACTGTGCTCATAAATCATGTGGGGCCTTGTGGTAATTGTGTGAAAGATCAATTTACTTCAAAGGATTCAGGCTTTTTGAAGTGCTACTTTGCGCTAAGGGATTTTAAATGGTGTATTTATAATTGGACCCCATATTAAAGCATCATCATTTTACATAATTAGCAATTAACAAGCCAAATATGACAAAATCACACCCAGTGGGTGGTAATTCCAACGTCGATTGTTATCATTACACCCCAAGTCTGTTTTTGCCTATTAATTCCCGCTCCATCTCATTTTCAGGCACAGGCAGGGAGTCATGGTATGAAACACCTAATATTTTTACCTTTGTATAAATAAGCATATGTCTGCAGACAGAGGGCTATTAGTAGGAGGAAATGGGTTCATTATCATTCCTGCTAAAGCATGGCTCATAGAGGTGAAGCATTTCCAAGTAATACACACATTTCCATATGTGCACACACGTACATACACAGAGACTGAAATACATTCACACAAATAGAGCCAAATCTGTGCACACACAGCATCAACCATATGGTATGCAGCTGTCAGTGCTTCGTAAAATTTATACATTCAGTCAATGCAGGAGGTGTTGGATAATTTGGTAGTCAGCCAGAATCATAAACAAGTGGCGCAGGGAAGATGCACAGTTGGAAATGGAGTAAACAGACCAGCAGGTACAACGTGGAGTTCAACCCCAGAAAATGTATGTGTCATATTTTCCATCTGTGTCTCATTAGGTCAGTTTCAGTTCAATCTATTGAGTCTCTCTGTTTAACACTAATGTCACTAGCTCTTAACACATGGCAGCTGTTCAACCAGACAGGGTTTTATAAATCAGGGTGAAACTTACCTGGTGCATAAAGATTTACAAAATCTTTTCAAACCAATCATCCACAGTTTAGGTGTGAGTTCAAGAAATATACATATAATATGTTATTTTTTGTCAGATCGACTAACACAGAGCTGGATGTTTGGGTTTGTTATCCAAGTCATCACTTATGGGGTTGTGCAAGACTTTCTCTCTCTGATTCTGAGGAGCTTTCTCCCCCTCTCCTTCCCTCTGTAGGAGATGATGACGATTTTTCAGTTGTTGCACTGGAACGGGACACTGAAGGCTCTGAGGGAAAGGCAGTGCTCTCGACAGGTACAGGCCATGCTGAGGACATACAGTATCTCCTCCCTGTTTTCAGCTAACTTTCATAAGCATCAGTATCTCTGCTGCTATATAACTGTGATTGCTTATTTTCTTTCCTCCACCTCAGAGTGTGATTACTTATTACTCCAAGCGAGGACTTGATGAGTACATGCGCAGCAGCTTGGCTCTGGATTGGCTCGGACGGGAGCAGAAGTCACCGGGGCGACTCGGGGAGGAGCTGCAGGTGGCGCAGAGGGAGCTGGTGTTGGCCCGGCGTCGAGGCATAGAGCTGCGCTTCTACAAGGAAAAGACAGAGATCCTCAGCTTGGCTCTGAGTCAAGCATACATTCACCACACACCTGAGGCCTTCAGCCAGGCACAGAGTCACACACACAAGCAAGAACAGCTTCCTCTACACAAATTATACAGCCAGGACACAGAAGCCCAGATAACCCCACCCAGCAGTCCTTCACCAACCCTCCATAAAAACACAAAGCAAACAGTCTGTCAAACCTCTGGTAAACACATACCCTCCAACAGCCCTTGCACACAGCAGACATTTGTGCCTTTAAATAACTTTGAATAGGCTAAAGCTGAAGGTAGAGGATAGATGGTCTGTGATTGAGCTAGAACTCTGCCACTTGAGATTTGACACCTTTTTGGGAGAACAGAACATATCGAGCATGCTCATGGTCTTCAGCATGTCTGTAAACATAAGAGTTCTGTAATTATTAGAGTCACAAGCATTGTGTTAATTTGTGTGTTAATAATTCTCTAACATTATTAACACTGTTTAAAGACTGTAGAGCTAAGACTTAAAGATGTGTATAGTGTATTTGCAACTTTAACCACAAGAAATACAGCATTCAAATGATTTAAATCCATGAGCAGGACATGTAGTTGAATTGTGCCAGTGACTATCTATCTATTTTTGTATGAAACGCACTTGACTTTTACTTCCTTAGCTTTTATGTATGTTAGATTTTGTTGTCTTTTTGAGAGGTATATCATAACACACAATGTTACCTGTAATTTAGAGTACAGGAATTTTGATTGATTTAAAGTGTTTTAAATGATTTAGCCCATGAACTGCTTCACATACCAGCAACTTAGTATTACTTCATGCCTTACTCTTCCTTTCTCCTCCTACATCTAGCATGTCACCTGGCATGTCAATTTCTTCAATTTAAATCACTCGCCAGGTCAATTCAGGAAACGAAAGTGTGACATGTTGGATGACGTGTTGGCTGGATGCTATGAGTCAGAGAACCTGTTCAGAGCGTAACACACATTTATTTAAGAATGTCAAAAAGCAGCTGAATATAAAATACAATCGCTTGTCGTGGTTTGCATTTGTCAAGGAAATAAGCTTATGACAGAAGATAGCTGGTCAGGTAAACTGCAGCTATTATTGCAAGAGCTAGCACTTACTATATTCTTCACAGTAAAATGCATCCAGGCCAAGATCATTTGATTGCCTTCGGTTTGGTTGGGTGGTGGGAGTGAATACATTTCAAAGGGAAAATGCTAAAAAAAAAAAAAAATATTGTAATATACTGTACATTTGTAAATGCATACTCCTGACCAGTCTGTTAATTCATATGACCACTGCAGGTGCTTCACAAGTGCGATTTTAAAAACGTTGTGTAAAACATAAATAACACAGAATGTGATAACTTGCTAGTCCTTTTTGATACATGCTCAATAGAAAACATTACAAAGACAGTATATTTAATGTTCCACCATCTCATCAACTCCATTTATTTTTGTAAATATCTGCTCATTCTGATTTGGTGACAGCAATACGTTGCAAACAAGGTGGGACAGGAGCAACAAAAGACTGGAAAAGTTGGAACATTCCACAGGTAAACGGGTAATGGTATCATGATTGGGTATGAAAAGGCCATCCTCAAAAGGCTCAGTTGTGGAAACGCTGCTTGTACATGATTGAGAAATTATTAATGGTAGTATAATTAGTGTGTCCAACCATGACGCCAGATCACCAGATAGGTAAACCTTTAAGGTTCATTAACTCTGAACTGGGGAAGGCTGGTTTACAGTTGGATACGCTCATTACTTTCTGGGATTTTTAAGTTCAGTTTCCATATATTTAAATTGTATTAGGAGCATTTTAATTAGTGGGTCTTTGTGTGTGATGTTTTTAGTGTGACTGACTTGCCTTGTTTGGATCTTCTTGTTTTCAGCTTTGTCTTGAAGAAGACTTCTCAATGAGACTTCTTCTGAATAAAAAATAAAATATATGAATAAAGCTTAATTAACTTAACAAAAGTCAATACTCAAACAAAATGTATAGTTTGACTGGATTTTTCAGTTGATTAAACTGGTGTTTACTATCCAGGTATCAAGACGCTCACGACTTATTCAGCTGTTACTGCGGTTGTGTTGGTTGGTTTGTATGATTGTTTTTATGACCGATATATTTTGGGCTCTCTGGCCTTCCGTAGAGAGGTGGAGTAGTCACGTGATCAAAGATTGCGATCGTTGAGTTCCTGGAAGCAAACAAAACAAATGACAGCTGAGCAGCGGAAGAGCTTCCACCTCATGTCACTCGCCTCAGCGTGTTGAAATCTTTTTTTTGATAATCTGAGCAACAATACTGAAAAGTATTTACCGCTGGTGAATGACTTACGAAGACGAAAGACAGCGTAACAAGCTAACAGCTTCGCGTTAGCTTAGCTTAGGCTAGATAGAGCGCCTTAGTTATGTTGCTAACGTTAAGTGGACTTTCATAAAGAGAGACTGGTTTCGTTTTCCGAAAATGCATTCTGTGGGCATTATGTCTACGCTAAGAGACATGCTAGCTGTCACCTTGCTATACTCCGCCAGCGACTTTTCCAGCCGTACAAGAATGTTTTGTTTACAACCAGTGACAAGTGTTAATCTTGACAACACAGCCAGGTACTAACGTTAGCTGTTTATAGCAGGATTGACTAGCTATAACAGCTAAGAGTTGCTGTTTAGTTCACGTATGACGACTGTTTTCAGATTAGCAGCATTGTTTCCACCAGGAGACACCGTAACCAGCTGTTTGTCAATGTGATCTGAGCTGTCAAAAAGCTGGTGTGAGTAGACATTTAAGATGGAGGCTGTAAGACCAAAGAAGAACAAGGCAAAAACCAGTGGAAAATCTCAGGTGATTAAATTAACACTTGCAGTCATTCTTCGCCTTCTGTTTTCCTTTTTCCTTTTGAGGTCACAAGTGGGAGGCCCATTCCAACAAGTAATGCATAAGTGACCGGACAGATCTGTCTAGTGATGTCTGCTCTTAAGTCACATGCCCGGTATCACATGTAGAAAACTGTGACACAGACTGAGTTGTTAGCAATGGATAATATTTTTTCTCTCTGGTTGTTGTTTTGTGTTTTCAGCTGGTCAGGAAGCAGAAGCAGACTGAGGAAGACAAAAGAGCCACTGCCCCTGCAGCCGTCTGTGATGAGGCCTCCACTTCTGGCTTCACGGACATCCCCCTCAGTCTGCCTTATCAGGAGCCAGAGGAGGAGCAGAAGGACCCTGTTAAGCCTGCTGAGACCACAGCACAGCCATCAGATCTGTCCCCAGTGGCCACAAAACATCCACCAGATCTGCCCTCTGAGAAACAGCAGACCTCCTCATCACATACTTTACCCACATCAGTGTCAACTAAGTCATCTCAGGGGCACAGTGCATCTGACAGAGTCAAAGAGGAGGATTGGGGAGTGGCAGCTCAGGGGGCTGAGCTAAAAGATGCAGGACAGACTACTGAGTTGGGAAGAGACACACAGTCATGGAATCAGCCTTGTGTTTCAACTCAGTTTCAGATCCCAAATGCCCCAAGTGCCCCTGCACTGTACCCCTCTCTCCCAACACTGGAGGAGGGCCCCATGATACAGCTCTGTGAGGAAGCTGTGAAAAATGGGGAAAAGGGACCAGCAGTATTGGCACTTCCTGAGCAAGAATCTTCCCCTCCAAGTCTGCAGCCTCTGAAGGCTGTAGCTGAACTTTCTAGGAGCAAACTCTACCCAGAATTACCCAAGACAGCTCCAGAAATTCAGGTAATCTCATGAACCAATAAATAACATTAAGTTATTATTAGTACAGTTGTGGGGTTTTGGAAAAATTAAAAATGGAACAAGACTGAATGTGTTTAAATACAGTGATTATTATACATACATTGTTTGTAGTTGAACAACACAGTATTGAAAGGCCATCAATGTGTTTTCCCAGTTGACCTATGACTTAGGTAGCTAAGTTATTTTTGTATTGAAATTACACATAAATTCACAATTTCAGCAGACATTTGAATTCAACTGAAATTCCCCCAATATACAATATATTAAAGACTCCAATGAAATTCAAGTTTTTAATCTTGTTAGCATGTTCATGGGATGTTTTTCATGTACTACAAGACATATCAGGAGTGAAATAAGCAGTCAAGGCCATGGCTGAGTGTTCCACTTTAGAGCTGCAGTGTACCAATGGCAGGCAGCCACATAAGGAACCAATCCTGGCATCTTATAGGGTGGGATTTCCATGTCATGATACCTATGCTGTCATACGCTACCAGAAACCAGAGCTGGTTTCTGGTTCAAACATGTAAGGCAGAATTACATCTATATTACCACATACCCTTATGTAGCTTACACTAGTTAGCAAAACTGAAAACAAGCAAAGGTTTGTGCATTGATAAGTAGAGTCAAAGGTGAACAAGTCTGCTCAAGTGGCGGAGGAGTTGGTGGAGATAGAGTCGGGGACTATTTGCATTGTCATAGATCCGCACATGCTAAATGAAAGCAAAGGTGCAGAGTACACGTAAGCCACTTTTTAGGGGTTTATTCAATGCCATGAGATGAACTTTAACATGAGAGTAGCTAACTGTTGTATGGTTATGGTTATTGTATTGTGATAATATAGGTTTAATTTCTGCTTTCTGTTAGACTCTTCTAAGTGAACAGTAACTATTATTATATATGAATTATTTATGAAACTGTTTGGTCATGGTATCCACACTATTCTAAAATTCTTCATCCTCAAGCATTATGTTACTGTATATATAAACATTAAGGTACTTGGTCAAAAATATTGTGATCTTTGGCTTTGTCAGTATTGCCCAAACCCAGGCAATAACATAGTTATTAAGTGACTGCATTCATTGTGTTTTTACATATACTGTACATATGCATTAACATGTGAGCCTCTCTCACCACCTGTTTTCTTCTGCAGCCGTTCTCAATGGAGCAGCTGAGTGTCTGGGAGCCAGGGGGAGGTTTGCGAGCTTGGTTAGAGGGTGTTGAAGTGTGTGCAGCCCAGTTCTGTGCTCTAGCCCGGCAGGAGAACCACGAACTGACTGAACTGCTGCAGAACTACTGGCGCTGTCGTAGACAGCTGACCCAGTCACACACACAGCTACATACTCAATCCTCTGACTGCAAGAGCACACAGAATCGTCTCTGGAGCTTCAGAGATGAACAGCTTACACTTCAGGTGTGTGAGTAAAAACAAAAAGCAGAAATATAGTGTATAGAGAAAACTATTAACTAATGATCATCAGCTGTAAATGTAACTTCTTCCCTGCAGGGTGTGTGCGCAGAGCAGTCAAAGGTGTGTGGGTACCACCGCTTCCAGCAAGCAGAGTTCAGTCAGAGTGTTCTGGCTGAGCTGAGGAGACTGTTTGAAGCTCGCAGTGAGCTGCTCCATCAGAAGGTGACGCTACATGCGTACACCGCTCTGCTGTCACGCCTCCAGGTGGAATCATACCTGCATCATCTACTAAAAGGTGAGAAACTTCTAAATTCCACTTGCCTTGAAGTGGCCGTAACCTGTTGCTTAAAACATGCCTCTCATGCATTATACTAATATCAAGTACATACCTTACACCAGTTTTGTGTTTGCTTGTTGTTTTTGTTATCAGATTGTTCTGGCAGCCAAACACAGCCTTGTTCTCTCCAGCCCTTGAAAGAGGCCATCAGCGTCCTGTTTAGCTTCACACGTAGAGTCCTGGATGACACACAGTTTCAAACAGACATCCATCACTGGCTGGACAGATTGGTATTCACACACACAAACACTGAACCACTTTTCTTATTCCATGTTCCACTTGTCGAGGTATTTTGTTGTTGTCTTTCCTCATGTCGTTTTTGTTCGCTCTCCAGGTGGCAGTCCTGCTGCATGTTGGAGGGTCAGGAGAGCATCTGTACCTGCTGTGCCATCTTTTGTGCTGTCCTTCTGGGGTTGGCAAGTGGGCTGCACCTTTCCTTCAGGTTAGTGAAGGGCACAGTTTTTCATTTATTTCTGTCATGTCAATGGTTGTACATACTGACAGGAGTTTCTTCCCAATTTCTGCCCCAGATCCAAGTTTGGGGGAACACCTGTGGAGTGCAGCACTTTATGCAAGCTCTGGCCATCCTAATGTCACCTGCTAGGTAAATAGAGGAGTCCCTTTGGAAATTGCTCTTTCTTACATACCAGCTGTTAACTCTGAAAATCCAGATCATCCTTTCAGGGTCTGACAACCTCACATCTCTAACTAGTGGTTCCTGTGTTTTGACTTAGACACCGTGCAGAGTTTCTGGGACATCTGAAGCCATGTGAGAGCCAGACCTCAGCGGCTTCTGGACCAGAGTCTGGCAATTGGACACTGGTGGATGAAGGTGGAGAGGAGGTATGTGTTGGAAGGCAATATCCAAATGGATCTAAGTTAATATGTTGGACAATATCAGGTGTGTGTGTATTTGGGATGGACAAATCAAAGCTGCTAGTAAAAATAAAAAGCAAATAACCAACCAGTCTATCTTTTTGCATGGGAAATACTGTAAGTAGAAAACTTTATTGAAAATATGGATGGTTTTATTTTTCCTGGTAAAAACAGTATCTGTTTTGTTTTACTGACTGTGATGCTCCCAAGAAAATGTGATGTGTCACTGAGGATTGCAGATGATGAATTTGTAAATCAGAATGTTCTGGTCTTTGTTCCAATTTGGTGAGTCACATTCAAAGCTGTTGTAAAAACGTGCCAAATGAACACCTATGCCTGTTTAAATATTATGTCTGCTGGCTTAAAAACAGGACTGCTGTCAGTACTAATATGTTGCTTAGGAACCACTTTGTTTTAAGAACCTTCAAGAAGCATGTTTTGCAAAACAGTGACATTTTAAGTATTACTGTATAGAATATTTTTCTTCAATACAATAGTCTGTTATTACCATTTTATATAAAAAGTAAGTAGCCTGCAATTTTCATGCCTTAAAAAACTGTAAGCAAGTGTAAAATTTAACCTGTCATGACTTATATTTTTAAAGGAGTGCAGTAAGTGGTCATTTACCCTTTAACTGCATTACCCTTTGCTTCCTTGTTTTTAGGATGAGGACCCAGACAGCAGCTGGTTGTTGCTCTGTGAAGAGGATCTGATCTCCCTTCTCACCCAGTTCCCGTTCCAGCAGCTCTATTCATGCATGCTGGGGATGAGCAAGCAGGGTAAGGGAGTCTGTCTGTCTGTCTGTCTGTCCTTCTGTCGATTGGCTTGTATCTCTCACTGTGTGAACTGACACACGTCTTTCCTTCCAGGTGTGTATGAACCCCAGGCTACTTCCAGTCAGAAGATGATGCGTGTTTTTGGCTTTGCTTCCTCACTCATTGAAGTTCTCGCCCTTGGACTACAAACCTACAATAGGGCACGATACAGACAGCTAGTTAAACGAATAGGACACATTATCCGGTCAGTGCACCACTCAGCATAGAAAAGCTATACATATATGTAGTATATAACACTAGATATTCATAATGTTGTCTCTCTTTTTCCTCAGAATAACAGTGTGTTATGTCAGTGATCACTGGGCCCAGTATGTTAGTTTAACTGGTGCTGGTGGATCCAGCTCACACTCTCTGTCTTTGGACAAACTGCAGCTGGAATACGACCATCTCTTCCTCAGAGCTGTTTTACATGTACTCAGGAACAAAAGGTGTGGTATTGGCCTCAAGTTTCGCTGTAACTGGAAATTATTTACTTTGAGGGCTTCACATTTACTTTCTGTGATCGTCTTTCACAGGTTGGGCATTTGGTTGTTTATGTCTGAGATGCCATATGGGACTCTGTCCAGCTCTATGCTGTGGAGGGTCCTTTATGTTATGCAGAGCACAGAGACCGCAGGACTGGATACCCTCGGCATTGCTAGTGACACACACTCCTGCATTCAGGCTCTTAGAGGTACGAGTGTACGCCTTTAGCACAAAATATCTTTCAAAAATGTAACTCACTTTGACATGGTAGTAATGCTCAGATGTGACCCCACAGTTTCATCATCATATTAAAAATGAATGTATTTCTCATTTTCTCTCATTTTCAAGACATTTGGAACATCTATTGCATTTGGAATTTAAAATCAGATTCACAGATGTGAGTTGTTTTATTCTTCTCAGTCTGGTGTTAACAGGTGCCAACCTCAAAATTTATTTTATGTGTGCTACAGACCCGGAGCACCAGGAGAAGTTTGAGCACTGGCTGTGTGAAGTGAACAGCTCTGATGGCATCTCCCTACTCACTGCACTGGCACACATGGCCACACCGACTCAGCACTCTGACCCTGCATTCATCACAACCATAACTCTGCTGATTTACCAGGTATGTCAAGTAGAGGCAGATGGAAATCACTAAAAGAAGCAACTAAAAAATAAAGATCTAGAGTAAATAAACAATGGTACTGTATTGTTCAGATATAGACTACATGAATAAAGATACTGTGTATTTCATATAGAGTACCTATGGTAATCAATATAAAAATGCCAAGGAGCATAGCATGGAGAAAACCAAGCTCCAAGGATATATAACAGTGGTTAGAGATTAATCACTCTGGTCCCTTGGTTAGTAAACATACAGTGCCTACCTTGTTTTTTGACATTTCTTTTCTTATTTTTGGTCCAGGTGTCTTATGTGAGTGTGTCAACCAGAGAAACGTACTCCAAAGTGGGGAGGGAGTTGCTGGCTGCTATAGCAAGAATTCATCCCTACATTATCTCTGTGCTCCTGGAGAAACTGAGAGAGACCATACAAACTGTAGGAATGGTTGGTATTGATATTCTATTAAGCCTTTAAGATTTTAACTGCACCTACATTGAGAGGAAAATATCAGATTCTAATAATATCTAGCTGTGTGTAAACATTTGTGCATGTTTGTGTTTCAGGTGGCTCTGTACTTATGCAAAGAGCTGCCTCTCAGTCTATGGCGGCCACGGCCAGAGGAGATCTGTGTGATTGGAGCCTGGTTGCTCCAGCATCCCCTGTCTGCTGTGGAGAACCGACTGGCTTGTGTCATACTGGAGGGTTTGGACTGGGGTTACACACAGGTAGTCACTTATGCATTGAAAATAGCAGTAATATATATAAATATATATATATATACACACACACACACACAATGACCTGATTTTAGAGATTGTTTTGATATGATGATGTGTCATGTGTCCAGATATGTTAAGTACAATTGGAAATCCGTTTCCTCTTGCAGGATGGCTCCTTGGCCCTGTCTTCATCTCTCCACAGTGAAGTGGCTCTCCTGGTGGCTGAAGCCTATCAGAAGTACCTTACTGACAAACCGTACAGTGGCCTCATATCAGAGGGAATCAAACAGGTGACACATCCACTCTGTGCTCACAGACTGAACCACTGAGGCGTCATCACTGCTTCAAACATTACTCTGCATGCCTTCCTACTTTCTCTCACCTCCTCTCTTCAGGTGTCTTACCTTGCCAGTGTCCTTCGTTTGGGCGTATCTCCTGAAGCATCCTTTAGTCAGTGGGCATGGCAACTGCTGCTAAGGCTGAAGCTCCACGGCAATGCCCAGAACCCTAAAGGAGCCTGGTCGGTCCCCGCTTTGACGTCCAACCCACCTCCAGAGCTTACACACACTCCCAGCATGCACTCTGTTATCAGGGCCGTAAAAGCAGGCATCCCTATTGGATGCTACCTGTCCATTGCCATGACAACAGTGGGACATAGGTTTGTACTCATGCTATGTCTAATGCTTATGTTGATTTATACATTTGATTGATTTGAATTAAGTTGATCTCCAATGGATTTTCTTTTTATGATTTTTCTAGTCTGGAACACTTTTGTACTGATGGAGTCGGGTTGTTGAAGAATCTGATTCAGTCTCGCCACCTGAGAGCTGCTGTGCATCTTCTGGACAACATCTTACCCCCAACCTACCCTCTCAGCTTCTACCTGCTCAATAACTCTCAGTAAGAAAGATACATCCTTCACACACAGCCTATAAAAGACCAGAAAGAAAGACATTTATTATAGCAGCCTCTCTGTCTCCAACTGTCGTCCTTCTGTTTATGCCAGGTTTGTAAGTTGCATCCAGTTGTTCTTGCAGTACGACAGCGTTTGTCCTCAAGGTGTGACGCAGCAGGTCACGCACCGGGTAGCACCACTACTCACAGGAACCACCTACGGAGACAATGTCCGACTGCTGAACAGCGTCATTCAGGTTTGTCCCAACAAGCTTTTTTCATAAAGACGTATTTCACATCTTCATCTAGCACAGAATATTGTGTATGTATATAGGTATCAGTAATGGCGTAAACCACTCATCAAAGGGAAAAGTATTCAAAGTTTACTTCAGAGAAAAATGTTGGTACTAAACCATTGATCCCCAACCTGTGGGCCGCGGGTCATTTGGTACTGGGTCGCACAGAAAGAAAAAATAATTTCCATTATTTTGTTTTTTCACATAATTTGAATAACAGGTGGTGCCTGACAGTGCCAGGTCCTCTTGACATGATTAAAAAGTGGATTTACGTTCATTATTATTGTTATTATTATTATTAAAGAGAAAATACCACAGTTTTTAATGTCGATCTTATCATTTTATTTTGTTTTTATCTGCTACACCTTTAGACTGGGCCGTGAAAATATTGTCAGACATTAAACTGGGCCATGGTACAGAAAAGGTTGGGGACCACTGTACTAAACTACATGGGGCTTATTATCACCTTTAACCAGTGATCAGTTGCTTAACCTTTCCTCAGAAATTTGTAAAAAAAAACAAAAAAAAAACAGAAAATATGGCCACAAATTTTAAGCAAAAACATCTTGTTAAATGAATGTAAGTTTTAGCCCATACATCTTCAAACCAAAGATCACATGTATAAATGTGAGTGTTTTATTTCACAGAGTCATGTGGTGGAGAGTTCACAGCCCAGTCGTGTCGGTGCTGCAGCAGTGCTGGAGTTTTGGGTGGGGATTTTGACTCAGCAGAACCTGTGGTACCGGGACAAAACAGTCCTCTTCCTCATGGATCAGATCTGCTGTGCTGCATTCACACACCATCAGGAGGAATGTGTGCAGAAACTTCTGTACCAACAGCATAAGGTATGTACTCAGTCAAGTTAGAGGTTTGCATTATTGAGGGACTTGTACGCAGTAGGTCTCACAGGTGCAGATGCTGAATATAGCACTGCAAACTGCCTTCAGTAACATTACAATGATAAATATTATTATCTTTAACATTTAATGAGTTGCACATTACAGTCAGAAAAAAGCTTGGTGGTGAGGAATAGAAACACCTTTAAGACATTAGGATTTTAGTTGTTTTTATTCAAACTGCGATCAAACTAATCTGGTATCATTAGTGATTATATTTTGAAAGTATTAATAAGCATGCCAACTTTAAGTCACATGTGAAATGATTTCCTCAGCAAACCTTCAGGGAGCTGAACAAACACATTAGCATTGTAAATTTTTCCATTTTCATACCTCATGCAGAATGCCTTGGGTTACCACGGAGATCGGGGTCTGCTCTCCTCTCTGGTTGGCTGGATTGCTGGAAATGCCACGCCGTCATTCATAGAGGGCCAATCCCTGAGTGTGGAGGTGAGGGTCCCCAAAGCACCAACAGTATATGCAAGTACTCTTGATCATGTTACTAAAGTTCTCAGTGCTGACAGACTTGTTGTCGGTGTGTCTGCAGGTTTGGTTCGCTTGGCTGGTGCTGAATATGGAGGGTGTGTTTGAGGACGATTCTCAGCTGAGACGCTGTGTTGAAAATGAGCTCTTGTCAGAGCCCAACATTTCCCCAGAACAAGCCTTAAAGGTATGCAGACATGTAAACAAAAAGTTTTACATTTGTTGAGGTTAAAATATCAGGATTACACTTATTCATAGCAAGCCTTCACTGTCATTTGGCTCTGAGAATTTGCAAGATATTTCACAATACAGGACAAAGTAAGTGGAGGACAAAAAGTTGCACATCAGAGTACTTTCAAAGTTAAAGAGCAGTGGCATGAATGTCGAGTAGTCTGGTTAATAATCCTATATGCTGTATGTAGATGATGTTAACAGTGTGTCTGTGTCTGAGCCAGAAGGCACAACAGAGGCTGAAGTTGCCAGTAGCACCATCTCTGCAGCGGCTGCAGGTGTACCGCTGGGCGTGTCAGGCTTTAGCCACGCCTCCTGACCACCCCCTCCTTCCCCTAGTCTGGCAGAAGTTCCTACAGCTCTACCTCAGACAGCCAGGACCTGAGTATGGGTATGATGCACACACTCATTATTGTTCCTAGCCAGAGAAACGAGGAAAAAGGCAGAATCCACGTGAAGGGACCATGTCTCTTTTTATGTGTTTTGTCCACCAGCCTGGCTGCAGGTGGATGTATCGGTCGGAGGTTCTTCCAGGCTTCCTCTCAGGCTACCTTACTCAGAGACCTGAGGCAGAGAATACAGGAGGTGTCTGACTTCCACCATGCTGCCAGCCAGGCCCTCAGGGTGCCCCCACCACATACACCTTCATCAGACAGCCAGGGCGACGAAAGCCCCGACAATCCCCATCCCCCTTACCTCACTTCTCCTCAAGTACACACAGAACTGGTCAGGTAGGTCACTTATACTTAATACACTTAAATACACTGCCTCCTGTTGTTTGCAGCCTATAGTGTGTCAACAGGCTCTCAGATCTCTGCTGATTGGTTGTTGACAGGTTGTTTGGTGTATTTGCTGTGTGGTTGGATGATGAGACTCTACAGAAGCAGGAAGTATACCTTCCCTCTCTTCCACCCGAGTATGAACCACACAGACTAGCACAGGTTATGCAGCGGCAGCAGGTGGGTTTTTCTCTATGCGTGTTTACATTTATTAATGAAAAACATATAGTACAGTGGTTGCAGCCAGTTAGTCAAATCTTCACCTCATGTAGCTCATATATTTGTATTTGTGTTGTTGTATTTTGCTGTAGGAACTGTGGCTGGAGTATGTGGACCAGGAGCGTCTGCAGTATGATGAGCGAGAGGTTCTGTCTCTGTGGGAAAAGGTGCAGAGTGAGCCAACCTTCTTGCAGGCCCAAAACCCCAGCTTCACCGACTGCACCAGCCTCAATGACGGTACAGCCAAAACTGATACTCTAGATCTAAAAGATAATGTAAAGGTTAACCTCAGAAGGCATGCAGGCATGCATGTAGATACATGTTTGTTTTTTGTATTTGTTATATTACGCCAACAAAAAGTGATTTTACCACCATTTCATCTTGTTTGCATGACAATTCAGACTTTTTGTTTAGTTTTTCACCAGTTTAATGTTGTGCTTTGTGTGTCTCTGTGTGCAGCACGGGATCGTATCCTGTCCAACCTGCAGAAGCATCCAGATCCCCGTCCAGCTCCAAAGCTGCAGAAGCAGAAGGCTCCCGTCCCTGAAGTGCCCCCTGCCTGCCTCACTGACTCTAAAGCTGCTGCTGAGCTGATGCAGCAGGACCTCAGCATCCTGCAGGACCAGGCTAGGTACCTGAAGATCATACAAAGATTAAAACATTTCCACATGATAAGCAACACACATGCATACACAGAATTGCACACGCTTCTTTGTACTCATACAAACATGCATATACAAAGCTACACGCTGATTACGAAATGTTTATTCATCTTGGTATCAGGGTTGCAGTGGCACGTGAAGCCCAGCAGGTGGCGATGGAGCAGGAATTGCTGGAGAGCCTTCCTCTGCTGTATAAGAACCAGCCAGAGCAAGTGACCATGGCTTTAGAGTGTAAAGGGAAGGGAGGGCAGCCTTGCCAGGGACCAGCCAACATCACAGTCACAGTACGACCAGCAAAACCACATAAAAGCAAACATTTTGTCCATTTAAGAAAGTCTTTGTGATCTGTTAATGTGTTTGTGTGTGGTCTCCGTACCTTCATAGTGTGAGCGTGTCCAGAGGCAGGAGGCAGTGCAGACTCAGATAACGTCACTGCGCAGGGACATCAAGAAGCTGCAAACCGACTCCATGGCTCCTCCACCTCAAAGCCTGGCCCAGGCTGCTGTCCACACGGAGAACTTTATCACGTCAGTATGAACAGATGATGCTGTCAAAAGAAAAAGCATGATAGATATAAGTGCAAACGCATTTGGGGGCAGAAACAATGATTATAAAAGGGATGTTTTGACTCATTCATGGATGTTCTTACGTGCTCAGGTCTCTGGTGAATACGTACAAGGCACAGAAATCACCGGCAGTGCAGCATGTTGGCGTGTCTGCCTTCTACCAAGTGGTCTCCTATGTGTGTGAAGACACATTGCGACATCCCCCAACACGTCAGTACCTCTCCTCTTGTGTGGAGATTCTGGGACAGGTGCGCACACCCTTGTTAGCAGGACAAAATTTATATCAAGCATTGTGTAGCTTTATTTAGAATGCCCAAATACTTTTAAGTCCCTCACCTCTGTTAACCTTACCTCAATCAGAAACACTGCTGCTCAGGGATGAAATAGGACAAAGCGGTGACCAATTGGACATTGATTGATAAAAGGCCCCAGGTTCACTCTTGCATTACGCTTTATTGTTTTGTATCAAGGTGTTTATTCAGGGCAATGCAGAGGAATGCGGTCGCGTCCTGAAGACCATCCTGGAGCAGAGGCGTCTTTGCCCACTCATTTCCCCATTCTTCACTCCCAACGCAGCACCCAATCAGCTCGTCTTTCTCTACCAGGACGTGGTGACATCCTTACACCTCGACAGCGCTGATGTCATTTTCATGCTACTCACAAAGGTAAGCCTAGACAAAAATGGCAACACGCTGAAGAAAGACGATATACGCCTAAAGCAGTCTAGTTACAGTACCGCTTTTTTCTCTCCCTCGTAGTTTGATTTGTCCCAGTGGTTGAATGAAGCCCATCCTGTGTTTGCGGAGAGAACCCGTTTGCTGGAGTTGGTCCATGGAGCTCTCTGCGTCTGCGGCCGAGACCCTGAGCCTGAACTTCTCATGCCTTTTCACCTCTTCACCAAACACTGGACCTGGCTTTTACGCCACCATTTCCCTGATCACTACAGTGACTGCCTGAGGCTGCTCATGACCAGTAAGTGTTTGTGTGTGTATGTGTGTCTGTGTGTGTACAGAGGCTGCCCCGCAGACTTTGATGAGTCATATAATAATTAACTCTTTAAACCACAACTTGCATCATCATTTTAATTTTTTCTTTGTTAAGTTACACATAACCTGGTCAGTTTTAGTCTTTCTAAATTCTATTTATTGTTTCCTATTTTTGATTTTACTTTTTTTGTCTATGTTGTTTTAATGTTGCTCTGTGGCTGGGCTGCTTGTTTGTATGAAAGGTGCTATATAAATAAAGTTGAGGTCAGTAATTCACTTCGGAGCAAGGGCTCCTTTAAAAATTTCTCTTGTGATTCATCAAAACACATTTATGCTTCTGAAAGAATTCATCCTACTCATGTTCCCACCAGTAAAAGACTGAAATAATTAATTAACAAAAGTAAATCATTTCATCAGTGCGCTGAATCAGATTTGACTTGATTGTGTTCACAAGTGTGTTTCTGTTTGTGTATCTTATCAAGACAGAATTTATGTTTATCGTTGAAAGCCCTGTGAGATAAAATGATTCCAAATGAATTCACAAATACAAAGTCAGTTGTCAAAGTTCTGATGTAGTGCTTTTATTTCAAGGTGTCTGATTTGCAGCTTCTTTAACAACAAAGGCATTTCTTAATGTCATCAGGCTCCTCAAACCAGTTACTGAGTCCAGAGTGCTGGAAGGTGACTCTACGAGTGCTGGGCTGCTTACCTCCAACCCGCCATACCAAGAGCAAAGCTGAACAAGCCCTCAACACCACTGACGTCTCCGGCCGTGCTGTCGGACCCCCTGCTTCTCCCCACAGATCCTCCATCAGCCTCTCCCCTCAGCAGGTAACTAATGTTGGTGTTAATACATTCCAACCTCTTCATCTGATAATAGCTAACATGTCATTCTATCTTTCTCATTAAATTGTGCAATGCTCAAACATTCATTACTAATCCAACGTCGCTGTGTGATTTTATTGCTCGCTAACAGGTGGATGAGACCGTTGGTTGGCTGAGTGATTACTTCCTGCGGAGTCGTCTCAGTAAGCCGGACCTGCGCAGCTTCGGCCTCTACCCAGCCTGGGCTCCCTACATCAGTGAGGTCATTTCCCTCTGGGACCATTTGATGGGCTGTCTCATCAACGTGCAGCTCAGCAGCTGTGCCAGAGAGTCAGTGGGCAGCAGCAAAATAATGAAAGGTAACTGCCAAATGTCAGCGCATTTGAGGAACGTAAAAGTGATTTGTTCATATGCTTTATATGCGTTATCTGTCATTATGAAAGTGAAACATATCTTGTATGAATCTCCAGCTCTGCAGGACCTACACAGTAAGATTGTGAAGTTATTCAAGCCTTGGATCTTTCCTCTGGACACTGATGATGGCAGGTAAGCATGGTGTACCTGCAGTGTGGAACTGTTGTCTGAGAGGCAGATGTAAAACACACCGAGGGCAGCAGATCAAAAATATCCACATCCCACAAGCTTGATTTTTTCCGGATGTCATCTTGACTTGACAGGTGGATCGCACATGCTTATAGTGTTGTAGTAGTTGTAGTATCCAACTGAACCAAAAGTGGGAATTTGAAATCTCTGAAACACACTATACATTGCATGGAACCAACCACAAACTCAACACTGCTCAGACACAAAAGAAAACATTGATGTTTACCTCTGTGTTATAAGTAAACTGTGTCACAATAAAGTCCCTCTCCTGGCCGGAGGTTTGAACTGCGATTCTCCTGGTGGATACATGAAGAGAGCAGTTTAGTGCTTTCTGGGGTAACGAAAATGAAACAAAGTCAATATCAGTGTCTCTTTGTCTCAGTAACCTCAAGTGTTACCCCTGGTTGGAGACAGATGCAAGTGCGGCAGGATGTCTGGTTGGGCTTTACTCTCAACTCACTGACACACTGCATCACAAATTCAGAGGTGGGTTCCCATCAGTCCGGTCTTCACACTTGAGTTTGCTTCTGTTCTTTGTTGACTGTACTGCCGAAGTTATTTCTAAATTTCTGTGTATGTATGTTGCAGACCGTCTGCTGCCCGGCCAGAGAGGTGCTTTGTGGCTGTGTGTGATGCAGTACTGTGAGAGCTGCACCTCTCCCCGTACACCTGAGTACCTTCTCTACTTGTACCACACACACCTCCGCAGCCTGCCCTGGAGACACCTGCACCCTGACACTCAGCTAATGGAGCAGCTCTTCAATGTGAGACAATGTGCCCTTTGACTCCTAACCCCTGACCCCCAACACTGCACGCTGGTCTAGACATGCATGACACAGTGGAGCTTGTTAATTTGATACCTGGGTCCCTGCCCCCTAGCTCCTATTATTAGCCTGACTTCCAGTAATTATAGTATCAACACCCTGCTCCTGGAAACAAGCTCCTGTCTCTCAAGACCCACACAGATCTATAGAGGCTACGATACAGAATCTGCACAGATAAAAATATATAAAAACATTAAAACAAAAATCAAATCCCAGCAGATGATAATCATATTTGTTTACCCATGAATGGTAAAGTGTAGCAAAGAAAGGGAGAGAAGTAAACAGGGAGGGTAAAGACAAGCTGCTTCATATTCAAACAAAGACATCATCCATTCTGTCCATTGATTTGTAGTTTTTTCTCTCCTGATTACTTTCTCGAGAACTGGATTACCAATTTAGCTATAAATGTCAAACCTATGATCCAAAGTAATAAACAATCTGAGAACAGGCAGTTGAGGCGCGATTTTTTTTTTCAGTGTTTTAACAGAGTGGATTTTTTTTCTTGCCTTCCTCTGCCTGCAGGTGGAGAGAGGAAGTCCCAAGAGTTGCTTTCTCTTTCTGGGAGAGGTCTTATGTGACGTTAACTGGCTCAGTGTCCTAAGTGACCACTTACAAACACCCCCAACCTCAACAGCATATCCAACTCTACCGGACTCTCAGAAGGAGTCGCACACCATGTTGGTCTATCTTCTATACATGCTAGTTTTTCTGGCAAAGGAAGAACAAATCCTGAGTCAACAGGTGAGTCCAGAGTATGTTGGTTTCACATCAGGGTCAGACGTCTTCCCCCTTCTTCATCCTTTCTTCTTTTTTTTTCTCTTCAACCTCCAGGACTCCCCCTTATTCAGCCTATTGGTCCAATCCACCTCTCTTCCCTGGCACCAACTGGACCAGTCCTCATACCAGGGCATTCTGGGATATGTCAGCACCCATTACCCTCCCTCCTTGCTGCTCACTGCTGATTCTGCGCCTCAGCTGCTGCTGAAATCCCTGCGTAGTGCTGCTGGGCTCCACCCCCGGCCTAACGAAGTTCCACACAGGGTGAGACAACGCAGTATTGTTGGTTTTACAAATCAAATCACAGATTTATTAAGTCATCCTGAACCTCTTAAGGTCTCTTCTGAGTTACAGCTACAGTTCATTAACCCTCGAGTGTTTAACAATGAAGAAACCAGCAAAAGTGAACTAGTTTCTGAAAGTATGCAACCAAAAAACCCATCCCCTCCATTCATGCCTCCCTCCAAAGTCACTCCCCCCAAAACACCTGAACATGCACTGACTGACTGCTGCTGAAGGACGAGTCCACGAAAAGAGACAGGTCCAGGAGGAGTGGTGATGAGAAGACGGTTTCTTTTATTAATTCATGAATAAACAACTCCCAAATCCCACAATCACATAAACACAAGCAAAATAGCCATCACCACCGTATCTTCCAGCCTGACTCGGCCTGACAGTTGCTGCTCACTGCTGTCGTTGTGTGCTTTGTGCGATTGTGTTAGCTGCTAAACTGGAGTCTGGTGGCTCAGGCGCGTATACTGGAACACATCACTGATGTTGTCATCGCTAACTGTATCCAACTACCTTAATGTGTCAGTCACATCTAAGAAAACGGCTAACATTATCATAATAAATGTAAACAATGAATATGGCTATTGATAGTGCTCATAGCTGTCAAGCTAGCATGTTAGCATTGTAAAATTTGAGCTCCAATTTCTCAATGAGGCAGAGTGCCCGCATGTTCGCAGGTAGACAGGCAGGGAGGCCACTGGGTGGTCTTATTACAGGCCTGCAACAGCCACAAATACCAAAAAATGGATTAGCTTTAGGTTTCAAGGCCAGAGAACATACCCACTCATGATTTAATATAAATTCAGTACATCTGGTATTTTTTATAAATTGGCCACTACATTCATTCATAACTCCATAAATATCCACCTACAGCTGATATTTCATCAGAGCATCACCTATAGGGTCAGTGCAGAGAGTAGATATGACTGTCAATGAACAGCTGTATTATACAGAGGAGTCCTAATGTTGGAGAATATAAGAATTCATTTTTCTCCTATATCTGTGTGCACACTGCCCCAGGCGTGTACATCTTGTGTGAAAGTGGGAGGCTTGGAACATCCGCATTAAATTTAGACTTAAACAATTCAGTTCTCTCTGCCAGCGCTGTATCTCTCAGCCAAATTACAGAAACGTAACACTTAAAGCTTTAGAGTTGCTGTTGAGGTAGAGCAGCAGAAGTCAGTTTTATACACTACAGGATAATGTTCCAAAGTAGACGGACTGTGGCAGTCCACTTCCAAGCTGTACTGTGCACAGGACTATTCCAAGATCCAGCAATGCGTTTTCACTTTCATTTTACAAATTCCAATCCAGCCTTGCTGTCAAATCTGGGTACTGCTAATTATAGCAAAAATATACATTAAAAGCTGTTGAAATTCCATACATTCATACCAACATTTCATGTTAAGTAAGGTTTGGCAGCCATTTATTCTTCACTTGAAAAATTCTTCACTTGAAAAATCTCTTTTTGGATTAGATTTACTGCATTAATCATTTATAGATTATGTAATGCCTAAGGATTAAATTGCTGAATCCAAATATTGCCCAAATTGTATTTGTGATACAATGTCACACTTAGCTGTTTTAGGGGGCAGGGGCTCTTAATTTGGGGAAACATACTCTGCTTGTGTGCCTTGGAATATCTTTTATAATGTATAATGTATTATTAAATGACAAAGTTATGAATTTATTCGTATGTCTACAACCCAATTCCAAATAACTTTGGGATGCTGTGTAAAACATAAATAAAACAGAATGTGATAAGTTGCTAATCCTTTTTACTCGATTGAAAACAGAACAAAGACAAAATATTTAATGTTTGATCTGATCAGCTTCACTGATTTTTTGTAAATATCTGCTTATTCTGAATTTGATGCAGCTACACGTTTTATACAAGTTGGGACAGGAGCAAACAAAGACTGGGAAAGTTGTGGAACGCTCCAAAAACACCTGTTTGGATCATTCCACAGGTAAACAGGTTGATTGGTAACAGGTGATAGTATCATGATTGGGTATGAAAGGAGCATTCTGGAAAGGCTCAGTCTTTCATAAACAAGCATGGAGCGAGGTTCAGCACTTTGCGAACACATGATTGGATAAAGGATGTTACCACAGTTTCAGGAACACTTCGTAAAGCTGCTGTCGATAAACACAGTTCATTTGTAAATTGCTCCATTCTGTTTTTATTTACTTTCTTGGAATGGGGTTGTATTTCTGTATAGCATTAACCCAAACAAACAAAAAACCCTATAATCTTTGTTACTTTCTGTCTGTCAGGAGGAGACACTGAAGGCTGGAGTGTATGTGTGCTGGTGTGTGCAGTCTTTGGTGACTCTGGAGCAAGGAGGCAGCATCAGCCTCAGCAGCCTGGAGGCTCAGCTGGAGACACTTCTGGAGGGCATCGTCACGTTCAACCCACCGGGTGAGTCATCCTCAACGTCTTCCTCAACAACATTATCAATAATTAGTAGCAAATTCTTTTGATCACCTCGACGGCACCGCTTCCTCTTTTCCCATCTGCAGAGACGGGTTTGGAGCAGAGGCACATGGCGTTTTGCAGCCTGTTCAGCGACGCTCTGGCTTTGCTGAATGGAGTGGGTGTCTCAACAGGCGAGGCGCTCGCTGGTCATGTTATCACCTGGCTGGACAGGAAGGGGAGGGGCTTCCCTATTCTGCCTCTTCTCACAGCTTGTTCGCGCTGTCTTGCATCAGTACGGCACATGACGCGCATCATGGAGGCATGCATTACAGCGTACTTCAACCATGGTAACCAAAGTGGCTGGGGTCACTACTATTTTCCTTTGAAAAGTCGCTTGTATGGTTTATGGCTTACTGTTACAGGAACAGAAAGTGTTTTCCTCTGATAAATATCTCTTACCAATTTCCCAAATTTGGTTTAGTCCTTTAAATCTCTGCTTTTAGTCTAGATCATTTAATGTGCAATCAAGGATTCACATGTTTTTTTCCTTCTGTCTTTGTTTTCATTTCAGCTGTGGAGGAGTCTATAGGTTGGGGTCCTGTGTTGGCATCGCTGCAGGTGCCTGAGCTTACAGTGGATGACTTCCTCTCTGAGAGCCAATCAGGAGGCAGCTTCCTGACGCTCTATGCTTTCATCCTGCAGCGCCTCAACACTGAATACACAGCAGCCAATGAGAGGAGGACTCTGGCTCTAATCAACACATGGACCAATCAGGTCTTCCCCAGGTTTGACCCCTCAGTCTCTCATTTGGTCTCTTATGGGTTTCAAAAGTCAATTTAGCGTATTGGCATGTGTGATGCATGCTATGATGTGTTTTTTTTGTGTCCAGCGGTCCAGATGACGAAGCCAAGCTGTTTCTTTGGTGGCACAAAGCTCTAAATCTGTCAGCGGAGCAGCTGCAGCCGCAGTCAGGCCAGACCGAAGTGTCAGGAGTCGTCATGGGTCTGTTGAGGCTGCAAACCAGGCTCCTTCAGCTGGGAGAAGAAAGACTCAACTCTGGGCTGTTAGGAGCTATAGGCCTGGGCAAGAGGTCCCCTGTTTCTAATAGGTATGCTCACATGCATTTTGTTAGCTAATGAACACATATATATTATGTATTATGTATTATGTTACAATATAAATTTTCATTGTTGATAAATAACCCAGGTTTAGGGTGGCGGTACGCAGTCTGGCAGCATTCCTGACAGTCCAGGTGCCATCAGAGACCGAGCTTCGACTCCAACCCACCAGTGACTTGCAGCTTTCTGCGAAAGCACAGCAAGTATGCAACGAAAACTGCAAACATGGTGTTTTCATCTTCTAGTCTGCAATTATCTTCTAAAAATAACTAGTATTTCTCGTCTCTTCTGTGGATGCAGACGCTGGGGATGTTGGAGGCCATGGCCAGCAATAAGCAGTACGCTGAGTTAGAGGAGTCTGTGAATAAAGCTGTCCAGTTCATCCGCTACCCAGGACACTGTCTCAGAGACGGACCCCGACTGCTGGCCCTGCTAGCCAACCTCCTATATCCTGACCTCCGATACCTGCACATTATCCGTTAACCATGACTGAACCTGACACTCATGCTGGACGTTTGTCTTCTGTGGCAAACACAGTAAACAGTAAACCTCTGCTCTGCGCAGAGAAAATCTCTCTGGAGCACAATGTTTTCAAGTAGTGAATCACTCTCAGTGATCTATCAACATGAGCTACATATCTTATCAGCTGGGTTGTGTGACAGACAATGACTGTTCATCAGAGCTCACTGCATATTTGTGAAAAATACCTTTTGGCCGAACAAATGTTTGTGTTAACATCTAATCTTTACTCGCACTTTGCTTTCTTCTCTCATGTTTATGCCTTGTTGCTTTTTATATAACTTGCCTGTTGATTTTCAACACATCTATTCTATTCTTGATTTGAGAGGAAGTTGCACATATTTATTGAAGCAGAACTTATGAATCAGTATTCAACACTGGACTTCAGCTGTGAGTTTTCACACCTGTATGAGGAATCTAACAGAAAAAAGTTGAAGGGTCCACAGATTACTTGGAGAAAGCTGACGGACGTATCTAATAGGTCTGTACGTCTAGTAGTACCTTCTTAAAATGGGGTGGGGGACATACCAGGAAAGCTGGTAGACAGGGTTCAATGCCTGATACAACTCCTAAAGTCAGCTATTGATGCTAGCATCTAGCTACAAGCTACAATCTGATATCTGTCAATCTTAGGTTCTGGACACATACAGATGAATACAGCTGCTTGTATGAAGTGATCATGTTTAGTAACAGGACATTTGCCAGTATTGTTTTTATGTCTAGCCAAAAGTGCTTTCCTTGTTTCTGCCAAAGAGATGTTATTTTCCTTTGCTCAGCTACTTAAATATTCTTGACCATGTACTCTTGAGTGTTTCATCTGTCTCTGTTTGGTGCAAAAACCTGCATTCAGAAAAAGCACACACACTATAAGATACACAAAGTACCAGTTACAATGTGCCACACCACTTGGCTTCCTTATAAAGTAGTGTGTGCACTGCAATACAAGTTACTGACACCGTTGTTATTACTGAACGAGCAGGCATGTCATGTTGTCGGAGCTATTATATAACTGGTCTTCAATACACAAATGGTGGTTCGTGTTGGTTTGAGGATAAAGGCAGATTGTAGCTCACATTCATCAAACCTCCAGGCTGCACAGTACATTCAAGACACTTCTCACATTTTCATCACCCTTGTCAGTTCACTTCTGTTGCTCTGTGCCATCTCAATAATAATCGTGCTGCACTTCTGCAGCCTGAAGCTCGCCTTATTGCTTGTGTTATGTGGCGACTGTTAATGTCAAAAGCATTTCTTTTTTATGAGTCAGTGATCAGGAATGGGTCTCTAGAGCTGCTGGAGGAGGGAGCTGCAGAGCGAGGCTGCACGAAAGAGACTATGTTCAATAAAGGGAACTGAATGTCTCATTGCTGGTATTTACAGATTCAACCCGGTGATCAGGGACCTTTGTGTAGTATGTGGAACCTCTGAGAGTGGGAAGACTGATCTGTACTCCCTGGACATGTCACATACATGGAGGGACAAATAAGGACCAGGCCTTAACCCTATAGTCATGTCTCTTAAAATATTTCCATACAGAGGTGGCTTGGTCTGGGGGTGTTTTTAAAGTATCACAGACGCTACTGAATGATCATGGAAATATTACTACAGGCAGCAGTGTGTCTGTATGATCTTCTTGCTCTTCCCTGACTACACCCTGCTACTTGTCACTTTGATCATGAAGATGACTCAACTCTGTAAAGGGCATAGACTACAATGTAGTATAGAATTAAGTATTTATTGTATATGGTTTAGAGAATATTATCGATGCAAGATGAAACTGACAGAAGGGTGGGACTGAGATTAAAAAGGTGCAATTACAAACCCATCTGCTACTTCAGCACCATGGACAGTAACATGAGGTTATCAATACACAGCACAGTTAGACTACTGATATTCAGAAGCCGTGGTCCGGGCCATAGATTCTAACTTGCACAAACCTCCGTCAGATGAAGGATCAATGAGTCAGACAGACGCGACTAACATATTCAACTAAACAACCCCTCTGCCCCTGCTCTCTGTCTGCTACTAGGGGATGGATCACGCCTCAAATCACCTACAGAGTAGGACACTCGAGCTGTAAAGGAGCACTAAAAGGGACAAAATGATCCTGACAACAATACAGAATACATTGTGCAAACTCTACAACAAAACAGGCCTGAAATCTGCATTCTCCATGCATAACACTGCAGATGGTCAAACTGAAATTAAAGCTTCCTTGTTTAAGAAGCCTGTTATGACAAGCGTGCAATTTGATTGGCATCCGCATCCTGTTGTTCTCTGCATCAGTGTGAAGGTACAATACATGTCCCTTTTTTACAAAGACTGTTCAGGAGGGGGTGTCTGTAAATTGAGCTGTGTGCTTTTATGCACACGCACATCCAGGATCCTCATTTGACACCACCACGTCTGTCTGGGAGAAAACCTCTCTTCAGGCAATGGTGGTCTCTATGGTTACAGGAAGGGTAGAAGTGAGAGAGGAGGTGGAAAGGACGGGGTGTTCTGAGTCTGTGAGAGAGGAGGTGGGAGATGCTTATAGACGCTCATTGCTGCCTGCTCTTCACACTCAAAAAGGGCCTCCAATGAATCCTGCGAAGCCCTCATCTGTTGTCTCTCGCCTTTTTATCGACCTTCTGTTCTGCCATCTCAGGTGGTGGAGAAGTAGTCGATATTTATGTGACAGTTTGCTCTCAGACTTTAACCTCATTAGATATCTGTCCCCATCTCCACTCTCTCTCTCTCTCTCACACACACACATACACACACTCACGTATACAGATACACGTGCTCAGAGGACCCATCGCTGAGACAGAATTCCTGGCAGACACATCACTGTCTGGCAGATTCCCGTGTCACCATGGAAACCCAGCATCAGGGCAGGAGTAGTTGTTCCTAGACTGTTTCGGTGCACACTCAGCATCGGAGAAGCACGTGGATCAGCTCCCTTTGGTCATCATGGCCAATTAGGATGCAGACATAAAACAAACACAGTGTGCAGTTGCAGAAATGCGATCATATCCTCTGGAATCTGACAAGTCGTGAGAGGACAGGTTGTTGTATAACATGTACCCTTGTAACGGGCACGTTTCAGATCCCATTTTGAGCTAATGTTTCTGTCAGTGCATTCCAGTTGATTTCAACATGCTCCAGTGGCCGTCCCAGGCTGAGCAGAGCATAACTCCCCGCTGCAGACCAGTTGCTCTTCTGGGACAGCTGCACTGGCCTGAAGTCCCACCCTGCTCCTACAACCCACACACTCAGCTGGACACAGGAATGTCTGCCTGCGTTCCCGTCCACAGTGACTTCCATACGTGCTTCCATTGTTTTGAATCTGTAGTGTGAGCACATGCAGATGAGAGTACATGCATGTGTGTCAGACAGACTCCTCCATTGAGAACGCCCACGTTTCTCGCACCTCCTCGCCAGTCCGGTGGGGGGTGATGACTCAGGCTTAAACAAGTCTTTATTTTTCTCCCTTTCTAACATTGGCCCAGCAGAGCAGGAGCACTTCCCCCCGCTGAGTGTACCTGTCCCTGCACTTAACGGTAAAATCATCGATAATGAGTCAGACCTCCGCTGGTGGCGTAATAAATGTGATTGTAGAGAGTTGGGTAGGCTGCTTGTTGATCTGCTCAGGACTTAAAACAGTGGTGAAGACTGGCAGGAATGTTTGGCCTTCAGGATGCACTGTGTGTTTAGCTGCAAATCTCCTTACAGTGAAGGACAAATATAAACCTCTACTGTGAGGACATTTCTTTTAAGGTAATGTTGGTTTATACCTGGATTGTGGGGCTAATTCTGGGGCTACTATTGAAAGCATAGTTCGGTTGAGGTGTGGTATTAAAGTCAAGTTATGGGCAGAGCAAGGCTGGATTACCAACCAGTCAAAGCGGGCAACCACCCCTGTTTCTCAGAGCTCCAGGGGCCCAATAGCTCCATTATGTGTTGACTGGTTTGGAATATTTTAACTGAGTAATATGCACCACTAAAGGACGATATCAGCTGAGATGATGAGGCTTTACTGCCAAATCTTGAGGCCTGAAAGAGGGATAAATCCAAGTTTAAGACTTTGATCATATTAGTGCATATGTGTTGAATATTCATGAACTGAGCTGCATTTAATAAACACTGCACTTACGAAGGGAGAACCATGGGTTTCATTATGGGCCAGCAGCTCTTTTTTTGCCCCCCCTTGCAAAATCAGGCTGTGGGTCAAGGTTCAGGGTTAGTTGAGTTATTTTAGGGGAATTGTTTAAATGTCAACCGTTAGGAAAAGAGTTTATGTGGGAGTTAATTTTAAGGTTTAGAGTTATGGAATTAAGATGCTGTAAAGCAGATTTTCAATGGCAACATATCTTGCAGCATCCCTGGGTTTGACCTTTAGGTTATTGCTGGAATTTGAATTGAAATTATGGTCAAGACATTAATCAAAGGTCTGCGTCAGGAGGGGTTATTCTGGGTGCCTGTTTGGAGTTAAGGAGAGGGTTCAAGTTGGGTTTAATTTTAGGATTTGGTGTTGGGGAAGTAGGATGTGACTGAATAAATCTCCAGTCTTTACAAAGATAGATCAAAAATGCGTGTGTGTAAGGAGTCATCACATGACTCAGCAGTGTTTATACCAACCCAATCCAGGCACGACTACACGATCACGCACACACACACACACACACACACACACACACACACACACACACACACACACACAGTTTTTATCAGGTGATTGTTATTCTGTCAGCTGTAAGAACTCCATCTCTCTCTTTCTGTCTCTCTCCCTCTCTCCAAATATGACTGTGTTTCCCCACACAGTGAACCAGCCTCTGACATGCCTGCTCAGACTGGGGGATCTAGCAAGTGGAGAGAATTAAAACATCGCAACTGGTCAGTTTATAATTAAAATCCTAAAGTTAAACGTCCCCACATCCTAAATGCAGTGGTGGAAGAAGTGCTCAGATCTTTTACTCATGCAAAAACAATGATACCACAGTGCAGAAATACTCTCTTACAAGCAAAAGTACTGCATTCCATTTTTATGTAAGTAAAAGTACTAGCATGAAAACATACTTAAAAGTACCAAAATGAAAACAAAATAATTGAGATTGTATAATTTCATTATAATTCATCTGTAGGTGTCACTGCTGTTTATATGCTGCTGGGTATCTTAATCTGAAATACTACATCAAGATCTATAGATTTTGTGTTAATCGCAAAGTAACTAGTAACTAAAGCTGAGTGTAATAGAGTAAAAAGCATTTACCTCCCAAATGTAGTGGGGTATAAGTAGAAAGTATACCATAAAATGGAAGTGGAGTGCAAGTACCTCAGTTTTGTACTTCAGCAGAAAAGCATACTTGAGTAAATGTACTTTGTTACTTTCCACCACAGCCTCAGTGTAACTCAGTCTGAGCGTGTTTGTGAACAGACCTTGAACAAAGAGCCCTGCTGGCTGCTGATCGAGAGGGCTGGGTTTGCTCTCCAGACTGCAAAACGGATTTTGGGACACGGACAGGAGCGGGATCGGGCACCAGGCATCGGGCTCGGTAAGGAAACGGATCTTCTTAACCGCATTTTGAAGCGACAGCCGCCTGTAGTGCTGCAGATTTGTGCTCCGCAGAGGTCGGACCAGGGAAGATCATGATCACGGATGGGGACTTCGATTTAGAGGGGGGTAGAGATACTTGTAGCCTCGCTCCGCAGATCGTGCCAAATAAGTTAAGTGAGTGTGATTTAAAATAACGAATATTTATGACAATCGCTGCCTGAGCCGCGGGATGAACTTTTTGGAGCGGTTTTTCGCTCCAAATCCCATCTTCTGCGCGTACGGAGCAGTAGCAGCTGGAGCTCTGGGTTTAGGTTTACGGCTGTGTGTGCGGGCAGTTGTCCGAGGTTTTCCAGTGAAACGTCAGATGCAGCTCAGCGTTTGGTCACCGGTTATTTCAGAGCCTGTGATCCTCGCGGCGTCCTGACGTCAATTTCTAAGGACCCAGCAGCGCCGGGGGGGCAGGCAGATAACAAGGGCTGAAGCAAAGACAGAGAGAGAGAGGGAAGCCGGACCATGCTGATGTGATATTCCTCTTAGATTGCTGGGCATTCTGGTAGGATCTCCTTTTATTTTCCTTTCTTTTCTTTATCCGCCTTTTGGCGTCGCCACGATCTCGTGGTTTTGAACCTGGCTGTCTGCCAATGATATTTCATATATGTCTTATTTTTTTATTCTAAGGGCTAATATGGAAAATGTCTCCGCGTTGATATATAACCCAATTGTTGGTGCGAATTATGGTACAAATGGTTGATTTAAATTGTCGGGCTTTAGGATTTGGGGCTCTGTGCTGTAACAGCAAACCGGCATCTCTTTGTCTATTGCAGCACATAGGCAGTGTATCATGATGTTATAAACGGAAGCAGGCTTTTCCCCCTACTTTTGTGCTCTCCTGGTCAAACAGAGGACCACTGCGTCCTGTTCAGAGCCACTGCAGTGTCTCAGTGAAGGGGTTTCTGCTGTGTGACAGGTCTGTGTGTCTCTGCCGGCTGGTTTGGCACAGCAGGATCAGCCAATAATGAATTCTATTTATACAGCGCAAAATCACTCCATTTCAAAATAAGTGCATTTCAAATAAATGAGTCCAGGCTGAGCTGATGAGGAGAAGCCCTTTGATAAAGCAGATGAAGGGGATTCCTCTGCACTCTACCTGACTCTGCATCACACAGCAACCACATCCCCATAGCAACAGTTAGTAAAACCAGTACTCTGTGTTCCCTTTTCAAATTATCACTAAATAGGCTTCAAAGTAAAGCACTGAAAGAGAGCACTCTGCACCTTCGCCAGGACATATATAGTCTGTCGCTCTGGTCAGCATCCGCCTGGGAGGAGTATTATAAGACTAACAGTATCCCTGTGTCTCACCAGTGACTGACCACGGCCAGAGCTCAAGAGGGGGGGTCGCAATCCACAGAGTGTATGCGTGTGTGCAGCTATGGGGAAGGACTACTACAAGACCCTGGGCATCCCCAAGGGCTCCAACGAGGAGGAGATCAAGAAGGCCTACCGGCGCATGGCGCTGCGCTTCCACCCCGACAAGAACAAGGATGCCAACGCCGAGGAGAAGTTCAAGGAGATCGCAGAGGCCTACGAGGTGCTCAGCGACCCCAAGAAGAGGGTCGTCTATGATCAGCTAGGAGAGGAAGGTGAGCAGGAGGGGTGGGGTGTGCATTTGATGCTGTCTGTGTCTGTTCAGGATTGTGTGAAAGCAGGCAGAGCAGGCCTCAGCGCTCTGTCAGTGAGGCCTTGTTAAACCAGCGTTGTGATGTATTAAGTTGTTATTGAAATAGCTCAGGAACAGACTCAGTATCTAATATCACAGTGGAGGACTTTGGTGGGCTTCAGCCACTGAAGTAATAATCCTGTGTGTCTTCCGTGTTGTCATGTTTGTGTTTATGTGCAGGAATGTGTGAGTGATTGCCTATTGTTATCGTTAGTGTCAGCAGCACTTACCAGCTCTAATACCTTATAGTCTACCTCCACCTAGCTGCTGGTGTGGTGTGTGTGTGAATGCGTGCGCCTCCGTCTGTGTGCGTGCGTGCTGGCTGACAGACGGGTGGCTTAAGATCATTACGTGGTTGAGATATGAATAGCAGCGGCTGCTGGAGTTTTCATTTGTGGGTGTTCTGTGCATGCGTGTCTGTTGAGAAGGTGTGTGCGTTAGTGTGTGTATTTGTGTATGTTGGATGGAGTGACCTGGTATTTTATGAGTTCCTCCACCACCAGCGCTGTTGGAAGATCAGTGATGCTGTGGGATATTTCCCGCCCACGTGGGCTCCACTCTCCTCTCTGCTGTTACCCACATGCGGTCTCTTCTGAACAGGGCTCTGGTATCTGAGTTCATGTTAATGTGTGTTTTACAGGTGGTGGGCGTTTGAGTGTGCATGTGCAGCTGATGTCTCACGTTCTTCTCTCTTTTTTTCTCTTTTTTAGGTTTGAAGACAGGAGGCAGCAGCTCTTCAGGGGCTCCTGGCAGCTCAACGTACCACTACACCTTCCACGGAGACCCCCATGCCACCTTTGCCTCCTTCTTTGGCGGCTCCAACCCCTTCGACATGTTTTTTGGCTCCAACCGCAGCCACAACCGCTCCAACGGGTTCTCCTTCCACAATGACCACGACACGGAGCAGGACATGGACGTGGATGAGGATGACCCCTTCGCTCATTTTGGGAGACAGTTCGGGTTTCCAGGGGGGATGAACAACGGCTTTCCAGGGGAGGGCCGCAGGAGGAGAGGGGTGCCGTCTGAGCGCCTCGGGACCGGGCGAAAGCACCAGGACCCTCCGGTGGTCCACGAGCTGAAGGTCTCTCTGGAGGAAATCTTCCACGGCTGCACCAAACGCATGAAGATCACCCGCCGCAGGTTGAACCCAGATGGGCGGAGCATGAGGACAGAGGACAAGATCCTCAACATTATCATCAAGAAGGGCTGGAAAGAGGGAACCAAGATCACCTTCCCAAAGGAGGGGGACGAGACCCCTGAGAACATTCCTGCCGACATCGCCTTTGTGCTTAAAGACAAAGGGCATGCCCACTTCAAGAGAGACGGTTCCAATATAATTTACAACTGCAAGATCAGTCTAAAAGAGGTGCGTCCGTCCCTTTTCATCTAACCTCTCTCGCTTCTTTCTTGCTCTCTGCTTTTCTTCAGTCCTCTATCTTTGTCACGGGTCTGCATATAGATGAGTCAATGATGCTGCTGAGGTTGAGAGTTTGAGTCCCAGTGGAGCAAACCGAGCAGAAATGTAATGCATGCATGGAGCTGCAAAGTTTTGGATGGCCATCCAAAAACGGCACATTTTTTTCATTCTTGTCACTCACCCTGGACAAAGAGTGGGTGAGGTGGAGAAGTGTAGCTGTAATTTAAGGGTAGGATTATGTCCTGTGTGGGTGGTCATCTAGAACGTATTGAGGAGTGAGTGTGTATATGTGTGTGTGCTGCTGGAGGGCAGGATCAGTGAGCAGCAGCGTCTCTGTCACTGCAGTGTTAGAGAAGCAGCGAGAATGTGGTGTCCTTGTGTGACCGGCATAGAGCCATCGCTCTCGCTTGTTCTGCACGGCTGTATGAATAGATTATAAACACAAATGCAACCAGGCACACGTAAAGCTACACACAGGCATAGACATGCGTGCAAGTGGACACACTCTTGCATCTTCAAGCATATTTGCAAACACGCTGAGATAAAGATGGATTGTGGTGTGACAGTTTTGACAATCCAGGCTGCTATTACTGTGACTGGCAGGACATTTAATTAGCCGCTCCTACGAGGGCAACGGGTCCAGCTCAGCTCTGCTCTCTTTCTGTGAATTACACCAGCTTCAGTGTTTCTAATAGCGCTGCCACTCACAGGCCTGCACTCCCCGTCGTCAGCTTAATCGCAGGTGTTCTCAAAGAGTTAGAGATGTCAGGGGAGTTGTTTGTACTCCAGTCAAGCCAATTTTTAATAGTTTTCCTCTAAAAACAGCACCGACTCTCATACGCCTCTACGGAAGTTAATTCACCAGGAAGCACGGGTGCCTGCTCACAGCACAACTGCAAGGACAGCCTGGTTAATGAGAGCACATTAGAGTTTGTTAAGTTGCGTTAATCAGGAGATGGGACTCAATCAAACCTGCACAATGATCAAGTTTGCACTGCAGAACTCCCACAGCCAAGTCCTCTGCTCTAACAGCAGCCAGATAAGAGACTTAAGACTGATGCAGCTCAAGACGAGAAGGGGGAGAGAAGGGGAGATATGGATGGGGGTGGGGGGTATCCGGGGAATATTAGGGAAGTGGGTCAGATGATTCAGTATCCAAAGCAAATAAGAGCTCATATTCCACCACTCCACTTTGCTCTGCTTCCCTGAAGATGTGATGCTGCAGTGAAAACACAGCACCAGCTACATGCTGCACACCAGACAACCTGTCACATATATGGCAAATGTTATGCAATGCACCAGTAGATAATATAACCCAGCCCACAAGATGATTGTTCCCATTAGCAAATGAATGATGCAAGAGCTCATTCTAAAGTACGAAGACAGAAGAGGAAGGCTAAAACTGGATTATTGGAAATACATTTCTTAAGCAGATATAGTTATGAGTCGTACTTCGACTTCTGTATGATTGCTCCGCTGTTTGGTTGCTCAATTTTTGTTTACTGCCTGAAGCTTTCCCTGATGAGTAGCTGCATTTAGTGCCACCAAGCACTCGTTTGACGGAGCTATAAACTCCTGGGAGACACTGCTGGAGGCAACTTCCTGCCCTGCAATGTCTTAACTGTGACAGCAGTCAGAGGCGATTAGAGAACTTGGCACAAATTTGACACGTTTATTTCCCGGAAACCAACCTATGCCTGGATCTATAGGCTGGCTCTTTCTGGCATTAATGATGCCTCTGCAGTGTGATGGCATCCTCTGTGGCAGTGCATTTCTAGCACCACTGCATTTAGCGCAGCAGAAAAGCACACGTCCAAACGCACATAAGTGCTAACTGTAGCTGTTGGGCTCTAAAGGCAAAGTGGACAGCTCTTTACAGCTCCACCCCTGATATAATTCAGAAAGGCAAATATGCTCTTTATGTATGATGATAAGAGAAACTGAATCACAGGGATTCTGACAGCATGTGATTTTTTTTTAGCAACTATTGTAGTTTGGTCCTGTCAGTTCAATTAAATGCAGCAATAGCAACCAGTATTGAATTGACAGCCCACAGCCTTATGAGGACACTTTGGGTTTTGAGGACACTTTTAAACTGGTAAACTGGTCGTAACTCAAGGGTTAAGCTTGTAACAATTATGGTTAATGTTAGCATATGGCCCTAGGGAATGAATGTCAATCAGAGCTGTCACAGTCGGCCAAAAGTGATTTGATTATTCCACGATTGAGCAAGAGCACTGCAGCGAAATGGGCTGCAAGGTAGTCCCTCGTTCGTTTGACGCCATCAAAGCATGTCCACTAAAAGTGTTTGTTCACTGACAGGCTCACACTGTCGAAGTGTCTAACAACATTATGGAAAGGATCCCTGCAGAGACAAACCGCTTTGTTAAAGAGCAAAATCCTTTTTGTTTAAACAGAAACAGCTGTTATATCGCTCTCACCAAACCTACCAGACTCCATTTACAGAAACAGTCTTTTTATCACCGCAAAACACACTCGACAACCCGCAGAATAACACTCCCAACTGTCCCAACAATCAGCACTCATTTTGGTCAAAATTAACTCCTCATTTACTAAAATGGGAGAGGAGCGAGGGCAGACCAGCAGAGAAGCAGCGAGGGGAAAATACAGCGTGTAGAGCCAGAATATTTTCACATCTACTCGGGAATTATTTTCACTTGGCATTATGACCGGAGAGATTTAAATATGTTGGACATCAACAGCTTTTCTAGTTAAAAAACGATAACTGTCTCCTGTCCGTCATGCAGTGCATTCAGTGCAGCTACGGCGCCATTGTGGCTTTTTTTCATCAAATACATCAAATGTTCGATATTCGACTTCAGAATATTTGTTTAACAGCCCAAATTTAAATCTACAGAACATCCTCACGAAAATAGCAAAATCAAAGTGTGTGTGTGTGTGTGTGTTTGTGTCTGTGGAGCTATGTTGTCTGAGCTGAGGCTTATGCAATCAGTGGGCGCTCAGATCAGCGAGCAGTGTGTGTCGAGCGTCATGGCAACCTGTCTCTGTCTGTGTGTAAGACTTGTGTTAGTGAATGGAATGGTGCATAACAAGAGGATGAGCACTAGTCTCCATCACAGTCACAGGCTAAATCACCTCCTAATGTATGTAGTGGGTAAGAGGAGGCTGATGTCATGGCTGGAAAAGTCTGTCTGTCCTCTGAAGCAGCTGCTCTACTGGACTGAACTTCAACTGTCCACATGTCCGTCAGTGTTTGTTAAAAAAAAAAAAAAAAAAACCACCAGACGAGACAAGAAAATCCTCCTGCAGTCTTAATACAACATTGGCCACATAATGACATAGACCAAGTGTTGGAGCTTAAGCGTGTGCCAAAGCGGGCAAAATCATTATTACATCACGATGGGCTGGTTGCCTTGAGATGATTGGTGTTAAGAGTTTGTATGAGAGGGAAACATGGATTTTCCATCAAAAAGTTGAGTAGTGTATAGCTTGATTAATTTAAAATGTAGGCTCAAAGCATGAACTCCTCTTTTAAAAACTTTTTAACATTACACAAATATTTTATCGCACCAACTCTTGGTTTGTGCCCTTCTTACCCCCCAAAAAACAAATTTCATTTGTTTTAAGATTTTAGTGATTTATAGCCCTGCCAGCAGTGTGGTACCATGATAACAATGTCAATCAGTTGGTTGCTCCAATACTTTGGTTCAGACTAAAATACAAGCCTGAATCCAAAAGAAGCTGGAAGGCTGTGGAAGACGCGAATAAAAACAGATTGCAATGAATTTCAAATCCTTTTCATCCTTTATTCAGTTGAAGACAGTATGAAGACCAGATATTTAATGTTCAAACTGATAAACTTCATTGGTCTTTATAAATGCACACTAATTCTGAATTTGATGGCAGAAATGCCAGCAGACAATGCCAAGCCACAGTCTGCGTGTTACAACAGCGCAGCTTCATAGTAAGAGTGCAAGTACCAGACTGGCCTGCCTGCAGTCCAGACCTGTCTCCCGTTGAAAGTGTGTGTGGTGCATTATGAAGAGCAAAATACGACAGCGGAGGCGCCAGACTGCTGAGCAACTGAAGGTGTATAAGAATTCTTATTCTTAAGAATTTCACTTTCTAAACTTCGAAATTAGTGTCCTCAGTTCCAGACTGCTAACTGAGTGTTATTGAAAGAAATGGTGATGTAACACAGTGGAAAACAGTTGGCCCTGCTTTCTTGGAACTTGTCGCAGGCTTAGTTTATCAATTTGAACGTGAAATATCTTGTCTTTGTAGTGCATTCAACTGAATATAGATGAAAAGGATTTGCAAATCATTGCATTCTCATCTTATCTGGTGTCCCAACTGTATCTCAACAGCTTATTGATGGATTTTCATGAAATGTTACATAGTTTTCCATGTTGCAAAGAGGATGAATGCCTCTGGTGATCCTGTGACTTTTCATCTAGCACCACCAGCAGGTGAAAGCTTTCACTTATCCAGTGAAATATCTGTGGATTGGCATAGAAATGGTAGACATTCATGTTACCCGGACAATAAAATGACTTTAGTGATCTTTTCCACCATGAGTTTCACATTTGTGGTTTTGATTGAAATGTCTCAATAACTCTTGGTTGGATTGCTGAGAAAATTGTTACACACATTCATGTTCGCCCCATAAACTGATAGTTAACTTTGTGGTGTTTATTTACTGACCTTATTTTGTGTAGTAAGCCATTTTGTAACAGTTGCTTAAAAATGCAGTATTTAAGGAAAGTTTTTTATTCATAAGGATGTTCATTCACAGAGTTGTGGATTTAAAGAGTTATTTTTATTCAGCGCAAATCTGGCGAGTGATGCTCACTGGAAAGCCTGTGAAGTCGTGATAACCACAGGTCTCCATGTTTAGTTTAGCGCTCTCTACGCTCTGACTGGATTCATCAGGCATTGTGATAAGGAGGTGAGGCTTAGTGTGTGGGGGGGTGTTTGTGTGTGTGTGTGTGTGTTCTCTCCCCTCGTCCTGCCAGCCCATCTGACAAGCCCTCCAACTATTTACGAGCTCAGCCGATTCCTGCCTCACTTCATTAGCCCCAGCTATGAGACCGATGCTAAAATTAGTCCCCTGTGCAATGTGTAGCCCCTCCAACTCTGACACACACACCACTTCCACCTACACACACACAGAAAGACCAGAAAACTTTTCCACTGCCAAGTCATGTTTTCCTAATGTTCCTCATCCAAATGCTGTTCTGTAGGCCCCCCAGTGCTGTCATCGATATAAAATAGTTCCCCAGGAAGCCCTACTTTCTTTCTCACACACACACACACACACAATGAACACACACATAAAACATGTGGAAGTTTGACTTGCTAGGATGACGTACTGAGGGATGATAAACTAAAGTTTTTAGTTCATGGAAACATTAAGTCATTGAGATATTCATGGCTTTGGCATTTAATTCCCGCTAAAGATATTAACCCCCTCAATCTCCTCTTCTCCTTTGTCCTTCAGGCGTTGTGTGGCTGCACAGTTAGCATTCCCACGCTGGAAAACCGCATCATCTCGCTCCCCTGTCACGACATCATCAAGCCAGGGACGGTGAAGCGACTCAGAGGGGAGGGCCTGCCTTTCCCCAAGAACCCGTCACAGCGCGGCGACCTCATCGTGGAGTTTTCTGTCCGTTTTCCCGACAGGATCCCTCCTCAGTCCAGAGAGATTATCAGACAACACCTCCCCCAGTCGTAGGAAGACGCACCTTCAGCCCCTCCACCACCACACACTCCAGACTAAATGGCCCGAACCCAAATAACCAACCCTTACTACTCCTTTATCTCTCATATTTGGACCCTCATTGTAGTTTCCCTTCACACTTCCAGTCCCCATGTCCTGCGTTAATGCACACAGCATTAAACAGACACTGTTGTTTGTAGGGACTTTGCAGTGAGAGGATGAGGGAAGAATTCCAAGATGAATGGCAGTATCAGGATGTAATTATTTGTTTGTTCTGTCTTTCGGCCCAAGCACACACCCAAGCACCCGAGCAGCGGAGCGGTTGTGAGGATGGGCTCAGCACAATCGTGGCTTTTACCGGATCGTCTTTTCTTAACTCTGTTTTTTACGGATTTATCAGTGATTTTATATGCTGTCCAACTCTCTGATCCTCGTCTTTTTGTGATAGGATGAAGCGTGACATATTTTTTAAAAGAAACATTTTTTTCCAGGATTTTCTTTTCCAAAGCAAGTTTCAAATAGAATTATTTATTTTTACCTTCAGTGTACCAGCAGCTTCAGTGTGCTCATTGCAAACCCTGGTTTTAACATAACTCCCCCTGCCGCCACCTGCTTCTCTCTTGCTTTCCATCTGATAAAGCATTGTGCTTGGAGTCTGTAGGCCGTTTGCTGTTTAGTAAGATCTGTCTCCCCTAAAATCAGTGTATTCTGATGCATGCACACTTAAAGTCCTGCATCACCTCAAATAATATAGGTATATCTCAGCTGCATTGGAAAATCTGGGAACGACAATCACATACTGTAACAGCAGTGTAAGCTTGGATAATACAATCTGCACATGATATGGGTGCTTTCCCTTCTGAGCTGTGTGGCTCCTCTGAACTGAATAGCCTGGCTCACTATCTGAGGGACATTTAGGTGCCTTAGCCCAGTGTAATACTACATATGTGAACACACACACGCACACAGGTCACACTGTAATATATACAACCAGCCATGATAAGTGCACAACAGACGATGCCCTATGCTGTGTTAGACATTACCATTCTCCCAATGGTGGTGATCTTGGAAAAGCAGTAAGTAAGCAATGTGAAGTCAATCACCATATTGTACTGTACGTAAGCAAGGACATTTTTAGGAAGAGCTTTGATACAAGACTGATGAACTTTGCCGATGTATCCCTGTAAAGTGCCGTACAAGCACAGGCTGGATTTCCCAGAGGAATGAAAGCGTTACATTAATCTGTCGTAAATGGTTGAGATTCCTCTGGGAAACCCAGCTTTGTTGTGTATATTATGCTTTCTCTTGTGCCATTTGAAGGCAATGTCTCGGTGCTACTGTGAGCAGTGCCAAAAATAGATCCCCTTGGGGTCTACTTTTTGGTGTCATGGAGTCTTCAGTTTGTGATTTGATAACTGCTTCTGTCCTCCTAACATCTGTACATTGAACTTTACGTCTGTTTTTTCAGTAGAAAACCCTGTTTAGGAAACTGGGTTTGTATTATTGCAGCAGCTGTTCTCTGTCTCAGCTGCAGGGGGCTCTGAAAGCTCTCTTCAGCTCTTCCTACTGTAGTTTACAGAAATGATAAGATGTTTGTATGAGTGTGGTTTATGCAGACAGCCCTAGTAGGTCATATATATCATGTGTACGGGAAAATGTTTGAATGCACCATCGATAAATGCACTTTTATGTCATAAAAGATACTGAGAAAAGTCGAGATGAAGGGGAGGATTGAATGACTTGTCTGAGTTTGTGAGCGTCCTGCCTCTCAGAGCCTCCGGGGGACGCTGGACTGTGGCTACACTCAGAATGCACATGTGCTGCTGCTGAAAGACTGCTTATGTGCATTTGACAATATTTATGATCTTTTCAAAATGGCAACAAATAAACCAAATGTGTGAACTTCACAGTTTGTGTCATTTGAGTTTCTTTTTGAAGAATTATCAGCTAAGATTAGAATAGATAAGATAAAAACTTTATTAAGAATGTCTTTGGTGTGGTTTGCACCTCAGATTTTCACCTTACTGAGTACATGTACATCCACATTAGTGTGTTTATTTGTGGTATTATGTTGACATTTAACATGGGAAACCTGGTTATTCATATCTCTGTCACATTATCACAACTGTTATCCAGGTTTCTGATCATCACCATCATTTCAGCACCTCAGTTTAGTGGTGGAAAGTAACATTACAAGTAAGTACATTAATTCAAGTACTTTACTTGAGTATTTCCATTGTGTGCTACTTTATTCTTTGACTCCACTACATTTCAGAGGGAAATTGTGTACTTTTTATGATGCCACAAATAATTTCGAGATTAAGATCTTACATAAAAAACATGATACACTGAGAAAATACCATGAGATAATACAGATAATAGTTCCACCGTGGACACATTTTCCTGTAGGTCAAATTTTGCAATAATTCATTAGAGAAAAGTCCAAAAAATGAAAACAAAGTTGTGTGGCACATTTGTTTTTCTGCTTTCTTTCCCCATTAATCATCTCTAAACCCCTCAGATTTATCTTGTGCCCACCGGGAGGGGACCTGTAGGTTGAGAATCAGTGGACCAAACAACCAATAAACAGCAGTTAAAACTAGCTCTTACACATGCTGCTTACACATGGATGCATCAGTATTAAATCTAGTATATAATGTTATATGTGATGACTAATCAGTCACATGGGCCATTTTTTAAATGCATTACTTGTATTGGAGTATTTCTGCACCACTGTTCACTGTGTTGGTGCAGATGTAAGTATCTGAGATATTGAGGAATGAGGACACACCTGCATTCAGGTGATCAGCAGAATACTGTTATGATCATGTATGCAAGGATATGACCAGGTGTCATATCAGGTGTCTCGTGTTCTAATTAAAATGTATATCCTGAAAAATATCAGATTCGATACTGATCTACCACCAGTTCTTAGAAAGCAGCAAGAGGAGGCGACAAATAATTTTTGGAATCCTGTGTGATCAAACATTGGCAATATGTTTAACTGTGTGCTACTTCAGTGAGTACAGTGGAGTTTGGACACGTTTCATCAGCTTAAGTTACAGATAAACAAATGAAGTCAGACTTTGACCGCAGCCTGTTAAAATCCAGATGGACAGTTAACCCTGAGCCCATCTACCAGAGCGATCCCAGGTAAGAACAATGAAGAGACTGAAGAATAACCAGATTTTAATTCACTTTGTCTGTCTTTCCATTTACAGAGTGTGTTAGATCATTAGTGAGTTACACTCTGTCCTGCTGCTAGGTCAGGAGGCAGTCAGGGCAGGTGATCTGAGTTAAGAGACCATGTGAACCAACTGCAGTGGTCAATGAGTTCTGCATGTGTGTGTGTTTGTGCATCACATGGTAAGCATATAGCAGACAATTAGTGAACCATGGGTAGGCTCTGAGATGTGCCGCAGTAACACCACACTGTGACTAATCCCATATACCTGTATCAGCTATTTCTGGAAATAAGGCTGGGTTCACTGATAGTTTATGTTTCCACTGAAACACACTTTTCAGCTCAGAGGGAAAAAAAGCAAATAAGGAAAAACAGGTCACCAAGTGGTATTTTTTTTTGCTTCTTTCTTGGCAGAATTTTGATCTGCATGAATGATGGCTGCCGCTTTGTGAAAGTTAATGAATTGAGGCATGAGTGTGAATCAGTAACAAAGTATTAGGACTTAGTCATGATGACTGGGCCCGGTTCCAAAGGAGCCTACATCTGACCACCTCACACACGTCTCTGTCACCATCTTTCCTCCGTCAGGTCCGCAGAGTTGAACCATGAGCGCCTTCGTGACTCTCTCAACAGGGCAGAGGATGCCTGTGGTCGGACTCGGGACGTGGAAGAGCGCTCCAGGACAGGTAGAACTATAAACCCTTACGCAGGCTTTGCTTGTTATGACCAACCACAGTTCTGGAAATTGTTAATGATAAAAATGGTGTTTGGACTGTGTGTTCTCAGGTGAAGCAGGCGGTGCTGGCTGCTCTAGACTGTGGCTACAGACACATTGACTGTGCTGCTGCATACAGCAATGAGCAGGAGGTGGGAGAGGCTCTGGCTCTCAGGGTCGGTCCTGGGAAGGTAAGAAAACTGGTTCAGCTTGAATTGAACATTGATTTTGACAGTTTATTCTTGACCTTGGAAACAGCAGTCAATAGAACAACCTCAACTCAAGATCCACTTACTTTTCGTCAGTAGATGGAGTTTGTTCAGTCAACTGCAGAGATATAAACTTCCTTTAGAGCATTTTAAGACTCCTTGTCAATGTTGGACAGAAAAGGTTGAACTTGACAGCTGAAGTTTAACACTGAAAGCAGCAGTTTACAAAACAGTGTACACTGATATGCTTGTCAGCGCCCAGAATAATAAAAGGTTTGAACATCCACAGTTAGATGACAGCTGAGTTAACTTTATTTGCCGAGCATGACTGCAACATCTGCAGTTTAAGGAGACCTTCTTCTGCATCTAGTTCCTTCATTTCCTGTCATATCTACACTGGCACTAGCAAACAAAGGCAATGCTCAGAGTCAGCATCAGTCATTCTGTTTCTAAGGCGTGGTTAACTATTGGTCTGGAAACTGGAGTAAGGTTAATGTTGGCTTCAGGATTAACAAAGGGGGTCAAGGCAGGAATTGGAGTTTAGTGTACATTCTAGGTTAAGGTTGCTGGAGTTGTGATACGCCTGGAGTGCTCCGTCTCTGACTCAAGCATTTGAACTATCACTTATTTCCCTGCATCGAACAGTTTGTTTGCTCATTGTCCGTTCACCTACAGGCTTTGCGCCGCGAGGAGGTGTTTGTCACATCCAAACTGTGGAACACCAAACATGACCCAGAGGATGTTGAGGAAGCATGCAGGACCAGCCTGGCCGACCTGGGTCTCTCCTATTTGGACCTGTACCTTATGCACTGGCCCATGGCATTTCAGTGAGCAGCTGCACACAATGCACTGATTTTTGTCTCCCCACGTTTGCAGATCACTGTGAAATTACATACGTCAGCTGAGGCAGTCTTTGTGTCTTTTAGGCGGGGGAAGGAGCTGATGCCTCGAAGGGCAGATGGAAGTATTTGTTACTCTGGCACACATTACAGAGATACTTGGGCAGCCATGGAGAGCCTTGTGGACAAAGGTCTGGTCAAAGCTATAGGACTGTCCAACTTCAACGCCAGGCAGACTGATGACATCATCAGCATGGCCAAACACAAACCTGTGGTGAACCAGGTATAATGTGGCTTTTTCATAGGCAAAAGTAAATATACTTGATAAGGATTTATAGACAATAGTAATTATAATTAAGAAATAGGCTTAAAAAATGTCAAATTGTGCATCTCATTGTGTCACAGGTGGAATGTCATCCTTATTTGTCTCAAGCAGATCTCCTGTCTCACTGTCGGTCAGTGAAATTGGCAGTAACACATTATCAACACCTTATTTACTTTATTGAGGTCAGTTCCACCAAATACTGTTCCCATCGTGTCAGTAACAGCACATTTACCTCAGGTCAGTGGCAGTGTGTGTGACAGCCTACAGTCCTCTGGGCAGCGGGGACAGACCCTGGGCCTCTCCTGATGAGCCAAGTCTGCTACAGGATCCTCGACTGGGAGCCATCGCCCAGAGATACCAGAGAACACCTGCCCAGGTTATACTCAGGTAAGACACAAAAGCTTCCTCAAATAGAAAGAAACTTGCAGGCTCAGGTGTACAGTCAGTAAAGTGATGAACACGACCAGAACCAAACCCTGACCATTTTGACCGCTGCTTAAATCTGTCTTTTTGGCAGGTGGCATGTGCAGAGGGGTGTCGTGTGTATCCCTAAAAGCGTGATGCCATCCAGGATCCAGCAGAACTTGCAGGTGTTTGACTTTAACCTGTCAGAAGAGGACATGAAGCTGATCGAATCCTTCAACCTCAACAAGCGCTTCATCATCCCATCAGTGGAGGTGAGTCACTGATCTTATGACACCTCAAGAGAGTTTAACATGACGGCCTTCCTCAAGCAGAGCCAGTTTAATACTGGTGGCTTGCATGTATGTGCTAACTGCTGGAGACTCACTGATGACACCACATGGCTGAATCATCAGCTGGTTTTAGATGTCCATGAATCGCTGCATCTTTCTTAAAGATGACTGTATCAATATGAGTCAAACATCCTGACTCGTGTGGTTGTCTATAATGTAATCAAACACTCATACAGTAATAAAGTGAGCATAACTTCTTTCCTTTTTTTTTAAACAGAGGGCTGGCAAGAGAGTGTGGAGAGATGCAGAACATCCACATTTCCCCTTCCATGATCCTTACTGAGTCTACACGCAAGGAATGCAAAAATGAGTATTTCAAGATGATTGTCAGAAATGCTGAAGAAACCGAATTTCTAAAGTGAATTAAAATCTGATCAAAATGCATTTTTTCCTCTGCTCTGAATTGTTTTAATATTTAACTGACAATTTGTCAGGAAATTGCTGAAAACATGTTTTTCCAGCCACATGAGATTGCAGTACAGGAAAAAGAAAAAAAAAAACTCACAACTTTTCCACTGCCAGAGTGACACTGTGTGGTCAGTAACAGAACTGCCTGTCTGCTCAGTGTCACTTATCACTTGGTGCCTGCATGTCTCAGAGGGCGATGTTTCTTTCAAGGGTAAATCACTGAATGCACTGCTCTCAGAGCTGAAAACATTCAATTGTGTTGCTCTTCTGAACACATCAATGAATTATCCTTTTGACCTTTCAGTGTCAGGTAGAATTAAATGCACAACTGTGGTGGAGATTGAGGCCAATGTCATGTCGCTCTGCATTCCTTGTCTGTCTGTGAAACTGTCAAATAAAATTCCAACCAAATTTATAGTGTTTGCAACACTATAAATGGAAGTCACCAAGTTCATTATACCCAAAATGCACTTCATATAGAGGATATGTACATTAAGATTTCTGAAATATTACATATCATATTACAAATCATACAGAACGTACATCAACTCTGCATTAATTAAGTTTCAAACAGACACTGATAACACCTCCATTTCGTGAGATTTTATTTTCAACAACATAACCTTGACAAACTTGTAATACATTATATGCTACTGTTTAAAAAAAAAAAGAGGAAGTCATAAGCAATATGTTTTTTCTTTTCTTTCTTTTAGTCTAGCATAGAATCCCGTCACTAAAGCCATTCATGTTGGTTGTGATATACTGAGAATGAGGCCACTCATTAACGCCCCCCACCCCCGCCCTCCCTCCCCAATCTGCATCAGTCACTCACCTTCCAGTTCCAACATCCCCTTACCCCCACCCACATCAAAGCCAGGGCAAACCAAGCGGCTACATGCTTTCTCCGAGGGAAGTCATACAAAAAAAGGGAACACATGAAAGAAGCACAAAGTCCTAAAAATGTGGAATCTGGTGAGAATTTGTACAGGTGTGATCCCGCTACTGACCACTGTGGGGCAGTGTACATTTATCCATAAAGGTCATCATCGTTGTCTTCATTGAACACTGGACCAGTGCCAGTTCCTCCTGAGCCATGGCTTGGACCACTGCCGCCTGTAGCACTGGAGGGAAACCTGAAAGAGAAAGAAAAGTCATTTACTATTTTTATAGAGGGATTATCCTCTAATATGGCAACTAGTGTTGTGGCAATTTTAGTCAGTCTGGATCTTCTATAGTCAGTGATTCTAGGAAAACGTCATCGCTAATACAATAAAGCTTTTTACAAACATCTTTTTAAACATTCAGGTTAGGTCTAACGTCCATGTAGACAGCAGATTTATGTGAAATTGACCAATCACCTCCTTCTTAACTCTGGCTGCAAATCAGAACAGGGGCTCATAAGCAGATTTTTTTGTAACAACTCTGCAGAAAGGATGACACCCCACGTCCATGGTGTCATGCCACAAAGCTCAACTATGCAGCTACCAATACTTAAGTTAATACAAAATGTCAGAGCATATACCTGAAGCTGCCAAAGCCACGGCTCTGCTGCAGTGTCTGAGCAAACATCTCATATTTGCGGATGTCGTTGTCACTGACGGAGCGACGAGCGAATCGCATCGCCTCTTCAAAGTGGTCCTTTCTGATCTCTGGCACAGGATCATCCTCTTCTACCTCCTACGCATAAAAAGATGAGAACGAGAGTTTCATTAACATGCAAAACGTGAAACAGGGCAGAGGTGTGCAGATGTTCATCCAGATGTGGAAAAGTAGGCGAGGGGACAGAAACAGTGCTGACCATAGCCGATGGGTTGGTCTGCCTCTCCCTCTCTCTGCGGATCTCATTCTCAATGCTCTCTCTGATGGCCAGCTTACACGCCCGCTGGCAGATCTCTGTAAGATCTGCTCCAGAGAAGCCATTGGTCATCTTCGCCAGGAAGTCCAAGTCCACATCCTATCAACAAACAATTACAAAATTAGAAATTAGGTTTAGGAAGTATCAGAATGACTACATGCTCCTACAGGAGATTTTCATGTTTCATGAAGCAAACCTGATATTTTTTTATTTAATTTTTTTTTTAATCCAATGACTATTTGTATTTCTTAAAAATACATAAATGAATAAAAAGACCAAGTAGTGGCACTGTCACCTTGCTGATGGGGCTCTTGCGCAGGTTGGCTTTCAGGATGCTCATCCTGCTCTTCTCATCGGGCAGGGGGATGTAGATGAGCTGATCCAGACGGCCAGGTCTCAGGATGGCGGGGTCGATGATGTCTGGTCTGTTTGTGGCTCCGATGATGAAGACGTTCTTCTTGCTGGACATTCCATCCATCTCAGTCAGGATCTGGTTGATGACACGGTCAGCTGCTCCACCGCCGTCTCCCACATTGCCACCACGGGCCTTGGCTATGGAGTCCAGCTCATCAAAGAAGAGAACGCATGGGGCTGCTTGACGAGCCTAGAAACATCACAGGGACAAACAAACGTCTTAGAAAACAATAATTCTGGAGAGTGAAATTAGCTGCAAACATTGAAGCATATGCTTGTTCTACAGACTAATGCACAATATTCCAGATTCATCCACTCTGCACTAAAGTTCAACGACAGACATCCTAACAACATTTTTACCTTGTCAAAGATCTCTCTGACGTTGGCCTCAGACTCTCCAAACCACATGGTGAGCAGCTCAGGTCCTTTGATGGAGATGAAATTTGCCTGGCACTCATTGGCGATAGCTTTGGCCAGCAGTGTCTTACCACAACCAGGGGGGCCGTAGAACAGCACACCCTTGGATGGGGTCATGCCAAACTTGAGGAACTTGTCTGGGTGCTCCACTGGGTACTGAATTTTAAGAGGTGGAAAAGCACAGCGAGAAGACATTATTATGTTACAGTTTGTGACACATCCATTTCAGACATGATCTTACTTTAAGAGGAGGTTCCTACCTGCACCAACTCCTGCAGCTCCCTCTTGACATCATCCAGACCTCCGATGTCCTCCCAGGTGATGTTGGGAACCTCAACAACTGTCTCCCTCAGTGCAGATGGGTTGCTCTGGCTCAGGGCCCACTGCAGGACAGTGTTTAGCATGTAAGTGAAGGCTCAGAAGACCATTATAAAGCAAACACCAAAAACCATATTACAGTTCTTACCTTGAAGTCGTCCATAGTGACAGCAAGTGAGTTCATTACTTCAGCATCAATGGTCTCATCCTCGAGGTCGATCAGGTCCATCTTCTTCCTGATGGCCTGCAGGGCAGCCTCAGAGCAGAGAGCAGCCAGATCTGCACCCACATGTCCATGGGTCTCATTGGCTACCTACATAACAGATACAGAGAGCACAATGATACTTTCCTGTCCAGTATGCTACACAGTACACCTTCATCAAGTTTAACTAGGAACACTGCTACTGCAGTGAATTACTCTGAATATGACAGTGTGTGTATTCATTTCCCCAGCTGGGGATTAATAAAGTTGATCTTATCTTATCATTTACTGTTAGGGTTAGGGGTTAATTATTGCATGTCTGCATCATGTTGAATGGCAACTGTCAAATTAAATCAACACACTGGGTGCTACACAATCTGGCCCAGAGTGAAGAGTGAAGAAATGAAGTGATGTTAAACTAAGCTACCTGATTTGATGGTGCAACGGCCATTCCACATAAAATAAAATTCTGTCAGATTCCATAAAACAATAGCAAATAAAATGCAATTTTCTAAGTTATAGGCAATAATAATAATCACACAATTCTACCTCTCCCCAGGGAAGAAGTGTGTTGTGTAGTGTCACCTGACTGCAAATCTATCGTGTACAGACCTGTTCCAAGTCAACATCGTCAGCCAGTTTCATGTTCTTAGTGTGAATCTGGAGAATCTCCAGTCTGCCAGTGGCGTCAGGGATGCCGATGTCCACTTCCCTATCAAAACGCCCTGGAGGTGGTGGAGGTTAAAACACACACTCATTAGTTCCAATGAAACAGACACATCTCAATACAGTTAAAGAGCACAGCCTGCCTCGCAACCCTCTCTGCAGTGGTCTGGCAGCAGAAGCAATGTGTCAAAATCATAGATATGAGTTGCAAAAGTAACAGTCTTCATTTTCCAAAGCATCAGTATTTGATGATTAAGCAAGTTCCAATACTAATCCTTTGTGGAGGCTGTCAGAAACATCCCTATACCTTCAGGCCTTTGAGTCTGCACAGCATTGTGAGAAACTGACCCACTAATGACTTCAAACTAAACAGCAGCCAGCAGCTAATCGGTGATATGACAGCATGCTTTAGACAACATCGTAGGACAGCTTCAGGTAATATAAAATAAGACACAGTGACTTTGGGTCTATTGCAGTGACATTTCTTCACTACAGCACAACTCCACTTAAAATGATGCTGTTGGTGGAAAATTACAATTGGATTTGATGGAGATGAGCAGAAGTTCCTGCTACAATAATCCTACATGGTGTCTATGAATATTACGCAACACTAACATTAACATTATAGGCCACAAGACCAAGTGTTACAGGAAACCAGGCTATATTTTAGTGCCAAGCTATTCAGCATCTACATTGTGTTTACAATCTTAAACACAGGCCTGTTGTTGGCCATGAGTGCACTGTACCATATTGGTGAAAAAATAAATAAATAAAACTCAAATATAAGAAATATATTGACCACCAGCTAATAGCACTCAATCCAATATTTAAAAAGGAATAATATCAGAGGGAGACACATGGTAGAGACATCACTAATAAAACATGAGTTAAACATAACCAATGGGAACTACACCAACAAACAAGACCTGAGTTATACAAGATACATTTTTTCTTTTACTAAAGGTGTGTATGCATTGCTAGTTTTATATTTTACTATTATTTGCTGCCTTATACATATACATGCATGAGATGCGTCTTCTAGTTACAGCTGCAGTAACTAAACACAATGTTAAAACAGACAACTTACCAAATCTCCTGAGAGCTGGGTCAATGCTGTTGGGTCTGTTGGTGGCAGCCATGACGATGACATGAGCTCTCTGTTTCAGGCCGTCCATAAGAGTCAGCAGCTGAGAAACAATGCGCCTCTCCACCTCTCCATGAGTCTTAAAAAAATAAAACATGCATTATTGCTATACAATTCACATTTTAAATGCTTAAAAAGAAAAGAAATTATAGAGAAAGATATTACACTATTTTTGAAATTCCAAAGACATTTTCAGGTCATTTCAAAAACAAATTCTAAATAGACGCTGTACTGTCCATTTAGTTTCCCTCTCTTCCCGCTCACCTTCTCTCTCTTAGGAGCAATTGCATCAAGCTCATCGATAAAGATGATGGCAGGAGCATTCTTCTCTGCTTCCTCGAAGGCCTTTCTCAGGTTACTCTCGCTCTCTCCTGCCAGCTTACTCATGATCTCAGGACCTAAAATGCAGAGCCAACATTTGATTGCAGAGGAAAGCACAGCCTTTACTGTATTCAACGAATATGCATGGTTCACAAGAGAGGCTCCATCCCATCTAAACACTCTAACAGATAACACCGGAACATGTCTAAGACTTCAATGCATACACTACATGCACAGCATAACTACGTGAAATAAGAGTATTAACCATACAAACCAACGTTCCTAACTGTGAACTCTTATTCTAGTAGATGACATACCTCCACTATATTAAAGCAGACTTTTACAAAGATTATGTTGCACTTCTTGCAGCTAGGCAATTACACGTCTTTTAATAAAGCACCACTAATGTCAGATGATTCTGCAGAGATGCATGTTTACAAAAAAAAAAAAAAACCTAAAATGATGCAGAAATTGTACTTTGTTCTTCATAGTACATCCAAGCAACTATTGATAAGACTAATGCTTATTGTGAAGAGTCAAAAAACATAACCATCAGCAACTACAAGGCAATGGGATCAAGGAGAAAGGCAATGCCGCCAAGGACAGTATTATCATAAAAAAATGTGTATGGCGGACAAACATCGATGGTGTTCATACCATTAATCAAGAAGAAGAAAGCTCCAGTTTCATTGGCAACGGCTCTGGCAATCAAGGTCTTTCCAGTTCCAGGAGGTCCATACAGCAGAATTCCACGTGGGGGCTGAAAAGGTGCAAAAACTTTTTAAATAAGAACTTGTAAAATCAAAAGCGTTTTTATGATAAATAATGGCAGACTGAATTTCTCTACAGTTCAATTCTGTGGCCTTAATGATGGCATTGTTTCACATAATAAAGTCAGTCTATCAAAATAAAAACCAGCAAACACTGATCCATGTTATGAGGTAGCGCTCTTACTTAAATAATTACACTTTAAATGTATTATATTATCAGACATACTAAATATGGTGTAAAAGCAGCATAGGTGTAGAAGACTCCATAAATCACTCAACAACATCAGTACACAGCAATATCTGGCTAAAGCTAGTCAATATTTGCCTGCACAAATCTGGTTAGAGCACAACCAAAATTGAGGATGGGTGCATTTTATTTAATAGAAATTCAACTTTACCTTTGAATGAAAAGACAGGACTATTCTCTTCATTTCAAAGCAATACTGACTCACTTCTTATTTTACATTGAAGGCCAAACAAGTCTGATTTGTTCCTCCATGCAGATTTCAAAAGGTGACTTACCTTGACTCCTATGGCCTTGAACAGTGCAGGGTGTCTAAGAGGCAGCTCCACCATCTCTTTGATTTGAGCTAACTGCTTCCTCACTCCTCCAATGTCATCATAGCCCACCTCATTCAAGGACTCTTCCTCATCCTGCAAACCACAAGATGTTGAAATCTCAATGTGGCATATTTTTGGTGAATGTTATCCCATGAACTGTGTGTGTACCTGCTACCCACCTCTCTCCTGATTGGCTCTCCCTCACAGTGGATGACTGTATCAGGAGCAACAATGCAGTAGGGAGAGGGATCTGTCTCTACCACTTTGAACTCTACAGCACGCATGCCTCCTCTGACCAAGAAAATATCACCTTCACAAGGTAAAAGAAAACAATGGTATGGTTACTTTAACAGAGCTGCATGTTATACTGTACGCTGAAACAGATTTGATCAGCCAGGCAAAAAATATTTGGCCTGACAACGGAAGATTGTACTTACCTTTGCGGATTGGCCTGTAAGCCTCCAGAAAGTATGGCTTCAGGTAGACCTCAAACAGGTTGCCAGTAATTCCCTCTACTGTGTCATCTATTGGAAGGACGTGGATCCTCTTTCCGTACTTCACATCAGGACATGGCTGAATGCTGAAGGAGATATTAGACTTAACACCATTTCTTTAGTTTATTTTTTTAAGGGCTGAGGAAAAATTCAAGACAAATGTGTGCTTTTCCCCACCTGATGACGTCACCCAGTCGGACCCTCAAATTGTTGCGGACGACCCTGTTCATGCGAACCTTTTCATCGGAACAGGTGTCGTCAGACAGCACGATGCACACAGTTTCCCTCCTCTTCTTTCCCTTCATCAGCACGGTGTCTCCACGGAAGAGCTGCAGCTCGTCCATCTTGGTCTTAAAAATGATTTTGTACATTTAGATTATTACATTTTAAATATTAAGATGAAAAATAATATCCAAACATCTAATCTATTATGACAGACAACAAATATGAGAATTTGTTGAAACATCAGATACGCATAAAATCTCCTGCAGGCCTACCTGAGAGAGAGACACCACACTGTTGTCTTCATTGATGGATTCATCAACGATCAGTCTGTTGGGTCTGTTCTTCTGTTTCAGAATTGCAGTGGCTAGATCATCATTTTTTGATCTATGATGAGAAACGGATAAAACAAGATGTTAGTCACACATAATCTTTCTTTTTGTGCACTTTCAAGGTCTCACCAGGGCCTACAATAACCAAGCTGCTCAAATTAGTACTTAATTGTTTAACAGAAAAATCTATTTAGGAAACCATTAACATCTCATTATTCCACAGCAAATTAATATCAGGTCTGTGAAATCTGCTAATGTTAAACCAAGTAGTAACAGTGCTTTGTGACACTGAAACTTCTCAGTTTCTGGTTTAGTTTCTCTGGTATGTCTACAGAGAATTGGAAAACACCCTTTACTTAACTCCTTACCCCCAATAAGTTATTGGGATCACTTTAAACCCAAGATTAAATAGTGTCAAAGACAGATGAGGCATACTTATTGCTCTGGCTTAAGTTGTTTTACTACTGGTCGTTTGTGTTTTGTACAGCTATTTGTAAAATGTATTTTACTGTAATTTGCTCTGCACTGTTTTGTGTTAAGTGCACATCCGGGAATGAGAGTGGCAAATTATCTTAAATGACAAATGATATAAGGCTTTAGTCAATTCTATTTACTCAGTATTGTATTATGTGTATATGTTCCTACATAATTATTACATTACACTATAACAGTGACTATAAATTCATACGTATGCATCGCTGCAACCGGCAGCCCAAACAGGTCGTTTACACAACTTGCCAATTACAGTGACTAAACGTCACCTACGGATAACACGCACTATCATGCGTACATTTAAAATACTACCTAAAACCGACTCGCTGTTAACGCTAAGCTTCAAATTGCCACAAGTTTCCAGAAAACTCTTCAGCCGGTTTTGTAGTTTCCCTTTCGTGTTGTTAGCATGCTAATGCTAGCCTTTTAGCTAACTGACTGGCGAGCAAGCGAGCCCAGATGACACAGCAAAAGAATTAGAAAAAAACTTTGTTAGCTAGCTAGGTTCCTCAACGGAAAGACTACGTTAAAACTCTATCGTGACTTGAAATACATTAATGCTGGCTACCAACGCATGAATGACCTGCAAAGTAATCAGATGATGAACTGTGTTATTTCAAGACTGTTTGGCTAACAGCATAATAGAGCCCAAGTAAATTGACGATCATTTCGAATGAATAGCCTAACCCTGTTAGCCTTTTAGCTTTGATGCACTGTGCAAAGAGGCTATAGACAGCTCGCCATGTAGTTAGCCGCCTGGATGGCTAACATTAGCTAGCGTTTTCTTCGGGTAACCGTTAACCCACTACATACGTCTAAACCCTACTCTAATTAAAATTTATTGAAGTTACAATTTGAAATCAATTCGACCGGTGGATAGGCCACCTTGTCGGTGTGATGGTGGATGGCTTTGGCCTTGACACTGTTGCTAAGCTAATGTTAGCATTCAAACACGACAGCAATGACTACGCTTTGTCAAGTCGCTGTCACACAGCTGGCTAACTCCAGACCGGTAATTGGCCAAAGACAACCCTGTGGATGGCAACAGTTTAACATCTGTCAACAGTTCATCTGGATAATACCCTACTGTCAGTGGATTTCCAATGTCAGGTTATCTAACCAACGGCAAAAGTGCGGAGGCTGAAGTAACTGACCCCATTAGCTCTCCTGCTAGCAAACTCGGTAATGTATTAGCAATCGAGCTAACTTTAATAAACTACCGTATTCTGAGCTGACGCTAGCCATTTAAAAGGCATTTGCTGATAGCCATTGTTCAGAAAAACGCATTTTAATAGGACTGAAAGATATGTGTACTTACTCCCCTCCCGAGGCCATGGTCGTCCACCTGGATTACTATTAATAAATAAAGAAATTCTATCTAAATGTTTAAGAAGCTTAACCGGTTCACGTTACTCAACGGTCTCTGAGATTTCACGCGAAACAGTAAAACGTTCCGTGCTCTTCTTTACAGTTATACCATGAGCTGGATGCATCCGTCATTGTGATTGGCTGGAGGCTGCCTGTTACTTCCGGTAGCCAATGAGAGAATCTGGAGTCTGACGTCAACAGGAATATTGTGGAAATGTGGCCAGTCACAATTGAGTGGGACGTTCCTATTGTCACTAACTTTTCTGTTATTGGTCACTTAAACCCATCACTAAACTTCTGTCATCCAATTAACGTGTACCGCGTTGGTGTTAAAGAGTCGTAAAAACATGAAATTGGCGTCTTTTTCTTGATAATGACGGCACATGTGCGAAGAAAAGAACTAATTAATGTTTTCATTTGTGTTTTATTTATAGAAGCAGTCCATACAAAATCGGTATAAATAGGTATTTTAGACCAGCAACACAATTTATCTTCTGAAGTAGTATAAATTCTGCTTTATCTTGACAAGTATAATCAATTATTTAAGTAACAGGCTTGATTACTCTTGCCTTGCCAAAATAAGCATTTCATTTCCAATAACCACGAAATTTTACTGTATATCTAGTAATCTTTAATCATTTCATGAATAGGTTTACCACCCACACACACTCACTCTCAAAAACTGAAAGCCCTTGCAAGATACTTTATTTGCAAGATGCTTTATTTTACTGTCCCAATAGATACATGATTGTTGTGGGTATGGGTTTCAGTTCAAAGGCCAGAGAAAGTTGATCCCATTCAGTAAGTGATAGGGTATTCTTCTTTTGTCCCTCTCTGGGCTGACAAGGTAGGCCCAAGTTCCTGGATTCTGTGGTGCAGCTCTGCGGAGTCCAATAATGGGCCAGACTGGGGTTCCTGTAGGTAAAGACTTCTGCAACACAGAAGAAATATACTAGTTAGAAGAAGAGCAACATCACAGTATTGTAAATGTTCTCTGCTTGAAGCAGCACAAGACTGATTAAACTAATATGGGTTTACATTTTTTCTTTTTTTCTTTTTTTTCATTTACGCTGTTTTCTAATAGCCTCTCACCTATGTGATGTGTGCATGAATGTGTGTGTGTGTGTGTGTGTGTGCACATACTGTATAACATACTACAGATATATACACAGCACAGTATAAACCAAAAACTTAGCAAAGACTGTGAATTTAAGAATGGCAGTGTCTTACTCTACTGAGCATTGTTTGGTGAAGCTCCAGGTCTTTTCCCAACAAGCTGCTGCCTCCCATCTCCTGCCAAGCCTCCACAGCACTTCACCACACCACAGTCCTGCACCCACACAGCCTGAGACAGTACATACAGCATGATGGCATGTTCTAACAAAAGACCACACGAACCACGTACACATTCAGCACTGTTCAAGTATGGGCCTAAAGTTCATATGACTGACATTAAATAGCTTCGAGCTCTGCTGTATACAATATATTGTCAAGTTAAAGCTGTGGTGTGTACCTGGAAACGCCTGCAAGCTGAGCTGCAGGTCTCTCAATGCCTCTCTCAGCTGGTCTGTCTGAGAGAAGCTGATGCCCCTACCAGCTAGTGAAAGCCCCTTCAGCCTCTGGAGGACACACAGATCTGTTCCCTGCCTGCCAACCATGTCTGCACTGGGTATCTGTGGTTGGCAACCTGTAATTAACAATCAACAGAATAAAATGCAAAATGTAACAGTAGCTTTAGGGTGTGTAGAAAGGGCAATTTCTCTCCAAAGCATCAAAAAAGTCAGAAAAGTACTCACCTGTCTTTTTAAAGCGCACTTTCACCAGAAGGTTGACACACCTGTAACACACAGTCAAATCTTATGTTTTTTTTTTACAATCGCAAAAAAACAGTGACAGAAATAAAGTCAATTTCATCTTGCAGACCTTGTGTAGTGAGTCACAGCTTGTTTCCACTCCTTCAGGTGAGTGTGGCAGTGACCCTGGAGGAGGTAGGCAGCCCCTGTCCAGAGCAGCATCCCCACCCTATCTTCACCCTTGGCATCCACAGCCCTGGCCTCAGCCTCACACTTCTCCTCAGGCTCCTCCACCACCAACGTCTCTGGCAGCAGCTCCAGTGTTGTGCTAATTACTTCATCGCACAGCGCCATGCAATCAGCGGGCCGTCGGGCCATGAGCAACGCAGCACCAGCCTCCAGGTAAAGCTCGGGTAACCTGGGGAGGGGAGAGACCTCAGCATGCAACTGAGACAGAGACATACAGCAAACAGGCATCAATTAACATGTTAATAAAAATATTCAGTATAATAGCATGTACAAAAGTAGGTCATCATTAAATTATCTTGTATGTCAGGGTTTTTGTCTTACTCCATGTTTATCTTCTGAGTGTAGAGCAGCCAGCAAGTCCAAATAATATTCCACACCTTCTGACAGCCTGAAGAAACACCAACAACACCCATATTGTAACTACAGTGTGTGCTATGTCTGCACTATTCTCATCTCCATCTTCTGGTTTTTAGTAGTGGTCAGGTGACGGTAAACCACTCTGAGACACTCTGAGTTCTGTGCTGGTCTTCTCACCTCCCATGGAGCACACACTTCTGGGCCAGACTGTGAAGGACAAAGAGGGCAGAGGGAACTGAGAGCAGGCTCTTCAGTGATTGGCCGCGGAGCAGTAAGGACGGGGAGAGGAGATGAGTACCAGCCACAGCAGGCTCTGTGACAGAGGGCAACATCAAAGTCTGTGAGACAAGAGAGGTTTCATGTTTCAGTACGAAGGCCTATGCTAACATGAATGTGTGTCAGTGTCTTAAATAAACCTTTAGGCTTATCTATTAAGGGCTACACTTTAACAATTAAAATAATTTATCTACAGCTAGATGACAAACATTAATCCATATTTTTTTCAGCAGTTGCTATTTTTCTGTCTTCCCTAGTACTGTATACTTGTGTTACTCACTGAGTGCAGCAAACGAAGAGCCTGTATCTCAGCCTTAGTGTTGCCCAACTGTCTGTAGACAAGCATGCTCTGGTACAGAGCACATACACACCGAGAGTCTGTCTCCAGTGCTTTCCTGTAACACTGCAATGCCATCTGAGGGCGACTCTGGAGACAAAAGCAAAAACACACTCTCACTGCATGCAAATGCTCAAACCTGTTGTGCCCATGCACGATGCATGCTAATTTTCTTTGTATGTGTAGAGTCTGATTGTGTGTGTGTGTGTGTGTGTGTGTGTGTGTGTGTGTGTGTGTGTGTACCATATGGCCAAGGCAGGAACCTGAGAGGAGGTGTGTGTATGCTACTAGAGTTCTGGGAGCTGGCAGGGAGGAAGCTGTCTGCAGACCAGACAGCGCTTCTGAACTCTGACCCTCACTCAACCGTTCTGCACCTTAATGGAACATACAGAAGACAGTAAAACACCAGATTTATTCCTCAATAACATGTCTAGTTATACATCAGTGTCATTTGATTAGTTTAGAAAAGATTATTGTCCTCAAACTACATGGAACAAATGTAAAATAGCAACAGCAGCAGAAATATTTGACTGACAATATTTTAGCCTTTGGGGGGATGCCCCTTTGGTAGATGAAACATGATCAAATAAAATTTTATATGGCTCTTAAATATGCATTAACAAAAAACATGAATGCTACTGACCTTGGGCAATGAAAGAACAGATCCGCAATAGTTCAAATAGCTGTCTTGGATCCATCACCAGCAGTGGAATGTCAGAGGACTTTCCTCCTGCCTCGCATCTCCTCTCATCCATAACTCCAACTGATAGTGTCTCAAACAAAGATAAGAGCTCATCCTTCATCACAGGAGAAAACACAGTGTAGTTTTATTTTATTTTATACTGTAATATCCACAATGACAACAAATACAAGATCAGTAAAGAAAGGCCATGCGATGCAGAGGAAATGCATATATATGGCACATATCCATTATATCACAAACAGACCATGGTGTAGTTCAGCTGGAAGCTAACTGAGACCCACTGTTTTAGTTTGGTCCATACCAAAGGCTCAATGACAGTTGTCTCATTAGCTTAAATAAACTGGACTGAATGGGTGATGCAACAGTGTCCCTTTAAACCACAGCAAAACAAGTCATGTGAGAACACAGCCTTCAAACACAGTCTTACCTGAAATTCCAGAATAGTTTTCAGTTGGCAGGTGGCCAGCCATATCACCCACTGCAGACAAAGAAGGTACAGTACAGAGGAATTCAAATCTGTGTTTCCCACTGATCTGAGAGCTGTTCTCCAAAACAAAGGAGGGTCTGACGCAACAGGGCCATCTCCTGTCATCTGCAGACCTGTGCAGAACAAGAGCAGGCAGCAAAAATCAGAGTTGAATTCTATGAACTACCATGAAACTGGATGTGTGGCATTTAGTTTCTGCGTAATCAACATCTATGGTTTTGTCATCACCTCACAGCTCAGGCCTACCTCTCACTGTGGCTTGTATAAGGAGCAGCTCAGCTTCTGAGAACTGAGACAGAGCAGCAGAGCACAAACAGGCATTGTACACTACTGTCAGCTCCAGCTGTGTGTGATGCACAAGAGGAGGGATACCTGCAGGAGAAGGAAAGAGAAACAAGGATGCATAAAAGTACAAACTGAGCCCCCCACCTCAACAAATGTGGCCTTTGTATTTTCAAGGAGATGGAGCACCTTGGATTTTCCTTAAAAGTTTATGAAACTCAGAAGAACACCATCTCAGATGGGCCTGGTTCTGGTCTCGGTTCACGGCATCGCCTCCTCCTTTGTGCTGCTGAAACAACGAAGTGAGAGCAAACTGGAAAGTCTCCAAGATTGTACTTACTTCATTTTATGCTACGTCACATTGCTACTGCACTGTGTTCTAGAGGGAAACATGACACTTTTCACACAACATGTATTATAGTAATAAGTTATCTCTTAAAAAAAGCTTTTACATACAAAACATGATCAGTTAGTAAAATCTGACTCAGAAAGATACACTATCCAGCAGTATATGAAATAGTTAAAACCAGCCAGTTACAACATTAAAATACTGCTTACATGTTAATGCATTAGTAATAATAATCAAATATTGAAATATAATAACTACAAAGAGAAGCCATTTCACATGACTGCTTTTACTTTTGATACTTGAAGTAGATTTTCCTGAAGAAAACCTCTTAATGTAGAATTATTTGATAGTGTGGTATGTCCATTCCTTCCATCTATTACTTAACATTAAAAGATGTGAATGATTCTTCCATCTCTGATAATAATTCATAACCTTATTTTCTGTCCAGCAAAAGAATTCAATAAATCAAACACAACAGTGGAAGACAATCTGTTTACGTTAAATATTCTGCACTATATGAGAGACCAGATATTACGGAGAGCAGAAGTTTAACAAAGACTGCACAATTTATCTAACGTTAAATCAACGTTAGCTAAAGTGTGTCAAAATGTTGTATATCAGCTAACGTTAACCGCTGAAAAGACGATATTAAACTGTTAACTACCTACCTTCCACTTGTTTACTAAGTCGTTGTTTTCCTGAATCCATTTAGATGATAAATAAAGCGGTTGGTGCATTTTATTAGACATTACATAGCTGTTTTGTGAAGAAGTTAGTGGTGTTTTGTTTGATTTTCCCTCGGTTGTCAAAGGTGAACTAACACCGGAAGTACGAAAGAAGCACCGGAAAAAAAAACGTTGTGAGAATATTACAGTGAGACCGTGCTGCCCCCCTGTGGACTAATCAGGAAACGCCACCGGCAGTCTGCCAACTGGCCAGCAGATGGTGCTATGACAAAACGTCAGTTGTGTTCTGGAAACTTCAGCCTGTTAGTTGATATTTCACAGCCATCAAGCTGTGAAGTGCTAGTACTGTTTGTTTCATTAGCTTTATAATGCTACAAATAAACACATGGGCACACTCATGATTGCACAACCTTAATTTTTCTGTTTGACTCATGTTGGGTGACCTGTCCTTAAAAAATCTGCATTGGCCACAGTGGCATGCTACCATGATCACATGCACACACATGCACGCACACGCCTACAGTTCTAAAGCGAGTAAACACGATACAAGGCCTTAATTGCATTACAGCTGAGTCATCCTTAAGACTGCCAGGACAGCCATTTTTCTAGTCGTCCCTCCCAAGGTGACTCCCTCTTTCCTCACCCAATTCCACTCCTTTCATCCCTCTTTCTGTCTCTGTCTGGCCTCCATCATTGCATCATCTTTTTCCCTGTTGTCTGCCTTCATCACAACCTCCCAGCCCCTCCTTTCTTTCATTGTCTTAAATCACAAAAGCTCTAAATATACCACCACAGAAAACAAGGGAAGCTCCTGACATCCACTGCTCCACAATATAGCCACACACTTGCAGCTACATAGGCATACACACACAAACATACAAGAAGACATCTTTCATCCTGATTCCCCATGTCTTTTTTCCCCAAGGAAGAGGTTCACTGTTTTGTGATCATTTCCTCTGCATCGATCCTGTTATTTTCCATCTCTTTCTAACTGTCTCCTCTCTCTCAATCCATCCCTACAAGGACAAGGTCATTACATGGCAAGAGCCTCCCACCTTCCTTTTCAGCTGTCCCTCTCTCAATGTCATTCACATGGCAACACTTCAAAACTTTCATTGAAGGGTTCGCATGAAACGATAACTGCGTCAAATCCACCCATGGCAGCATAAAGTGCAGATTACATACGCTAAATTTGCCTGTTCTGTTCCATAGAGAATTTATCTCTTCTAGAGTGAATTGGAAGTGAATTTAATTTAACAGCTCCCCAACATTGTATCTTAACACAGATCATCACTGGTGATAACCTCCAAATGTGGCCATGTTTGTTACAATTCTCCAGCAGGATATCTTCAAACCCAAAATTATGAGTCTTTTTTCTTTAGCTGTGTGATGTTGGTTCAAATAACAAGATAATGAGGAACATGAGATATACTGAACATGAGGTCCTCATAACATCACGACTGAACTCTGCCCACTCTGCTCCATTATCCTCATTCATAAAACATGAAGCTGGTGGAGTGGGGGGATGTAAAGCATGTTATTTCTGTCCTGCATGCCCCTCAGCCCCCTGAACATGTGAGATGTGGTGCAAAACACGTTGTGATAACACATTCCTACATGCATTTTAATAAATTTGTGAAGACATATGATAAAACTGTAATGGGTTACCTTGAAAGTAATATCTAAGGACCTTAAACAGACATAACACAGTTGCTGGAGGACAGGCTACGGGCTTACGTGTCACACAGTCCCTTGGGTGTCATTGGGCTGACAACACACATGTTCACAGGGTTGAAGAATGGCTGATACAGAGGAATGACTGTGTGCTGATTCGTCTATTCTTCAACATACATCTCAAGGGAAAGGCACAATTCTCCCTGCTCCTTTAAGGTATGCGGAGTAAACTCACTCACCCTCAGTTTGAGTAATCAATAGGTGCTGTACGTGCTCTTCAGAACTGGTCTTCTTCTCAGATCAGCAGACAGCTCAGTTTGTTTTTCGTGTGAATGCTGTATCATCGCGGCTCAGTGTATCCTGCACTATAAAGTTGCTGTTTATGCTGCTGTTTGGATTTCATGTCAGTCACATGTCACGCTTGGCTTGCAGCCATGTCTGCACAGCGGGAGATTGTTTGGTTTTTTGCAACAAAAAGAAACCAAGAAAGGAAAAGTTACGTTTGAAGTCCAAGTGGAACAACAAACCATTATTCTGTGTGTGTGTAAGAGAGAAAGAGAGTCTGTCAATGGCCCAGCAGTTGAGTTGAGTCCCAGGGGAGTTGGCATGGATCTGCAAACTCACACTGCAGCAGTACAGCTACATAGAGCATCAGCAGAACACACTGCACACCCACACAATCAGTTCACATCTACTTTACCCACAGCATTCACAAAATATGTCTTACACATTTTTAAAACTTTGCAAAATTAAATATTGATCAGGGCTGTTTTTAAAGAGCAATAGCAACTGACAGCTGCAAATAGGCCAAGAATTGCTCATGTTTTAATCATTAACACACAGGCTACATTTTCCCCAGGTGCATTTATATGCAAAACGCTTTAAGATAAAACGGTAAAGTGATGCGTAAAAGACATTTTACATGCTACGAAACCAATATTAAAGTCTGCAGCTTCAGTAAAATGCACCTCGTTAACACCTTCAGTAAAAATACAAATCACCAACTAGGTGCTACAGGGATGGTGAATATGTTCCTGCGCAGGCAGTAGTTTTCTGAAGAAAAGATATCTCTTTAAATAGAGTGTGTCCTGGTGCTGACTAGTGAGTTTTCCCTCCCTCCTATATAAGCCCAGCGCTGCCCCTCCTGCTGCAGTCACTTCTCCTTCGGCCCGGCCATCATGAGTTACTCGGTAGAGCACCACCTCTTCGGCCCGACCTCGTACCGCAAGGCTCGGCCTGCCTCCGTGTCCTCCAGCGGCTTTCACTCCCAGCGCCGCCGCCTCACCTACAGCCAGCCGTCCTCTGTCGACAGCTTGGACACCTTCAACGGTGACATGACGCGAAGGAGCGAGAAGGAGATTCTGCAGACTCTGAACGACCGGTTCGCCGGCTACATCGACAAGGTGCGGAACCTGGAGATGCACAACCGCAACTTGGAGGCGGAAGCGGCAGCCCTGCGGCAGAGCCAGGCCGGGCGCGCCTCGGTCGGGGAGCACTACGAGCGAGAGCTGGGCGACCTGAGGGGTCTCCTACATCAGCTGACCGCAGAGAAGGCCCGCGCGGCTCTGGAGCACGAGCACCTGGAGGAGGACATCCAGCACCTGAGGGCCAGACTGGAGGATGAGGCGCGAAACCGGGAAGAGCTGGAGGCTGCCGCTCGCGCCATGAAGAAGTATGTTGAGGAGTGCCGGCTGGCGCGGCTGGAGCTGGACAAGAAGCACCGTGCCCTGGAGGAGGAGGACGCTTTCCTGAAGAAGAACCACGAGGAGGAGGTGGCCGAGCTCCTCGCGCAGATTCAGGGCGCGCAGGTGAGCTTTGATATGCGAGACACGCTGAAGGCGGACGTCACCGGCGCACTGCGAGAGATCCGCGCGCAGCTGGACAGTCACGCAACCAAGAGCTCGACGCACGCTGAGGAATGGTTCAAGGGTGAGTTCGGTTGAAAAGGGAAAGTTTTACAAATCTGTTGGCTGTTAAATCACAGAGACACATCCGCGTGCGCTTTGTGACACACGCGCAGCGCTTGTTCTCTGTCCATGGTGCTGAAGCCTGAAGTCACACCCAGGAATTTACATTTATGTTTAAATTAGGCTTTAGCTTCATTGTAGCCTCGATTCTAATGAAAAGGGTGACTGAGCAGCTCCACATATCAATCCCTTAATTTTTTATATGAGGCCGCAGCACTAACTATTACAATGCTGACTTTAAATCTCTGCAGATTAACGATCCCACCAACCCGCCAAGTCACACACAGGAGTTAAACGAAAGGAAGAGGAAGTTTAATTAGCGGTTACAGACGAATTAAGTAAAAGGCAGATAATCTAAAGATCAAGATTGAAATAATGTGACCTCCAGGTAGATGTGCTCCTTTCTGTGGGTGCACCGATGCCGCAGAATTCTCATTTCTACTTGAAGCATGCGCTGCAGGAGTGAGATGGCACACCGAGAGGAGACTATGATTAATTTGCACTCTCACTGTAGGTAACAGTGGGTGTGTTCTTCTTGCCAGCGCCCCATGTGCTCGCGCTGTGTGTGCCTCTTACCCTGCACCTGAACCTCCACAATGAGAATCCTGGTTTCAAGGTCACTGATCCGCGTAGGCAGACCAGACAGATGACGCTCCATCACTGGGCTCATGTTTTCATCCCTTCTGATGTCGTGACTGGAGTTAGCCAAGGGCGCGGAAGTAATCTATACATGTACATATGATGGATAGACTGAGACTTCATCTTGTTACATCCCCTGTGAGAATCCTCCCCACAGTTATACTGCACGATGCAAGACGAGACGCACACAGAGCTGCTGACCTTTGTGGTACAACACAGAAGCACAATCGACACTTAAAGGCCTTGAAGGGTTTTATCTGAACAGCAGTTCAATTGCATGTCACGTAACTTAATGATGTATAGATTGACCCTGGCTGCACGTCTGCATGCTGACTTGATATAACCAAACACAATGACCTTCCCTGTGTGGTGTCCAGCTGACTGCAGCAGTGTGGCTCAGTCATGCTTGGAAGAGGGAGGGAGCTGAGTCAGAGTCCTGACTGACAGATGGACACTGTCAAGGTTAATGGGGCTCTCTGAGGCCTTGTGGTCAGAGGACATGTCAAGTGAGTCAGGCCCTAGATCAAACAACGATGCATGCATATGGACCGAATCAGACTGCTGAATCTCTCTGTACTTCCACGCAGGTCACGTTTGGGCCAGTCGATGGCGTGACACAGCAAAAGTGATTTCCAAATTGTCGTTTCTGCAGTGCGTATGGAGCATCTGTCTGAAGCTGCTCGGTCTAACCAGGACGCCCTTCGCGGGAGCAAGGATGAGATCGCCGAGTACCGCCGTCAGCTCCAGAGCCGCACTATTGAGCTGGAGACCCTTCGAGGAACCAAGGATTCCCTGGAGAGGCAGTGCATGGAGAGCGATGACAGACACCAAGATGACCTCAACTCACTACAGGCAGGAAATCGACACAAACATCTCACTGATCTCTCACGGGGAAAACCAGAAATGCACATTCTTGCCACATATTTTCTCATACCATCAGCATGATATTTGACCTGTAAGGCTGAGTGTTGTCATTTTTGCAGGAGACCATCAATCAGCTGGACAATGAGCTGAAAACCACTAAATGGGAGATGGCCAGTCAGCTGAAAGACTACCAGGAGCTGCTGAATGTGAAGATGGCTCTAGACATTGAGATAGCTGCTTATAGGTTGGTCAGAATTTAAAACCACACATAATTAAACAGAGCCGTTGTTCTTCCTAATGTCAAAAGTTGTTGATATTTTCACTGATTTTGTGTCTTTGTCTTTAAAACAGGAAGTTACTGGAGGGAGAGGAGAATCGCTTTGTGTCAGGAGGAAGTCCGTACTCCTACCTGGAGAGCAGAATCTCCCACTTCAAGGTGAAAGGGGAGGAGATCTCAGATACAGTCATTGTGGAGGAACAGACAGATGAGACCCAGGTGACGGAGGTGACAGAGGAGGCAGATGAGGAGGAAGAGGAAGAAAAGAAAGAAGAGGAAGAAGAAGAGGCAGGTGAGGAAGAAGAGGAAGGCGAGGAAGCCAAAGAGGAGGAGGGAGAAGGCGAGGAAGGAGAAAAGAAGGAGGAGGAGGTCAAGGGAGAAGAAGAGAAGGAGGAAGAAAAGGAAGAGGAGGAAGAGAAGGGTGAGGAGAAGGGAGAGGAAGAGGAGGCAGGCGAGGAGGAAGAGAAGTCTAAATCTCCAGAAAAGGCTGCATCCCCTCCTTCGAAGTCCCCACAACCTAAATCTCCTGCTGTCAAATCACCAGAATCCAAATCGCCAGAATCTAAATCACCAGCAGCCAAATCCCCGATGCCGAAATCACCTGCGAAGTCTCCTGCAGGAGATGAGTCAAAGTCACCTGTGTCAAAATCCCCACCCAGCAAATCCCCCGAATCTAAATCACCTCCTCCCAAGTCCCCTGAACCAAAGTCTCCAGAGAAAGAGAAGGCCAAGCCTGTCGCTGCCAAAGACACCCCTAAAGAGGAGAAAAAAGAAGAGAAAAAAGAGGAGAAGCCTCAGCCTGCCAAGGAAGAAAAGAAGGAGAAAGAGCAACCAGTGAAGGAGGAGAAGAAGCCAGAGCCCAAGGAGAAAGAGCCCGAGAAGGCAGACAAACCTGACACAAAGAAAGAGAGCAAAGCAGAAGAAACACCCAAGACGGACGACACTTCGAAACCCGCCGCTCCCAGCAAGCCCGCAGAGGACAAACCAGCCCCCAAATCTGAGCCTAAAGAGAGCGCTCCCCCTGCCAAGGAGGAGAAACCCTCTGCTCCTAAACCAGAGAAGGCCGAGCCTGAGGCAAAGCCTGCCCCTAAAGCGGAGCCCGAGAAAACTGAGGGCAAGAAGGAGGAGAAGAAGCCAGAGGAGAAGTCCGCACCGAAAGCCGAACCCAAGACAGAGAGCAAGAAAGAGGAGAAGAAGCCAGAGGAGAAGACCGAGACCAGTAAAGAAGAGAGTAAGGAGGTGAGGGAAGGGGGGAAGGCAGAGAAAGCGGAGAAATCTTCTGGCACTGAGGCAAAGGAGAGCAAGGAGGAGAAGGCCAAGAAGTAACACTGATAAGCTGTGATTCAGGGCATGAGGAGAGGAGGAGGTGGAGATGCCAAAGAACTATGAGGGAGTTAAAGAGCAGGAGAAAGCAGACGGGCACCTCAGTGTCCAAAGCAAAGCAGGTGATGGTACGTAAGCAATAGTGATTTCTGTAGCAAATAATCCCCTGCTCCTTAAGTATGGCCATTACACCCCCCGATGCTTCTGATGTATGACTGTAGTGAATGCAGAATGCTCTAAACTCGTTATCTGAATGTGACAACTGCCCTTAAATAAATAACAAGTGCATTTAAACCGAATCCCGCTGACGGGGACCGCCGGGGCCTGCTGTACCTACACAAGCCTTCGAGGGTAGAGATGTCAAAACAATGTCAAGCTAAAGATTGTGTCAGATATCAAATACAAAAAAAAAATATATATTTAAGCAGATACAAATGTCTATTATATTTACAGATACATGAGTAAGAAAGACTTGAATTTTGCTTGTCGCGCACCTTAATGCAGCTTCTTCTGACAGGTGTGCTGCAGCGTCTCACTCTTCTGGTCTGCAATGCTAGGACAATGATGACTGTGCTATGTATAAACTGCTGAGAATATGCAATATGAAACAGATAAATAAAGAATGAAACATCAAACACGAAAGCCTTTTCTTAATCTGTACACTGCACAAAAAAAAAAAGGAAAGAAAAAATCTATGGTCCATTGATCTTGAGGGAAGACTTATGAATGAGAAGTGTCAAGGTAAACGCTGCCACTCACTGCACTGCATTGCGGCGAAGGAGAGAGGGAGCTGTACCCACCCACGGCAGCCAGTGCACCCTTCCTCATATCCCAGAGACAGCGCTCATGTATAAATCAGGAGCGGCGCTGCTTGCCTGCACAAGACACAATTCATTTCCCAGCTCACTGCAAGAAGGAAAGTTCACACACAGAAGCAGTGATTTCACATCAGCTCCCCCCTCCCGTGTTTTATCTCATTACTTTTAGTTCATAATTACCACTATTATCAGTTACACAATAGATTGAGTCTCATGAGTTCAGATTAACACAGACCAGGCCTCGACTTTACAACATTAATGAGGAAACACAAATCCTCCCCGTCAGTTTTGGCCATGAGTAGTATTCAAGCTATTCATAGATTTCTGCTCTGTCTCACAGAAAAGGTGTAGATAAATATTTAATAGGATTTCCTAATGAGCGCAGCAGCTGGTGGGAAGTCATCCACTTTAACATTTCATTCATGTCTAATAAAAGCACCTGAACGGTTCAAATGAAGCCATTGAGAGAACCTCGTTTTTGTGGATTCAACACTGACATTGGAAAGAGTTAGGCTGACATTGAAAGGATTTCTCTCCTGGCTCGATTTCAGCGTTCGCTTTACATCGTATAACTTCAAAAGCAATCTCCGTGCCTCTGATAGATGGCTCTAAGTTAATGGGATCAGCAACCATGTCATAAAACACACAGCAGGCGGAAGTTTCTTTTGCTCAGCATTGCACTTGAATAGCCAAAGTTTTCCTGAAATACTCACTATTTCTGAAATTACGCAATTTCTGACAGCTCTCAGCAGGCTTTAAGAACTGAACAGTTACAGCGCCGCTCAATCAAGTCAGCCAAGTTATCTCAGTTTGCTCTTTATGGATAATTGTAAGGTTTTCTGGTCAAAATCGTCATTTTTTTTCTTTTCAAAGATGTAAATTCTATTCTGCATAGATTCCAATTCTTACTTTATTGTATCTAGAGGACGACAGGATCAAAGTCCCTGTTTGCAGTTCTTTTCAGCATGAAAATCCCCACTCACATTTAAAACAGTAACCGCACCAGTGGCCTCGTCTTCCCCTTGTAATTATATACATCCTTGTCCACAAATCTATGAGCCATTAATGTGTGATTAGGTTACATCCTGCTGGATTTGCACTGTAATGCGCATGAAAACCAGAATGATAATTTGCCAGACGCTTCTGCAGACTGCTGCTAACTAATCATAAAATAAGAGTAATCGCTGATGGTAGTGACATCAGTATCCTGAATAACAACCAGTTTTTCCTTCTATTATCTGGGATGATAAATGAAAAGGTCAAAGGCTGACAATACACCAAATATCATCTTCCATGGACAAAATTCTCTGGGGAAATGACTCAGCTCGCCGTAGCACTGAACCACAATGGCATAATAATCAGGTAGCGCAGACGACACCTATAAATAGAGCAGCAGAGAGAGAGGTGAAGGTAGCGAGGAAGGCAGAGCGATAAAACAGAAACATTCGGAGTGCACAACAAAGCATGGATGCAACAGAGCCTGAAATAGACCAGATACACACTCATTCAAGATGTTTTTTTATTTTTTGTTATAAAGACTTTTAAAAAGAGATACTTTGTGTGTCGAAGAGTCACAAAGGGCAAACTTGAGGGAGTTAGAGGTGTGAAGTACAGTAGGGAGAATCATATGGAAAAATTTAACGGTGACTGAAGAAGCCCTGAGGATGGTTGTACTTGAATGGCTTCAGACGATTCGGGCCCCTGACAGAAAGAGAGAGAGACGTGGATGTCAGAGACACAGTGAATATATCAGATACTAAAAGTGTCTTTAATCAAATGTGTGTAAAGACTTCACTGTCTGCTTCCTGTGAAAGTGTACCTGACAGTGCGCAAGCACATCTTTTCTCTGGGAAACTCGCGTGGTCCCTCCACGCCGTCGTCTTGTCCTTCAGTCTCCAAATACACGTCCAGGCAGACACACAGGCGTGAAATCTGATTGGTCAGAAGCTGGTGTCCCGGACGTGGTCCCTGTAGTTCATTTTTGAACACATTGACTTCGCTCTCCATGGCCTAAAAATCGGAACGGGTGAGTTTTTTAGAGACTGAAAAACTAGACATAGAAACAGCTTAAAAAAACAACAGAGCATTTGTGGAACAGTGTGATCAATAATAAAAAATGTTCATACTCGAAGGTTGTCGTCAGTGCGTCCATTGCGCTCTCCCTTCCAGCTGAGGGAGAGGGAGAAAAGAGGAGAGATTCCTGGGTAACGGGGACTCAGCACAACAGCGGCATGGAGACGAGCTGTTGAAGAAAAAGATAGAGGGAGAAGGTTTACAAGAAACAGACACAAGTTATTAATATTGCCCAATTCTGTCATCAGTGCTAGTATTTACCTGTGCCCCTCTCCACCACACCCATGAAGTACAGATCAGTCTCCTTCGCCAGCCCAGCATCAGTCACATGACGTGTATAAGGCAGATCCTACCAAGTAAGAGAAATATCACAGTGAGACGTGCTGCATGGAGCATCTATTTTAAATATTTCTACACAGTTCTATATGTGTATACCATGTAATCCTCGTGGGTGATAGTGGTCCAGCGAGCTAAGCGGGACATGATCTTGGCAGGAAACAGGTGCTGACACTCACTGGAGACCGGGATGATGCTGTGCTCTGAGGACAAGAGCACAAACAATTTCAGTTTAAATCTCCTCTCTCTTCTTTAGGAGTATTTAATGTGTGGTTGTTAACATTTAATGTACCTAAAGACGCAAACTGTTTGTGCAAAGCCAAACGGGACTGGACTCGTCCCCTCAGCAGCTTCATGGTACTCTCCATTTGGCTGGCGCTCAGAGAACTGCCCACATGCACACCCTGGAAACACAAGAGCGTGATACGGCTGTCGCACGCAGAAGCTGAGCTCATTGAGATAAAACAACCCTGATTCCAAAAATAGTTGGGACGCTGTGTAAAACATAAATAAAGCATAATGTGATAACTTGCTCAGTTCATAAGCAAGGATGGAGCGAGGTTCACCACTTTGTGAGCTGATGACTGTATAAAAGATATTACAACATGAGCAGGACTGCTGTTGATAAATACAGTTTGTTTGAAAATGATTGCATCTGTTTTTATTTACATTTTGCGCAGCATCACAGCTTTTGGAATCAGGGTTGTACTTGGTTTCAACTCGCACCTCTGTAGTATCGTTGGGAAAATGTAGTCCTCCAAGACACTGAACCCACATGTAGGGATGTCCAAGCTCCTCCACATAATCCGCAAAGCAAACAATCCTAAAAGAAAATTAAGAGTTAATTCTGATGGTGTAATTGGCTACACACCTTCTAATTTACTTAAATTATTTGACATCCTCACCCGACTTTGTCAAACTGGTAGCGGTTCGCTGGGTTGGGTGTTTCCCGCCCCTGGTCGCTAGTGTAGAGACAGCTGAGTAGAGTGTCTGATTTCAGCAGATTCCTGCGAAAAAAGACATCATCAGACTTTCTTTTCAGGCACAAGGAGAGGGAGATGAATGCCACGCACGCACGCACGCACACACACACCCTGCGCTGATGGCTGTGTTGAGGTCTGTGGAGGTGGACACCTTCGTCTTGACTGTCATGATGTTCAGATTCATCAGGTAGTAAAAGTAGAGATGGAGGATGCTGCCATCTGTGGAGACATGATGGGTAATATATGGTGATGAAATAATCCATTACTATCTTAATTTAATACTCCCTCTTCCTCACTCTTTTCATTAATCCTCCCAGTGAACGTCCCTCAGGGTTTACTTTACACTGCAGCGCATTAGAGTTACAATGGGGTGTGGTCACGACGATAGCTTGCAGCACCCAGGGGATGCATGCTATGCTGATGGTCATCTTTCAAGCTCCACTCTCTGCAGGGACGGCAAACCGAGTGGCACACTGTCACTCGCAGACACTGAGACTGCTCGCTTTTGGCTTTAACTGCAGTGAACTGACAGCTGCAGCTGGCAGCAGCGAGGATAACTGGGAGAGAGGGGAGGCACTAGAAATAAAAGTGGAAGTTAGAGAAAGACTGGTGATGAGAAAATATGCTTACAGCATGTGGAAGGTGCTGCAGACCCACGCTGCTGCAAGCGTCTCTCTCACCTCTCTCCCTCCTCCCCCTTTAGGTAGAGTTACGCCTGCAATGCAGATCTCCCTATAATCTGTCACTGTTCCTTTCCTTACCAGCAGAGGGAACACAAGGGTCAAGTTGTGTCATGACTTCACAGCAAGGTGGGTCACGCTTGCTTTCTTTCACACACTATCTGGTAGGGATAGAGTTACTGCAATACACAGTATAGCTATGGTCACATTACAGAGAATGTAACGGACGATTTGTAAATACTACTTAAACGTAGGGTGTAAAGACCGGGAATGTGTCTGCCTGCACAAAATGCACAAGCCTACTTGGTGCAGAAACTAAAAATTTAAGTCACAAATAATGTAGACTGGGTTACCTTTACACTTGAGGTCTAAGCAGAGGGACAGAGGGTGCCTTTTCAGCATCTCCCGTCTTTTGTCATCCAGCTGGCCACCTGTAGTTGGCCTTCTCCTCTTCTGTCAAACAGACAATAAAAAGCAGTGGAAACGAGATGAAAAGCAAGAAAGCAAAACAAAGTGCATGTTTGACATTGTGGCATATCAAATAAATTACAAAAACAATTTGCATCAAATTACAGCTGCTTGCAGGAGAAAGAGGATAGTCACGTAGCATCGCTAGCATTTTAGCCCTCTATTATTACAGATAAAAAGGAGCAGGATGCAGCAGTTTAAAGAAACAGCTGAGGCAGTAAAAAATTTTAAAAAAAAGAGTACTTTAGATGCACTGTCATATGCAGTTAGTAAAAGGCCAAACAGAGGTTGCAACAAAATGCAAAAAATGTATTCCCAAACCAGTCGTTTAGAAAATATATATTTACTTTACATGTAGAGAAAAATCCAGTCAGACAATCTGACAACAAAAACGAGCACTGGTTTGGTGCTGAGTGTGCATGTCTGAGGTGAGCTCAGGTTACAGTCACCTAGCCATTCTTGGCAAAAAATTTCCCACACTCCCTCAGCTGGCACTCGTCCGGATGCAGGAAGCGATCGATAGCTGCCGCTCCTCAACTCATCAGACCACAACGCCCGACAGCTAGGGCTTCAGGGACGTTTTGTGTGTCCGTTGCAGAGACGGGTATATTAAGAAATAGTCAAACTCATTGACCTCAGGCTATAAGTGTGTGCTGAAGTGTGTGTGTTGGGAACAAAGCCAGGCCTGAGACTCACCGTTTTCTCTTGCTCTTCCTCAGCATCTGAATCACTCTCATCATCTGCAGAAAACCATAACATATAGTATCATGTTATTTTTTGTTGGCGGTGCATCTCTCACAAATATAACACCTTGAATATTAAGCACCATAGAGTGTAACAGAAACATGTGCAAATGCACGCATGTATGCATGGTTGCAAGCATGTATAGTAGTGTTTGTACCCTGGGAATCTTCTGGAGGTTTGGACAGCGCCTTGGCCTCATCCACATCACCAGTGATAGAGACAGTCAGATTCTTGTCTGAAATGGAAACAAAAATAAATCCTACGGAGAAAAACTCTCTTTTGGCTTCAATCGGGTGATTCAATAATGGGTGCTTACCACAGGCCTGGCCATAAGCATTGGCTTGAACAAACAGGACGTAGAGAGGTGGAGGCAGGTGACGGGCAACCTCTGTCTGTTTCTGAGTCTGTTCAAAAGGCATGGACAGGTACTGCTGCACTGGCAGAGAGGCCTGTGGAAGAAGAAGAAGTATACTGTCATTCAGATGATGCATACATGCTGTCCGTCAGTGGTACAGCAGATAATACTTTTACCTCAATGAAGACCAAATGATTAATAGGACTCTACAGAACACTTTTCTTTAAAAATAAATCTAACATACAACATCATACATAATGAATGAACTGCAAGGTACAAAGCACTTTGCAAAGTCAATGCTCCAAGCTGCCGAGACAGGAAGAGTGATAGTCTGGTCCTGCTGAAGCGCAAAACCTCTATAATATGGCACACAGACAGTTATCATACCTGCATGATGGCATTGAGTCCTGGCTGCAAGCTGGCCAGATGTTCCTTTTTCACCTCGATGCTCTTCTGGATCTTCTCCTTTGTGGCTTGTGACTCTTTGTATTTCTCTGCCAACCTGTATACAAGCACAAACTTTTAACAGATGCTACGAACTAATCAAAAATAGTAGACAGTTTTTTGACCACGGCATGTTGCTAATGCACTACGCGGTGTGCAGGTTTGCATACCTCTTCCTCTGTTCAAGCTCCCAGTCTAGACGTGCCAGTGTGAGCTGGTGGGGATCATTTTTTGTGAGGTGGGGCCTGGAGATCTCCGGCGGCGCCTCCTGGTGAAACTCCTCCTCAGACACCAAGTCTATTTCCTCATGTTTAGACCTGGGTCAGGACAGGGTATGTTAACTAAGCTCTATGTGAAAAAAGCCTTTTTGTTCTCTCAGTAGATTTTCATTGGTAGTAATTTTGCTTGGTCTCAAGTACATTCAAAGTACAAGCTCTAGCTGAATGAGATATGTTGTACTCACTTGAACTCCAGACACTTGCTGATCTCCTTCTGGAGATGTAAAACTTCATACAGCAGGTTCTGTAGCTGCAGGTGCAGCACATCCACTCTCTGCTTTGCCTGAAGGAAAAAAGAAAAAAAAAGTGATTAAGGCTGGTTTGTAAGCACAACAGAGATGAGCCTGGAAATAAATGCTGGCCAAAGAATCTGCAAGAATTTAGAACTAGGAATAGGTAAGAGCAAGGATCAATAAGCAGGACATGAAACTGGATCAATAAAATCTACATGGAAACGAACCTGAGGGCGTGTTAGCTTTGCTGACAGTGGCAGCTGCGTCAGCTGGGTGTCTAAGTAGAAACAAAATGCTTGCAGGGTTGCCACTAATATGTGATAAGAAATTTCATGGACTTTTCAAGGACAAATTATTTCACAATTAAGGGCCAATAAGTCATATAGATGTTCAGATATATGAGCACACCACGACACAAAGATTTGAATGATTTAAACATTTAAAGTATATTCTGGTTTCTTACTACATGTAAAATGGTATGATGTAATTAAATTAAATTACATACATGTAACAGCTACATAACAGGAAAATGTTGTTCCCTGCTGCTTGCATTTGACATTTCTTTCATTAGAACACCCAAAAGCAGCACATCTATTTTTCGCTACCAACCCTTGGATTTTATAGTTATTTCTATGGTCAGAACAACATTGAACTGAAGGCTCTGCAACATTATCTGAAGTCAACATGAACACAATGCACAATTAGCAAACATTTTATTTCATGTGTTATTTTCCAACCAACAGGATATTGCATTTGGCATACTTGACGATAGTTAGTGTGCAGTGTCTGTCATCCATAGCTGCAGCAGGGGGGATAAACAATGCAACTACCGAGGCGACCAGCCAAATTTTTGAGCTAAGAACACTTATGAGAAAGCACAACAGCCAAGAACTCAGCACAGCAATCAGCAAATCACTGTATGCTTGTAGCCTATTTGAGAGTGACAGATAGGAAGAAAGTGTATTAATCGTGGCCCAGCGCTTCAGATGTATGAAAACGGTATCACAGGTGAATTTTGAGATGACGGAGTACGAGGCTCATACTCAGAGTCAAATCAAAGCACTGTTAAGGACCTCTTTGTTGTTTGGTAAATCCAAGCACTTTCAAGTACTTTTCAGACACGTGGCAACCCTGCACTGATCAGCACAGGTTGAGGCAGCACTTTTTCAGCAAATCAATGGAATAGCGTAAACTTAACCTAAGATGGTGTTTCTTTTAATAGCTCATAAATGCTGGACAGCATTTGAGAGTTGTGTGGGAGTTACCTCGTGTGTCTGGTCTCTGCCTCTCTTTAGCCGCATATGTGCCAGACGATTGAGTTTTTTCAAATTCATGAAGTGGATGCAGCCCTGCATACGTCTTTGCTCCACCTCAGCGCACTGAGAACAGATACAAGTGGTTAGACTTCATGAGTACTGGGGAACATGTAGAATCAACTCTATGTCTGGGATCATACAGTATACAATGTTGTGATGATGCATGTACAAAATGTGTGCTCTGGGGGAATATTCTTGTTGCTACACTGACAAATCATTACCATGTCGAGTTTAACAAGTTTGTAATGTGACTACATTACTACTGACAAAACAAATGACTGTAACATCAGTCTATAGTAACAGAGTACATTGGATGTGTATCTTCAATGAATGATTCTTACCCCCTCCTTGGCTCCATTGGCTTTAAGATCCTGGATCTCACTCATGAGTGTAGCCAAACTCTCACATGACTCCTTGTACTGCAGGTAATCCTGCTCAGGGTCCCTGCCATCCAGCTCCACCTCCTCACTATACACACGCACATCCTGGGAGGAAAAAAATTCAACATCAATCCTGAATCCACTGCAACAACACAACTAGCAGGGATTCACACTTGTGGTTGAAGAAGTGGTGAGTGACTAAAATAACTCAGGTCCCAAATTTCAAGGTTCTAAACTTGACTCAAACTACAATATAGATAACACACACTTTCCTAATTGTAAATTAGTACCTGGTTATCTGATAACAACCCAGTGTTCAAAAATAAAGGACACACATCATACTTAGTATTTACACCCATTTATCAACAGACTTGTGCTTCAATCACACAAGGACCTTCATCCCAACCATAAAGGCATCTTTAACCATGTGTAGAATTTTCTACTATTCTGGTCCAAATTAAATAGGAGGCGGACAGAATAACACCTGTAAAACATGGGGTAGCCTCATAGCCATCTAACAAATACAGCATTTTTAATGCTTATAATACTCGGTTTTAGTTGAGTTCCTCAGAGAGCTGCAGACGCAACGCTGATTACTGAAAAGTGCAAAACTCTTCAGTTCGTTACAGTGGATACATTTTTAAGAGTACTGGTGGGAGACCTCTGTGCCTGCTCTCTTAATCTGTAGGTAATCTTGATCCTGACCGATTTCACCGAACTTTGCTGTTTACAGAGGACGTGGACCCCAGTCCTTCTGCTGGCCCCCCCCTACGGACTGCTGCCCCTCCGTACCCCAACGGATCCTTCCAGGCGGTGTCCTACCTGCTGATCCCCCTCTCCGCGACCTCGTTTCATCTCCGGGGTTCCTCCTTCACTGCGGAGAACCTTAGACTTTCGCTTCTTCAGGGCATCCGACGCCATGGGTGGCTGGAAAAAGGTCGTGAATATGTAACGTTAGTCTAAATACAACGAGGTTAACAGTAAAATAATTTAGCTATTTGACAACAGTAACCTACCAATGTTTCCATATTAGCAAGTTAGCTAGCTAGCTAACGTTAGCACAGTGGCTCTGTGATAGCTATGGTTGACTAGCTCATCGGCTAACAGCTGTTAGCTTATCGGCTCATAAAGACAGGTTTTCTGATCATAAATACCAAAGTTTCGATATATTGTAAATTTGATTACATATCTATAAATATCCACTTACCTCCCCGTTGCAAAAGTACTTCTGGAATATTAAATCGTTCGCAAATGCACGTGCACAGGATACTTTGTTTCACCATAAAGCGCCGAACAAATACGGAAGCCCTGACGTGCCAAACTCTTCAGACCCGATTGCCGGAAGAAAAAACTAGCAACTGCAGTGCCACCTAGAGGAAAAAATGTAAATATCTGTAGTTCAAATGATTCAAACGGACTGCATGACGCAAAAAAAAGAAAAATAACTATATTCCTTCTCCTCACTAGTTGTTAGATTATTATGCCATGCAAACAGATTTTTTTAAAATACCAACATAAATAATGTACTCAAAAAGCTATGGCAAAAGTAGCAATATCACAATATAAATTAATAACTAAAATCATGTAAATAAAAATGTAGATGTACATAACTATCAAGAGACTAACACTCCCGTGTAAGCAGTATATTTTGCAAAACCATAAGTTCACCTGTAAAGAAATGTGTGACATGGACAAAATTGCCGTGCCCATGTTGAATGCTTCATCTTCTGAAAACCAACAAATGTCATATGCATATCTATATGTACTACACAAAGTACAGTACCTGAATATAAGTACTTATTTCCATTTCACATCTGATTAAAACAGCAACAAAGCAGACCACTTACATTCAAAAATTATTTATTCACCGTTCTACTGACACATAAAAAATGTACAAACACATACGGCAAAGATCAGCACACTGAAGTTACATTAAAAGCAAATATTTGATCTGCTTATTTTCTTTTACACTTGTCAAACTGAAGAATCAGTCACTCCACCCTCACTTGGCCATATCTATCAGACTCTGCAAAGACGTGGGCACCCAAGTCTTCTCCCCTTGCACAAACACAACCCCTCTGTCTATATAGATGACAATGCGCCCAAATGTGTACAACTGTTTGCCCTCATGGCGTTTGGCCACTAAAGGCATAAAGACAATGTTGTTCTCCTCTGCTTTGGTCTGGATGAGATCTTTAAAATTAGTCGGCACACCAGCACTGATGCCCCTGTGAGCCACACTCTCTGCATCTCTGCGCTCCTGCATCGCTTCATACTGGAAGTCCTTTCGTCTCTCCGTCTGTGTTAGATATGCAATATTCTCTCTTGCACCGGGTTGCATATATCCACCTGTGGATATGAAAAAGAATGAGTGTTGCAGTAAGTTTTGGTGCAGCAGACAGAAAAGGGCTGAATTATCATAATTTTACAAAGCAATAGTTTAGATAGTATAGACTGTGAGTTATACCAACCCATGCCTGTAGACACTGCACGGTTCATGATGTCCAAAGCTTCATTAAACTTATCTTTAATGAGTGGCTGTGACAGCAAGATGTCACTAAACATGCTTTTCCACCCCAGGTACCATTTAGTGATTTCCTCATAGTTAGGACTGTTGCTCAGCCATGAACACAGGACCTACAAAAACAAAACATTTAATAAGTTTAAATAGATACAATAATCAACTGCAGCTAAGTGCATCGTAATTACTTTCCATTCTGTGTACAATTTACTAAGTATAGTCACTGACCTGCAACCACTTTGTAAAGAAGTTTTTGTCCAGCAGGGACACAAGGCTGGAGGGGGACAACATGCCCTCCCAGTCCATCACCCAGTGAAATGGCTCCATTTGCTGCTGGTGAGGGTTGATAACCAGTTCTTCTAGACACAGAGCTAAAAGGGGAAGCAAGAGCCATCACACGAAGAAGAGAAACCCATAGGATAAGGAGGGACAGGGAAGAATAAGACTGCAGAGAAATAAATTTCCTTCGGCTGCTATGGAATAATTAAGGCTGTCATTGATGAAGACATACCTAGTTTAGGGATGATGTTTTTCACCATGAAGGCCTCCCATGCACCTGGTGTGAAAACGCCTTTCCATGGCTGCAAGATGAGGCGGGCTGAGGCGTCACTGGGATGCCACCTCTGCAAGGCGTTGGACAGTTTGCTTCTGATTGGTGGGTAAAGAGGCTCTAGGCGTGATTGGAGCAGAGGAAGCCATGGGTGGATCCAAGAGTGGATGGGCACGGTGTCAGTTAAAGGGTTCCAGTTATCCACCTACCAAACAGGAAACAGAAAGACATAAGCTTGAATTGTAGAAGGCAAACCATGGGTATGTTTCTACACCCAAATACATGTGTCTATAAGTGGAGATAGTGTGTGTGTGTGTCTCGCCTCTCTTTGTAGACGGGGTAAGAGCAGCTGCTCCAACAGGTGATCCAGGATCCACAGGGGAAGAAGAGGAGCCCACATTTCAACACAATCCACCATTGACCCTACCATCCGAGGCTGCCAGCCTGACACACAGGACCGCATCACTGGGATCCACACTTCCCACAACAGTCTGGACCAACAAAAACAGTCGAAAACAGGCTATAACACATAGCAGGAGAATTTATCTGTGTAAATACACATGCACAGCTTAATATATGTTTATGTGTTTAAAATGACCTGTGGTAAGGGTCCATGTTTGAATCTGGGCCACTGGAAAGGAGGTCTCTAGATTCAAGGATTGCTCTCCACTGACCGATGTCTTCCAGACAATACGAACTGTCCTGAATTAATCAGACAACAGTGGTAGCTTCATTATTAATTATTTAAGCAAATAATGACAGTATGCAGGAGGATATTTGCAAAAGCGTACCTTCAGAGGGTCCCAGGAACGAAGTTTCTCTTTGAGTAACGGATGAACAACAGCGACAGCCAGGTCTGCCAGTCCCATTGTTTTGTACTCTTCATAATAATCTGTTTGTAAAGTCTCAAAGATCCGGGCACACTCCTGAATAAAGAGAAGGAAGGTGGGCACCAAAACAATTACCTACGTATATTGATATACAGATAGAGCAAGGACTAACAAATTGAAACAGCCTGATAACTGTAGCTGTTAGTCTCTGTGTGTGTTTGCTGTGTATGCACCTGCAGAGTGGGTCCCTCCCCCGGTGCCATCTCCCCAGAAGGAAAACGCTCCACCAATGCCAATACAGCCTCCATTCTCTGGATGGCGTCTTGCTCTGCTTCCAGTCTGCTCTGCAGTGCTCGTGACTCGTGGTTCAGAGACACAACTACATCTTTTTCATGCTGCAGACGTCTGGCAGACTACAGGAGGCGGTAATAAGATTACAAAACAGAAAGCCTGTCTGTATGTATCACAACAACATAAAACAGAAGATATGTGGGAGATATGTTTGATTCCCTCATACCTGTAGTATGTCCTGTTCTGTAAGGTCTATCAGCAGCTGCAGGTTATGTTCAAGTTCAGGGAGGGCAAAGCCAGATCCCTTCTGATCCTGTGTGGACATGCTTGGTGGACCTTCATCTGGAACATTGTGCTTGTTGGACATCTGACTGTAACTGTAATATACCTTTTGCTCTCTTCCTGTCATATCTATCACCTAGAGATAAGACAAGATAATCTTTTATTAATGTCACAGCAGGGGAATTTTCAGATATGGGGTAAATGAGATTCAGAGACAAAACTAACAGCAGACCATGTGCTTACATTCATATAACAACTTCACACACAATGGCTTGTACTGAGTGTAAAAATACAATTAAGTGCTGATGCTTATGATAATATTTCAGCCTAATTCAGTGAGTTTCAAAATTAAAGTAATGGTGTCGTGATAACATTCCTGTGAGCCAGATGCAAAGGACTGTTAATGCAAGTCTTTTCAAACACACCTTGACCTGTGCCAACTCTCCAGCGGATGCCACTGAACTGCGTCCTGCCAGCTTGCCTTTAGCCTTCAGCTCGTCTACAGTTCTGTAGGAGTACTTGGGTTTCTTCTTTCCTCCAGGGCCTGCAGGATCCTTACGCCACTGGCCTAGCTCCTTCTGAAACTCCTACACAGACAGAAATTGAGCATAATATCAAAATGATGTTGACTGACTCTACAATATAACTTGAGCTACATAATGTAACAGTGGGTGTAATCAGAAAAAGAGGCAAAAACTTTATATATATATATATATCACTCTACCTTTTCCTCTTCTTCCTCTGAGTCGACCACAGGAAAATCTTGAAGACTCTGCTGGGTTCGCTCAGTGCCATAAGCACCCACTGCTCCCTTGCCTTTACGAACCTTTGCCTCAATGGGGTTTACAATACCTGCAGCAATAACAGGGTGCAAGGTCAGAATATACATATTGTACTCCCGTAAAATACACAGTATTATTAAACATCTCACTGACATAACCTCCTCAGACATGCCCACCTTGAGCATTCTTGCCCAGGCCTTTGCCTGGTTGGTAGCCCATTTTCTGCAGAAGTTTCTGTCCAATTCCCTTTGTGTGCTTCTCCCAGCTACCAATGCCTTTACCAGACTGTATGCCACCTGCAAACCTCTGGGACTGATTCCCTCGGAAATTACCCTAAGGAAAAAAATAAACATCTTTTTTGACAAAATGTTGTTACAGAATACAATACAATAGGTAAAGGAGATAGGGACAACAAAATTTACCATCTGAAGTTTTTTGGGTGCTGTGGTACGAGGAGGGGGAGGTGCTGAAGGACCATCATCATCATCAGAGTCATCTGAGCCCCCTTCTTTTTGCTGTTTCTCCTCAGCTGCAGTCTTGCGCAAACCACCACTCACAAAGTTCACTGGAGCAGTGTAGTCTTTAGATCTAAAAACACAAACAAATGACCAATTTAGTTAGCGACTGTTCCCCTTGGGAAGATGGGGTCTTTTGTTTTAGTCTGGTTCCCTGTGAATAGTGTTTCCCACCTGTTACATTTGTGTTTTCCCTATCTGGGTTAGAGCTTACAATATGTTATGTTATGGTTAGGTGTAGCAGAGATAACTGGTTAGAGTTAAGATCAGGGTGAGGTCAAGTTGAACATCTCAGAAAAGGGATGTTCGAGATTAAGGATAAAGTTGGATACAGGCTAACGTGAGGGGAGGCACATTTCGACAGGGAAACAGACTTCAACAAATCAGGGGCATTGGGACAGCAACATAAATAAACCCATGCCTTACTTCTTGCCTCCAAAGCTAGGCCTCTCATCCTCGTCTGAGTCCCTGTCAGCCCAGATGCCATAAGTAGCCTGCTCCTTGGTCTGCCTGTGTCTGCGTCGGTCTGGGTTGAACTCATTGGCCAGGTCCCAGTCTGTCACCTCAAAGCTCTCCACCTCCACTCCTTCTTCCTCCTCCTCCCCTCTCCGCCCATACAGATGGGACATGGACATTTCTGGAAATCACAATAATCAAAACACCATGATGATTAAAGTAGTGTAAAAACTTCAAATGATATCTTACATCCAAAGCCATCTCCATCACAACCGATCAAGCTAACTGCTTATGAAAGCCACTGGAAGAGGCTGAAAGCTCGGTAACAAATTTGACTATGGCACATTTTGTATGTTATTTCCAGTACGTTTTGTTTATTTTATATGCTTTGTAGCTATGATCACGTGGTAATTTTATATTTTAACAACAATCACTATACAGTTAAGTTCATAGAAATTACTCAAATTTAGAACAAGATTAACAGCGTCATGTCAAACAGCTAGCAAGTTGGGTAACACAATAACTCTTTGTAAACTTATCTAAACAAGTACATATCTAGATCTGCCCCTGTGAAGAAAACCCAACGTTACGACAAGCTAACGTTAACATTTACTAGCAAAGGCTAGCGTTAGCTCATGTAAACTCCTAGCTTCACTCGAAAAAAATTGGGTGTAGGGAAATTGTCAAAAAAGTGTTCTTTCTAACTCACCTGAAACGTTCGTTATTCCCCTACTTAAAGGTCAAGCCTACATTCATTCTTCTGTGGCAGTACTGAAACGTAATTCAGGTAATCTCTGATGGCTTCACGTTATTTGTTGTACTCACGAAATCACAAGTACTTCCGGTTGTCACAGTAACTGCCGGTGTTGTACCAAACTTTGTACCGCGAAAAATGTCTTTCCCTTGTTAGTACGTTAGGACCTGTACGCGTAAATGTGTGTAAAATTCAAAACCCACAACCAAAAATAATTTAGTCAATTATTCAGGTTTGTTTTAATTTCCCAATTCATGTCAGTTCAGATGGCAAAACAACATTTTAAAAGCATTTCATGCAATCTCAAAGATCGAATACGGTACCAATGGTTACGGAACATTTGGCATCACACCGGAAGAGGAAATGTGTGTTACATTCAAAATAGTCCCACTTGCTGCGAACTAGCCAACCACATGCAGGACTTATCATGGTGCTGCATGTGTATCATGTATGTTTATATAGGGAACCGGTGAATTAGCGTAGATGTCGGGGACCGGGGAGGAGTGGCAGGTGGCCCGGTGGCGAAAAGGCGCAGGGCGGAAATCGAAAATACTTCATGTGTCCTCTAATTCAGCATGCTTCCAGGAGCAGCTGGACGTCGGGAAAACTGTCAAACGAATCAGAGACACTGTGTAAGAGGTCTAAGTCCATTTAAGCTGGAGTGTCATTTATTATTAATATTTGAAGGTGGATACATATTTTCACCACATGCTTCTGCACAAACTCGAGAGTCCAGTCACTCATCTCCCTCCTCTGTAGGTCTGAGCTAAGATGCGAGGAGTTTATGCAAGAGTGGAAAGGTGAGTATGTTGGACAAGTTATCTCCATATATTTTGTCTGGCAGTGGTATCATTTATCTAGCAGCCCAGTGACCCTGTCGGGATTCTTGTCTTCAGAACAGCTGCTGGTGGCAGGTTCAGCAGACGTCTCAAAACCTCCAGGGAACAGAGACACAGAGGGTCCCATCGACCAGCTTAGGACGAGCAGAGATGGCAGACTGTGCCCACAGCTGGAGTGTGTGTGTTATGGCCTTGGCTCCTTTTCCTCCTGTGTCTCAGCTCGCTACCAGCTTGCTATGCTGCTGCTGCTGCTGGATGCACAACAGGTTAGAGGATATGTTCATCTAATGCGATAAGAAACACTCAACATGAGACCCTGTTCATTAGATATTCTGCCTCACCGCTCCTCTACCTATAGATCCCCCTGAAGGACTGCTCTGTTTATGACCCTGCATTCTGCTCTGGAGAGAGGGATGTTTTGACACAACTGGGTCTGACTGTACTCACAGAAAATGAGGTCAGTTGCCGGGCCACTAATGTTTTTTTTCTGTCAGAGCTCGAACAATAATAAAACACAAATTTTGGGAAAAAAGTAACATAAATCTTTTAGATTTCTGCATTCTAAAGTTACTGTTTGGCCGCAGATTTTTAAATCTCAAATGTCTAAGTTTCCTCTTAGCAAATAAATTCAAATAATGAATCAATATACAATTATAAGATGACTTATCTCACTGTATTGTGCAGGAGGGGAAGCGTCTGGCGACTAAGCCCACACTCTTTTACCTGATGCATTGTGGGAAAGCTCTGTACAACAACCTCCTGTGGAAGAATTGGAGTACGCGGTGTCTTCCTCTGGTGATAATCATTGGAAACAGCTTCAGTGGCATGAGGGACAGGTTTGTACAAGACATCAATGAAGGAGATGATGCTTAAGAAATTGGACGTTGAGGTAACGTTTTCTGTCTGTCATCCAACAGGACGATCGAAAGAGAGTTCAAGCGGGACTACAGCTACATTACTCAGGCTGTGTCTGTGTGTGAGGAGAGACAGCTGCCTTGTCCGTCCCGCCTGATTGACGTCTTCAGTGACACAGCAGTCATCACCTTTCCTACCAGCAGCCTCAACAGACTCCCACAATCCACCTGGGCAGAGCCACCTGAACCACAGTACCAGCACTGCCCTGATTTGGAGATTATTCAGAGGGAAGTGCAGAGGTGAGACAGGTGATGGACAGTACTGTATGCTTTTCATTGTTGCCTTGATGTAAGATGTTTTTAAAAAATAATAACTCCGCCTCAAATTGGGGATTGAATTTTGTTAGACTGAGCCACCATCATGATAGTTTGTCTCAAGGAGAGGAAGAGGACTACTGAGTGTCTTGGACCAGTTCTGAACACCCCCTGAGAACTTGTTTTTGGTGACCTCCAGGGGTTGAAAATGAAAATGAAAATCGACCTGCAGAGGCTTGACGTTCACTTGAGTTTAGATGATGCATCGCAGGAAACCCATTGCATTGAACACCCTGCTATGTGTTTTGTTAAAGTTATGTGCATTTAAGTGCGGAGGGGAATCTTTATAATACGAAAAGATGACAAAGTAGCTTCATGGTTTTCACAACATCCATGTCTATTGGTGTGATTTTCTCTATTCAGACAACAAAATAAGTGAATGCTACATTGTTAAGCAGGTGGGACATGCATAGCTCTTTCATAATCAGAACTTACCTCTTTGAAATTAAGTTCCAGAGCATTGCCCTGAAGTAAAAATCTAACTTTCATGTAAAATGAAAAAAACATTTTTATATATAGTTTTCGATATATTGAACAAGTTTTGTGGCTGTGCAGGTTAATTTCTAATGATGTCTTACAATGGACCATGTCAGTGGCTGCAAAATGAATAAACACTGCTACTAAATTTACTCACTGCGGTATGTTTTGTATGGTGATAAGTAATAATGTGGAAAAAAACAGGTGTAATCGTTTACGTTTAGATAATGCTTCAGTTGAGGTTTTCTGGTCACTGGATCTTCCACTCTGTGCTCTTTATCACTGACAGATCATTGTTTCATTTTCTTTTAATTTAATCAGTTTGTTTATACCTGAATCCTGATTATGTGATTTATAGAATCTTCACACCAAGACGACCACTGATAAACCAGAGTAAAAAGTTTATTGTTGAAAAAACAAAATAGCACTTACAGCTACAGCCCTCTCCCAGTGTCAGCACCATCTCCAACACAAAATAATACTCAGCATCTTACAGTTATCCTTTGCTCTGCTTCATGTTCATTGGATCAAATTACATCTAGGATCCTGGGAGGGTTTTATCTTACGCAGTGACTTGGAAAAACTTGACTACAACACTGTTTTCCTGTTTGACATGTTTTCACTCCTCAGCTACTCCATTGGCTGAGACATTATCTGCCACTCCATTGACTGCTGTGTCTTTGTCTCCTGTTCCATTGACAACAGAAACTTTTGAGACAACATCTGCCCAGGTTCCCTTACTCTTAAGGACTGAGGGGCTAGTGGGGATGTCCAAAGCTCCATTTATTTCACCATTAACCTCAGCTGACTCTGACTTCATCTCATCAGCTGTTGCATCAGATTTTATCTCCCCATTGGCTGTGCTGGTCTCACTTCCCTCTCCTGTAGCCCTGACCTCTGACTCCCCATTCACTATCTTGACCTCAGCATCTGAAGCTGCTCTGTCACTGTCCTCATGCTGGTTTTGTTCAGCTGGCTCCTCTGCATGACCGTTAGCTGAAATGAAGGTCTCTTCCACTGGCTGCTCCCGTTGGCTCTCACTGGTATTCTCCACTGCTGGGCTTCCTCTGTCTTCACCTTCCTTCCTGCATCCTGTTTCTTGATCAGAGAATTTCTGTCCCCCATCCACAGTCTCTGAGGTGACCAGCTCCGGGGTTATGTTGAATCCCAGTTCTTTTGCCACTGCTGCCTTTAGTTCCAGGTGTTTCTGCTTATACTCCTGGAACTTGTCACTAAGAAAACACAATAAATTAATTCATGGTTTCCTATCAAACAAAGGATTATTGAAATACACACGCATGCTGCCGGAGCCTGTTGATGATGAGATTTATTTCAGTTTTAAGTACATGAACGTCATCGTTTAAATTCTCTAAAACTTAGATTTTCCAGTTTCTTATGCATCAACCAATATATCTATATCAGATTTTGTATTGTTATTGTTATCAAAACCCAATAATATTAGAACAAGTCAGTGCTTCCACAAGTTTTAAGCCTATATTATCATATTATATATCATATCATATATTACAGTGAATATTTACCTTTGATTAATCCTCCTGATCCCCAAGACCAGAACTATCTGCTCCAGCAAAGTATCAGTTGTAGGATTAAGACACTGAGGACAGATGGGACAGCGAGATCAATAAACACACTTTACCCTTTTTTTGGAAGATTGAACGAGATTAAAGGAGACCACATGAGCTCCCGGCATACAGTACCTCCACTGCTTGCTCTGTGCAGTCAGGTCCTGCCTGTCTGAGAGAGCGCTCCACCTTCACTGCTTGCTTGGTTATGGTGCACAGAAACTCTTTGCTGCAGCGTGTCTGAGAGTGATCCTCTCCAAGCTGAGAGAGAAAATAACCACATGATGAAATGCACGCACAACCCTTCCACTTATCTCTCGCTCTCTGTCAGCCAGATGTACTGACCATGCTGGTAAAAGCAGTGAGGGCCTCTTTCTCGTGGGTCATTGCACTTCGGTAGTCGCCCTTGCTGCACATCCACTGGGCTAACAGGTGCTGACTGCACAGACAAGAAACCAGGGAGATGAATTATGATGACGTTGGAAAGGGGGACAAAATAAATCAAAGTGAACTTAATGACTTTTCATAAAAAATATGAGGGCAAGCTATAAATGGCGTCTTACTTGAGAGCAGTGTGCAGATTTATTGGGCCGAAGAAGGAAGTGTTGAGTTTGAGGGCGTTCTTTAAGTACTGCCCTGTCTGATCTCCTGTCATCACCAGCCCAAGGCAGCTCTGCAAGAATATAATGTGATTGTCAAAAATGAAATATTGTATATAATTATATGGTGAAAAGCCCTTTTTGTGCTTGGGGTGAACACCAACGTGTTGTAACCTACATCCAGTGTTGCGATGAAGGGATGGTCCTCTCCGTGGACGGTTAGTGTTAGCAAACGAGCTCTGAGGAGACACTTCTGGGCCAGGGCAGTCTCCCCTCCAGCAAACATATACACACCCAAGAAGGCCTACATATATCAACAAAATAAAGATAATCACACTCTATAAAAACCTGCAGAACTGAGTAGTTATTGACCCAGAAATGTGTAGCTATACTCACGTATTGCTGGATAGTGTTTGGATGGTCAAAGCCAAGCACCCTCTCACTGATGACCACTGCTTTCAGCTGGACACTACGAGCCTTGAGGAGAAAGTATATTAAGAATTACAGTCACTTCAGTACCTGCTAAAATTCAGACAGACATGTCAGGCCTCATCCAGAGTGTTACAGTGCGCAAAGTAGAGCAGTTGGCTGTTTTAGACTATTTATGTAGAAGCAGCAATAGAACTACTTAAAAATTACCCCAGTACCAGTAAAAGTCCTCCATTAAATGTTCTACTTGTATAAAAGTTCAGATGTATCACCATCAAAATGTAAATGAAAGTATGTAAAGTCCACTTTATGCAGCCCTTCCCATGCCTTATGATATCTTGTGAGTTAATTGTTTGTTTAAATGTAAAATCTTCTGCAAAGTAACTTGGAACTAAGCTGTCAGATTTAAGGAGCAGAGTGTAACTATCTCCCTCTCAAAAGCAGACAACAGGAATACTCAAGCAAATGACAACTACCCCAAAACATACTTCTGTACAGTACTTGAGGAAATGTATTCAGTTACTTTTAAAGACTGCAAAATGTGTTAATGCAGCTGTAAAAAGTTGTGGAGCAGTCAGCCTACCTCAGCTGCCTTCCCCTGCAGGAAGGCCACCTTGGCCAGCAGGCTGTGGCAATAGCAGGCCTCGGAGTTCAGGTCGTCGCACACTCTGCCAAACAGGTAGACTGCTTCTTTCAGGTGCTCATGGGCCTGATCCAGCAGACCTGCAGTTGAGAGACACACATTAGTTTTGTACAGAATGTACTTTTCATTTAGATTTTGTTCAAAAACCCACTGAACATAAAGATTATGCATGAATCTGCAGCACAAGACCTTTGGTGAAGTGTCCCACTTCATTGACCCACCTTTCTGAATGGAGGTGTGTGCAGCACGATGGGCTTTTGAAGCATCCACCATTGGCATGTGAATGTGCTTGACAACAGGGAAGATGTTGAGGACATCATCTGGACCAATGGGAGCTTTATTTTGGTTGTCAAGGAAGTAGTCCCTCAGTCTCAACTGGGGTAGACACAGAATTAACAAACTTACTTTTCCTGGCAAATAATTCTGCAATTACAACTTGATGTAAATTAAAATATTATTAATATGTTTGCGTTTCAGTTGATCTAGTGACTCATTTTACCAGCCTAATAACTCACTGGATCCATATTTCAGACATCTGTTACCTGTACTCCTGTCTTCAAACAGAACTCTCTCAGTAAAGAGATCTTCTGAAGGCCGTAGTGCTCAACCAGATAGTTTGGACCACAGCTGTCACAGAGAAAAATTTGTTATTCTAAACTGAACTCTGAGCCATTACATAACTAACACATGATGAGAACAAACAAAGGCTGTGTCCTCACCCAAGGCTGTCAGCGATGTTGTATACTTCAACAGCATCCTGGCAGACCAGGTTCCACAGCTCAGCCCCTGTTAGCGTGCTCCAGGGCGTGCTCTCAGAGGCCCCAGCTCCACGGCCACGCCGCCTTGACTTCTTTTTAGTCTCTTCCACCACAGAAGTGGGTGTGAAGTGGGGAACCAATAGGCAGCAGAGGAAGTGACTGACAGCTGCAGAGAGACTCGGCACGTCCACACCCTGCAAAGACATATCCGGAGGCTGTGCTTCATTCTTTCTGCAGTGTGCGCGCCCACACCCGCTACGAGCTCACAACCTTACTTTGAGGTGCGCCGAAAAGAAAATGAAAATAAATGCTGATTCCAGAATACTGTAAAGTACCTGGAGGAAACTGCTGAACACACGTCTTGCTGAGCGGATGAAAATTTCACCTATGACCAATCTCTGGTGAAGACAGACAGAGGAATGTTAGGAACAGTTAGGAGAGAGATTACATCATTGAGACTGGTTTAAGTTTAACTATGTTGGAAGTCAAACACACCATTATATGCCTCAGGCCCTCCTTGCGATCTGACTGGCTGATGGTCTTGATCACATGGCCCAGATACCGGAGGTTGATGCCTCTCTGGTGTAGCGCCTGTTTTAGAGAAGCTCCATCCATTGGTGCCTCATTGCTCTGCAGGCAATACTCCACCTGTACACACACATATATACTGTATACGTATGCAGAGCTTGTTTCATGTTTGCAGCAGATGTGCCTGTTATAGTACGTAAAAAAGGGATCCACTCACAAAGCCCGGTATCTGGTGTGTGATGATGAAAGAAGCAGCTTCCCTCAGTAACCTCTCCTGCAGCTTCCTTGACTTACTTTCAGCAGGAGGGAAGGACACTCCTGAACACAAAGCACAAGACGTCATGAGCCATATTGTATTCCATAAAGATTTGACTGTGTGTGTGTGTGTGTGTGTGTGTGTGTGTGTAGCTTGTTATGTTACCTGGAGTGAACACACTTGAGTTGAAGCGCATCTCAAAGATGATGTCGCTAACTGAGCCCACTTCTTTACAAGCAGTTCTTACTGCCTCTGTGGCTCGAGAGTCACCTGCAGGTATACAAACATTTGTCAAGTTTAAAAAGGCCGAGCATGAGTATGTTTTAGGTACACTTTTGGCTTCCATTCACTTAGAGCTCCTAAAACACTGCTTACAAGCTGTTGCGCATTCTTCAAAGCCTCCATTCTTGTCCAACGTCTCCCGGACATGCTGAGCAAACTGGCAATGTCTAAAAGTAGCAGAAAAACAAACTTCAACTTTGGGAAAAAAAACCTTCTAAAACCTGAGTCTAAAAGTGTTTTATTTCATGTGGAACTTACTTGTGCTGGATGAAGGCCTGCACCAGCTCTGGCTTCAGCCTGCAGAGTCCGTGAACAAAGCTCTTTGGCAACCCAGAGTCTGAGTGATAATTCTCTGGCCAACCTTCTTTTACACAACCCTTCTTCTCCTCGTTCTCCTCGCAGCTTTTATTGCTCTCATCTTCTCCACTGACTGTCTGACTTTCTGTCTCCGCCTCTTGACAGAAGTTGGCATCAGCTGGGAAGGTCCTGAACACATCCAGTATGTAGAACCTCCCATCAGCCCCCAACAGTCCCTGAGCATCCATCGAGGTGAATAGTGGTACTTGGTGACCGTTGGGCGCCACAATACTATATCTCTGGAGACAAAGAGACTTGGCAGCATGAGCTAAGAGTTCTAGTAGCCGTCTGCGCTGGGGGGACTCCTGGGGTCCTGCATTTACCCCATACAGCAAGCCTCTATAGAACACAAGAAGACAATAATACAAAAATGTTAGCCTTGCGTTGTTAACACCACTACCACACTAAACTGTTAAATTATGGGTCCACAGGGTTTACCTTGAGGCAGGAGTGGCTTCTTGGTCCTGCTCGGAGCCTTCCAAGCCAGGGGCCAGACCCTGAGCAGACAGGCGCACTCCTCTGTAGTCTACAATGGCTGTAGGTAGAGTGTGCAGTCCCTGTAGCCCCTCTACGTTGTTGTAAGCCTGAACTCCTTTAAGTTCCAGCCTCTGAGCAGCCCTGCATGTAGCATATGAGGCAATATTTAAACAATCTGTGCCAAAACCATACCAGTCTGAGAGTGAATCAAAAACTGGGGTTGAAAAACTAGGTTGCATAGCAAGTGGCCACAGTGTACTCTGTGGATCACTTAGAGCCATAACACAATAAGACAATACCATTATGATCAAGTGGTTGTACATCTACAGATCCTTGTTACTGAACTTTCTGGTTTGTTCTCACCTACGACCCCTTTCTCCACCAAACATCGCACTTGCTGCCCCCTGGCTCATGAACAGGCCACCCCACAGGAAAGCCGGGTCCTCTGGGTTTCCATTCACTGGCTCCACAAAGCCATCTACAACAGTCTCTGCCCCCTCCATCACAGCCCTGACAAACGCACTGTTTACCTGAGAAGACAAGTACAAATGAAGGTGAGAGGAGGAGAAGCTGAGTGAACAAAGAAAGACAACAGGTGATGAGAGTCCTATAGCGCACTGCTGTTGTTCCGAGCTAAATTACAGCTTTTCTTGACTACCTGGAGCAGTGCCCTGTCTCTCTGCAGCCTCTCCTCCAGACTGCCAAGTGGAAGATCTCTGGCTGCTTGCAACTCCTCATTCCAGTCTGGAGCCTATGTATAACACAAAGATTAGATTTTGATTTAATATCACTGCAGGCAGCATGCTATACATCAAATGGCAACAAATAATTATGCTGTCTTGTGAATAACCTGTGTTGCTGGCTGTTCATCCACTCCCAGTCTGCTGAAGGTGTTTTTGTGAGTGCGAGAGGCACAAGGGGGCCCGAGCCAGCTCAGAGTGTGGTAAGGAGTGGGCAACACCTCTACTGGAGGTGATTGTGGCCTAAACGAAGTGAGAGAACAAGCCACATTGGCCAAAATCCACTTCAATTACCATCATTTTTAGTTTATTTGATTATAACTGTCTATAATTAGTTATTACATTCATTTGAATTATTTGAATTTAGAAAAATTCACCAAACCCCACTGTTAGGATACTGCAGTGTTCATGGTTCCTTTGCATAAGTCAAATTGTTACCTGTTTTTGAGTGTGGTGAATGTTTGTTTGAAGGCAGGGCTGATGTGACAGAGCAGGTCGGTGAAACTGTGACAAACTGGGGAAGACTGTGCAGGACGAGGATCAAACACGTCTTCTGTAGACCTGAGATACAGAAGAGGGGCGAGAAAGTTCAGTTTGTTATCAAGCAGGTTACTCAGACAGAGCGGTGCATTGTTAGCCTTTAATACATTTTCTATGACAATTTACTGTAACTACAAACAGAAAACAGATTGAGTTAATATCATGAAGTTATTTCTTTACCTATTGAGAAAGAAGCCTTTTGGACAGGATGTGATATCACACCGCCGTCCTTCCATTGTCACCACTGTGATGTACGTGAAGTCTCCCTGCAGCTTCCTCTGTCCTGGAGGTGGGTTCCAGCAGCTGAGAGACACATCCTTCAAGTAGCTGGGGGCCTGATGAGACAAATGAAAGGTCACAGAGAGTCAGTGCATCTGTGTGTATTATGGCTGGCCCAGTGTCAAACAAGATTCCAGGTACATACGCACCTCTGGGTGGGAGCTCTGTGGCAGCAGGGCCATGAGCGGTCTCTCTGAGGAACCAGGGAGGAGGTACTCAGGAGGAGCTGTGTCCTGGTTGGTTGCTTCTGTTTTTGTGTTGCTTAAAGAGCGTTTCAGGCTCTTCCCATTGTGTAAACCAGAGTCTGCACCAGTAATAAGATTTCAGCATGAGCTTGACTGTTAATATTGAATTTCTGCAATATTACCCCTTTTGTCGAAGCGCACAGTATGTGTGTGTACCTGGTGTTTGTGTCTGTGTGAGTGTCTCCAGTATGCTTGGTGAGCGTCCTTCTCTCAGTGCATCCTGAGGTCCAGATGCTCTCAGCAGCTCCAGCACACGAGCCAGATGGAGCCGGGCTGAGTGGGCGGTGTAGGGTTCTGGAAAGACACACAGTGTTATTATAAAGGTTACACTGACCTTTGTGAAACTGCGAACACAAACAACTCTCTTTAATTAAACAGACAGATTGCACAGGACAAAGACTCACTCAGGACGTCATACTTAAATGAATGTTTTTTTGGACCAGAGTGTTTATATTTATCATCGTCTGTGACAATGCGGCTGGTTTTGTTTTCACATTGTCAGTCTGTGTCTGTGAGAGTGTGTGTGTGTGTCATCATGGCAAAATGTGGCCCTGGAGACACCCATTGCAGCGGAAACTACCACAGAAGCAATTTTGAGTACTTTGCCAGGTGTTTGTATGTCTGTCTGTGAACACATTTTGTCAACGCAATAGTGCCACAACCATCAAAGATGCAGCCAAGAAACCTTCCAGGTGTGTAGCTGAGATCAAAATGAAGGCTGAGCTCAGAGATGGGTGTGGTCAGATCCAAGAGTACCAAGTATTCATGTAATAATGCGATAATGACTATTAATTGCTCATAGTCAGCATGTTGGCTTGCGATGCGGCTGGTGTGACCCCAACGCAACATGGTCCCTAGTGTTACATGTTATATGTAACACACTGAGTATCAACTAATCAATTATGCATATTCTCATAGACATAAAACAACAGGGCGTATATGTACTGTGCATGCTGTACATAACAAGAGACGGGCTGCAGGATAATTTGTTTCAGTATTTCAACAGCTAAGCGGTAAGACACAGACTAATCGTTTGGCACACAGCTGTAATCTCTGCAACTATAAACCTTGTTATGACTCAGAAAAGGTGAGTCAGCTATTTACATTGAGCTGAGAGAAACTTAAGTGTGTGTGTGAAAGGGAAAGGGTGACAGCTGTGATGAAAATACAGACAGGATTATTCTATTCTGAAATTCTGATTCTACAATGAACCATTATACTGTAAATGACCCTAGATATGTAGATACACATGTAAATGGACGTGATAACAGTAAAATCTTTATTGTTAAAAGGCCAGAGAACTACATGATGCACAAGCTGTATTACAGAACAGAGCATTGTTAAAAAGCTGTAACTGCCTAAAATTTCTCATTATTTCAAAAACTCATTAAGACTACACTTGCAGTGAAAAGACATGGAAAACAAAATTAGAAAAAAGACACATTAAATATCATAAAAATACTGACATATAAATTATGATGGAAAGTTTGTTTGTCAGTGAACCTAAAAGAAGCCTTCGGACAATCCAGCTGTTTATAAATGCTACAAATGTCAACTGGAAAGATAAAAGAGAGAGATCTCAAAAAGAGAACAATGCCAATACCTTCCACCAGGCGAAGGATGGCTCCTGGTTTCAGTCCTTTGAGGCTTTGCAGCTCTGCGAGGGGATCCAGAGTCGTGCCAGCCAGTGCCAGTGACAGGCTGGAACGTGGACACACCTCATCCCTCGAAAGCAGAGCCATTACTGCATCTTGAACAAGCCAAAATCCGTGGACCTACAAAGACAAAACGCGACACAATACAGATGGTAAACCTGTACTGCAGTTTAACACTCACAGAAAATAAAGTATCCCATATATTTGTATAACGTGTGCACATGTGGAAAAACACATCCTATGAGGTCTTTACATGGTCATAGATGCAGATAGAAAAATATATGCAAAGTGCCAACTCAGCACTGTAAGTGTTATACATTATCAAAAATGACAAACGCTACACAAGATAAAGATGATGCATTGTTATCAGTGTGTACTCTCAGCTGCCACTATTAGTTTCCATCTCTTGTCAAATCTTAAAATTAACAGAATAAGAGGAAAAAAAGAGGACATGTTTTACCTGCAGCTCAAATGGCTCGACTCCTGCCCCCTGGATCTTCACAGGGAACGATGTGTCCTCCTCTTGCTTCATACCAATGGCATCCTTTCCACCATTCAGGCGGATTACATCTGTTAGAAGGAGAAATTGGAGACAAAATTAACTGAGGATAATAGCAGAGCCCTGCAATGGACAAGCAAAATAGTTTCAGTTGTTTTCCTGCCTTCCGCTTATTACATGCTGGGATTGTTTCCAGCCCACTATAAGCCTGAAAAGACTTACGCTGTTACAGAAAATACATGAATAACTGAATGAAAGACAATCATGACTTATTATGTCCGGATTCCATCGTCCGTTCTCTGCTGCAGAATGAAACAAGACCACTAATCTCCTCTAAATTGATCATGATCTGGACTGATGAGTCGGTGTGTGAAAGTGCCTGAGGGTGAGAGTGAAATTTATGCAAGAAAATGTCAAAGTAAGGGAAAGTGAGGTGTGTCCGCGTTTTAATGCACAAGCAGAACCAGAGAGAGTGCAGGACCCAGCGTGTTCCTCAACCTGTAGTGTGACTAAACCTGTTGAATTTGCTTATTGGCCTCCATGTCATCTCAGGGTAAAGGGACAACCACACCCGGCTCTGGCATGTGGAGACAGTAGAATGCTAAAACGCATAAACTAACGCACCTATGACTTGGCAGTAGAGTCTGCTTGCATGCCCGGATGCAAGCAGATATTGCATATACAGCATCTTTGACATGTACACAGCAAAGCGGAAAGCTCACTTTCACTCATCTTTGAAGATTGTAGTTCATTCTACAGTAAATCCCCAGCTCTTGCTGTCAATCTGGGACTGCTTTACTACTGGAAAGCACCCAAAAAAACAGCTTCTCTCTTCGCAGTTGGCTGGAATAAGGTCCCTCCTCTCTGCAGGCTTGGAGCCATCAGCGTCTCTCCTATTGGAGCTACTGCCTCACTACTACAGAAAACAGCATTGTCTGCAGCCCTGAAGCTCAAGAAGTTTATTTTGGCACCATACCAATACCATAAACTACACAAGCAGGCAGAATTCCTTCCCTATTTGTCATATATTAATATTTTCACGATATCGCTTTCATGGCTACCTTTACATGAGCTTCTCAAAATGACATAGCCGGTCAATTATAATGCTGTGCCTATGGATTGCTATTTATTTGAACAGGTATAAACACCTCAGGGCAATCTCATCCGAAGACATGCAAACACACACTCTTCCTTAATTCAATCATTCTGCATTGAGAAACGGGAGTGGCAGAGGTTAAAAGAGCCACTTGAGAGTGTGGCAAAAGGATAAGTAATCATAAGATAGATAGGGCAGTTGGAACTTCAAAAAGAAGTCAGCGGTTATTGATTTTGAATGAAGATTCGTATAAAAGCCATTATTTGTCCTTTAAGGGTAATAAGCGAGAATTTGCATTTCTTCAGGTTGATTTCAGTGTGTGTCTGTGTGAATGACTACACCACAAACTTGAAAAGTGCACAGCAGAGAGCAGAGAACAGCTCCAGCCATGTTCAGCGCAGCAGTGCAGTGCTAAATCTCCCACCCTCCTCACATTCTCCAGCGAGGGAGGCACCGGACACAAAAAAGAAGGAAGAGGAAAGTGCAAAAGGGAGGCAGGGGGAGAGCGAGAGAGGGGCAGAAAAGAAAAACACATTGTAGGGATTTCTCACCAGCCTTGGCCTGATTTCTTCCTCCCCCTCTCCTCACTTTGTCTTTCATGGCTGCCTGTTGGAGGCTTTTTCTTGAGCTGTCCTCTTGTGTGTTTTACTTCTCTGTGCTGGAAGTTCCTTCCCCTCCAGGTCTTGCGTCAAACCGCTGGAAGAAAGCACACGAGGGGGAGAGGAGAGTGTGTCGCGAGCCTCTTGGTGAGCACAGTGAAAGTAAACTGCAGTCTGTTCAGGACTGTGACTCCTGCCCCTCTCTACAAGGCAAACTCAGCTTATCTGTGCTCCCTGAGTGAAAAAGCCCCACCCTCTCATTGCTCCACACAGGCTCATTACTCTGTTTGTCTCTCACACTTTGTTGGACTGGGTGTGTCTTTGCATTCTAGCACTACTCACTCTTCCTCCCCTGGCATGTGTCACTCCTCCCTCTATCCCTCCATAAACCCTGGAGGAGAGGTGGGAAACAAGCACACGGTGTGTTTGGTAATAGTTTGACCCCAGCCAGCCAACCACGCTGCTTTTGACATACGTTATTTCATGTTACAAATGTCATGGTTCATTCACTGAATCTGTGTACATGTGTTTTAACATAAACAGAGGGATGTAATTAGGTAGTATATTACTTTTTAACCCCACACATATTACTCTAACATAAGGTCAAGGGTGCCCTAATGGGTGAATCCTCTCTGTTGACTAATGAAAGTGAAGTCAGTTTCCTAAAAATGCCACCAGAAGACAGTTGACCTTCCACAAACGGGTGTGTCTACAGGTACGTCTGATAATGTGGTTGCCCTGTTATTGTTAAGAGGCCGACACCTAACATTTTACACATACCTGGGTACATTTCATCTGCCCAAAGATTTCTCAGTTAGGCTGATTAGGTGGCTTGTTTGATACTGACTGGCATTTTATCTACCCTCCACAGTCTGTAAGGCCACGGTTTTAGTACACCCTCAGCTGAAAGACAGGAAAATCAAGGATGCATCTGCTCAAAATATTCACCTAATCTATTGTAACTGTTACAGCATTAAATCAGTAAGTGTGTGTGTGTGTGTGTGTGTGTGTGTGTGTGTGTGTATACAGATATATAGATATATAGATATAGATATAGAGAGAGCTATAGGTATAACCACCCACCCGACTATCATCCATCCCATTTACAACAACTATTGGTTTTATGTAGAAAATGTCTGGTAAATATGTAAAATTGGGTCTACCTTCCGCTAGATTGGTAAAATCTGACATTTGAACGCCTCTCGGTCTCTGCAGAGTTGTAACAAACTCTCATTACAAATGGGGGGTGTTTGCCTGCTGATGCTGTGGCGTCTTATGTTGCCTTCAGGAACTCCTCGTAAATTTAGATTAAAGACTGCAGGTTCGTTTTTTTTATACTAAAGATAACGTTTTCGGACACCTTTTGATTTACAGTTCAATATACTCACAATTACTTAGTATTACATCGAAATACTGACCTGAGGAAAATGTAGGATTTTGTTGAAATGTTTCAATATTTTTCCATTTACTTTGGACGCTGTGTTCACGTATTTCACCTTCTCATCGTCACACTTTGAAATCTCAGGCAGCACAGATAACTTATTCTGTGTTAGTATAGTTAGTTTATGCCTTCATTTGGCCGTTAGTGTGGTTGTTCGTGAGCACTACTCTCGTAATTGTCACATTTCCGAGAACACTATAATGTAATCAGGCAGCGTTTGACAGGAGGCTGTCCTTGGGTAGCCGAGCTAGCAAGAGCGAGCTAAACAACGAATATAAATCTTCTACATTTACTCTGTGTGAAGTTGTCGGTGAGTTTAAGTTAACGACTGTCTGTTACTAGTCTTATAACGTCCCAAACACCAACAGGATGTGAAAACAGGATGCGAAAACTTAACACTAGTGTCCCGTCCGGCCATCGTAACTCAGATAGCATGGACCTAAACCGACGTTAAACAACCGTTGGCCTCTGGGATGTGTTTGTTGCATTCTTAAAAATACACCAATAACACTAGAAATAACCGTTAACGTTAGCCACTTTTGTTCAAGATAATGTCGAGAAATTGCTGAAGAAATCTGCATAACTCATGATACAGTCTCTGTATGAGTTAACAGTTAGCTAGCCGTCACAGTAATCTCGCTCTTCACATTTTCCATTGCGTTGAACGTTACTGACCATCAGATGATGAGGCAGCTGCCAGTGTACTATGAGAGCTGGGATTAGTTACTAGTTAACGTTTAATCGCTGATAGGGTGTGAACTAACGTGATCTGGCTTGTTTCTCGTTCTATCCCGTCACCTATGATGCTCTGTCAACAGCAGTTTGGTGCAGGTATCACTAGAAAATCCCTTGGAGGTTGGACAGGCTATAACACGTAGCAGTTGTTATTATGTTGTGTTGGACTTTAAGCCTTCTTATTGCTCTTATTCTGTGTGGTCCTTGCAGATTCTGGAGTTGTTTGGCCCACTGCCCACCTCAGGTCAGAGCTGAGGGTTGGGGTCAGGTCTTGGGCTAATGTCATACAGTCCTGGTGAAGAGGGGGGTCTGTCTCAGGCTGCCCCAAACGCCCCAAACAGTCGAGACCTGTTTGACAACACCACGCAGACTGTGGCAACAGGGAACACACCTGAGGATCTGGTGAGGGTGCATGTGGTATTTTGTGTTTGAGTGTAATAGTGACATTTGTCAAAGTCTGTTGACAAATTTAGGCCAGCAGTGCCCTCCATGATTAGTAGGGGCTAGGGGTTGGGTTAGGTTATGGGTAGGCATTGCAGATACCATTGGTTGGGATTAGGCTTGGGGTTATGTTTAGCTAAGGGGAAACACAAATTGATGGGGAACAGACTTGGGAGTCCTATCATCATTTCTCATTGAAAGCTGCATTGGTTCTAGCTGTGGATTAAACAGCTCAGATCCTTCACTGTGTTGTCTCCAATAGGATTTATTTTCAGTCCTTAACTTGGCTGATCTCTATACAGCAAGCCATGACACCTTGCACAATTTCAAGGCTTTGTCAGTCATACTCCATCACAACAGTAGTGTTAAAAATAGAATTCACATCTCTCAAGGCATTATGAATTTGAAAAAATACCAGTTTTGTAACTGCTGTTGTCACAAAATATGATGCATTGTAATGTGCCTCCACCAAAGGCTTTATAAAACCACTCACTGCATAGTAAATCTTGTTAACAAATGAAAAAGTACAAAGAGATTGTTTGTTCTCTCGTCCTTTCAGGCAGAAATAGCTGCTGCATTCTTTTCCCCCTACTGAATGATTGTAGGGCAAAGTAGAAATGATGGGCTTGTGGAGGGGGCATACATGGAAGTCACATACTGTCCCTCTTTAAGGTATGCACATGTTTTGAACACAGCACATAGTCCAGGGCTCCAATGTCAGTGTGCGTCTGCCTGTAAATGTTAAGCTGGAAACATATATTTAACTGGACAATGTATTATGAATCACTGTCCTGAAGGTTAATTTCTTGAGGAACTTTGACGGTTTTTATGTTGCATGACATGCAACTAAATACAGAAACAGGGAGGTATTACTTGCAACAGATTTAATTCCTAGGAAGGGAGTTCCATTCACATATCAGTTCCAATCATTTTTTAAATCTCTACACATGCTCTTTGCACATTACACTGCAAATCAGATTGCTCTTTTGGCCGCTGTGTGTAATGTGGGTTTTTATTGTTGTGTTAAGCAGTGGCAGGCTCCATCTTTCAACACCCTGATGCGGGAGCAGTAGAGTGCCGAGAGTATTACAGGCAGCATTGTCTCTGAATGCAAGTTATTCAGTTGAAAAAGGTTGTTTACAAGCTGTAGCTGTGGTAGAAAGAGAAGACAAGAGACAGCTTGTAGAGCAGGAAAGAATAAAACAAGGCTTTTTGTGTCCGTCCAATGAGAGTCCTGATCCTTTTCTGTCTGACTGTCCTTTGCTTTGTCTGATGGTCTCGGGTTCCTTGATAGGAGCTTAAATGAATAGCACAAACCTAGCTCAGATTTCTATAATATCTTTGCTTTTTACTCGCCAAGTGAGCAATATAGCTTACATGATTTAGAGATATTGATTCAGCGTGCTGTCATCATTTTTCTCCAGGTGTCCCCTATGGTGGATGAGGCTTCTCCTTCTTCCACGTCCTCCTTTGAGATGCTTGACATGGACTCGGTCCCAGCTCCTTATCAAGAAGTGCAGCCTCACTGGTTCTTCTGTCGACGGGCTGAGGACAACACCTCCTGGCTTCCTTTCAGCAGAGAGGACTCTGATAAACTAGAGAATGCCTTCAACGCTGGTAAGCATGTGTTTATACTTGACAGTCATATTATGCACTGTACATGTACATTATGCAGAAAGTTATGTGTAATTAGGCATATGAAAATTAGGAAAATAATAAGTGTATAAGCTATAAACAGCTGTGAGAAGATTAAAAAATTGAAACTGTCGCCAACACTGGCCTGTTGTCCAGTAGGATGCTTTTCACTCCTGACAGAACATGTTTACTGTTACTAACAGTTTAACAGCAAGTTGAAGTAGAGTTTCAGGGTGGTGGGTTGTTGTATGCTTTTATTCAGAGTGGACATCTGTGATAATCCTAATTAAAGTTTCAGAGTTTGCAAGATGGTGTATGCTGGGCTATTGCTTTAACATGTTCATTGATAATCAAACACATCCTCCACTCAAAGGAAAAATATTAAACAAGAAAAAAAAGCTGCAAAAAAGAAGGGCTCCATTAAACAAAGTTTCTATTGTTTTTAAATATAGTTTAGATAGTGACAGCTGGAGACAGAAAGACAGGGCAGGGGAGAGAGTGAGGGAATGACATGCAGCAAAGGGCCTGGGCTGGAATTGAACTTGGATTGCTGCGTTACAATGTCAGCCTTAAGTCAGCACTACCATACTTAATTGTCCTCACAGAACCTTTGTTTAAAATGTAGTTTTTAGAGATTGCCTTATAAACCCTGCTTGTGTATGTGTGTGTGCTGTGCAGTAGGAAAAAAGGAGACGGAGGTGGTGGTAGCTGTGGATGGAGAGCGGTATGACGTACATGTCAAGGAGAGGAAGCGCTACGCTGTGTACTGGGAGCAAGCTCCCACAGAAGTCCGTCGCTGTACCTGGTTCTATAAAGGAGATAAAGACACCAGGTTCATGCCTTACCTTGAGGACTTCAGCAAAAGTCTAGAGGTAGTCTGACACTGAACCATCACTCTGCTGATTCCTACTACTTCTGACTTTATCCTCTTCCAAGCTTTGCCTGTTCCATAGTTTCTCTTTTCATATCTGTCATATTGGTCTTTGATTCCTTGCTCTCCAACTTTTCAGGAGGCCTATATGATTGCAGTAACCTTGGATGAATGGAAGAGGAAACTGGAGTTTCCCACTGGAGAGACTGTCATTTTACACAATCCCAAAGTAAAGCCTGCTGTTAAAACATGACTATGCACACTATAATTAAATACATGACAGAGCCACACAGTGACTTTTCTGAGTATATAATTTTTTTCATTAGATGCACTGCTTCTTTCTTCTAAGCCTCTTCTCTTCCATTTTCTTGCTCCTCTTCCAGCTGATAATGCAGTATCAGCCAATAGGATTGCAGGAAGAGTGGGTTTCCTCTCCCTCGGAGCAGACAAGGCCTCGGACAGTCAAGAGAGGAGTGGACAACATCTCTGTAGAAATACCTGATGGTATGTTTGGGAGTGTACCATTAAAGATACACTGGAACATAAGCCCATTTTATAGCATATTACTGACAATTGGCACTGTCGGGCTCATATTTCTGTGTGTGTCCCAGGTGAACCAGAAAAAGTGGACCACCTCGTCTTTATGGTCCATGGTATTGGTCCTGCATGTGACTTGCGCTTCAGATCCATCATACAGTGTGGTAAGTGTATACACTCTATATATATATATATATATATATATGTGTGTGTGTGTGTGTGCCTACATATTATTTAGGTGTATGTGTGACTCTTTTCTTCTTGTCTCTTTCCAGTAAATGACTTCAGGAGTGCTTCCCTGTCCCTCCTGGCCTCTCATTATAAGCGTGCTCAGCAGGAAGGTGTGGTAGGAAGAGTTGAGTTCCTTCCAGTCAACTGGCACAGCGCTCTACACGGGGATGCCACTGGGGTGGATGAGTAAGTATGACGAGAGATGGACAAAACAATCTGTCATACAATAAGTCTTATGTCTCCAACAGTTGCAGAAAATTGTCACACTCTGTCTTCCCTCCCTTTCTTTTCTTTCTCATTCTCCACTTTCCAGGGACATCCAGAGGATCACTCTACCCAGCATCAGCAGGCTGAGACATTTCACCAACGACACTCTGCTAGACCTGTTTTTCTATAACAGCCCCACCTACTGCCAGACCATAGTAGACACAGTGGCCTCAGAGATCAACAGGCTGCACACCCTCTTTAAACAGAGACACCCAGACTTCAATGGGGAAGTTTCAGTTGTGGGCCATAGCCTGGGTGAGACATGCGGAAACACAGAAACTCACACACAGTCGCAAGTCATTAAAATGCTGAATTTCAACACTTTCCCTTTGTGTCTCGTTCCTCAGGTTCGCTGATCCTGTTTGACCTGCTAACCAATCAGAGGACTGGATCAGATCCCAGAAAGGGGGTACAGTCACATTCACAGTAAAATATAACATCAGTATACTGATTAAAAAAAACAACAACATTTCTTTACATGTAAATGACAAAATCCATTTCCCATTCTGTCCCTCCCTGTGCTTAAGGTGCCTCCTAATGAGCCCTTTCCTCTGAACTGTGACACACTGGAGCAGACTCTGACCAGACTGGGCCTACAGCAATACCTGGACACACTACAGGCAGAAAATGTAGACCTGGAATCACTGGTAATACACACATACACAGAGACACACAGTGGACATACAAATTCAAGTGTTATGTATAGTTACAAACATATGAATCTTCTCTTTTAGACTCTTTGCCAAGACAGTGATCTCAAAGACTTAGGAATTCCTCTCGGACCTCGGAAGAAGATCCTGAACTATGTCAGGAGGAAATGGCTTCCAGAGGTCAGACATAGCTTGAAACCATACTGGCTTTTCTAATTTTGGAAAATATGACCATTACAACCCTTTACCCGCAAATTCCATTGAGCACAGCTGCGACACGTTATGGCTGCAATTGCAGTTCCAGACTACCTACCCATGTTAGAAGCACAAACATCAAAGACAAATGACCAAATCAACAAACTCTGAGCAAGTCAACAACATTGGGCAAGCAAAACACTCCACTTCTGACAGACTCTTGGTGGGGTATGAAACCGTGCAGAAGACAGAACAAAACTGTCGCATCTTGCTGGAACGCGGTGCAGACGTGCCTGGTGGAATCTCCTGGTTCATGTGTCATGAATCTGAACTTAGTCTGGATGAAATTTAGTTGGATGACACTAATATACAGTCACTGTCCATATCAAGGCCACACAATGATCTGCACCTTCAATGCAAAATAAGTCACAACTGCAGTACATATATTACTTATTTCTCCCATGTGTATGTGTTTAAACAACAATCTATCGACCTATATATGTTTTTTACATGCTTAAGATAGATCAAACTATCTATGAGAACTAGATGACTGTTGACAACAGTAGGAAGCAAATGTAGAGTATGTTTGGTGTGGCTAATTCATTTATGGCCTGCTCATCTTTTGCTTTCGAGCGCTCTTTCCAATTGATTTTAACCAAATTAAGCACTAAGTTCAGATATTGTTTAAATAACTTTTTTGCATTTCTCGATCTAAATAGGATTCCAAGACAGGAGCAGTACATCTGGCACCTGGGTTGCAAGTTCCACCTCAAGTGACCAGTGATCACGATAGTTACCAGTCTTCAGGCTTGACGATGCAGCAGTCCCAGTTCCACAGGGCACAGTCTGTCACCAGTGCAGTAGACTACGAATACTTTAACATGGGCATCGGACAGGTACCACACATAGACACGGACATGATAACTTGTGCTTGGGAGTACTGATAGATAAGGCTTTGATGCATCACCTTCCTGCTTCTCTCCTTCCCCCGCTTGCCTGGACAGACCAATGGAGGCATAGCCAAGGGACAGGTGTGTCTCACATGGTGTCCCCATGGACTCAGGCTTTGTCCTAAGCTCTCTTTGATCTCACTGTGCCTGGAGTTTCTCTTTACCTACAGTATGGTCCGAGGGAAAACTCAAGGCGATTGAATTATAGTGCCTATTTTATAAAGAATAGGGTTTCCTTGATTGAGGCTACCATCTTTGACCAATACCACTCTGTGTCTGTGCTCATCCAGTCCTGCATGAGTGGTCAGCTCCCTGGTCTCTTCCTTACCTGCTGTCATACTCACTGACTGTTTGTCTTGATGTCATTATATGTAGTTTTTATGTTCCCAACACCATTGTGCACCAGAAAAGTGTTTTTTCTCCCATCTGTCTGAATAGCTGTGTCTTCTTAGAACAAAAACTGTGTTTAGATCACATTTAGATCACCGCCTTCTCTCCACAGGTATCCATTGATTACCCACAGCTGGCTTTCCACCCTCAAACTTTTTTTGCTTTTGGCTCTCCTATTGGAATGTTCCTGACCGTTCGTGGGCTTAAACACATCGATCCCAACTACACCTTCCCGACCTGCAAAAGCTTTTACAACATCTACCACCCAGTGAGTAATCACTGATTTACTATGCAAACATGCTGCACTCAGCCCCAAAAGATGATAACATCTGCTTTGATTTGCCACAATTACAGTTTGACTTTTTTCCTCATTTCCACACAAAGACGCATTCATAGAGCAGTTCTTGATTTTTCCACATTTTGATTGGCTTGTGGAGCTGCACTTGAATGGTTAGAGTCATGTTAGCAATGACAGATCAACTCTTGGTAGAAAATAAAAAAACAGCACATATTGGAGTTAGATTTGTTTCTTCCCCTTTATTTCTGTGTAGTTTGACCCTGTGGCCTATCGGATAGAGCCCATGATTGTGTCAGAGGCCGATCTGGAGCCCATGCTAATCCCTCACCATAAAGGCCGCAAGAGGATGCACCTGGGTACAGCTCTTTCTTCTTGTCTTTGTGAAACAATGATGTGGTATTGGCTTTTGATTAGTAGGCTTAATGATAATGTAATGTATTTCTCTTTGTCTAATAGAACTAAAGGACAGCTTGACTCGTATGAGCATGGATTTGAAGAATAATGTTTTGGGATCATTGCGGACAGCATGGCAGTCCTTTGCCAGATTACCAGTCGCTGCACTGCCCCCAGTGGAGGAGGGTGAAACTACAATAGAGAGAAACCTTCAAGAGGCCCAAGGTAGATGAAGCACTTTTGTTTTACTTTGCGTATTTGTGGATGTTTTTTGTGTGTGTGTGTGTGTGTGTCTGTGTGTGCGTGCGTGCATGTGTGCGTGCACAAGACTGTGTCTAACCCAGTCTCTTCACACTCCTCTCATCCTTCTCTGCATGTTGCCACCCCCCCTCCCCTCTTTGTTTTATCTGGTGGTTGCTCCTGCTTCCCTTACCCCTTACCACTTTACTTTGAACCTCAGCCCCAGCGGCAGTCACTGCTTCTGCTAAGAGGGAAGAGAAAAGTGCTGATTTTTGGACTAAAATTCTGGAGTGGCCCAGGGCCTTTTATAAGCATTACTTCCAAGGTAAGCCAGGATAGTCACTTGGCTGGAATGAATGAGGAAGACAAATACATGAACTCTTTCTGTCTGGTTTTCTTTGTATACTTGCCTGATTTAGTGAAAGCCTATGAGCCTATATAAACTTTTATTCTGTGTATTCCATTTAACACCCCTGGCTCGAATCTGGAAAGTAAGCATAAAAAAATAATGCTACTCATTTACTGAGGATTATTGTGGCACTCCAGCTCCCTTGTAAAGAGCACATGTTAGCCAATGTATGTCATTATTGCTGCAGGCTCTCACTACTTCTCTGCTCCTCCTCCCCCCAACTGTGCTACCACTGCCGTACATCTAGTTTTCCAACTCAACGTCTGATTTACCTACACCTCCTTCAGGCCCTTCCCTCCCCCTCCTGCTGTCAGTTCTGATTGGTTGAATTTTTGGACTGCTTCACTGATTGTTAACATTAGGAGCCACTTGAGAAACCGGCCCATGACACACTCTGGCATGTGCTAAACAAATAGGGCAAGTTGCATATTAGTGATCGCAGTTGTTTTTTTAACAAGAGTCATTGGCTGGACACCAGCAGGCAATGTCATTTATCAGTAGCAGGTCACCGACAGTAGCTGCATGCAGGTACATGTCCTGCCCTTTTCTACAGCACCTCAAGTGCTTAGGCTGCCTCTTCATAAAATAGGTCAATAGGGATACTGCTGTTAGAACAGACTGTACAGTTAACTAACACGATACCTTTTTTATCTTACTTTTAACTCATCTGTTAAAGTGGATGCAGCTTTTCATTTACAGCCCTTACAACCTTCATTTGTTGCATCGAGTATAATGGTGCAAGGTCCCAAACAGGAGAGTCATTAGGACATAGTTCAATTTAACTTGAGACTAATATTTGGTATCTTTTAATGTCAGTGTTGCAAACCGCTAAATGCAGAGGTAGATTGTCAGACACTAGCAGCCAACAGTCTCATCAGGGTTCATCAGCCGTGTATTAGGTCATTGAGGAGACCCTTAAAACAATGGTGCATTCATAACATACCATCACTCATCACAAAGCTGACACACCTTTAATATTTACTTAACATCATACTTGCACCTTAAGGTGAAGGTATAAACATTTATCAGGTTAAAGGCAAAAAGTTGACTCCTCTGTGATCAGTTGATATAGTAGATATCTATTCAGTGCTAATCAATATATATCTTTAAACAAACCAATATGAGCAATTCTGTTTAAGCTTAAAATGCCTGCTGAGCAGCGGTGTGAAATAATAACATTCAGCCACTGACTCACCTCTGAGGTAGATGAAGAACACTGGGTTGTAGGTTGTAGACTACTGTGATTTTCACTCACCTGCATAGCTACTTCCTTCTTTCCTGTCTGTTATCTGATTTGTCCCTATTTTACCAAAAAGTAAAGTGAAGTCAAACACCTAACTGATGCCTGTCTATGCAGCCTCATCTTTTTTATCTCTGTCGCTGCAGGAGTGTGTGAGGAGGCAGAGCCCTCAGTGTCAGCAGAGCAACCCGAGCAGCCAGAGATTAAAGTGGGGATGTTAAATGGCGGACGACGAATTGACTATGTACTTCAGGAAAAACCCATCGAGAGCTTCAATGAATACCTGTTTGCCATCCAGTCTCATCTGTGTTACTGGTGAGTCATACATTCCTGTGGAGGGGTGGACTACAGGAATTGTGCTCATTTGCATTTTGTGTTCCTAATATTTTCTTTGTTGTGTCACATTTTACTTCTTTGAGTTTGAGTTTTACTTCAAATAAATGCTGTTTTCTCCTCTCTGTCTGTCTGTCAGGGAATCTGAGGATACAGCTCTCCTGCTGCTGAAGGAGATCTACGACAAGCTAGATGTGGCATTTGAACAGCCACAACAATAACTGCGTTGTATGAATGCAGACTTGCTTTTTAACATGACAGTAAGCTGAGAGTGAGAAAATAAAGGACAGCTGACAGAATCAGAGGCTTTTCAATCCTCTTCCAGAATGCCTTACTGTCTGGGTGTTGCCTGTCTGCCCCGCCCTTTTCTCCCTTGACAACTCACACTGTTTGGCTGCAGTCAGGTGATCTCGGTTTAGATAAATCAGTCAACTTTAACGCTGCGGTGGCGTCTGCTTGTTGGTGCTGCCTAAACTACCACAGCAGTGTCTGATGGTGTTTTGATATCCTCCAAACATCACTGTCATGCTCCTAATCGCACTTTTCTGTCATACTATATTTTAAGTTACTTTGCACTTTCACTTACCAACAGTTGTTGACATATCATGTATGCAGCTGAATAATATTGTGATAATGAGCAGAAGATACGCACAATACTTGTTCAAGTACATAAAAACACATCCGGTGGAGCATCAAGTAGAATGCTTATCACATTGTATTACACGTCAAACTGGAATTAATTCTCATAATATAATCTATCAAATGTTATATATTTCCCAGCCTATGTAGAGCCTCCAAAAATCAGAAAGGCAAAAATATAAATATAAATTAGTGTAATTCTTATTATGTGTGTTCAACAGGGCCTGGCCCTTTAAACTTCAAGCGCTCTTGATCAAGGACGATCCCTCATGGCCAAACATTAGGCCACACCTTTATAAACAACTACATCAGGTGGTTTTATTTGGTTGACTGTATGTCTATGTATGTTTACTTTCTGATCAGGAAAATTTAAGGTTGATGTATTGTCCATCACAGTTTCTCCAGGCAGCTTAATTTTCTCTCTGATAACATTAAGGTCAGTTGAAACCCAAGAGCAGCTGCTCCTACATTTGTGCAATGTAACAATAATGTTAAAAAATCCTTTTTCATTTTACAGATATAGTTCATTTTTCCTTCTAATCATATTTTTATTTCACTTGCAATATGTATTTCAGTTTAATCATATCTAAACATGGGAAGTAATCCAGATGAAGACTTGTTTCAGAAATGAAGTAGAGAAACGCAGGCGCCTGAAAGGTCGAACTGGTCGTCTTTTCATAGTGTGTGAATGCATGTATGCACTGTAAGCACAGTATGTATGTTATAGCAGTGTACAGAAAGACCAGTTCCACTTTCTCTCCCCCAGGTCTGTGCCATTCTTCCTTTACCACTTTCTTTTTTATGCTATTTTGCAGTTGACCCAAAATGTATCTGTCTATAATTCCTGCAGTATATTTTTTATACTGACACCATCTGGCATCCCACATAGGAAATTTGAACTTTTGCAGTGTCAAAGAGCCAAGTGGTATATGTTTTTCTCATCTGTTCTAATAATATTGTAAAATGATCTTTTCCATTTGTATTGCATGCACTTCTTTGTAATGGTAGAGCAGGGTTTCTCCACATTTTCTGGTCCTGACCCAATACTTGGGTCCCAAAATGTTCATAATTCCCATGGGCCCATTAATAAGAGAATTTTCACATTGAAATTGTATGAATTTGATTTAAAGAGCATGATAATATACATTATATAGAACCTATGTTTCAAATCAGATTAATTTATTTTATATTAAAATATATGAAACAAATATCACAAATCTGCATCTCCATATAAAGCAACATGGGGTCCAGACTGCAAAGTTGAGAAACTCTGTGCTGAGTGATTTAACTTTATATAAGACTATATGTTATACAGTGTCAGGGCACACAGCCTCCACCACCAAAACTCTGAACGACTGTATCTCATTTTTCTTCCTTCAGAAAAGCACTGACTACTAAATTATTATGCTGACGTTTTCCTGAACCTCACATTTTTCTGTCATTTTTCGTGTTTAAACAGTAAAATAGGACTTTAAGGTCCATGGCTCCTCTTCTTTACCATAAATGTTGTTTTTTGCACTTGATAATACAATGTTGATACATACCAAAAACAAATGTTGTCACATCTGAATACACACACTATGAATATGGTTACATGTTTTGTGTGCCATAATAAAACATTATAAGTGTTGTGTCGTGTTCTTTAAATTTCAAACACAACAAACTAACCTGCAGCTTTTTTTAGGGTTTTTAGTAATGCATGTTGGCATGGACATTATCAGTAGCCTAAGAAAATCTACAGAATTATAGCATATTTAACATCATCAAAGTCAGATCAGATCATTTATATAAACGTATTATTAGTGATAACCGTCATATGCAAACAGTGAGTAGGTTTAACCCTCAACCTACCGACTCAGGTACTCACCATATTCACTTCAAGTCTTCATGACCACTTCTAACATTTTTTTCATTGTGACTCATTGTTGTCTGTGTTTTAATTCGTGCTTCTTAAAAATACCAATGTATTGGGGTCAAAAGTTTAGTTTTAGTTTATTGAGTCCATGTGTCCTAATTTAAAGTTTTGCAGACACATACAGCAGACACAGGTTCCCTTATTTGTATTAATGAAAAGTAGGCTATATATTTTCGTTTTACGCAATGTGCAAATTAATCATAACTTTCCTAAAATAGCAATGATCTTTTATTTTTCAGATGACATTAATTACAAAACTAAAAGTGTTTTGAGAAAAATAAGTTACCATTTCACTGTGTTGGGCTTTACAGTAGTTTATTTTTGGGGTCTCCAGGGACCCCTGCCGGTAGTTCTTGTATGTCAAATGTGTTGGTAGCATGAGGGTCAACAGGAAGAACATATAAACAAGACTTCAGCACTATAGCAGTTCTCACATTTACAAGCTGAACCTCGTTACTATGGCAAATCACTCGAGCATGCGCAGTCGTGAGGAAAACACAGCATCACTTGCAGCGGTTAATTGACCAGCAACCTTGGACGACAACTATGAGGTAAGTTTAACTCTTAATAATTAGTATTGGTGTTTTTTTTAAGCTATTTGACAGGCTGTTTTCTACATTGTATAGTTGTTCATGTATTCATTCGCAATTTACGGCGCTAGCCAGTTACAAGCTAACAAGTGGCCAGAGTAACGGTTAGGCGGCTTTGATGATTAAAAGTTAGCAACGTGTTCATGCCGTGAGTCGTGGGAAATTGTGCTCTTTTCAGTGCCACGCTCTTTTGTGTGCTGTGTGTGTGGTTGTGCCCACTTTGTATGAAATGTGATGAAGGCATTCAGAAGTTAGGACCTCCATAGTAAGCCTCAAGTTATTCATTTCAGTGGGAGGAGGTTATGCACTAAAGCCTCTCAGTTATTCTCTAAGGCGGGCCTGTCCTGTTCTGGGCACACACCAGTGCTCTGAGGGATTTTAGCCATTTTCATTTCATCAGCAGGATGAGACAGGCATGAGTCAGGAGGTATGATTTCCTTCTTTACTCATTACCAGGCTCTGCTGTATTGACACTCAATAGGGTAAATGGACCAATGATTTAGCACATTTCCAGGCTTTCTCTTGTTGGTTAAACAATGTCTAAATAGCTTTTCACAAGGTTATTGTAATCCTGTTCCCTGTTGTGGATGTGTATGAAGCCTTTTTTGTCATGCTGACTGCATGGTTTGACCTGATTTTGAAGTGTGTCCAAGTTTTTTTTCAGGGTAAGAAGTCATAACGCACTAATGAGTTTAGGAAAGGAATGTATGCAAACAAGCTCTGACAGTGTGTGTGTGTGTGTGTGTATGTGTGTGTGTGTGTGTTGTCATGCTAAAAGGGGCTGACGCCAGGGGTGGGTATGGGGTCACAGCAGGTAGTGGCAATGTGGCACAACAAGTGGGGCTGTGTTTTGTGCCGCCAACTCTCCCTCCATCACCATCTGTCCCTCCCCCTTGCTCTCAGATCTGGTATTCAACTGGCTAACAATAGAGGAGACTCTTTCAGGCTAGAACAATACTCTCACCCCTGCCAGATACCCCCATGACACACTGACACACACACACTCTTCATCTACCCCCTCCAACTCCTTAGATTTAGTGGTCTTTAATCCGACCCCCCCAACACACACACACACACACACACACACACACACACACACACATTCCACCTCTCTGTCTTTCTTCTTCTAAAGGTTATGTACTGACAAGTGAATGTAATCTGCCTCCAGTGTGTGTGTCTGTGAGAGAGAGAGAGAGAGAGAAATTTAGAGTGAGGAGGCGGGACTGACAGCAGAGCTATTCATGTGTGAGCACTTGTACTCCCGAGCATTTAGACTGTACAGCATCAACAGAGAAAAGACAAGGAGAGGAGAGGCTGGCTGGTTAAATGATGACAAGTCAGTCATGAGAAGCAGTGCATCGTGGGGCTCTGAAGCTGAGCCAGGCTGTCTGGAGCAGAGGCAGAGGTGAACCTTTGGAGGTGAAAAGGACATACGGAGCATCTGGGATAAACCTGAAGCGAACACAGTCTCAGCCGTTGCCATGGGGGGCTCCCTCAGCCAAAACAGGAAGGGCTCCGTCAGCTCTCCGCGGAAGAAGAGCAGCATGTAAGACGAGATGCTTCACTGTTAGTACATTTGTGTGTGCAAGTTCTTGATGCGAAAGGGAAACTTGCACAGGCAGAGATGCTCCAGAATAGCTGAGTGGAGATCAATTTCAGACTTTGTTACTTCAGCTTGTGTTGTCTTGTGTGTATGGACTCACTGCTTCTGTACTGGGGAGGGGAAGAGGAGTCAGAGATAAGGAGCTGAAGGGCAGTGCTGAGACCTTGATGCTTCCTGTAGAGACGGAGCTTTCCCTGCTGGACTGAAACCAAATCAGCCTGTCATTACTGCGCTGAACACAGCCTCTCTTGTCGAGCTGTTTTGAATACTATTTAGGTATTCAAATCCAAGGAAAGGGGGATGAGACAGAATGGTATAGCTGATGACATTAGCAGAGAGGCTAACGTAATGAAAATGAGCTGATCAGGTCATGCTCCTGAAATTAAGGCAGCAAGCCTTCGTTTTATTGGTTTTGGCATTTTAGCTGCAACGGTTTTAGTTACAGCAGTAGAAGAGATAATGCTGCTGCCAGCTATTAATTATGCAGCTGTGACCCTTATTCTAAAGTGGTGTATTAAACATACAAGCTGTACAGTTTATTTCTGTCTGAGCAGTTCATCTTCCTGTTATGTTCATACAGTGTGTTTCTTTAAAGTACTGCGTGATGTACGAACTGCAGCTGTTTGCAGCCTTCGTCTTATCAAAAATGAAGGGAAAGGGAATGATGATGTTGTTGCTGAGGCATTCATCAGAGCTTAAAAGCACTTAACCGCCGGGCTCCCCCTTCTTTTTGCTCTAATCCTTTGTAAAAGAGAAAGAGTGAGCCTTTCATGGTGTCCTCCCAGCTGATCCCTGATGCTTTATAGCTTTATATTTAAAGGCTTCTATGAGCCCCTAGTAGTGGGAACACTTGCTCTTGACACACGAAAATGCACAGGCTGATCCATATTCAGCCAGTCTTTTCTCAAATATCACTCAGTGTTCACTCAGTGATTACAGTGATGGAGAACAGTGGTTGTTAATATGAGAAGCAGCACCGCCATGAAGTAGCAGAAAGATACAGTGAATGACAGAAAGACGAGAGAAAGATGCAGATCTAAGACACTGACAAAAAAACATGTGAAAGCAATGCTAACTGTCATCCCACCAATCACGTACTGTAGTCTTCTGCATCTGTGTTTGTTTTAGGTCAGGTGGGGGTTGGGGTCCCCCCTGTGGGAAAACTGGGAAGCTAACCAGTGTCGTGGGATCGCAGTTTTCAGCTGCTGGTCTAATTTTAGTTGGCTTAATCATCTGCTTTATGTCTTAAATGGAACAGTCTTTGATGTACAGTGGACTTCCTGTTCTCCAAAACCCCTGAACATCCAGACAGTTCCTCATCTAGGAAGCAGCTGACCTGCATTTGGAGCTCATTTCTTGCTGCAGTGATGCAAATTCAGGCCAATGTAGGCTGAGAAACTTTTCTTATCTTAAAAGAGAACCGCATTGTGAATACATGAAGACAGGCACAAAATTTGAAGAAGTACATTTTAATTATGCATAAGCTTACGCTCACTAGGTTTGCCAGCATGAAAGTGAAACTCACTGCTGATGACTCATGTTGAAGTTAAGGGCTGAAAACCTTCACTTGTACAATATTGATATAGATGATTTAGATATCTATGTGTTTGAATTACAACGAAAACAATTTAATACAGCTGTATGGCATAATGAATAAAAATTAAATCTTGTTGAACTGGATTTAAAAGGCAAAGGAAATGAATGGAAAAATCATAAAGTACAACAGTAGGGCGTGTGTTGTCTCCCTGCTCTGTGCGTGCATGTGTGTACAATGTACGTGCACTATTGTCTGGGATTTGTGTGCTCTTGTGTCCCTGTTGTAGCCACGAACAATAGCTCAGTTGGTGTCTTTGCATGAGTCCTCTTGGGTAAACCTCTCCTCTCTTTATCTCTTGTCCCCCCATTCTTTCTCTTTTTGTTTTATCATGCCACTGTCAGTTAAGTTATTCTAGCGCACTGTAGCACGGTGAGTGCTTCAGCTTCATTCGGTCTAACTGTTCCCTGCATGCTAGTTTTCTGCTCTGATTGCAGCTAATTGGTCGTTCTCTATTAAAGATGCAGAGATATAAGGGATGTAGACACAGCTGTGCTCCTCAAAAGCACATCAAAGACGTTGGAGCATCTGCCTCTGTATATTTTATCTCTGTGAGCCTGATGTGTCCTGGATAATGCTGAGCTACATTAAAGTATACAAATCAACAAAAGCTAGTAAATATCATCAGCAGTGCTACCTTCTTTACCTCTACCTGCCTGTGTATGGGGTGTCTATGTGCATGTTTTCATTGTGTAATGCACTTGTGACCCCTTCCTAAATGGTTGCCATGGTGAAGCCTGCGATCCTGTCAACTCTGTTAAAGCTCCCAAAGGTGATGTCAGACCTGCTATGTGTCTCCCTTGTGCTTTCTCTCGCAACTATTCCGTCCTCAGCTCCTCAGTCTTCCTTTTCTGTCATGCCACCATTGTATCAATACCAGGGTGGCTGAATCTGACGTTGCTGTTTTTTAAATATCAATTTGTTTTATTTATGTGAGGACTCTAGGTGAGAGTCCAATAGTGACCACTAGATGGAGCCACATCATAGAACAAGCCAACATACTGTATATGACCCAGCAACAACATTCTGTACAGATTAGATGCTGTGAGTCATTACATAGATAGACAGACAGTCAGCTAGTCCATCTGTCTGTCCATCATAGGAGGGAATCTTCTTTTTACAGCGTGACATTTGCGCTTATGTTGATGTCTCTTGTGAAAACCAATATACAGTCAATATGTGGTCATATATGCACATATATATATATATATATATTTAGCACAGATATATTTTTGCCCCTACTTGTATCCTCTACTTATATTCACATGTCCACAGGGCGACATAATTATACATGGCAGACTGTGGGACAGCAGAGCATGTGTCGGAACATTATCTCCCACTTCCCTTTATTATAAATATATTTTGTGTTTCTGTCTTGTCTGTTGAAAAGCAACAGTACTGACTCAGCCTTGCTTATTCATAAAACGTTTTGCCTTTATTGATCAAAGCACCTATGTAGTGTCTGTGTCTGAAATTAGTTTGAAGATGTTTGCTTGGGATAAATAGAAGACCCTTAATGAAATATGAAAGAAGCAACAATTAAGTATTTCATGGTTAGACTGTGTATTACTTTAGTGCTGACATCTGAGCGATAAAAGAAAGACCATTTCTGCACCAAATGTTTTGCCACAGTCATAAAACATCAACTTTGTTTCTCACTTAATTTTAAAGGTTTATTTTTTAACAAAATCTATAACAACCTTTGTAACTGGCATAGTTATGCTAGTTATGCTAACGGCTAAATAGCCGTTTGGGTTTAGACACATGACCATGATCACACTTGCATGTTTATTACATTGCAAGTTTGCTGTTTGTCTTTTGCACCGTGCAAATGTTGGTCAAAGTAGAAATATTTAAAGAGAGCACTTTCTGCATTTCTTTGAATGTAGCTTGTAATTGAAACAGGGTTAGTGCCCAGGGCTAAAATTAAAAGACTGAAAGCCGCAATTACATGCTGCAATATGAAAATGTTAGACAGACAACATGCTGATGACTCTGTTATTCTTAGCAGTACTGGGCATAGAAATGTCAAATTTGTCTTCAGGATGATGCTAGAAAGGAAGATTGAGGACATTAAAAATCCAAATGTTTCATCCTTGTGAGAGCTTGAATGTGGGCAATCTGATCATTAGATTACAAAATGCGTCATATCCAAGTTGACATTTTGACTAATGAGGAGGAAAGCATTTGTTGTGTCCAAAATCAAATGGTGCCCAGTTATTAACATGCATTCATCCTCCCAGAATTATTGATATATTTACCAAATTTCATGTCACTCCATTCCATAATTATTGAGATATTTCATTCTGGATAAGTGGTGGACAGACTGATAGACAGATCAAGGTTGCCGCTGGCATCTCTAAACATAATCACAGCAAATTGAATGTAAATCCACCCATTAATTTTTGAGATACCTTGTTATGGACCATAGAGTTGGTCTGGTTTCAACCTGATGGTGGTGCTGTAAGCAGTGCTAAATCTGTGACCTTCTGTCATCACGCAGGGGATTGAGAGTAGAGATAAACAGTCTGTGATAGTTGAGAAGCTTCTCTAATTCCCTCTCAGTGTATACACACACACACACACACACATCTCATCCAGTATCACATCACTTCTGTTGTGGCTTACAGACATGTTTATCATTGCTGATTTATTCTTAGCTCATAACCACACATGCTGCTATCAGTCAACATATAATTGATGATCTCTGTGTGCTAAGACTCCAGCTCTAGATCACATATGGGTGTACTGTATGTGTGGGTTTGCCACTATTTCACTGTGTGCTTTTTGTGGTTTAAAGGTATTACATAAGAGCTGGTTCTTTTCCCTCTTTCTGTTTTCCTCCTTCCTCCCTGTCTGTGGTTCTTGTCTGTGCCAGGGAGAGAGTCAAGGATATTCCCACTCTGTCCACTTCTGCATGTTGTCTCTCTGTCCGCATAAAGACGTGTGTTTTCTGTATGTTGCTGTATGTCCAGAGGCATGTTTACAACTTCAAGGTGTAGGAGAGCAAACAGTTTGTGCAACACAGGATGTCTATTCCGAGTGCGCTGCTTGCGGGGGTTTGTTTGCTTCGGGCAGATCATGTCCTCTCATGACAGACAGGTTTGTCCTCTCAGCTGTACTGACTGATAAATAAGAAAACAAAGGAGGGGAAAGAGACAATGTCAGGAATGTTAAACAACAGAGCATTGCAGATTCCAGCCCTACCCCAAAACTCACTTTCTTTACGTTCTCTTGAAACTCGGCTGAAGATATTGCCATCCTTTTCATCTGCCTCTGTTGTCTCTCGCTCTCCATTTTTAATTAATGCCGCTTTCCATCTGCCGTGCCTCTAATTTGCTCCATTTTTCAGTCCAGCTATCACAGATTGAACAGAAACTCTTTCTCTGGGTTCACCAGTGTGTGACATTATTTTTCAGTGTGTTGATGCATGCATTCATCTCATCTGCCTGCCTGTCTCTGTGGACCAGGTCAGGGTCGTAAATGGTGGAGCTTCTGCCTCTCTTTCCGTGTTTTTCACATGTGAGCAGTAAACAGCAGGGAGGGAACCTCAGAGTGCAAATAACAAGGAAGGCATCTCTGCCACTTCCCTTTTTCTTTCCCTGTTCGCCGTTTTCACTGTGGCTCAACCATCCTCCTCTTATTAGATTAGTCATGGTCCATGTTTTTTTCAAAGAACACATCTTTTCTGGCCTAGATGCATGTGTGTGTGTGTGTGTGTGAGAGAGAGAGAGATGTATAAATGTGAAAGCCTGGACTAAAAGTTACATAAGCCATCCATGAACTGCCTGAGAGGCACGTGTGTGTGTGTGTTGGTGTGTGTGTGGGTGAAAGTGTGTGTGAGCAGAGCATAGGAGCTTTCATCCAAATTAGTTGCACCATTACTGTTGAATCTAGGTTCACTGTATTGATTTGTTTGCAGCCTGACCTGGATATTTTCACTGAACAATAGATCCTCTGTAGGCTTGGTCACACATTATGGAATTAATGACTAAATTTCCAGCTCCACTGTTTTCTCTCTGTGTGGATTTTAGCACATTTACTGGGTACTTTGATAAAAATATCTTGGCTCTTCCCTTTATTCATCCCCAGAAAATAGGCGCAAGTGCTCCTTTTCGGCAAAGCTTTGTGTCACAATCACAGTAATCCACGGCCTCTGCTGGGAGCTGCCAAGTAAACAAACCAAAGAAACTCAAATTACCTTTAAAACTCATTGTGGGCCGCCCAAACATGTCAGCAAGTCACATGTCAGTCAGTTAATTTACACAGCAAATTCCTTCATTCCTTCAGTAAAAAGATAATGCCAGTTTCAAAGCAACAATAGCCTTAAAGGATGTAGTGTTCCTGGAAAGCTGACAAATGTAGATAGTTAAGGCTTTACTGAATGTTACTTTATGGTCTTCAGGATGGGTGTAATTGCAACAGTATGAGCTCAGGTAACACTATGAGCTCCAATCCAAACTCATCTACTTCCATCTTTCCAAATTTACTGCTGGCCTTGTGATTTACTCTCTTTTCATCTCCCCTTTCCTGAAGACACAAACGTCTGGTCGTCTGGCAGAGTAGCCAGACTTTGCCTCTTGAAACAGGAAGCCTTGCCTCTCCTCTCGCCCCCTCTCTTTCCCCCACAATCGACAAACCCTGAAAGAATCGGGGAGGGGAGAGGCAAACTCCCGAGAGCAGAGTGAGCCGATGTCTCTTAACCAGCTGATCATCCACCCAGACTGAGAGGAAGAGGGGAGGGGAGCAGAGAGAGGAGTGACTACTGATGCTCCAGTAATCTGCACTGTGTGAGTCAGTGCTGTGGAGAGCAAAGCAGCAACAGAAACAGCAGCAGCAGCAGCGTGAGACACGTTTCCCTCTCACGAGCGTCAACAGTGCAGAGGAGCAGGATGAGAAAGCTGTGCGACTAAGCGAGAGGAGGAAGTGAGCAAGCCATACAGCAGAAGCTGACATTAGGAGCGAGAGAGGCAAAAGACAGATCGACATCTTCTTTTAAAGAGTCTTCTTTTGCAGTTGAAAGACGGACTGTGGAAGATCATTGAACCTGATTGGCGAACCTGACGATCTTAACTAATCCAGAGAAAGAGGTAGTTTAAATTTTGGAGGTGGCAGCAGCAGGTTAGGACTCGACGTGGTGCAGGGATGTCCTGGTTGTCTCCGGTCCAGTGGGCCAAGTGGACATGGTCAGCAGTGACTGGGGGTGCGGGGGATGAGGGGCAGCCCAGCTCCCAGGAGGATGGAGACAGAGACAAGTAAGAGGGCTGTGTTCAATGTTTGTATGTGAGAGAGAGTGATTATATGTAGAGGGAGGCAGCTGGTTTACAGGTGGGTCCATACAACAAATAAAAGAGAAAATATCTGGGAAGGAAAGAGCGATTTTCTGTATATTCGTCAATTTAAACAGCACTAGATTGGTTGTGTCCATGTGTGGGTGTTGATGTGAAGACTGCAGATTCCCCTGAGTCATACTGACAGGTGGTGGATATATACACACAAAGAGAGCGACACACACACAGACAAACTGACTGATGCTGTGGTATAATCTCAGATTCTTTCCTATGCTATGGATCGCAGTGGCTGGGTCATGCTGTCAGTGGCTAAAAACAGATTCTTAGTCAAAATACAGACACTCAGACTAGTGTTTTTGAGTCGCTGCTTTGTGTGCAGCATCCTGTTTCTTTATGAGGCACCAAATGTCTAGGGCCAGATTGTCTAGGCCTTTTTTATGTGTGTTTGAGTGTGTGTGTGTGTGTGTGTGAAGGCAGTTTGGCTGTTGGGGAACAGTTGCTGAAAGTAGGGGGAAGGGGGAAAAGCCACAGTTTCCAGAGCTTTTGATTCTTTTTCTGTCCATTTCTAGTTTCTAAGTAACCGCCCAAGATCGCAGCCGTTGGGGCCATCACTGGGACGTGATCCAATGTGTGTGTGACTGTGGGTGTGTGTGCGTGTATGCAGGGTGGGGGGTGGGTTATGTATATGAGGATTAGCTCTGGATGGTGGTGTTTGTATAGAGCTCCAGCATGTGTGAATGTGTTTGTGTGAACTAGTATCAGAGATGGAGTGCAGTGCTTGGGTATTGGCACTGTTAGCTTTGTTCCTCCGTGTGCTGTTTTTCATTAGTGTGCGGCTGACGTTTTGATGTGTGTTCAAGTGGCTGGGAATGGGTACACACACACACACACACACACACACACACACACACATAAACTCTCACTCGCCCTGTCTCTCCATTCCTTTTTGTCTCCACAGTTTGGAAATAAATTTGGGCTGGCTGTCTAGGCAGCTGACACAGCAGACCAAAAGACTTTGTGTGTGTGTGTGTGTGTGTGTGTGTGTGTGTGTGTGTGTGTGTGTGTGTGTGTGTGAGAACGAGTCTGGGACACAGTGTGTCCTTTTTGAGGGGCAAAGGATGCAGGTGGCCTTGTAGGACTTCACTTCCTTTCCTCTCCCTTCCTCTGACTTCCTTTAAAATAAAAGCAGCTTGTTTACGTTGAGCTGCTTAGAACTCTGAGATCTATTGTTTTCATGTAATTTTATTTATTGGAAAGCTAATGCTTATTTGCTAGAATGACTTTGGCGCTGCAAAACACAACCAGGGCCTTTTATATGTACATCATATGGTAGCTGTTTATGTATATGTAGTCGATTGAGCAACATTTTCAATGCCGCTCTGTTCTCAAAGACAGTACACTGCTGTTTGAGCAGGCAGTATGATTTGTTTCATCACATGCTCTAAATCGCTTCATGAGAAGAGTTAATTTTGTTTTATGTATCATATTTGTCAATTTCAAAAGTGGAGATTCCATCTTTCGTTCCAGATAACTAAATAACGCTCAAGCTCCGACCCCTCTCTTGTTGTCTCTTTGCATGTTTGTGTCTGTCTCTTCTCTTTTTTGTGAATTATGTTTTGTTAAGGTCTTCTTCTCTCTCTCTCTCCACAGTTCAGACTCGGAGGGGACCTTCGAGACTCCAGAGGCAGAGTCTCCAGGTGTTGTGAAGCTACTGAGCCAACTGGACAACTCAAACCACACAGGTAAGATGTCTGAGATGTTTGGCCGACCCACCGCTCAAACCTTGTCACACCAGAACTGTGACATTCTCAGGTAGGGATCAGTATTTTTTTTGGTACCACCTGGAACGTGTCTGTTTCACAGAATGAAAGCATACATGGGACTTCTGTTCAGATAGATTTTTTTTTTTACTTATTTTTTTGATCAGATAGTTCCTGTATAATTTAAAATTTTACCAAGTTTAGGCTGGATTTTATTTAGGGAAAGAGCCAACAGGGGGGTTGCATTGGGTGGGCATGGTCAAAAGTGTACTTCTTGCATCTGTAATCACACCCAAAGTTTCCTGTAGTACACCTGTGAATCACTGCAGCAAGGTGGGGCTTTTTTTTATCGAAGTAAGGTATTGGTATTAGTACCAGTGCTCAGGTAGCATATCAGCATTAGAAAAAATACTCAGCCTGACCCTTTGCTGTTTAAGGGTGACAGTATCCAATGTGAAAAGTTTATCTCATAAAAAATGACCTAGATCCCGATCAGGATTGAGAGTGAGGTCAGACAGCTGCACATATCATTAGTACTTGAAATCAATACCTTTTTGCCCTTGGACAGCATTACTACAAATGTGATGATCATCTACAGCTTGGAAGTGATTGTTTCCATCAACCTTTGCGACACTCTGCCATTGCAAGAAAGCTTTAACTGTACTGGATGAACAGTCGTCTCATCTTGTTTTAGCAGATGTGTATTAAAGGATCCGTTCATGCAAATTATAGATAAGATATTTTTAGTTTTATTTTCCTAGTTTCTGAGATATTTGTCTTAAAGATTAAGGTGGGGTTTAGATTTTTTCTTTTCTGTTACTTTAAATGCAGCATAGCAATTGAGGCAACACTGATGCTGTTACTTCATGTCTGGACCATGATGTTGTTCACTTTGTTGACCACAGTGTCAACTTGACTGCTTTTGATAATGATGCAGATCTTGGATCAGCTTACTGCCATCTATGCATGTATGAAAAGCTATTAGTTATATAAATGAGCTCCCTCCTGTTAGTCAAATAGTTGTAAATCGGTGATAAATGGGTACTAGATGAATCTTGACTGTTTGCCACTGTCAAAGAGGCCCACTGCTGTCCAGTCCACAGGCCCTCCTCACCCTCGCACTGCCCTGCTTTTACCCACGCAGACACAAGTACCACCTATTACCATTTATTGAACTAGATCATATGGAGGGCATCTCCTGTGCTGAAACAAATTCTATTATATCATTGATGTTTGTGAACTGTTTCTCCATCTGCTTTTGTCAAAATAATTGATTTTTACATGTGCTGTAATGTGTAAGGATGACATTAGTCTGCATGTTTTGGATGGCTCAGCTAGTAGAAATAATCAGACATGGCTTGAACATGACATATGGGATGCTGTGCCAGATAAGAGCAGAGAAATTAATGTGTTTATTATTGAATCTAGTATGTAGGCCATAACAATCTCCTTTTCATGGTAAAACAGGCACATGCTCTGTACAATCTGTGTTCGTTTCATGAATAAAAGATCAACTGAGTAGTTCACTATAATTAGACTTTAATAGGTCAGGGGGGAATCACTGTTCTGTTCATAGGAACAACCACAGGCCACAATCTAACTGTGTGTACTCTTGAACCAGGAAGTAGCTGAAAGCTTAGACAGCTGTTTATCTACCTGTGCGCTATCTGTTCCTCTCTCACTGGCTCTCTCTCTCACTGCCCTCTCTGTCTCCGTTTCCACTTTTTGGTCGAGTTGTGAAACTGCAATAAAGCCTGATGTTTTTTGTTGCTAGGCCACGTGGTGGTGTGTATTCCGCATGGCCGGGTGTGGTTCCTCTACATCTGTTCCCTGTCTCCGAAGGGTGTGTGTGTGTATCTGAAAGTACCCAGATTTTAAGCAGGAGCTTGCATAAACTGCATTAATTGAATGTGTGATGTAATAAGTCGCACATTAGCTGTCAGTCACGATGAACGATGTGAGAAGCTGTTACCCACCCAAGGTGAAACCACAACGACGTCATTCATGTTGTGTGCACGTTGAGAAGAAATACGGGAGAGGTAATTTCAGTTTTATTATCCTGTGTCGTTGTGTGAGTTTTACAGTGCGTGGGTGTATTTTTCTGCAACAGAGAGCCCTGTGTTTCAGCAGCAGTGTGACTCAACAGAGGCCAGCCCGCTGCTGTGGACGTTAGCTTGCTGTTAACGGGATGTGTTGGGACACAGGATGTGAAGTGCTCTGAGAGGAAGCCAGCAGCCATTTTAAGTGTTCTAGCAGGAGAAAGAGAGGCCATCACTTCTAGTTTAAATACCTGAATGACAAATCAAATCATTAGCCACAGGATGGGGATGTGGTGTTTCACTGTGTTTGGAGGACATTGGAGGAGCGATTAAGATATGGTTTTCTGGGTCAGCCCTTGTGTGACATCCCTCACACCTTTCTGAGAAGAGTTTCTCAGTTGCTCTTGGTAACTATGCATCCTCATCCTAAGCTCTCTATTGTGGTGTGCCCCAAGGTTCTGTTCTGGGTCCTATTCTGTTTGGTATATTCGTCCCTTTGAGCAGATGAGCAGCTCTGTGTTGTCTCAGAATGGCTGTAAACAAAGTTTTATATTAACAAATGACAATGTAAAAACACTGTGAAAGTGTAAAAGGGGTCGCTTGCAGTGATGAACCCACAGAAAATTTTCACCCGAATCTGCAACTCCTTTACAGATCTTTAGAGCAAGTTTCAGCTCATTGTTAAGCTGTCCAGCCCACAAATTCATTGTTTTCATTCATCTTTATCACTCTCATAGCGCTTTCTTATCCACAACAGGCAGCTGTTTTTCAATGAAAAGACAACTGTATACTACCTGCTCAGCACCAAACAGCTGACACACACACCCTGTAACTGCTGGATGTGTAAATAAGCAAATATGTGACACAGATGTTAAGGATTCATGTAAAGATTCTTGTGATCAGTAGGTCTCTAAGGTCCTCTGATCAGGGTTAGTTGGTCCTTCCTCACCCCAGACTCAACACTAGAGGAAAGGCACAGTTTTAAAAGACTCTTCTGTTCAGATTTGTCTTTGTCAGATATTTTTATTTATGTTGTTTTTACTGTTTTTATTCTTATAACATCTGATTAATTTGTGAAGCTTTTTGTGGCGTTCTGCTCTTGAAAGGGTCTATCTACTTTTCTCCCTTTTTACAGTTCTTCCTGATGTTACAAACCACTTTTTGGACAAGAACTTCAACCAGGATGTGGGTCCAGTTTCATCCCAAGAGGTTGATTGCCTGAACAACCTCACCATTTCTTCAACTAATGACAGCAGCTTTGGTTTGGACCAGAACCTCAACCTGACCCTCAACAGCAAACCCAATCCTGTCCCCCAGCCTCAAGCCCTCCGGCCCCCATCGCTGTCCGTCCTCTCCCCGCTAAACAAACCCGATCCTTCGGAGGTGGACGACGAGGCTCCGGTGACGTCCGACTGCAGCCCGGACTCAAACTTGATCCCCAGTCATGACATTTGCGTGGACCCTGACTTGCTTAATGGCAACATGAACTCTGACACTGTGCAGTCAAACACAAAACTACCCTGTGAGACCAACAGCACAATTATCACGTGAGTAAAACATTAGTAAACAAGCATACACAAAGACCAGCCCTCTTCAGACATCAGTCAGTGGCTGAACTAAGATGAGTCACAGATTTACAAGCTGAACACTCACTGCCGTCTCTTTTATGGCTCTCGGGAACATTAGTGAATGCCGCCATTGTGCACAATGAACCTGAAGTGATCAGAGTGTTCCAATTTTAACTAACTGTGGTGGCCTGTTGTGTGTGTTGTTTCTTTCTATTGCACATCCATTCATTTCTTACCAGTGTTATTATAGTTTTTAATGGCTTCTTATTGCTTTCAGTTCTCATTTTGTTTTAGAATTTCGTTTCACTTTTATTTGTACTTCAGTTTTCAGCAATATTTGTTTTAAATTTGCTTGTCTTATTCCTCAAATGCTGATTTAGAGTCGTTTTTCAGTGTTCATATAGCTGGATGAAGTATTTTCAATAGCTACTTAGTGTGTGCTAACAGAAAATGTTAGCACACACAAAGGCAGAGATAAGTTAAAGTATCAGACACTGCCCTCTTGTGGCGTTTTTCAGATAGGCTCATGCTGAAGCAGAATCATGATTCACATCTCTGTTGTCTCCGTTGATCAAGTTTAAAAAAGCCCCAGCATGATCTTAATCCTGCAGCTTTTTGTAATGAACTACTAACCTTAACTCCATAACTGTTAGATCATCCAGCCCATTGCTCATGGGCAAGTTCAGATTGACTTAGCTGCTTCAAATCAAGTGATCACTGCCTTGTATTACAGTGCTCACTGAAACTTTATTTTTATTGATATATTTAGGCTAAATGAGTGGTTTGGCCAATATACAGTGTATATAGTATACAGCTTATTTTATTGACAGTTGCAGTCCAGTCCTAATTTTCTGTGTGATAGCTTTCTTGCTTAGCAGCCACAAGTATTTTAGATATTCATCCTGAGCATTAAGTTTGTCTAGGATTTTTGTCCAGATTATAATGTAACAGGTGAGCAATCAGCATCATTCCAAACATTTTTATTATCTCTTGCCAATATGAAATATTAAAGGACAAGCCCATAAAATACTTTTTTACTTTACTTTATGACATTCTCTATTTCCAATTTAAACGTTTAAACTCCTAAACATTTAAAATGGTTTAGGAGTTGGTTTAGGAGATGATTTCAATTTCACTTTAGTTTCAACATTTTATTTTAATCAAGGTTTTATTCTCCAGTTAAACTGAAAACTCTCACCTGTCTACTTTCAGTCTTGTTTTTTTTTATTTACTAAACTATAATAACCCTGCCCTCACCTTGTGTTTGACCCCTGTCCCATCCTCTCCCATGTCTTTCCTTCCTTTTCCCTCCAAACCTGTCATTCTGTTTCCCTTCTCTCTGTGTGGCATCAGGACTGCTGAGCAAGTCCATTTCCTCTGTGTTCTGTTGTAAGTACTGTATAACTGTGTGTGCAGACGTGTGAGTGTTTGTATCGTCAGTCCTTGCTGTTCTTAATACAAGTCCAGGCTCCACTCCACAGCCTCCACCTGACCTAAACTTTCCTTTGAACACAAAGGGAAGGTGAACAACAGGTGTATGGAATACATTTAGAAAGTAGAGGAGAGAGAGTGTTAGTGAAAATCCTGTAATTCCCTCTAATGCTCTGTACTACTGTTGCTCTCATTTCAATTTGGTAACAATCTCTTCCATTAATCTGCTTTTTCTTCTGCGTAATTCAGCACTTTTAGCAGAGCATGCGAACTCCGTGCACACACAGAACAGAGCAATGAGGTCTGGCTCCAAGGCTTTCTGTCCTGCTGTCTCTTCTCATCATTACACCAGTCCACATGTACACACACACAGAGATCCTGATCTGGATGGTGCTGACGCTGATGTTGTTATTGACCTTCATTCTCAGGAACTCTTGTAAAGTGAAACAGAACCAGCCAATGCAAAAGGACTTTGGCAGACAGGTAAGAACAGTGAATTTTTCTACTGCTCGTCTCACTCGTGGTAGTATTAGCTCCTGAAAAGTGTTAGTATTAGCTCCTGAAAAGCTTTGTACAGTCTGTGTGATGGACTGCTGTTGTTAAAGGATGACCATCATGGAGGCCACGCCACTGATGAGGAGAAGTTGGCGAGCAGTGTTGCTGTCAAGCCGGACAAGGACGAAAGCAGTGAGTAGAAAGCATCAATAAAGATTAATTTTAATGTTGTGCTCATGTGTACATGTCAGAGAGCCACCCAGTTACATACAGTACACATTGATACGGTAGTGAATAGCTTAGCTATTACTCAGCTCAGTTAGGGACTCTGCTGGACAGAGATCAGATAACTGGATGTCAAAGGTTAGACAGCATGCTTAAGCTTCAATCAATGCTGGACAGCGAGGTTATCTTTACCTACAAGCACAACATTAATCATTAACTTCACCACATTATTTTGCACCACATTGAAACTTGTGACTCTGTGGGTCATATGCACCATGATAGTACAGTTGTTCGAGCAGTAGTATGTTTCTGCCTGTTTGAGGAGAGCTATTTCGGTCTTATAAAACAAATTCAGATTATACGATCACACAGGTCCCTTCAGGCTGCATGCGATGCAGCTTTAGTGGCTGACTGCTCTGATCTGAGCGAGCCTCGCTGTTACAGATGTTACATAACAGTGCATCACTGCAGCATCTCTGTGGTTTTATTGTTTCTAAAGGCATGATAGTGTTCTAGTGTGAATGTTTGTATTCTTCTGGCACTGCCTGAAGATGGACAGTTCTCACAGACGTACTGAGTTTAAAATATGAACAGACAGTACACTCACAGGAATATTTCACAGTTCTTTGATCTTTTTAAATTCTGCAACAAAGGTCTTAACTAATCATTTAGGTTCATTGTGAGTCTTAACTAAAGAGAGAACAAACTGCCATTGGTGTGTGTTTTTAGACTTAAAACTAATTACTGCACGTTAAAAAGATAACATTGCATAAATGATTAGAATACTTCTAACAGACCATACTGGAAATAAATTATCCAGTTTCATCCTTTCATCAGCTTAGTGCTAGATTTTAATTATTTTTGTTATGAGCACACGTGGTTCTGATAGAGAACTATTTATTACATGATAGGCCACAGCATCTCTGACATTAACTTCTTTTTAACATTTTCTGCTTTTTTCCAGTTCCAGACTGCCTTGTGACATCAAAATCTGAGGACTCAGACTGCTCCTCTGTGGTATGTGAATATTACAACCCTCAATTTATTTATCATCATAGTGGTACACTCATGCATGTCTGTCACAGGAACTGCAACATGATGCCACCAGTGACCACCAGGTGGGGCTGAAACACTCTTTTGTTAGTTAAACCAAACAGTTGCATCAGTTGCAGAGAAAACAAGTCCAGACTATCCACCTACTAGATTTCACTTCCCTCTGTAATGGTCACATTGGCATAATATTTGCAATATTTGATGAATGCATATTGTTCAATAAATTCAGTTCTGATTTAAAGATGTAAGAGACTGCCCAGGTTTGTGTTCAGAGCCACCTGCATTTTATTTAAAGCTGCAGTATGATGCCCTGTCTGATATGATGACTGCACTGTGCTGTAGGACAGCAGGAGCTACTTAGTGTCTGCCATCATATTCATGTACTCAGGTGACAGATGGATTTGTATTTATCATCCAGGAGATTAGAATATGACATGACGTGTCATAATCCAGGGAAGGACAAAATGAGAGAGGAGAGACAGAAGGAGGAGAAGAAGAGGGATTGAGATGTGTAAGAACACCGATTGAAAGGCAAGAGGGGAGAGGGTTAGAAAATGAGAATGAGTGAATGAAAAATGATGAGAGAGAGGAACAGAGAGAAGGAGAGAGGGGCATAAGGAGACAGAGAGAGATATAGAATATGTTCAGTATAAAACAACATGTCAGAGCTTTCAAGTGCAGAAAAAACAAATTTCTTTATTGTATGTCTCAGGCTCAGTCTTGTTTTATTTTATTTTATGCAAAGTCTTCAAGTAGCGGCATTACATTAGGTGTCATAGCTGTATATCAAAGACTCATAAGTTGCAGCTTATTACAGAAATAAATGATCTTTTTTGTCTCTTTCTCTCACTTGGTGTACTGTCACTAAGTGGTGATACAAGTGGCTCCCGTTTCCTAGGAAAAAATAATTTGCTGCATAGACAATTCTGCATTTTATTCTTATGAAAGAACTAGTTTTGTAGTTTGCATTGAAATAATTTGAAATATAAGAAGGCAGAAAAAGTATTAGAGTACACTGTACAGTACAATGTTAAATAATAAACCACTGATGAGACAACATGGAAGAAAATGTGTGTAAAGGGTTTTATGGCAGTATTGACGGATACTGACAATACTGTGTTTTTGTCATAAATGTTTGAAAGGTTTAGCTGGGCTTACCCCCCATTATACTACAGGATGTACAATTAAAGACGAAGGCTGTCATAACTGATGTCCTTCTGCCTTCAGCAGTATGAGGACCCATGCAAGCTGAAGAACAAGTCGGGAGGAAGTGAAATGGCGAAAACAGGAAGTCAGGTCCTGGATTCCATCTGCATCAGTGAGGCGGAAAAACAGGCCGTTCTCACCCTCATTAGAGAGGAGGTACGCACTTGTATCACACTCATCCAGCATGAAATGTGCCATCAGTGTGTTTGTTTTGGCCCAAGTGGATTGTTTAAGTTTTCGACAAGGTTTTCTTTGAGTTCGGCTCACAGCAGTCGTCTCTGTTTAGATTATCACTAAAGAAGTGGAAGCCAACGACTGGAAGAAGAAGTTCGAGGGCAGCAGACAAGAAGTCGCTGAGATGAGGTTCGAAAAAGTGCTGTTACTCATCTGTCATAGAGAAGTGACCATTACTGATTGATTTTGAGGGTGGTTATGTGAGGTATAGGACAGAGGGAAATTTTGTTCTACACAAGAAGTTACTCACATCACATTTCTGTATCCCAAAACACAAATTTGAATTGCTTTATCTTTTTAAATAATAGCGTCTTTGAGGTTTCTTTGGGAAGTATTAGTACAGTGATATAAATACTATCTTTAAGACCATCTATAAGGTTAAGTAATACTTTCATGTGTTTTGTCATATTACAGGAAGATTGTTGCAGAATATGAGAAGACAATTGCTCAGATGATTGGTGAGTAGAAATATTATCTAACAGAACATTTAAACCGTGGTACAGAACAGACTTAAATCTTTCATGGAACCATACAATTCACTGGTTGTTGTATTGATCTTAGTGCCACAAAGCATCGATTTCTCTTTATTTTTCTTTATTTTGTAAATGCTATGTGTCTGCAATCACTGTTACCAGACTGAATGCAAGAAATGAGCTATTTAATCACTCCACAATGATGTCTTCTTCTGTGCTTTTCTCAGAGGACGAGCAGCGCAACAACCTGAGTTCCCAGAAGGCTTTGCACGGCATGACGATGGAGAAGGAAGCCGCCCTGGCGGACCTGAACTCCGTGGAGCGCTCTCTCTCTGACGTGTTTCGCCGTTATGAAAATATGAAGAGCACCCTGGAGGGCTTTAAGAAGGTAAGGGGTCATAGTAAAAGTTCATGGCTTACGGAAAGTTTCAGGAGCAGAGGTGATCCGCTCATAGTAGCACAAATTGGAGGGCTGTAAAAGGATTAAGGTCAGAATAAGGATGGAAGGTATCGTGTGATTAGGGGCAGTGGTCGCCTAGCGCTGAGACAAGCAGAGGTTTACATAGGTCATTAGATTTAGTCTTCATCTCAGTGAATAACACATAGTTCTCTTACTCAACAACTGCCGCAAAAAAATGCTTGATTAAAGCAATTTAGCCACAAATCCTAACCCCCAGTTGACCCGCAGCTGGTTTGGAGCAGCTGCTCGTGGGCGAACAGGAAGCTGAGGTTGTTAAATGTGTGCAACTCCAGGAATTCAGAAAGATTAGAAGGAGAAGAGCCCCCAGTGTTTCGAAAAATGTCCATGAATGATAAAATGTTTTAAGAGTAGTTTAAGACTGATGTGCATAATTTTACTTGACAAGACACGTAGAGGGGTGCACAATGTTGCATCTGCTTTCTTGTGCTGTAAGGCTGATAGATAAATAACAATGCGGCTGTTCTTTGTTTCCCCGTACAGAATGAAGAGGTGCTGAAGAAGTGCGCTCAGGAGTATCTGGCCAGAGTCAAGCAGGAGGAGCAGAGATACCAGACACTTAAACTCCACGCTGAGGAGAAGCTAGACAAGTAAGTAGAGACTGAAAGGACATCTGATTTTCCCGTCAAGTCGGTTAAATTAAACTGAGTACTTTTACAGGTTTAAAACATCTGTTGATTTCCCTCATTCTGCATATCTCTCAGGGCCAACGAGGAGATCGCTCAGGTGCGTGCGAAGGCGAGCTCAGAGAACATGGCGCTGACTGCCAGTTTGAGGAAGGAACAGATGAAGAATGAGTCTCTGGAACAAGCTCTGCAGCAGAAGGTAACAGACATCCACCCTCCTCCATGCTAACTCTACAACCCCAATTGTAGGACATATTTCTGACACATTTGCTATCTTTTAACATGGTGTTTTTGTGCTGTAATTTAGCATATAGAGATGTATTAAATGTACTCATTCGTTTTTGTTGTGTTTTCATAGAATCAAGAGATTGAGGAACTTACCAAGATCTGCGATGAGCTGATTGCCAAAATGGGAAAAGTAGACTGAGAGACTCTGCCTGTGAATCAGCCACTATACCATCCCTCCGGCCCTCCCTAACAGTGACACCCTGTGCATGCCCCCATCTGAGAAGCAGCTCTCATACCCCCTGCCAGCCCTGCACCACAGAGACTGCTTATGTACAGATGTCTAAAGCAACTTTCTGTACACTAGACTTGCACTACTTGTGACCAGAATCAAGAAGAGTCTGTACATGCTAATTATTGTTTGAGTTAGGACTCTGTTACATGTATGTGGTCACATTATTTTGTTTGCATTTTTGAGGCCATCTGGGCCTCTCGTGCTTCGCCCATCATGCCAGTGAACAGCAACCTGCTTGTGACTCAACTTAAATTCCCAGCAGCTTAACAGCTAAATTCCCAGCAGGTCCTCCAACAGGATGACGTCATGCAGGCTGGGGTTGCTTTAGAGTTACACGTAGGCACACAGCATATTTCAGTGGGCTTTGACACGGATTGTTTTACATTAAGGCAGCAACCCATAAAATGTATTTTTCTATGAAGTAAACAAGGATTTTACTCTGAAAGGGCAAAGCTCAGGGGTATTGTGTGGGGAAGATTGAGGTCAGAGTTAAAGTCAAGCTGCACAAGAACTGGAGGAAAGGAGTGAGTGAGAGTGTTTGAGGAAATACAGTAGACCTCAGAGACTTTGGTTTGTTCAGGAGTGACACTGAAATCACAGTGAGTCTGGACCCGCCTTTGCTTTACTTGGTTTACACTACGACACTATCAGAGATGTATAATAACCTGACAATCATAGACTTTCCTGTTATTGTAGAAACTTTGTGGCATTTTCTTGTCTGATCCACAAAGTCATTAAAAAGACTTGATCCTGAAGTGTAAAGCGGTACGTTAATCATCCTGTGTTAAAAAACCTGGACCACTGGAAAAAGTTAAAACACAGTGACTCTATATTTTGGTTAAGGATAATTAAACTATTATAAGAGAAGCAAGTGCTGCAATATGTCTATGATTTTTTTTTTTTAAACCATCACTGTGTCACAGATTGAGTTACCAGTAATCACATTCACCTCTTAGCACAAAGGAAACTAAGAGTTTGACGGCTTTGTAAGCGGTTTTATCTGTTACGTATGTGCGATGAAGGTGTGAGTATTTACAACCCTGCTCTAGTTACTCGACAGATAAATCTGTTTCTTTGCATGATCGTTTTTATAGCATTATATTTCACAGAATGTTTTCTTAACACACCAGTAAAACTAGTTGTGTCTGGCACAGTGTTTTAGTAGAGACTTAGAAGGCTGTGACTTAGTAGCTGAGATCATTGAAAATGTTTCAGACTGGTGTATGATACCTGAGTATTGGTGTTGATTTAAAAAAAAAAACAATTTTTACTTTTTTCTACAAAATAAATTTTCTTTCCATTTAAAAAGTAATATAATACAGCTTTAAGTTGCAAATCTATTATTTTAATAAGGTAGTATTTGGTCAAAGAAGCTGAAACAAGCTGAACTACTAAAAAAATTTGGTTCTTCACAGTTTTCAACACTCAGTTCTACAGAGTCAGTCGCTATTGAAACAGTTTTAATTTCTGATACTCAGTCTCTTTCTTTACCACCATGTAAGACATTTATGACACAAACCCACTGATGTGCCACAGTTTATATTTGTTCAACTCTCGTGTCATTTTATCTCTAATATTGTTTTGCCACTTTAGCCCCTTTTTTAATTATTGTTTGTATTTGTAAATTAGAAATGGTGACTTCAGATTCATGTTGACACATTGAGGACTAAGTGTACTTTTGCCTGAATAAACATAAATATAATTTGTTCTACGTGTCTTGTCTTTTGAGTTCTTTTTGTTTTGTCATGATTAAGTGTGTGTGTGTGTGCGTGTGTGTGTGTGTGTGTGTGTGTGTGTGTGTGTGGTTTGTCATATAAGTGTGATGATCTCAGCTTTTGCCCCAGTGCTGGTGATGATGCACTGTGTTTACATCTTGCATCAGACTTCCTGGCGCACGCATCCCAGCTGAGGCGCCAGCATGAGTGAATCATGACCTTGAGCTTTTTTGGCAGCTTCGCCGTCATTCTGCATCCACACTTGTTGCAGCCAAACTGTCAGTAGCTCAAGAAACAGTGTTGTAGGATCAACACTTTAACAAGTGACCTCAAAATACTGTTAATCACAACACTGATAGCTTTACACGCTGAAATGTAAGTGTCTCCCTGTTAAAGCTCGCTCAGTTAAGTCCATTACTGCAGGGTGCTGGCTGTGCAGCATAGATGCAGATTACAGAGATAAAACTTTAATGCCTAAACCCCCTCCTGCTCCACCTCAACCCCCGCTGTCCCCTCCATCAGAGCCTCCTCTCAGCTCATCCACTCTTCCTCTGGACTCTTGAAGACACAGTGACCTATCAGCCAGCTGCCATGAAGACTGCTCTCGTCCTGCTGCTGCTCATCTCTCTGGCCTGCCACAGTAAGTTTTCTACAACACTGATACCGACACTGGATTTGGGGGTTTTAGCAGTGGGGAAGGATTTAGTTGATTAGCAGCTGGCAGACTCATTGCGAGGTTACAGAAGCACTGTGATACAGAAGATCCAGGATTTCTCTGTCCTAACAGCTGACCTTTGTTAAAGATTAATTTTCCAAAGGCCAGCACAATTTGGAACACTTTCCATATAAATCTGTCACATATGTGAACCTGCAATGTTTCTATGATGTATACATCAACTGAATCAGCAATAAATTCAGCCTGTGTGGTGGAAAAATGTATACACTTGTGCAATCTAACAGCTTCTTGTGGCATATATCAGCTTTGGTTGTGTGCAAATGTGTTCAAGTCATAAATTTAAAACATGTATTAATTTCTGTGTGTGCAGGTGTGTGTGTGTGTGTGTGTGTGTGTGTGTGTGTGTGTGTGGATGCACAGTGGTGCAAAATGAACTATTTGTACAAAGTGCTAGCGCTTACACCCGCCTGTGAATATGCATCCTCAGTCTCAAGTCAGGTGGTCTCTCTTGCTCTGTCTGTCAAGGCCACGCCCTCAAATGTCACACATGCGTGGCGTCCAATGAGGACGACTGCAACCGACAGGGCTCCACCTCCTGCCCTCAGTACGCTGACGCCTGCTCCACCATCACAGGACCCAGTGAGTAAATGCCCACCCAGGAAAACATGCATCATGAATACGAATTGGTTGAATCCAGTATTGTGAAGGCCTCACTAGAGGTCAGCATAACACAGCTGCTCGTGTCACAAAATCAAACCTCTGTCTTATTCTGTTTGTTTATGTGTGAGCGAGCGTGTGATCATGAAGTCAGCCTCTCATTATTTGAGGTTGCTGGACGTTATCCCAGCAGCTTATGATAACCACAGACCTGCCCGTATGTGTGTGTGTGGAGAACACTACTGAGAGTGTGGGAGGGAGTTCATCGGGTTCACAGCGTCATACCAAGTTAACACAAGGCCTTCAATCGCTTCAAAACACTTTAAGTCTAAACGTCTGCCGGTATCATGCATCCATCTCGCTCTCCTTCCAGACACTGTGATGAAGTCGTGCACGTACAAGAGTTTCTGCGACAAGGCTCACGGCAGCAACTCAGGAGCCAAGATGCAATGTTGTTTTGGTGACGACTGCAACGGGCCCCACAAGAGCCACAGCCACTGGGACCACCACCACAACAGTGCAGGGGCTCTAGCCTCCAGCCCCGTCCTGCTGATCACGGCCCTGCTGCTGCACGTGGCCTTCGGTCGGCCGTGAACACCTCCACTTTTCTTCCCCCGCGGTGATTCATCATCTCCTCCTGATCTGTTTAATCCAATCATTTGCTATGTTTTCCAACCATCCACCCCCTCCTCTTCCTCACTGTGGCCCTCAGGGATTTTTCATCCAGGTTAACAAAAAAAAGGATTTGAGTGGTGGAGAGTTTCAAGCAGTTTAAGACAGAAAAGTATGTTTCTGATGACTGCACTGGTGCAGTGAAGGTCTGACCCATAAATACAAGCTTCAATTCAACGCCTTTTTTTGTGTCTTTTTTAAATCATCATCAAAATCTTGAATCGCAACCTCATTATCTATTATGGTATGTTCACTTTGAGCTGATGTAAAGCTATAAATGCATACAAAGTGAAGTGCACCTACCCATGACCCATGTGGTTTGGTAGGTGCTGGGGTGCCTCAGTGGGTAGCATAGTGCACAGCATGCTTGACACCATAGAACCACATTATTCACCTGTGTTGTTGTCATGGGGACCAGAATGGAAACTCTGAGTATTTTAACCCCACAGTCTCAGCAAAATGTTGTGGTCATGGTGTGTTTAGCGCTCTGATTGTTCGTTGTTGTTTTTTTTTTGTGCATGCAAGCTTGTCTGAATAAAGATACAATCACGCCCCTACACTTCTGTGTGTGCTGTATGTGTTTGTGTGTGGGTAAGATCACCTTGGTATGATATTTGACACCCCACACCTGACCTTTAAAGGCCAGAGAAAAGAAGTGCGTGTTTATGTCGATGATGATTGTAAAAGCAAGCGAGCAGTGGAGACAGAAAAGAGAGAGAAAATATATTTTTTAGTAGAAACGGGGGCTCTGTGGAAACTTCAGGACTTCCTTCTTCTGTGTAACTGGAATCCTGTGCAGTCGCCACAGGATATGAAATCAGCGAGGTAAGTCTCCCTCCTCAGGCAGGTCATATGACATGCAACCACTTCCTCTTAACAAGCCGCAAACTTTACCAAAAGAAAAAAAACTGAAACCCAGAATCACTCCTGCAAATGCAGATTTTTCATATTTCAGCACTTATATGCAGGCGACAGGCTCTGCAGAGGAAGACAGTGCACGTGGGAAAACTCTCTGAAGCCAAACTTGACTAGACGTCAGTGCTAAAAGCATGAGGTCAGGTCAGTTCTGCAAGCTTTCTTTCTGTCTCTCAGGGGTTTCATCACAGGACTCAAACTGTGGTTAACACCTTTGTTTCAAGGTGGAAAAACAGTAAAGCAACACTGAAGTATTTACGTGGGATACAGTGTGAGGTTCTTCACAATGTTTACAAGGAAAGTTGTACTTTTTAACCTGCAGCATTTGTCTGATGTTCAGGCTGCTACTTTGCATGTTAAGATTTATATAAACCCATAAAATAAGCTCAGAAAATAAGATGCATTGCTTTGGTTTAAACCATAATGTCGTCAAGCCAAGCACCACCCGGATACAATATTAAAACAGGCGTTATTCAGTCACGTTATTCTCTGAAAGGAACCAGGCCTGCATCAGTTGTAACACCTGAATTTCCTCCAACGGCTTTGAGTGACAACACGCCCTGTCATGCTACTACTTGCTTACTAAGATGTTTCTGAGGTTTCATGTATTTTTTTTTCTCTCTGATGTTAAATTGAAACTGTTTTGAGCTATACTGGTTTGCTTTGCTCCGAGGTGTTGTTTCAGAGTATTTACAGCGGTCTCACAGTCACTTGCTGTACATGACAAAACTGAATCTCAGACAGCCCTTGGACCAAGGAGCATTTCTGGTTGCACGTTCGCAGAAAACTGTTTTGCACAAACAGAAGACACGTAGCTGCGATTTCTGGGCTAATATTTGAAAAAAATGTTTAAGAGATTAATGTTATTTATAGCGTAAGTAAACCTAACCTTTACTTCTTTATTTAAATACAAATGTGAATGCAAGGCTTTTATTCAGGGCTGCAGGACGCAGAGGTTGCGTTTTACACTTGCACACATCACATATGTTAGGGGGGTTTAAGGCTGGTTCTGTCTTGGGACGGTCCTGCTTTTAGTGGCACATTTTTACATGTTGGTTTCCTGCTACTTTACACTAAAGCTCCTTTAGTACAGGAAGTGCATTTTTTGGCACATCATCTTGCACCTGTCACACACTCACCTCAAATGACAACTTTATGAATGACACTATTCTTCTCCGTGTTTTTGTTCATCCAGGTTCACACTTGTTTACACCAAGTTTACAATTCCAGCTGTCGTTTATAAGCACGGACTGATTCTGCTGCGTGCGTGCGTGCGTGCGTGCGTGTGCTTCTGTGCGCGTGCTTGACCCACTTCTCAAGTTGCCACCTGGGAGAAGAGGTAACGTGTCACACGCAGCTGCGGGAGGAAAAGTGCAGCGCGCGTTTTATTATATATTCCGAGAAAGCTTCAGCAAAACGTGCAGAAGCTGCTACCAGTAAAAAGTCAGGAAGAGGCTCACGCTGCGTCGCTTATCCTGCTAGACAAACACCGAAGCGCTTCAGGTCTGATCAGTTCCTCTTGTTAGAGTGCAGCAGCAGAAGAGAGGAGGAGGACCCGGCCGGAGCTGAGAGGACGCATAGATCACATCCGGGGCTGGTTTATTCTAATAACGAAACGTCCAAACCCGGAAAAAAGTCAGGTCTTCTGTAATCCGATCACACAAACAAACAGACGAGAGAGTCGGAGGGTGGTGCACGCCGGCTTTGTTCATGTACTCTGATTGTAACAGTGATTAAAACTTGAAAATACCATGCGCCAAGGCGTTTGCCAAACTCGGGTGTCTCCTCTCTGCTTCGGAGCCGTGCGGGGCGCTGGCTGTGGCGCACACTGACTCTCCACAGCGGGTAAGTAGTCAGTCGACAGTGGCACTTTGTGTGTGTGTGAGTGTGAGTGTGCGTGCGTGCGTGCGTGTGTTGCCCCATGCCCGTGTGCGATGGCTCAGTACAGTAGGTGTGGCAGGCCTTCGAGTCGTTGGATCTTGTGAGTCAGTGCAGGTCATCTGAGCAGAACTAATGCAACGTCTGTCAGGTGTCGCTGAGTAATTCTGCCAGATCGCATTTTAAACTTTTCACTGCGCGCGCATTATCACGCCACAGACGCGCGCGCTCAGGGTCATTCAGCGGCGTGAAGCTCGTGCCTGCACTGCAGCAGATGCGGTTGCATGTGTGTGAAGATCCAGCTGTCACCTGAACGCAGGGGCGAGACGCAACGGGACGTCTACATGTTGCTTATTTTGTCCGACCAGCTGTCCAGAACTCCAAGATGTTGAGTTTTATGTCCAATTTAGAGGTAATTGTCTTTACATTTCCACTCCACCACATCTCAGAGGGAAATATTGCACTTTTTACTCCACCACACTTACTCCAGATTTCTACATTCTAAAACATGTGATGGCTGTATGACAGTTGCTAGGGTGGCTAGGGTTTCTTAAAGATTTCAATTGACCATCCCATTGACTTAGGAGCTAACAACAACATCCTCCTTTAAAAATATATAAAATTATTAAACTTGAGCTTTTTTAATCATAAAAACAACTTAATTTCACATTAGGAGTCGAGTAAATGCAGAATGATGCCTCCCAAACGATCCAGGTGCTCTTGTTAAAGTGTGGTGAGAATGAACCTCAGACCACCCTCCCTGAAGCAAAAGGAAAAATACATACCCCTCCCACCTTTTGTGACCCCCCCCCTCCTCCTAGCAACACTGAAGTAAGTCTTCCATGTTAATGTGTCAATAATATCAATAATATTCAAGCGCTGTCAGCTAATCGTCACAGGTTTGATGCTCAAACGATTAATCGGTCATAGAATGCTGAATAGTTTGATTTTCAGTCTATCGATTCAGCTCTAAGCTAAAGGGGAACCACCTCCTGTGGCTTTGGAGGGACCCATTTGGTTGTAATTTGAGGCGATTAACCACATGGTGCTTCAGTTTTTGCTCTTAAAGTGTTAAACCTCTACATTACAAACTGGGGGCATGTTTGAAAGACGTGTTCACCAGGCAGGGAGGGTCTAAAAGAAAGATGCTGCTACTGAGTTGTGTTCAGGGACGTGTAGGATCGAGCGTTTGTGGAGCTTCACTCTGAGTCGAAAAGGGCCTTGGCTCATTCTGCATCGACTCTGCCCATTCTTTCGTTGTTGTGTTATTGTGAGTGTGAGATCAGTTTGAATCAGTTCCTGAGAGTTAGAAAAGAGGGTTACACAAATAAAGCAGATGCGTATACTGAGCGTAGGTGGGTTTCACTTCGCTGCCCTGGATGTGGTAAAAAATGATGTCTGATATTCACTGCTGTGATCTGTACATGGTGTTCTGTCATCGTACACACACACACTCTGAATGATGTGTGTGTGTGTGTGCGTGTGTGTGCATGTGTGCGTGTGTGATCCTGCTACAATTCAAAGCCGCAGAATGAATGATGAATGATATTTATTGGTAAAGTGTCGCCAGAGATGCCACAACCTCACCACTGCTTCTCCCTGTAATGGTTAAACCAGATGTTTTTTGATACCCAAAATGGTTTATGTGTGTGTGTATGTGTATGTGTATGTGTGTGTGTGTGTGTGTGTGTGTGTGTGTGTGGGGGGGGGGGGGGTATTTTCAGATACCAACTCCTTTCAGAGTTGGTATCCGTGTGACCCCCGCAGCATCATTTTGACTTTTCAGTAACACCCAGAGTTTCGGCATAAGGCTCCTGAATGGTTTGTATGTTTGACCTATTTCATCGGTTGCACGTCCGCTGCATCTGAAGCTTAGCCCACCAGTTTTTCAAAGCAGTTTCAAAATGAAGCGCTTTCCAAATCGTCGATGCAAAAAATTGTTCGACAGGAGTTCAACCGGCACAGCGAAGATGCTGCTTGTGTGTGTGTTGTTGTTTCTCTGTGTTTGTCTGTGCTTTGTTGCATTACGTGTGGGAGCGTTTTCATGGAAATTTTGATAATTTCCATCTCTTCAGTGGTTTTAAGCCAAAACGGTCCTGTAAAAGCACTGGCAGAGGGCTCCGCCATTCAGTCCTGATTATAGATTTTATATGACTGTCACTTAGGTTATAATTTTTCTTCTTATATAAAAAAAAATCAGTTGCAGATGTGGCCTAGTTATCCAACACATTACCTTTGTGGCCACATTACATTTAATAAATATATGTTTTAATTCAAGTTTAGGGAAAAGTGAGGACTTATGCAAAGGAAAGTGTGCAGAAAGCCTGCATTCATCTGACTGTGTTCAGTTTATCTCTGATTATTTCATGTTTAGTGCGCAGAGATGCAACAGGAGCAACAGTGGAGGGACTGAAAGAAGAACGAGATCATAAAATAGAGCTCTCACTGTGCCAGAAGTCTTCTGACTCGCCCCCAAACAATAAAAAAGTGCTTTTATGTACAGATGTCCAACACGGATAAAGTTCTGCCGGAAAGCAAACACGGCTGAAATGTCATCAGCATACCTGAGTGTCTGAGCTGAACGACTGTTGAGAAGTCAGTCAGCAGCTCGGTGATTCACAAGCATGGCATCATCTTAATGAATGCACCCCACCCCCCCCCCCCCCCCCCCCTTTCCTCTCCTCTTTTTTCCCCTCTCCTCCCTCCCTCTCCTCTCTCTTTTCTGGCCAGTGGAAATGTGCGTGTGTGCAGATCTTGAGTGCAGTCTGTAATTTTTGGCTGTGGTGGAGGGCCTCAGCTCAGCCTCAGGCTTCAGGGTTTGCTGCTCAGCCTCAATCACGTCACATGAAAAACTGCTGAGAGCGAGCGGGTCTCTTTCTTCCTGTGTGTGTGTGTGTGTGTGTGTGTGTGTGTGTGTGTATTTGAACAGTAAATGAAAGATGGTTTATCCTCCACATCTGCCTGTCCCTGCCTGTCTGTCCTATGAGTCTGTCTCCTTCTGTTGCTCTCTTTTGCCTCTTATTGTCCATCTGACTTGAGTGTCTGTCTGTCTCTCCATCCGCCTGTGCGTCCCAGTGATATGTGATAGCAGCAGCATGCCGTACATGGACCGGCTGAACCGTGTATGCGGCTTCCTGGACATCGAGGAGAAGGAGAATAGCTCCCGCTTCCAGAGACGATACTTCATCCTGGACACACAGGGAAATGCTCTGCTGTGGTATATGGACAACCCTCAGGTGCTCCACACATACATGCATGACACCAACTTGCACAAACAGCAAGAGGAAGTGAAATTGACCAATAGGAGACGCATAACCTTGGACTCTGAGCCAATGACGGGTCTGTGTGTTTGTGTTTCTGCGTGCAGAACCTGCCCAGCGGAGCAAGCTTTGTTGGCAGCCTGAAGCTAACCTACATCTCTAAGGTAAACCGCCGCCTGCCATTTCACTTTGCTGTGGGTTGTAGTTGCATAATGTCCCATGAACTCCACGCATGTCTGAGCGGCGAGGACGCAGGAATTCGCAGTGCGCACAAATAGAAACATGCAAATAGGGTGCACAGATAGAGCGGATCGGAGTTATCTGTAACTCTAGTTAACGGTCACATGCAGAAGCAGACTTTGTGAAGTTTTCCAGATGTCAGCGCTCGCTGAGCTAACCAGAGATAATGACATCTGGCTTGACTGCACTGCTGCGCTGACAGCTCCTCCCAGGACACTCAAAGAGACGTCAAAGATATGAAATGTTTCTCCTCTCCTCATGTCTTCTATCCTTTCCTTATATCTCCTCCTTTCCCTTTTTCTTCTCTCATTTTCTTAAGTTTCCTCTCCTTATGCCTCCTCTCCTAATTACTCATCTACTTTCCTTATGTCTCCTCTCCTTTCCTTATGTCTCCTCTCCTTTCCTTTTGTCTCCTCATCTCATTTTGTCTCCCCTTCTCTCTTCTCCTTTTTCCTTGTCCTTTACTTCATTTTGTCTCCTCTCCTTTTGTCTCCTCTCCTTCTGTCTCCTCTTCTCTCCGATTGTCTCCTGTCCTTTCCTTTTGTCTGCTCTTCTCTCTGTTCGTCTCTTGTTCCCTTCTTTTGTATCCTCTTCTTTTGTTTTTTGTCCCCTCTCCTTTTGTCTCCTCTCCTTTGGTTTCCTCTCCTTTTTTTTGCTGCTTCTCTTTCGGTCCCCTCTACTTTTGTCTCCTCTTCTCTTCTTTTGTCTCCTGTCTGCTCCCTTTGTCTCCTCTCCTTTCGTTTGTGTCTCCTCACCTTTGATCTTTGTCTCCTCTCCTTTCCTTTTGCCTCCTCTTCCCTCCTTTTCTCAGGTGAGTGAAGCAACGGCGAAGCAAAAGCCGAAGACCGAGTTCTGCTTTGGTGAGTTTTTTCAGGGAAACACTGAGTCGGTTATGCAGTCGTGCACAATGGCATTAATTTTATTTACACATGTGATTAAATGACATAGTGCTGTTATGGTGGATATTCATAGAATCGGTGTCTATTTTTGTAGTCATAAATGCAGTTTCGCGGCGGTACTTCCTCCAAGCCAACGATGTGACTGACATGAGGGACTGGGTGGCTGCTCTCAACAAGGCCAGCAAGATCACTGTGAGTGCAACACACACACACACACACATAATATTATAACCAGATATCTTTGTCTAATGTGTCGTTAGAACGAGCGGAGTTAGCAGGTATTGATAAGGGATTTGTTTCCACCTGAGTGGAGGAAGCTCCAGTTTGCAGTGGTGTGGCTGAAAGCAGTTTGGTCCGGGAGGACGCTGCCCACAGATACCCTCTCACATACTTGGTGAACGAGGAAACTGTGAATGTGCATGAATATGAGCGATAACACGCACGTCACTGTGGTGGAGGTGTCAAAACGCTATTGTGAGTGTGTAATTGAACACGGCTTGTACATTCATTTTGCACATTTGCATGCTATTTGTGTGTTTGTGAGACAGGCAGATGTCTCATGACGGCAGATGACGGAAGAGCATTTCTCTTCTTCTCTCACCTGCAAATTGACACAGGAAGCAGCACTTCACTCTCTCTCTTTCATTTCCCCTTTGATGGGAGGGCTTCTCTGCTGCCTTTTCTCAGCTTCCTTGGCAGTCAGTAAACTCAATTAAAGCTTGTGTAAAAAAAAACTGTCTTAAAGCAGAATGTACCTGATGCAGGAATGAAAGTAAAGCACTGAGTAATAAAATTCACATAGACACTTAGAAAGGATAAAAGCCCTTCACATGACATTTCTATTATTAATTTGCTTTCTCCAGACACGTTAGAGGGTGGAAGTGTTTACATATTTGCCATTTATTCTTTATCAAGGTTTTTTCTTTCGCAGTTTCTGCATTATTGGGCGTTTATATCATTAAAATACAGACAGGAAATCTCTGCTGCACCTTTTAGATCACCAGGACGTCTCATATCATTTATTTTTAGCATTTGATTCATTCTAGATATTTTCTTTTGCTAGGTCTTTGTGGATTTTTCACCTCAGGTTTACACACTTTATCTGTATGCATATAGTTCATATTTAAGGTGCATCAGTGGCCTTTTATTTTACTTTGTTTGATTATGAATGCTGTTCATGAAATAACAGTCCAACAACTGTTATAGAAATGTTGCAGTTGAAGTTTTGTTTGCATTTCTCAATGAAACCAGTGACCTGTGTGAACTCACAAGCTTGCTTGTGACTGCTGATGCTGCGCTCACCGGCTGCTTTTTGCAGTTAACAGAAGTTAACGGCTCATTGCTTTTGTGGAGGCACAGTAGTCGTTACCTTGGCAACAACTTCCCCTCCTTGGGGTCATGTTAGAACATTTAATACAATCAACAAATGTTTACACTTGTGTTACATAGAGTAAATATAACAATTGCAATGTCTTTTACCGATCACAATAGAATGACATCAAAACCAAACATGACATGTTAAGACATTAAATATAAAAATAATAATAATAATAAGAAAATCACAGAATACCGATTTCCCTTGTTGATTTTGCTTGCCTTTTTTATTTTAGAAAAACCTTTTTAATTGTTGCTTAAAACCTTTTTAGCTACATTTGTCTTATATAAAGTATCACAATAGAATGACATCAAAACCAAACATGACATGTTAAGACATTAAATACAAAAATAATAATAATAATAAGAAAATCACAGAATACACATTTCCCTTGATGATTTTCCTTGCCTTTTTTAGAAAAAAAACCCTTATTAATTGTTGCTTAAAACCTTTTTAGCTACATTTGTCTTATATAAAGTATGGTAGACTATTCCTTTGACGTATATCTAAACTCACATTGTTGTCCTTTCTTGATCTCTTTGTTTTTTCCAGGCTAGTTAATGGATTGTAGCATAACCATCTGTTCACTGGTTTGTGTCAGGTGCCTGGTAAAGGATGTTAAAATTAAAACGCTTAAGCAACCGCACAAACTGCGTTGGATGCTGTCATGCAGAACACATTACAGTTGTACTGTTGCAGCATGGAGACTCCCAGTGGGACTGAAACCGCTGACCCCTGGAAATTAGTAGCAAACTTTACCCTCTAAGCTCTGCTTGTTAATATCATGCTAGTTAATGTTATCCAACCCTTTGCTGTGCTTGCAGGTTCCTAAGTCTGGCCCCTCTGATACTCAGGTGGGGAAGAGACAGCAGGCCTACAAGACAGAGATCATCGGTGGCGTGGTGATGCAGACTTCCATCCAGGTAATGAGAAGGAAGCTGTGGTTACTATGACGATGTTAAATTGACACGGATGATGCTGGCAGGCAGGATTTGCGTGAATGAGCGTTGTTGTTTTTCTGTTACTGAGCTTGCTCTCTGCTTCCAAAACCACTTTGTGTGTAATCTGGTGTGTTTTGAAGACGGCGGTTAGGTGATTGTTACAGTGATACTGAAGACGGTTATGGTGATGAAATGTTTCAGAATGAGAGCGAGGAGACAGAAGGGAGAGAGAGGAAAGGCCACAGGCCAGGCGTGCTGAGGTGCGGTTACTGTGTCAAACAGGGAAATGTGGTGAGTGCCCAGCTACTTGGAACTGATTAACTCTGTTATAACTCTGTGAATAAAAAAACTGCATGTGGAAACTGAAACGTGCGTGTGTGTGTGCACGTGTGTTTCAGAGGAAGAGCTGGAAGCGGAGGTTTTTCACCCTGGATGACAATGCAGTCAGCTACTACAAGTCTGAGATGGTGAGGCAGACTTCCTCTCACATGTTGATGTTTTTTTGTGTGACTGTGCTCTTTGTCTGAATTGTGCAACATATGTCTCAGGATAAGGAGCCTCTTCGAGCTATTCCACTAAGGGACATTCAGAAGGTCCACGAGTGTCTCGTCAAGTCAGGGTGAGTCAAATGTGAATCACCAAGTTAGATTCTCCCAAAGTTTTACCTTTTCTCCATCTGTTTAGCTCTGATTTAAACATATTGGGTACAAATATTTGGATAAGAACAGATCACACTGTAAACAGATACGAACAGCATCCATGTTCATTTATTTTTTACAAACCAAAAATAGGTTAACATGGTTGATATTCAGACATTCAAGGAGGTTTTATCTGCAATTCTTTTTGATCAGTTTCCTTCAGACTTGTTGTTCAGTGCAGGATGAAGCATGACTCATGTTGCAGAGGAGCTGTTTTTACCTCATAATCAACTGATCTATGATCTGTGAAGCCTGGCACCCTGCACAACTTGACAGCGGACGGAAACTGACAGGCTGAAGTTAGGGACTGTCTCAAAAGTGCCTGCAAAATGACAGAAGATTTTCTATCTGGGCCTTGTGCTGCACGCTCTGTCTCAATAACTGTTAGGGCTCATTTTTTAGCTTTCTCATGTTTCATCTTAGTCACTTCAGACCAACTTTACATCAACCTGGACCCCCATTACTTACACAACCTCCGTTTTTAAAAAGAGAAATCACACAACATGAACCGATGCAGTTCTGACGTGTATGTTCCCACTGTTAAACCTCCCGTTCTGCTTCCATGAACAGTTACACAGCTTATAATAATTTAATTAAGTATATACTTACTATATATATATACATACATACATACATACATATGAAGTTTAAATGACAAAGAGCAAAAATCTGACCACAGAAAATTAGGCAGTCTTGACAGTAGAAAAGAATGGCTGGTCATTCACATCTGTATAAATACAGATGTGAATACCGACATTTTTGTCTGAAATTTAGTATATCTGCAGTACACTATTTCTACCAAGCTGTCCCTTTAGCCACTGTTTAACCCAGTATGATAATTTTCCTCCATGTGTGTCCATCAGGGATCTCCTGCTGAGAGACAACCTGTTTGAGATCATCACAAGCTCCCGAACCTTCTACATTCAGGTACAATGCTGTACAATTACCTGTTATACCAACCAATGAGAAGCTTCGTTCCTCACAGGCTTTTTTAGATGTGTGAAAACATCGATTAGGTACGAGTTATTTTGTGAGTTAGTGCAGAGAGGCGCTTTATTCCCAGGTGTATCCGTCCTGATGTTTTGAGCTGTTGCTCTGTAAATGCTCTGCCACTGATGTGAAACGGGCACAGCCATCTGTAACCATAACAACAATAACATCCTGCCCGCCACCCCCCCGGGAGAACAGCTGACTGAGAGGAGGGGGGCAGATCAGATGGGAAGTGCTGGGAGAAGAGAGAGGGACTACGAGCATGAATGCTTTTATTTTTGTCCGTGCAAGAAAAAAAAAGGAAGCAGGACAGATATTTAGTAAACTGAAACAAACAACATATAAACAAAAATAGATTTAAAAGAGACCGTTATCATAGCGGAAGAGCATAAACCCAAGACCAACATCAAAAGTAAAGAGTCCAAAATGTATTTATTATTAAGTTTATGTATATGCAGTCTGAACAAACTTAGAAGTGACATAAAATGCTCATAAAAATCTCTACATTTGCTTGTTCTGTCTCACATATAGATATTTAGTTGAATATCAAAAAACTAGCAAATCTTCACACTTAAGAGGCTCCAACCAGTTTGTCTTAATCACACTACAGAGAGTTTTTAAACTGATTATGAGATGGACAAAATGATTTACGACACGCAGACCAGAAGGGCTGAAGTTTACATTTTCCCAGGCTAGGCTGGGCAGCGAGTAGGCCGTCAGGCCGTAAAAGGAAGCAGGAGATTTTTTCTTTAGAGAGTTTTATTTTTGACGTTATGTTTAGTGGTTACGGCTGATACTGCGGCAGGATCATCAAATAGAAATAGAAAAGAACTGACTGAAGGACAAAAAAAATAGCTGAAAGGGACAGTGACAGAGCACGAAAATACGGGTCAGCCTCGGTCAGCCATTCAACAGGTGAAGGGAACTGTGGGATTTGGAAGGATTTGAAACCGATCCCCTGTTCCTCCCATCTGAACCTGTTCGCTGTAGGCTCACATGTTCCCCAGGTGTTGAACAGTGTTTAGACAAAAAATTATTCAAAATAAGTTGGGTTTTTCTTTCATTCGCTTCCAACACAAATGCAGGTGATAGCAGGTCAAGATATTACAAGCTGAGGCGGTGCAAACACTACCACTTTTGTCCACAGGGGTCGCCAAAATCAACATAAAAATCAAAGTTCCTTGTAGTTACTTTTTTGGTGGACAAACTACGTAATGCTAACAGTTTATCTTATAGCTTCATATATTTCTTTGTCTGCAGTTGTCGGCTGACATATACTGTACACAGATATTGGCATTCTGATATATTATTCGGGCTCTGGAATTCTGTATTTTCTTTCGTGTAAAAGCTACTCACCCTTGAACCTCAGTGTTGTTTCATGCTGATGATGTAAATCTTTAAAAAGCAGGTCACAAATATATTATTTCATTTTTTAAAGTGTATATTTTAGATATTTGTTGGGCACTGTTGGTTTTGGTAAACTTCACTAAAAGCAGAGTAGATAGTGCCTTTGTTATGGACTATTTTCAGCAGCGGATTAATACAAATTGGTTAAATACTAAGTATTTATGATGGCAGGTATGTGAGATTGACTCAAAACAAACTGCATTAGCCAAGTTCATTGTATTGAGGGAACATTTCAATGAATGCAGCTGTATGGCCCAGTAATGTTTGTTTTTAAAAGTTGTCGGACAAGTTTTTGTGACTCAGATCAGTGAGCTACATCAGCTCTGGCTACACAAACAATACTTGCTAGCAAGATGAATTTTTTGTTTGGTTTTTGTCTTGTCACGAGTTTTGTTGCCAATAAGACGAATATGGATTATTGATTAGCAGCTATTAGACAATGTGACCCAGTACAATAGAACAAACCATGGCAGTAGCTCACGCAAGGTTTTATCTTCTGGTAATGTTTCTATATAGACAGACTCTCCAGACGAGATGCATGGCTGGATCAGGGACATTGAGATGAAGATCCAGGACTTCAGAGGTCCCCCTAAGGTAACAGCAACTTTTGTCTTTCCCAAAATACCCTTCAATCCTTTCTCTCTAGATGCTCCTGGAGAAGGGAAACTCGGATCAAAAGGATGTGATAAAGGCTGATGGTGTGTTTCTCTCTCATTGCAGGGTTCCTCATTTAAACGTGCATCCTCTTGCTATCGAAGTCACAACGCCTCCTCTGCGTCTCGAGGTCAACAGGGCGATGAGCGCAGACCTGCGCTGGTCAAGTCCTGCTCCGTGGCCCCAGGATGGCAGCCCTGGATGCCCGTCCCACCGTGTGAGCCGTCCATCCTGGGTGCAGAGGACGACGATAGTGCTTTCAGCTCCGTGCCCACCTTGCCCTCTCTCTCCTCCTCCTCCACCTCCTCCTCCACCTCGTCTTCCTCCAACTCCCTCTCCACCCCGACCCCTTGCCCCACCGTGCCTCCAGCAGCTTCAAGCAGCGGGCTGGGGATCCTCACGGCGTCCGGAGACATGGCCAGCGAGCGTCGGAGGCACCGCTCGCAGCCTCAGCCTCACACCGGCTGCAGCTTCCCCTTTAGCCTGGACGACGACAGCATCCGCACCACAGACGTCTAGTTCAGTGAAGTGGACTTAAGTGTTGGTACCTGCTTTAAAATGAATGTGACTGGTAATAATAGTATTCCCTGCTAATGAAGTGACACTGTGACCATCTGCCTCAATGCTATGACATGATATTGGGGCCCCCTGCTGGTCTTCTAGCTGTATTGTAGACGAAGGCTGCACCCAGCTGGAAGGGGCGCGAGGGGCGCAGCGTTTGTTGTTGACGGGACTGTGAAGAAGTACGATGGAGTGTTTTTAGTGCAACTTCCTCTGAAAACTTGAATAATATCATTATTAATTGTTCTTGCAGACAAATGATGGCACATGCGTTCCACCTGTTGCACTTGTCTCCCACCAGAGATGTAACTCTGTCATCACAGACATGTCTTCACCCCTGCTAGAAGTATTCCCAAACAAGTGTTTAAAGACATTTTAACACATTCATATCCATAATTTTTATATTCCAGCTTATATTCACTAAATACTTTAAAATCATTTTTAGTTTCTTTTGAGTCCAGCAGTGTTTTTCCCCTCTTTCTTCCTGAGATGCACAGTTTGTAAAAAGCCACACACCAACTTACCTTCATTAATAATTAACACGTATTTTATTACTAACATCTAATCAGGTGTGTGTGGGGGAAAGTATCCTGTAGGTCTCGTAAAAAAGGTACATGCACACGCATGACTGACTGAGGGCTCCTCTGCTGTTGGTTCAGCTGGTGCAGACAGAGAACACGGAGTCAGCAGCATCTTTTACGTGTTCGCACTATGTTTCACACAGGAGGTTTTTAATACTTGGCTTCAAGATCAATTGTCAGTAAACTGTGACTCCTTTGAACAGGGTACCATAATAATACAGCCGTGTTTCAGTGGTACTCGTTAGTAGAATGTACTGCCAGCATCAAAGTACAGCTGATCAGCTGGTTGACTGCTTTGTAAATGTGATTTTCTTACTGCAGCATTATGTGGGGAAAACGTGCCACTACTTCTGGTAATTTAATTGTAATTCCGCACTTTGCTTTTCTCATTTGTACTTGTGTTTTTTTTTTGTCACAGCTTTCACAGCAGATATTGCAGCTTCCTCTGAGAAGATGCCTCAGATACTTTGTGTTGTTACACCAGTAGTCTCAGGCCCTCTCGGGCTCACCTCAAGGCTTCATTGATGTGGTACCATGTTCGTGTCTATTTCCGTTTTCTGAAGCTGTGTGCACTCGTCTGCCTGCGTATAATGTTAATTTTCTTTCTTGTACATTAAATGATGCTTTTTATTTGTCTTGCTTGATTTGTCTTTGATCAGCTGTTGAAGTTCATAGTTGGTTTCAGTTTGACTTTTCACGCTCTGCCATCTAGTGGCCGACCAGGCAATCTACATTTTGCACCAAAGATGGCACAAACTAACTTTGAAGAGTTTCTTAAATTGTCTTTTGATGTCAAGTGATGGCAGCGAGACTTTTAAAGTTTTATCTGTGTTTTCTCTTCAAAGTGCACAAATGTCCAACTGCCAGACATACAGAGGGTCACGGCCGACGTATTTGACCTTTAACACTGTAACCTTAAACACATGCACGCTATGTAGACACAAACACAAGCATGCACACCCATGCACATGCAAATCTAGTGCCCAGAGGCTGCGTTAAGTGAAGTGTTTCACACGTCCAGTGCAAAGGTCCATTAGGTAAAACGCCTAAAGCTGTGTCCTGACCTCCGTCCACTTCCCCGTCCGCCTCACAGTGCAGCTGTGCGGCTGCAGGCCCGGCCAGAGTAAAGTGTCTCCACTGAACGGTTTAAATTGTGTCGGTAGGTAAAAAGGCCCTGAGTGCCTGTGAAATGTCAGCTGTGTTTAAATGAGTTTTCAGTCTGTTAAAGACAAACCTCCTCTAGGTCCTGAGAGAAATTCAAGCAGAAACATGTGGCAGGGCCAGTGGTGATGGAAGTCAGGCTAGTTTAAGGAAAGGAAAGATGGGGATGAGTCTGTGTATTTGTGTAAAACAAACTCTTCTCACTTTTGGCCTGTTAAAAACCAACTAAACTCTGATCTAAAACATCTCACCAGTATAATCAACTCCTCTGGTGAGCTCCTCATCACTCTATTTGAAGTTGTTAACAGCTTGTGTGTGTGCACACAGAAGCAATAAAGAGGTAAAGGTCTAAATATGTCACACTATATAAGCCTTCCAGGTTGAATTTTTTGCACAAACATAACGTAAAGGTCAGGTAGCACTTCAGTTTGACGCCTGTGAGTGACAGGCAGCCTGAGGGCAGACAGACACACTGCTCCTCTAAATGTTAATGTTCCCACATGGATGACTCTGCACCAGACTGCTCTGCGCCCCCTGGTCTCATTACACTCTGGTGATTTTAGATGTTACTCCTGAGTACAGTTACTGCTGGCGAGTTATGTGTATATGATGAAGGCAACTACATGAGTTTTGTTTGTTCCTTTTGGCCTTAATCACAACGATTTCTTTGCTCTACACCGCTGCACTGTTTCTCCGTTTGCAGAAGAAGGCCACCAGAGGGCGCTGCAACACATCACTCACCACACTGTCAGAGCGCGCGCAACTAAAGATGTCATGAGCTCATAAAGCAGCCCTGCCCGCTTCCAAACACTCACATTTAAACCCAGTGAAAATAACCATAGAAGCCATAATCGCTTTCAAAATAAATCCCTACATAAAAGCATGACAAAAACGGTGACTGGAGGACGATACGCCAGCGGCTAAACACTGATAAAATACTAAGTTTCCTGTTTCTTCTTGACGCTCCTGTGATTTTACGCATCTACGCCTCCTACGGTTATTTGGCCTTCAAAATAAAAGTCTGGCTTTATGAGAAAGAAGTTCAGAATCAATAAACATTGATTGATATTTTATCCGATTAAATATTGTTGACTGTTAAATCAAAAAGCATGATCATTTGGAGTTAGTGAGCTGCAATCTAGAAGTTTTGTTTAGTTATATTGACAGAAGTATCATTATCAATTAAGTGGTCTCAAGCTATATTATCTTTTTTTAGTGATCTAGAAACTTATCAGTTGTTTATATGTTGTAAAATCTTTCCAATTGTTTTGTAAAATAACCATCAAGTCTATTGGATACTACAGTCAGAGACTGTTGCTGAGAGTGTGGGAGAGAGAATTTAAGTTTAATTTTCATCTCAAGTGACTTTTTCCATCCAAAAAAGGAGATATGATAATAATATTAATACAATATAATAATAAACTTTATGTACAGCTCCTTCAACAAAGTTACAAAGTGTTTTACGTGGTTGAACCAGGATTCAGACATAAATGGTGTTCAAGTCAGGAGTTCTGAAGAGAGCTCACACATACATGCCAATCAGCTGATACTGTTTGATCAATATGATCAATGAATATATTAAATGTTTGGGAGAATATCACTGGAATACAGCTCATACTTTTCTTTTCTTTTTTTTAAATATGATAACAGCTACTTTTAAATTTAATTTGGCTAATTTGTCAGAGTGAATAACTACAGATTTTTTTGTATGTTGAGCTGTCTTACCTTTGAGCTGATGTGAGATATGTAAACCTCCACAAAGTGATCTGATCTGAAGGCGAGTTCACAACAAATCAGACTTCAGAGAAGAGTGTAACATTTATTCTTTTAAACCTTTTTGTGAACAGGATTGGTTCCATTGAGGTTCAAAAATCTTTTTCAAAGGAGCCCTTGCCAAGACAGGCAGCAGCACAACATGAAATATAAAAACAAGTAAGTAAACAGTGTTTAACATCCAAAGGAACAAAGTGCAGTATAAGTCATGCATCCAAAGATTTCAGCTGAAGCACAGACACCCCAACAACTCTGTCTGCATGTCTTTCCAAACAGATTCAACTAAGCCTGTGCAGAAAGCAGAGTCACCCTAACATGTGTAATATGAAGTCATATTAATGTAGAACAGGTTTTCCTTCATCTGGCCTCAGAGGCCCCCCTCTGGACCCCTGCCAAACCCCCACCCTCCGCTGTTCCCACATCAGACCACCTTACAAACTGGAGGTTGAGGGGGGGTGGAGGGGTTGGAATGTATTTTGCCCTGTGTGATGTGATTGTTTGCAGAGAAATGGGTTGACCTTGCCCTCCAGTGCCACACACACACGTACACACTCGCTCTGGCCGAGCTGGAGGTGTGTGAGACAGACCTGCTGAGTGCAGGAGGTCTGGGACCCCGTCACCACTTCCTCCAGACAGAGAACAGAGGATCCAGTCAGCTGAAGCCAGGATGGGACAATAATGAGCCGTCCAGCCACCGCCGCCACCTCATTCCAGGTATTATTGAAACCTTCGCCTCTCACTTTTCTTCTTCTCTGGCAAGTCCGTATGAAAAGTTATAGTAAAAAAAGCAATACCCAATTTGAAATTTAAATTAATTACTCAATATTTCAAGATTTAAATGAATGGTGCTAAATTAATGTTCTTAGGTAAATCCTAACGTTAATGAACACTGTGTATGGTGAGTATAAATACACTTTAATAGTGTTTTTGCCACTGGACTTTCCAAATAATAAATATTTCATTTAGGCAATCAGATATAAAAGGCAATAAAATATTTTGATCAGGTTTCTGATACATAAGAAAATGATGTCAATGTTTTATGGAGAATTATTTTAACTTCAGTTAAAGATTGTTTGATTTCTTAGAACTGAGTTGGTTATTTATTCGTTCCTGCTGGGGGTTGTATCTGCAAGGTAACTAAAGCTAATAAAAAAAGTTGCCTCCATCAGTGTATTTTGTTATCATTAAGAAAAAAGATGATAGATAATAACAAACAAATTAAAGTGGTCACAATTAAGTTTTAAAGTGCCTAATTATTTTGTGTTTTTGATTCCCAGATAAAAAAAAATAGCGTTTATAAAGAACAAAACAATCAGCAGCCTACATTCAGCTGTGTGTATTAATTTTATTTATTTATTTATTTACTTACTTACTTACTTATTTTTGGATTGTGCAACTTTTAAGCAACGGGAGAACTTTTACAGAACTTTTCGGAAATTGTGTATTCGATGAAACTGCCTGTCAGGACCAAACGTTTTCACACTGAATCAACGGACTGCGGCGATTTAAGTTGTGTGATTATTGCAAAATCACTCACTTTGACTCGCGACCTATTTGTTTTATATTTGGAGGAGCTGCACGTTCACATCAAGCATGTTTTTCAGAATAATATGTAGCTTCTGTACAGAACACAGTCAGTGTCCTGAAGAGTGAACGCGTGTCAGACAGGCATCTCAAATGTGGAGGTTAATTATTAATACGCGACAGCGTCTGAGCTGATCTGGGATGTGACAGCAGAGGCAAGAAAAGTTCATTCTGAGCAATATATGAAAATGAATGACGTTTTATTAAAATGAAAGTTAGTCTTTGTGCATATAAAAAGTATTCATCGCTACATCTTGACGTGACGCGTGTGTTTATTCCTTCACTCTAACCCTGTGGGTTTTAAGAGCTGCATCCAATGAGCAAACAAATATAATGACTGTGATAAACATATTTCAGATGAATTCTTCTAAACTGAATAACTTAATAATTTCAAATCGACATTAAATAAATAACATGCTGTATTTTCTCTTATTTCTTTTTTTAATTATTTAAAAATGTGTTAGGCTACATAAAAGCCATTTAAGCAAAGTCAAGGTTTGGTGCTTGTTGCTCATTTTTTTTTTCTCTGTAAGCGATTATATTAGAATAAACTTTAAATCAATAGAGGAACAGTAACTCATCTATTTTTAATATACTTTAATCTATTGTCGGTATCAGTTTCACACGCAGAGTGTGTGTTTGAAGACACATCTTAAAAAACGGCACAGACAGCGTGTCTGCGTGTGTCTGCGTGTAAATTGACAGATCGATAGGATTATTGGTAGGGTATCAAAGCAGATCGGAAACTTGATAGGTCTGTATTTTTGCACACACACACACACACACACACACACACACACACACACACACACACGCACACACACACACACACACGGGGATCCTGTCTCTCCCAGCGGCAGCGCGCGCTCACTGCACCACCCGCTTGTCGCGCTTTGCCGGGGAGGCTGTGCACCGAGCTGCCGGTAACCGGTGGTCTGTCATCGGGAGATCTGATATTTAACACGGTAAGAGCCGCAGTTGTGGACGCTTTTGGAAACAAAAAGTGGGCACATGCAGATGCGCAAAACCGGGCCACATTTACGCACATAAAATCCTGAGAGGCTTTAATATTTAATTTAATTTGCATACAGTGTTTATGTTCACATTTTATATAAATACATGTTTTGTGCTTCGATTTTTATATATATTCAAATTTTAATGTATCTATACAGGCTACAGTAGTTTCCGTTTGAACCTGTGTCGGAGGCTGCCTGCTATAAATCTCGACACATGCCGTTGTAAAAGAGATATAGTCAACACCACAGACTTTTGGTGGAAATTAAATCAAAAATAACCAAGAACTGGTTAATGATGCATCAATCTGTCCGCAGACACTCTGGATAAGCAGGCTGCGGTGGATGAATGCAGGAATGCAGTAGAGGAGAAAGAGAGGGCGCAGTATTAGAAATCGGTTCCAATGGGTAACGGAAGGATCCAGCACGTTGACCTCCCGGTGACCCGTTCACCTCTGAACTCTGGATGCCTCCGGTGATCAGGATCTGCAGTAATCCAGTCAAAGTGAAGCGCGCCCGCGTCGCCCCGCTGCTGCGGCTGCCGCTGCTGCTGCCGCGAAAGGCCTGTGTCTGGATCTATACCCCGCTATGAGTTAATATGCATGTGTCCCTCATGTCATTTTAGGCCTGTGGCGTTAAAAAAATTAATCGGAAATGCACAAAGTAAATCAACGTCACATTTGGGTGTTTTGATAGTAAAAAGTTCCAGTTGTGTTTGATAAAGACACTGACATGAATTAGCAGCCTGTTACTGCTGCTGTTCAGCGCCCTGGGCCACAAATAAATCCTGGCATTCGTTATTAGACGTCTTCTTTCAGTCTGTGGATTGGAGATTAATTACAGTGAAATTAGGGTAAAAATCCCTGCTTTCCTCTTTTTCATTTCCATCCTAATGTGACCTATGGTCGTCCTCCTCTCATATCAATGGCCTAAAGGTTCAATTAGTGCCATGTTGTGCTGCATATAACGTCGTACAACAATGTCACTTTCTCTGACTTTAATAACAATAACAAGTTTCTCTGATCGATCAGGACAGGTCGATGGATCATTCAGATTTTTATCCGGGAAGAAAAGGAGTCAACGGCTATTTTGGGGTGTGTGTGATGTGACCAAACAGAGGATTAACTTAAACAGTGACAAATTACACAACAGACAGTTAATATGAATTTAAAAATAAATCACCTTCGACCCCAATTGCGCGTGCGTGTGCGTAAGTCTGTGCGCGTGTAGCCCTACAATGGTGTGTGTGTGCGTGCGTGCGTGTGTGTGTGCGTGTGTGATTGGCCAGGGTCGCAGCCATGGATTGGGCTGCAGATACCGATGCACCGTGCAGACCTATGGGAGCGCAGGGTAGGCAGAAGGGGGAGGGCAGAGTGTCTGAGGCGGACTCCATTTGTAATGCAGGGTCTGATGAGCGGGGTTCAGATCAGGGCTGCCACTGAGTCCGCGAGGGCAATAAAGAGAGAGAGAGGCGATATAAATGAGGAGGGAATTACATCCGCTTTGAACGGATCTCAACCTCCGCCGCGGTGACGGGAGGCAGCGGAGCGGACGAGCCGCGGTCTGCGCGCAGGGAGACCCACACCGGAGCGAACAACATTACAGCTCTGTACAAGGATCGTGGTGGATTTTTGAGAAAAAAGACGCCGCAACATCTGGACAGTTGGATTTTTAAATAATAATTTCGCGGGAAATCAAAGCAAGCTCCAAAAACACGCGAGCAGGCTGCAGAGCGCGCAGGAGCAGGATGAGCGTGTTTTCAGCAGGGGGAGCAGAGCAGTGCGTTTGAGGTAAAGGCCCTCGGGGAGACCGTCCAATATATATATATATACACACACAAACACAACAAAAACACACACGCACATGCCAGACACAAGCTGTGGTTATCTTATTTGATGTCAGTGATATGCATTTAAGAGCCGTTTGCGTTTTTAAACAGCATAGGCTGGAGTTTAACACACCGTTCAGCTGGTCACACACTGTGGAACTGCATGCTCCAATTATCATCACGCATTAAGGCTGAAATAGAAAATATGAATATTAATTAATTTAATATGACACTGTAGTCACAATACAGTCTGGAATCTGGATGCTTAATGTCACTTAAACATGCAATAGCAAGCTGTATCCTTCATCCTTCCTCATAAACAATGCTAAAGTTCAGGTTCATGCATATTTAATCTCCTTTTGAGGGGAAGGCTGTAATTAGGTTATTGGATCAGTTACAGTGTAAGTCAGTGTGATGGGATGCATTATCATTCATTATCATTATCCTTGTGCTGTTGTGCAAAGAGAAGACCATAATTTGTGGTTCTCAAGATCAAGGGCCAATAAATCTGTGTCCTCTAACAAAGACAGTTCCTCGACAAATATCAGCTGTCCAGCAGTTTGCGCCACTGATTGGCCTTTGTGGTTTTCAGTTGGGATATAAGTGTTTTTTCTCTCGAGTGCAAATATGTAATTTAAAATATTTTTAGGAGTTTAGACTGAGACTGACTTTAATTTGCACAGACAGGGAGGCTTCAAATTATATTCCTTGTAGGTAATTAATTAAAATATGAAATGTTCAGTGAAACCACGCACTCAGCTCGTTGCAACAGAACAATTTCTTATCAGATGTTTTACATTGGTAAAAGGGGCATAATACTAACCTGTGTGCGTGTGTGTGTGTGTGTGTGTGTGAGAGAGAGAGAGAGAGAGAGAGAGAGTGAGTGAAAGAAAGAAAGCTGAGATTTTTGTTTATTTTTGTGTAATGAAGCAGCAGCTTACATGCAGTAACATGTGAGAAGGTGCTCGCATATTGCAAACCATCATGCAGAGAGCAGATCCTCATCATTCCTGTACGAATTTGATGTGTTTGATTATATGTGTGTGTGTGTGTGTGTGTGTGTGTGTGTGTGTCTCAGTGGGATATGGCAAACGGAGGGGACCAGTTCGGTCTCGCAGAGCGTCCGGACTCGGACTGCATGGATTCCCCAAAAGAGACCAAACAGGAAGCTCACAGCTACACCTTAAAGTCTCCAGCTTCACCGCAGACGGCGTCCAGCCAGCAGGCACCGGCCTGTACCGCGGATCAAAATGTAAATATTGATGATCAATTATTGATTTGAACTAACAACTTTTATTGATGCAAAAATATTCCCCTCGCCTTTTAGTAATTGTGAGTTGAATTTACCGTCGATTAGTCTTACATCGTGAACCACTGAATTATTATTTCATATATACGAATCTCTATGCAATGACTATGTAAATGAATTGTGAAATCTAATGTGATAACTGTACAGTGTGTCCATGTGTGTTCTGCAGTAACTTCTCCTCCTCAGTTGTAGTGAGCTCTGTTTATATTCTGTTGTAGGGGATGGAGGGAATCAAAGTTTTCCTCCATGACAGGGAACTTTGGACGAAGTTTGATGAAGTGGGGACTGAAATGATCATCACCAAGGCTGGAAGGTAGAAAGAAAACATACTGTTCTTCAACATCTGTTGACTGCAGGTTTTTGACTTTGGGGATATTTAATTTAACTGTTTTTTAATGCCTTTGATAAAACGCCGTTGGGGGGGTTGAAAGATTTTTTGGCCTAACAATACTTCATGTCGCCAGAGCCGCGTGGAGACGTTTTGTCTCAAAGGGCTGTTCATTTTGTTATGTAACTTGAGGTATTTTATCATTTAAATCCGTGTGTGTTGGCAAGTTAACGCCGATATTTTTCCTGGCTGTGTTCCCTGTAGGAGGATGTTCCCCAGCTACAAGGTGAAGGTCACGGGACTCAACCCAAAAACCAAGTACATCCTGCTGATGGACATCGTGCCCGGGGATGATCATCGCTACAAATTTGCAGACAACAAATGGTTCGTGTGTCACAACATTTATACATTAATTTAGATTAAGACCCCAAATCTTCAGAGAGGTGTAGGATGTGTGTGTGTTAATTAATACATAAATAGATAATTAAATAAAAAGATAGAGAAAAAGTAGAAATTAATCATATTCCTTATTTTTGATATGTGAGCAGCCACATTTTTACATTAGTAGTCCGAGCCTAAAACGTCTGTAAACCGACGTCTACGCCGCGCTGTGGTGGGTTTCCCTCCTCTTCATCGCCGCCTGTGCACCGCGTAAAGGTCGGGTCCTTCTTGCAGACTGGGATGGCCTAGTTCCCTGTGTTTCCCCCCGTGACTGCCCGCAGGTTAAATCAGAATAAGACGGGTTCACCGGGCGGACAGACGGCACAGACCGGGATTAAAGTCTCCCATTCAACTGTGTACAGTGCTGCGGGGGAAATCCGAGCAGACCGCTGAGTCCACGGTGAGATCCGTCAGTGCTGCGCCTCTTCAGAGCATCACACAGTCGCTTATAACGGTGAAAACAGGAGTCTGGAGGAGGCGCTCGGTGTTTAGAGACAAATGTTGGGTGGGGGGGTTCGATCCCCTCAGCAGGCTGTACATTTGTTTCCAAAATATCACACCATTTTATTTTATTTTTCATTTCATTTCGTTTCGTTTTAATTAATCTTTGTCATTTTTGCCAGGTCACGTCATGTGACCTTTATGCCTCGCAGACTGAGAACACAGGCCAGGCTCCAGCAGCTCAGCAACACAGGCTGTGTTCAACACAGCCCAAGGCCTTTATTCTTCTTCTTTCATGTCTTTGGTTATATTAATTATTTAGATTACAGCACCCATTGGTTATTTTCAACCCTAATTAGTTTTATTAGTGACGTGTCAAACGTCAGATGTAAAACTCGCCTGTAGCCGAAACCTTTAACACATTGATTAAAAATTAATGCGCTGAACGAAAATCGCCACTCAAACAGGTTGGTCCTATTTTTACTGTCTGCTCCTGCATGTTAAAAGAGAGAAAATAGGCCATAGCTCATAGGTGAAATGGTTAAATTCGCACCTTTCTTGGTCGTTTGTGGTCCTTGTTGTTGTTTTAGTTTTTGGTGATTTGAGTTTTTCGGCAGGGAGGTTAACGGCCTCAAACATTTCTCTGGCACAAAATAACGAGGCTGCAGCACTCGCAGAGGTGGCCGAGTTAATTTGGGTCTGTTAAGCTTAAGTCCAGATGTGGATATCTGTGTAAACTTCAGCAAAACAAGGTGCAGTTTGTGTTTGTCTAATTAAAGCACCGGATAGGCCTGCTGCAGCCGGCGGCAGCGCACGCCTCCTGCGCCGCGGGGCGCCGGGCAGAGCGGTGCACGGCCGGTCAGACGAACCGCTGCGACCCGCTGAGCGTCAACGTCTGACCCTTTTCTCATCTGCTGCATTTTCGACTTCTTTAGGTCGATAACGGGAAAGGCAGAGCCGGCGATGCCCGGGAGGCTGTACGTCCACCCGGACTCTCCAGCCACCGGGGCGCACTGGAGCCGCCAGCTCGTCTCTTTTCAGAAGCTCAAGCTCACCAACAACCACCTGGACCCCTTTGGACACGTGAGTCTGAACAGTAGCCAGTTTTGCTAATGTGGTGCAGAACAAGAAAAATGTTCGTCTGTTTGCGGGAGTGTGAAAATATGTTTTGCCCTTGAATGTAGATTAGTTATGTCCCTTTAAAATAACGTCATCTAACAGACAATACGCCAACGTTAAGGACACAGCTCCCCAAATGAAAATGCTCTATTGGCCACATCAAACAGCCATAATATGCTTTCGCGATAATTAACCCTGAGTGATGTTTTAAGTCTAAGAAGAACGATTAAACACAGTACAGTCACAGCTACGGTGAGGCAGGCAGGCACAGCCCGACATGCTGCTCGGTCTCCTGAATGTAACTCAGCAGACTTCACAACACGGCACAAATCACCGCCGCAGCGCCGCGTTCCTGCCGCGTCCGCCTGTCATGGCGACCCTACAGGAACAGCCCGAGTCCGTGCACGCCGCATTTCACGGCCACGGCGAGCCGCACGGCGCGCGGGCAGGTGAGCGCGTCTGCTTTCTACGCGCGCGTCTCGGTGACTGCGCGCGCACAGGAACAAACAGAAACGTAATCTTTTCAGGCTTGTTAAATTAGACGTAATGATTTCAGTGAGTCTAAAGTCCATTAGCTAATACACGTCGGGCACGTCACCGCGATTAAACTGAGCCCCCCGGATAAACAAACGCGCTCGCGCCCGTGCACGCGCATACACAGAGAGCCATGATCCAATTAAAAAACACTTGTGGAGTGGCCTGTGTCGTGGGAAATAGTTCAGATTGTGGCACGAACGCACAGACTTTGTTATAGTGTTACATTACTGGCATATCAGAGCCGAATTTAGTCATGTACAGACGTTATAATAAATAAAATGTGAGTAGGGGTTGGTCACCAAGTACACAAATCAAGAAATTACTTCACTGATTTTTTTTAAGCACACAGCATTACATGGAATTATTTTCTGGTATTTCATTTCCAGTATACGTGATCCTGTGGAGTCTGTGGTCTTATATAACCACGTTAGTTGTGGCTGAAAGACAATGGTCACAGAAGCCATATTTGATTAATGCAATGAAATTAACAGTATACATGATATCAATAATTGTTTTGTTTTAAGGTGGCATCTTTTTTGGGTCCATGCATGTTTTTGGTAACTCTGGCATAAAATTAAGACCTTTAGAAAAAAAAACAAAAACAAATAATGTAAATTTATCTCTGCACAGCTGCACAGAACTGAATCAGTATAAAATAATAAAAAAGTATAAATATATACATGTCTTATATTAATGCAAGACATGATATCAATATTTCTATTATTTCTGGCTTTTAAAACATTATATTGATTTGATTTTCCTCTTGGCTTACATCTGTTTGATCCAACTAAAATGTAAACTGTGAATATCTGTCTTAAAGGTTCATGTCATCCAAGGAATATGGTACCTTGACATAAATTGGGTTTACCCTCCACCTGGCCTCCAGGCCCAGCATCTGCCGGTGGGTTTCTGTAAACATGACAGGTCTGTCAGTCTCACCTGCTCAATCTCTCCCCCCCGTGCAGATAATACTCAACTCCATGCACAAATACCAGCCTCGTCTCCACATTGTCAAGGCGGATGAGAATAACGGCTTCGGATCCAAGAACACGGCTTTCTGCACCCACGTCTTCTCTGAGACAGCCTTCATCGCTGTCACATCCTACCAAAACCATAAGGTAGGCTTTACACAAGACACACTGCACCAAAACACTGGCAGAATATAGGAACTTAAGTGCCACTTTATGTGCTTTAGACAGCTGCCAGCTGAATCTCTTTTATAGATGAAAAAATGGAATACAAGACAAAAAATAAAATTAGATCAGGTGTTTGAATGTGTCCCTGCCTCATAATTATTCTAACAATAATAGAAATGGATATCAAAGTCTCGTATGGAGATTTGCCTTTGGTCACTGGCTACATTCAAACTTCTCTCTCTCTCTCACACACACACACACACACACACACACTCACATGCACACAGACAGACCGTTTTGTCTTTGTTTGTATGACTGTCTGTATTTTGTATCCAGAAAGTCAATTTGCATCTTCTTTGTTTATATGTCCTTACTCTGTATTTGTAAACATGTCCAAAAATGAATTATCTGTGTGTGTGTGTGTGTGTGTGTGTGTGTGTGTGAGCACGTGTGAGAGAAAAGTGTGTGAGGGTTGGCCTGTAACGACCTGTTTCTTTCCCTTGATCTTGGCTGATCCAGTTTCCTCGGCCTCTACTACAATGACAGATTGCTGAAGCTTTAAGCCGCTCTGCTGGTTAAGTTTTCACAAGATAGCTTCAAATTGATCACATTTCACAACAAAACATAAATTCCATAAATTAATAAATCTCTATAAAAACTATACATTTTCTACAAAGGTTTGCGATTGTTCTTTTTCTTATGTATTGTATATGCTGGTGGCAAAATTGCCCACTTGACAAAATTCTGCACACATTTATCTGCAGCTTCAATACGGTTTTCTTTTATTTCTTGTAGGCTATAATAAAAAGTTCACAAAAAAACACATAAAGGCTCAGAAAATAGATCAACTTTTAGGTTGTAAACAAAATAAATAAATTATTCTTTTATTTATACTGGAAAGCTGAAGTATTGTATCTTATGTATAAACTTAATAATAATTGTTAATAGGAGGCAGATGTAATTATTATAACTGTATATGCTATTAGAATGTATTTATGTATGTAAATACATATTTTGTATTTTAAACCTCATTACTTATTTATGTTATGTTTTTAGCGGTGCTGTAGTGCTGTGGTGAGAGTTAGGAGGTGACCAGTGAATTAGTTTTCAGTACACTTTTTAAAATATTTTCTCAGTCTTTACATTTGTGTAAATAAAATTGGTTAATGTGTAAAAAAAAAAATCTTAAAACTTAATATTCCCATCACATGCAGTAACAAATACTGGTATCACACTTCTATGTTAATTCCAGCAGTGGGGTATAAAAATGGGAAGTATGAAGCTGGTATTTGCTGGAGGCCGTCAGTATTACAGGCACTTCAGAGTTTGTTTGAACCTGAGCTCGTGTCAGAGCTGCAGTCCACTTGCCTGCTGCGTGATGGACACGCAGTACAGAGGTTTCCCTCCATGACATCACTGAGAAAAGTTTGAAGACTTAACATCAAAGCTCCCAGCTTTGGACCTCTAAAAGCTTTGGCCTGAAATCCTGAAACCTGGCGACTGTTTGGGTAAACAGTTTATTCTGTGTCAGCTGGCGAGGACACTGTCCGCTCCGTTAGAAACGTCAGCGGCTGAGGAATGTTGGCAGGGCAGAGCTGCAGCAGGGCCGCTTTTAACATCTGCAGGGCCTCTGACAAATAGTAAACTACTGACTTTCAGTCAATGAAAAGAACGGTTAAAAAAAGCAAGTGTGTGTGTGTGTGTGCGTGTGTGTGTGTCTGGGCCTGTGTGAAACTGTGTGTTTCTTTTGGGGCCTGTGTGTATTAAGGATTAAAGAGTTAAAGGCTTTCTGTGTTTTGTGCTCAGATTACACAGTTGAAGATCGAGAATAATCCTTTTGCAAAGGGCTTCAGAGGCAGCGACGACAATGAGCTGCACCGCATGGCCAAGCTACAAGGGTGAGTCCAGCTTCTTTGTGTGTGTGTGTGTGTGTGTGTGTGTGTGTGTGTTTCCAGTGTCTGCATGCTTGTGACAATTCATTGGAAACAAAATCTATTCTTCTCTTTGAGGGTTGTTATGATTGGCTACATATGGTCTAAGCCCTGTGTGTGTATGTGTGTGTGTGTGTGTGTGTGTGTGTGTGTGTGTGTGTGTGGAGCCAAGCCGTTTAAAGAGATGTGAGCCATTGTCACCTGAAGGTTGATCTTAGCCTGAGAGTCGTCCAGACCGTGCAGCACGAACACGAGCATTGACAGATGATATCACATTGCTGCCGGTCGATGAGACTGTCGCTGCCGATCAGCTGATGGCCCCACATGGTGTCTGTTTGCGTGCTGAACTAATCATCATTCAGGCACTGTTGTGGCAGGCAGTTTAGAGATTTTAATAAGCCAATGGCAGAGGCTGACACAGAGGGGAGGGGGAGGAAAGAGAAGGGAGGAGGGTTGCATTAAACGCAGCACCCCTGTGTTATTGTGCTGCTGTGGTTGGTGGAGACGAGAGGAGGGCAGAGAAGAGGGGAGAGGAGAGTCTATCTGAAGTGACACACGGACGGATGTTTATTTTTAGAGCGGCGAATTATCTCACACACAACAGCACCGGTTGTGTGTGTGCGTGCGTGAGTGCGCGCCAGTGTGTGTCACTATCTCAGCGAGAGTCAGGGAGATGTGGCCCGCTGTCCCCTACATACCACAGAGTTCACCGAGAGGGCAGTGTGCACAGGGAGAGATCACAGCTGAAGGGATTGAGGACGACTAAGTAGACTTGAAAGAAAAAGGAGAAGGAAAAACAGGAGCGCAAACAATACAAGCAGGCAGAATTTAATCTAACAAAAATACCTGCAGAGAGTCAGCAGAGGCGGCTTTATGCAGCACACCTGAAGCCATCAGATGGAAACCACTCCCTCTGCTCTCTCTCTGTTGCAGTAAGGACTTCCCTGTGGTCCCTCGCAGTACTGTCCGTCAGAGGGCCTGCTCCACCGGGAGTCCCTTCAGCGGTGAGGGTCGGGGTCTGCGAGGATCCCCAGATGCTGTCCGATCCCCTTACAGCTGCGAGAACAGCTTAAACAGCAGCAGCCCCCAGGAGCTGCTGAGCGCTGCCCCCGCACACTACATCCTGCCTCATCCTCACCTGCAGCACGGCCAACAGCCGCAGGTGTACCACTGCACCAAGAGGAAAGGTAGGAGGAGGCCGCGAAAAAGAATTTACTGCCTGAGTCTCATGCTGGAAAAACAAAGTTAGCTAACTCCCTGACACAGGAGTGCAGATGTGACCCATGTGTTTTAACGTTCATTGAATTACTGCAATACGTTTTGGGTTAGGGTTAGGGTTAGTTTTTTCACACACCCTAATGTTCCCTTATTTCAAGTAAGAAAATATCAATAGAGCAGCAGAAAGCAGATAATTTCTGACTTCTCCAACATGTGTTTCAGGGCCAAAATATTCATAGTGAACAGAAAAAGCAAATGAGCAAATTGAGCAAATGTCATAGCAGCTGAGTGTCTGTTTACAGGTTACATGCAATTGCAATATGTGATGACTACAAATATACTTTGCAAACTATTTTCTACGCGCATTTCAATATTGACCTCTTGCTAATGCTGTTGCTGCAGGGACAATTTTGAAATTTTGTGACTACTGTATGCAACGTGTAAGAAAAAAAGTTTTTAACATTTTTCTTTTACCGTAAAGGACCTCAAACATCTCTTCAGGTTGTTGTTAATATCCTGCTGAAATTAATGGAAGCCAGTGGCTGCCTGGGAAGTAGGAAATTAACCTAAAAACCTGATTTACATTCATTCGTGCTGCGACATTCAGTTTGTGTTTGCAAACTGTGTGTAATTAGCATTAGATTTACCGAGGCAGCAGCTGAATGAATGAATAATTTATTTTCATGTCTGGTCATTTGCACATGCTTGCATGGGTTTATTCTGACATATTAATCAACAGCTAAAAGAAAATCAGTAACAATGACTCAACTACTTTTGCACTTGACTAGGGAAAAAACTTATCAGTGTTGAGACTTATTTTAGATCATACAATAAAAAATAAAAAGTGTAATGAGGCTGAAAATTCTAAATAATTCGATTCTAAATCATTTTCCAAGGCTGCAACTAAACTCAAGCTGAGAAATATTATTTAGGTGACACTTAACTGATCACTTAACTAATCAAGGGTGCAGCTCTTGTGACAAGTAATCTGTGCTTTCAGGTCGGTGCAGCCGTTCGATTAAAAAAACATGCAGGACTCCACATGCAAAATTAATCTGAAGCAAGGCACAAAATACTTTTTAAATCTGGACTATGCTACTTGCAGAATGATAACAAGTACAGCCTATACACTTTTTAGTTAACAGGGTATCATTTGAAATGTATAATTGCTATTGCAAATACCTGTTTTAGTACCAAGACCAAAAGAATATATTTTGATTTTCTTGCTTTGAGGAAAGTACACACAGGCCTTTTTCATTTAATATAAAAACCCAAACTTCTTAAATATTAAATGTTTAAACATAATGAGCCATACAGGCAGGTATTTAGTAGTTAATGGGCTAAAATGTGGTCCTTTACAGATCCTTTAACCCTGACATCATGTGTGTACTTAAGTTAATGTCACACAGGCTCTAAAAACAGCCAACATTTAATACAGCTTTTCTTCATGTGAACATTTTGTTCTCATCTCAGCTTCTTGAACTGTTAAATGTGGGAAGTTGGAAATTCTGAGCTGGAACCAGTTTTCACTTGTCATTAAGATGAGATGGAAAATCAACACAATGTTTTCTCTCTGTCTTCCTCTGCAGTGGAGGACAACTGCTCTTCAGGAAACCGCCAACACCCGTACAAGAAAGCCTTCACTGGTAGCTCACCAAGTGAGGGCGAGTCTTACTATCACCCCTCCTCCTACCCTCCTCCTCCACCGGGCCTCTCCAACAACCCTGCCCTGGGTCTCACTGACTCCCCCTACAGCTCAGACATGGGACAGCGTCAGGCGTGCATGTTTGCCGGCTCAGAGCCCAGACTGGATGAACTCAACTGTGCATCCTGGTCATACACCTGCCCGATCCCCTCTGCCATGACCCCTATGGAACCTTACCCACCTTACACCCCTCATCCTCCCTACAGCTCCAGCCCTCAGGGCTCTCGACTCAGCACTATAGCCCACCAGAGCTCTCCGCCGCTGGGAGAACACATCACCCACGACCCTTATCAGAGCCAGAGCTCCGGACCTCCCTCTCAGAGCTCCCAAAACATTCACAGCAGGCAGCTCAGCCCTCCTCTCAGAGAGTATCCTCGCTACACGCCCAACCTGTCTCCTCCTCTCTACCACACATTAGAGACACACACACACATCAGGTGTGGAGTCCCAGAATGGAGTGCAGCCTCCTAACTGAACCAGAGGACAAACCTGAAAGACTGATTAGTGGACAGAGATTCCTCCTCTCAAATTCAGTGACCCTTCTTTCTGCTCCTCTGAAAGATCCTGCACCGCATACGGACTAAATGTGATATTACCTTTGTAAAATAATTGTGAAAAGTGTGACTTTGTGCTGTGTGAAGAGGTGTCATCTGTTATTCATGTTTCTCCCCTGTGCTGGATGGAGCAGTGGATTGTTAAAGACTGGACTTGGATATCTGTGACGCAGATGTTAAAAAAAACAAAAAAAAGTCTGAGCAGCACAATCAAAGTTGTACTTTATCATCTTTCCATAACCCAGAGACTGGTGTCATTTAACTGTTTGCACTGTGAGCCCTGTGAAGGCCAGGCCATGAACAGCGCTAGGCTGCTTTCCTCTCAATGACTCCCACCCTCCCCATTGTGAAGGATGTAAATTGTGACCCACTGGCAGACAGGCAGTAACATTTACTGACCAAAATAATCTCAGCTCTCACAGCAGAGCCTGGGGGAGGCGTTTTTTTATCTTTAGTGGAGCAAAGCACAGCTCCATGCTCAGTCTCAGTGAAGGAGAAAAGGCATGAGTTGCCTGTGTGTGCGTGTTTGTATGTAAAGCCTATGTCAGCTTAGCTCAAGGATGCCATGAGTTAATTTCCAATGAGACAGGCAGTAGTAGCTGCGGGCGCTGCACCATAGAGATAAACAGTTTGTTTAGACCACGCTACAGGCTGAAGGACCTGTAAACACTGTTTCCAGTGCATTCTGGGTAAATGCATTACTCAGCGTCATGCAGCTGTCACTGCTGTCCTCTTAGTCACCCCCAGCTGACCAATCGGCTTTGTCCGTTCGCTGTGAGCCAGCCAATGACACGCGCCTCTCTTTTATCCCGAGCTGACCAGTCAGGGCTGGAGTTCAGCATGTTTTATGTGTGCGTGTGTTGTCCCATTTTTGTTTGTTTCTGAATTATTCATGAGTCCAGTGTTGATCCTTGACATGGTAGGATTGCTCAGCAAACACAAAGAATCACAGTGCTGTAAATGTGATAATGTTAATGCACCAACTCAAAATATTCTTTTTAGTCTCTTTATTTTGAATCGAAATGCTCCCTGTCATGTCCACACAGCATTGCTCCATTAGTTGCGAGGAGAAGATCGGGTTAAATACATTTCCCTGCAGATTTGGGTCGTATTGCTCTCCTCCTTGCAGCTAAATGGAAAGAGACGTTTGTGGCACCAACCGTGCAAAATAGACGCAAGCTGAGATTTTGTTTTATTTTTGTGTAACAGAGCAGTTTTTTTATATTTTTGCCCAGGTGTTTTACATGCAGTAACATGTGAGAAGGTGCTCGAACATTGCAAACCATCAGTATGCAGAGAGCAGATCCTCATTATTCCTGTATTCATTTGATGTATTTGATTTGTGTGCGTGTGTGCAAGAATGTGTGTGCGTTACAATGAGATTTTTTATAGCCTTGTTCCTGCTAATAGTATTTATTACTCTAGATTTGTAAAGTTTAGTTTGTTGTTAACTTGTGAAACAAGACGCTATTGTTCAGAGATATTTGCTTCTCTTTGAAGGTTTGTTTCTGGTTTCACCCTCCATCTTCAAGTGGTGACAAATAGTTGTGATAAGCAAACAATATTTTCTGTTCTACGGAAATAAAGGCAGATTTATATACAAAACAGAATAAATTTTAGAGATTTTTTGCCTAAGTCAAGTGGCTGTACTACTCTTCTTTGTGATTGGACAACTCACACAGCAGAGGCAAGCCATTAACATTCCCAGTGGGTTATTTAAAGTACGTTCAGCACCTCAGGAGTGGAAACTCTTTTGCACTTTATCAGTTTAAATGCATGTATCAATATGAAGGACCTGATAACGACAGTAGCTTGCACCTTTTCCCAACTGCACAATCCTGTTCAGCAATGCGGACAGTACTGTTTAAAGAGTAACAGTGTGAACTCTGCTGTGTTATCAAGTATGAGGGACCCCGCTGTCTGTAAGCCTTGCACTCAGAGTGGTGTGGGGTGCTGGGGTGCTGGGGTGCTGTGCATACCTTGTCCGCCTCCTCTTATCTCTGACAGGTTGTTTGGCATCTCCAGTCTCCACCAGCTGGACCCCCTCACTGACAACCTGCTGCCCAGAGAGGGGTGGGGTCTGCCGGGATGCAGGACAAAGAAAGGTGGGGGTGTGCTGGTGGTCTCCCCCTTTTTCTAAGACACCCCCCCCCCTCCCCCCCAAACAGCCATTGGCCCTCTGTTTCTGTGTCTCTCGCAGCAGAGTTAACCTCTTACACCTGACACCTGCTCAGAGTTTACAACACCCTTATTTTGAAAGAACAAAGAAAACGTAACGTGCAGAGATTTATTTAGAAGGCTGTTAAATCATTACACTTCCAGCTCAGTATTTACATTTAATTGTGTAGTTATATGTCAGTTGTCAGACCTCCCTCTCTCTCCTTCTCTTTTTCTCTTTCTTCCTTTCTCTCTCTCTTTCATACACCACAAGGTCAGAGGTTAAGCAGGCAGCTCTTCAGAGGGTCTGTTCCTCCTTAACCCCTCATCTCCAGACAAACTCAGGCCAGGGTGAGGGGAGGGAGGGAGGAGGGGGAGAAAGAGTGAGGTCCCATGCAGGGGCCTCCGACTCTGAAGATGGATTGCATCGCCTCATGCTTGCTTGTACAGTAACAGAGTTCTGTGATCACCTCTGTGTGGCTGGAAGTTAGCTGGGAGAATAAAGCTTTGGCTAAAGTGGTAAAGTAATATTAAACACAGGGTGTGTGTGTGTGTGTGTGTGTGTGTGTGTGTGTGTGTAAAAGACCTTAATCCATCTGTGGAGAACTTTCTCAGACGCACTAGTCGGACAGTAGATTGATGAACCTTTGTGATCAAAGAGCCTAAGTGGTGCTTATCTTTATCTCCCCAACGCCCCCCCCCAACAACACACACACACACACCAGTAACCCCTCCGCCTGCCCTCTACATATTCTCCTTTTTTCATCCTCTTCCAAATGCACTAGTCCATGTTGGTTTCAGACACGGAGCACAGATAGCCACATACACACACATCTTTTAGACGAGACGCCACATGTTCAAACAAAAAAAGACTGACATTTTTAAATGTCACTCTCTTGGCCTGCAGACCTACTTTTCTATGGCAACTAAAGCGGGAGGGTTGCTTAGGACAGCTTGTGTTTCTGCTGTATTGTATTAAGATTGCTTCCCAGCTGCAGAGCAATTCCTCTTGCAAAGGAAGCCTTTTTAAAAGGCATCAAAGACTTATTTAAAGCTGATTTCATTACAGTCTGAACTATTGGTTTGAATATATAAATGTGTATTTGGAGTCTCTTGCAGGAGACTGAGAGGCATTTGCGCGATGTCTTGCATTAGTGATGCCATTTTGTGAGGAATAAGTGGTCTGAGATTAAGTGTAATTGGTAAAGTTGATTATGGTTGGTCTCTACGGGTCTGATGGTGCTCCGTCTCTGTGGCAGTGAAGGGCGACAGCGTGGCACAAGTGAAACAGCTGTTACACTGAAATGCCACAGAAAATAGAGATGCTTGGATTTATGCAAACGTTTGGACGTACATATCAAAATTGCATGTATCTGAGCTTTTCTTTTCTCTAGAAAAATCTTAACAAAGCTTGTTCCGGCCAGTGTCTTCTGCTTTTAAAGCTTCAGGGGTTGGAAAGTTGCGCGGGCATGGTTGTAAAATGGGTTGATGGGCACATCAAACCAATTTTTTTCAGCACATGTTAATACAGACCATAAGTATCTGTAATTAGAATCAGTAAGCACTGCATGGCACTAAGGAGACAGCACAATGGCAGGACAATAATGTAAAACAATGAATGCGTGGCCATTACACAGGGTGCAGTAGGCTGGTGGAGGTTTATTTGAATGATACTATCCATCCTTGTTGTTATTTAAAAGCCACAAGAATGGTCTAATGCTGTTAAGCTCTGTATAGTTACAAGACTGAGACACAAGCTAATTTCCCCCTAAATGAGAGTTTATGGCTGAAACAGCCCTGAAATCACTGAAGTAGATCTTAATATGAGCATAAGAGCTGTCACGGATAAGAGGCCAAGTAGGAGTGTGTGTGTGTGTGTGTGTGTGTGTGTGTTGGGGGGGTTGTGCTTGGATTGTCCTGTGTGTTGGTCTGAGAGACAAAGGGAGAGGTTAAGGTTCAAACTAACAGCAGACAGGCCAGTCCAGGGTCAGAGGGCTCAGACTAACCTGATCAGCGGTGGTTGTTTATCTGACGGCGCTCGAACTGTCACCCCTTATCTTCCCCTCTCATCCTGGACTCTCACTTTTAGAACAGCTCTACAAATCAGTGCCAGTTCTGAAGAATAGCTGACCCCACTGAAAGAAATAAACACGAACTTCATGAAAAAGTAGATGTTATCGGCCTGGTGGTCTGCGTCACATGGCCTGCGGCTGTCACATCCCTGGATCGGGTCCAAATGAAGATCTTTGTGTCCCTGATTTCCCTGTCACTCTCTCCTGTAGAAGCAACGTTTCTAAAAAGGACCCTGTGATGTGAGCAAGAATAATTGTTTTAACTCCTAACATACCGCCATGGTCCTAAGACCAGCAGCCAAACACACATGACAGGGTGAAAGGGATAGAGGCGCTCCCGCAGTGGGTGGTGGTGGGGGTGGTGGGACGTCATGGAGCCAGTGTCCCGTCTGATTACAGCCAGAGGACTGGAGAGGCACGCTAATCCTCCACACACACACACACACACACACACACACACACACACATACGCACAAACATAGATAGACAAAAACACTCTCTTTGAGACAAAGACACACAACCAGCAAGACAGAAAGACAGATACACACACATACTGACACACACAAGCCTATTCAATCAACAGATTACACCCCATACCCCCTGACCTCACTCCGGTCCCCTTGTCCAGACAGGACACACAGCATAATGATATCACTACCAGCAGGATCTCACTGCACTGCCTGTTCGCTTACTGTACAGACCTGCTGTGGCCCCTCAGCCTCTCAGTTCTGAATAGAGGAACGTTGTCAGGTCGTTATTGTGCATGTGCACAGGGCCATAGCCAGGATTTTAAAAAATGCTCAGATCGGGAGTCCAGGTTTTTGTAATGTACCCCTCTCTCAGAAATCTGGACAAGACATAAGACAGAAAGTCTCAAATTCCGAGAGTCAGCAGTTAGCGAGCAAGATACTTCCTTCAGGAGCTGGTAGAGACCAAAAACTGAGCAAAAACAGAACAGATGTTTGACTTTCTTTCAGCAGGTGACCAGAAACATGACTCCAAATGAATGCTGCTCCAGATCTCCACTGTCTGCTAACAGGTTCATCATGTCAACTTCAAAGGAGATTATGTGTCAGTGCTGTGTTCACAACTTATTTCCGCTGTCGCCACACGGCAAAAAAAGAGAAGTTGCTGCAGACAGAAGCAGTCCAAAAAAACTAGAAAACGCCCATAAAATACCCATTAAATGCCCAAATTTCTAGAAGAACCAAGCTAAGAGTCCACAGACATGCTAACGGCTCTGTGCTACACCAGAAGTCAAGAGATCACACAAGTTAGGATAATTCATCCTGAGGCAGGCATGAATGTGTGCCAAACGTTATGACAAGCGATCCGATAGCTCAGTCTGGCCCAAAGTGGTGGACCGACCAACAGACCGACTTTGTCATCCCCAGAGTCACACTGCTGGCTAAAAGCTGAGGCCGTGGCCTTAATGCTGTTACGGTCCTACACGTGCCTTATTGTTAGGCAGACTTCAACACATGCTTCAGCCTCACAGTGTGGATATAAGTTGTGAGCAGCTCGACCATAAATATGAATGTGTCATTTGAGGGATTTTTAGTGGCCTGAAGAGAATTTCAGAAGAAAAAAGCAAAACATTTGATAGAATCATAGAAATAGACATGATGTTGTGTGACAGATGTATCTGGTAAATTTGACCCCAGGTTGGGAGCCACTGTCTTATTTGATTACATTAACAGATGTCCCAACCGGAATTATTAAAGAAAATAATAACACACAGTATTGTTGTATTCAGAGATTGTAAATTCTACTCTTTAATTTGCCTTCTGAGGAGGTCCCATGTGCCTCAGCCTGCCCGAGCAGGCTTCCCCCTCTCCCTGCATTTCAGTTGACTGTGCTTCCCTGCAGGCTTGTCGCCACTCATGTACAAGCATGTTTGCAAACAGGCCAGACAAGACCACTGCTGTGAGACAAACACAAACATCAATAAACAAACAAATCCATTCATACACTCCACTCCCTCCAAACACTGCATGCACAGCAGCCTAATTCCAAAGCACTCACTCAGCCGCCTGTCAGGTCCTATTGTTGGCCAGAAGCAGCATTGTTTGGTTCATACCCAGTGCATTTCTGCAATCTTGTCTCATTATTAATAGATGGTGTCAGAGAGTTGCTGGCCTCTCTGTCTGACAAGGCATTAGCATAAACACAGACTTCCTCTCAATATCTGTTTGCACCACACTGTTGACCTTTAATTATGGATGTCTAAATGTTTGTTACCTGTTCACTCAAGTGTGGGAGCCTGTGTGTGTGCGTGTGCCTGCACGCATGTGACTGTGTGTGCAAGCTACAATGCTTTTGCTGGTTATAGGTTTGACTATTCAGTCGTGCTTTTTTCATTACATTACATTTAAGCCGAGACATGCAAAACTTGATATCTGGAAATAACGTTTTTAGGAGCAATAAAATAAAATAAAAAATGCAACATTAAAGCCATATCATCTGCGTAAGGTGCTCTAAAGAGGAAATACATATTACAGGCACAGGAGGACAGAGCAGAATATGCAGGGAGCAGGCAGACATGAAAACAAGTCAAACAACTTAAAGAAAAGACATAAAGAAGAGACCTATGTTAGTTTCCAATGCATCATGACGGAGCTGATAGAGTTTCAAAAAAGTCCAGACAATCGGCAAAGAAGAAGCATCGGTCACAAACACAACAAATCTAGTTAAAGTCCTGATCTTGAATATTTTCATTTAAAGAAATGTCTGTTAGCTCACTATCTATTGCTAATTGAGTAAACACAATGGTGACTGAGCCTGTGGCCCACTGATATTAGTATTACAAACTGTTTGTCGGCCTTGAGTTCCTGGGAAAAATGCTGTATTAAGTTACTGCTAATGCAAACTGCTACAACTACATAAGTTGACATTCATTACGTGGTAGAAAGAAGAAATCCAATGTGTTTGTCAGGAGCCGCCATTGTTCTGTTCTCCAACGAACAGTCTTGCTGGCGCGCTTCATAAAGGGTCTTAGTCCAGCATCAGTATAAAACAAATGACAGAAAAGACACTTTCTCTTCCTGATCACCAACCAGAGGTTTCTCATCTGTTCACTCTTTTTCTTATTCCTTTATGATGAAGATTAAGGTGCAGCTTCTTCAATGCCACGGCCACGTCGGAGGGCCGGTCCATCACTGCATCCTGTGTGAGACATGTGCAGACAGGCAGAAACCCACAAAACTTTGATTTTAATCTGACCCCGGATCCAGTGGTCTCCGAAAATCCCAAATCTGATCACAAAACAATGTTTTTAAATTAATTATTTCCCTTTTGATTTAATGGTGCATGAATTAATAAAACTGATATTTGGACTCAGCACGTCACTCAAATTTAACTTTTGTGACACTCTGAAGCAACACTAATTATGTGCAACTTCAAAGAACACTGAAGAGGAAAATGGGTACATTAAGGTTAGTAAAAATGAGCAGTTCTCCCACTGTTCTTCATTGTCCTCAAGAGCTTTGTGCCTGCCATTATAAATTCTGACCTCTACATCTTCTTCTCCTCGTCCTCCTGAGCTGTTAAAAGGTCTGCTGGTGTTTACATGGGTGTGATGTCTCCATCTCCTCAGCCTCACACTGTGCCCATCACCTGACACAACATGCTTTTATTATAATAGCATCATTCCATTAGTATTAATAAAATACTGTGTGTGTGCAGCAAGCCATTCATTCATCAAAAATGGATACAGCCGCATCCCTGCCTGCAGCTATCTGTGTTGTTGTTTTTCCCCTTCACTGCCTTTCAGTCATGCCTTTTCTCTTCCCTTTTCTCCCATTTGCTCTGTTCATTTTGTGTGTGTGTGTGTGTGTGTGTGTGTGTGTGTGTGTACACATGACATACATTTACATCAGATGCATTTTTGTGGTTCTGCTGCTCTCATTGTCAGCATCACTCTGTTCGCCACACCTAGCAATTATTATGCAAAAATATGAGCACACAGCATTTCCATTAAGTGTGCTAATACCACCTTCCTCTGTCAGCACGTAGCACTGCGCTACCATTATGAACATGTGATGTGTCAAATTACCATTAACTCAATCCAATATGGCGCTTACTTAAAGGTGCTAACAAGTCTGTGAGGATATTTTAGGTGTGAACTATGTCATAAATGTCATCTTTGAATATTAGCGGAGGTGAAAGACACTAGCTCCTGTCTTTTTTGACTAAACCTCAAGATCAGTTCCCAACAACTGTGTATTTTCAGGGACTTTTACAGACTGTACGACCAGTTCATATTGTCATTTTTGCTGCCCAGAAATGAATCTTAAGAAAGTCAAACACTGCAGTCCTGAGGTGGATCTCTGCCACAATACACCAGATGAACAAGTCATCATTTAAGTGTTGCAGGGACAAACATTTTGTTATCTGGGGGTATATTTCAAGCCCTCTGAAAACTTTCAAATTCAAGCATTTCTTTGTGAAAGTTAAATATTCACAACTAAATTAGAAACAGTCAAAGTTAAAAAGCATCTGTGGTTATTATTAAAAGTTTAAACCTGCAGTGTGGACCTTCTGTCTCCCGCTTCGAGCAGTGAGAGCAATTACATAAACACTGTTTATGTGCAGTATACTGCAAAGTAAAGAGACGTATCTCGCTGTGGCTGAATCAGCATCGTGTGAAACTGTTAAGCAACAGCTTTGATGTAACGGATGTTCATTTATATGTCAAAGTCCCGCACTCCAGCTTTAACACCTCTGTGCAGTTTGATTCATTCTGACTGACAGTGGCCAAACAACCACCAACTGTCATCAGATTCAGACTCAAATGCTGCTAAATTCTGACTGGTGCATAAAGCCCCGCCTACTTCAAACCAATCAGGAAAGCATAACCAAAAAACACAAATACAGAAATCGCTCATGTGAAACCAAACCAAATGTCTTTTGACTTTGGCAGGAAATAGAGAGTCAATGAAGGAGCCCATCGCTCAGTTAAAAGCTAATTGAAGAAAAAAAAAAAGTACAGGGCCTTTAAGAAGTAAGTGGCACTTAAAGTCCCTAAACGTTCCCCATTTTGTTTCCTCTCGAGAAGCTTTAAGCTTGTTAAAGTCATTTTGTTCCAAACTAGTGATGACTTATATTCTGTATCAGCTTGTAGCGGCTCTTCATTGAAGCTACATGATGCTTCACTGACTGAAATATTCAAACCTTTTTGCATAGTTTCATACACTCTTGTGACCTACTGTTTTATGATGTGTACCACTTTGTGCCCTGGTTTGATTAAGACTATGGACATTTGTTGCATGTCGTGTCGTCCCTCCCCCGTCAACACTTCCAGTCTCTCGTCAAAAAAAAAGAAAGGCAGGAATGCTGATGTTTGGCTGCATAGCAACAGTTTGTAATGACTGATCCACTGACAGGTCAGCGGGGTTTTATATTCAAGCATGTTTCAGTATGTAAACAACGTGTCAGACTCCAATAAATCCTCTTATAAATTATATATATTCTGTTCCAAAGTAGCTTTAACACTTTCACCCGCTGATCTTGTTTTGGACGCGCGTTTTGCAGCAAAGTGTCTGTCAGTCTGGGCGTGGTGAGGAACATGGTGTGGAACCGCATGCTTGCACGCTTGCGTGCGCCGTCCAGTGTCGTTCAAAGCGTCAGCAGAGGAAAGGTGTGATATTAAGTGTGATTTTTGTGCTTAAAGTGAAAAAATCACACATCTCTCTGTGGTAACACCTGTCAGTCAAAATGTCTGGAACTCATGTTTCAGGGATCACCTCACTGAGGTCCACACTGTACACAGATTTTCAGCTGCTTTTGATCATACAGGCAGTATGCATGGAGAAGCTGTGACTGGGGCAGACAGAAGATAAAAGCAGGCAGAGCCATGTTTCTCATAGCAGTTTTGTGTTTTGACACAAAACAAAAATGAACAGAAATGTGATAAAAGTTAAGATCATATTGACAATGGTCAGACACGTGATCAGGTCTCCCTTCTCTTGACCCCTTGACTTTTATATATATGTACCAAAGAAACTGCAAACCTGGCCTGCATGGGCCATGGACTAGTGTCTTTCTTAGCTCTCAATAGTTCATTCATGCTGGTTTATTGATGTTTGAGCTAGTTTTATTATTGATTGATAATGTTGATTATTTCTTGAACAATAATATGGTCTATCTACACATTTCAGAAACTAGTGGAAAATGTCCAACTAACAATCCAAAATGAAAGATATTCGGTTTATTCTAATGTAAGACGAGCTAAAGCCGGCGTCCACTCATTATGTGTTTTGCTTATTACTTCGCTTGGATGTTTGAGTGTTACTGTGCAGAACGATGGGTTTGACAACAGAAGGCTGTTTCCAAGTTCAACTTACACAAGTGTGATGATGTGAGAACCTGCAACCTCCGTTGTGCACACAACAAGCGCTATGAAGCAACATAAAACATATTCACACAGTCTTTGTTTTTTCAGGGATTAACTCGCCAGTTAATTCAACACTTTTGTGAAAAAAATACTAATAATATTACACAGAAATTATTAATCTTGAAACATGTCTGGAGGTGATCTGGACAATCAAATGTTTGGCCTGTTTGCTTAAAAAATGATAGATGATGATCAGCTGATTATGAGAATAGTTGCTGATTAATTTTCCATCAATCTGCTAACTGATTGGCTGACCTCTCTGATCAGCTACAGGCCTGCGTGATATCATTTAAGAGTTGGACTTGTTTTAAAGTTTTTTTGGTGTGGATTTTGAGAGATGTGTGATTAAATGGGAATAAAAATATTGTTAAGAAAGTCGTTGGTGGGGCTGAAAACCCGGATTGTGCCTTTAAAAGTTCCTGGTTTGTGTTACCATGGAAACGAGGGGGAGGAGAAAGTTTGAAAACAATCGTAGCAGGAGGAAGAAAAAGCTAAAAGTGGCGCATTCTGTGTCGTTACGTCTGAAAATCCTGAGAGACAGCAGAGTCATGGACACCAGGACCGCGCGGGAGTCACAGTGAGTCCGGCCCGGCACAGTGTGTGAAGCCCTGCCACAATCAATCCGAGCGGTCGATGTTAATAACTTTGTACCGTGCGTGTGTGTGAACAGGAATGTGCCTGCGGGCGCGAGCGCCGAGGTGACAGGAGGCCTCCGCGACAGGACCGCTGCCCTCCTTGATCTGCGCACGAGACGCCGCGAGGAGGAACAGCTTCACGCGCAGCAGCAGCAGCGCGAAAAGGTGCGCAAACGTCTCACAGTTACCCCACCCTTATAGCTACAGGGAGGCATACATGTGTTAGGTTTCAAAGTGTTCACTGTAAAGCTCAGATTAATTGGCTAAAATATTGCTTAGATCATTATAATTCACCTTGTTTTGTTTTGTTTAATTCACAGTTTTGTGGAAATGAACTTTACTTTATCTTCAGTTAAAGTTGCCAAATTCCATAAACAAGCACCGACACATGGAAGATCTCCTGCCCACAAGTGTATCATCTGGAAAAATCAGCATGTTGTATACAAGGGCCGTAATTATGCTGTATGTTGGGGGGGCACGCACCCCACAATCCTCAAAATGATCCCCACAATGGCATGCACAGCTGTCTAAAATAATAATTAGGAAACGCAATCATAACTTAACAAACTGCGATTATTATTTCAACCTGTTCTAGTATTACAGTGTACTGCAGTTGCGTGTGTGGTTTGTCCATGTGGAAGCTTCACTGCTGTAATTAGGTGCAATCAGTAATAGTAATCAATAGCAGTTTATATTCACTGCACTTTCTTAAGCAAAAGCTTGTTTTGTGTTGAACTTCATATATTCTAGGATTCTGTCTGCTGAGTCTCTAAAACCAAACCGCTTTAGTGGAAAACATTACAAGATGATTTAGGCTTGAAGTTGTTCTACAGTATTGCTTATTCACTTCTTTAAGTTGTATCTATTTCTCTTTCTCTCTTAATATCTGTATCATGTATTTTTATCCATTATAGAATTTTATTTCTGTGTGTGTTTTTTTGTGATTAGTTTATTTTATTGTATTTATTGTTAATAAAATTTACAAAAGGAAAACAAAACAGTTACCACTGTTACCAGTTAACATCCCTTGTAAGGTCTTGCAGTTACAAAGTGTTGAAGTTCACAAGTGGCTAATGTAACGTTTGCCTGCTGTGTGTGTTTTTATGTAGGTGTTGGAGAGTTTGCAACACCGCAGAGACGAGTTACACAAGAAGCTTAAAGAAATAAAGGAGTTACACTCAGGCTTTGACATGTTTCTCAAGGTACAGCAGGGGAAAATTTCACACACGACTCCTGTGTTAGACTGGATTTCAGTTTCTCTGGACAGCGGCAGCCTCACTCAACCCCCCTGTCTCTATCTGTGCAGGTTGAAGACGCCAATCAGGCTGCTGAGAAAGAGAGGGTGAGGAAGGAGGTGCTGCAAAGGGAGGCAGAGAGGCTGAAGGAGGAGTACGCTGAGCTGATGGAGAGGAAACAGGGGCTGCAGCATCAAGTGCACAAACACACTGTGTATATGGACTTCATGGAGCGGGTGGTCAAGCTGACTAAGGTGCTGAATGGAAAAAATTTTTACATTTACATTGACATCTAAATTTGTTTATCGTACAGGAACATATGATCATACGTTTACTAAACCAACTGTCTGCTGAAAGCCTTTTGAAACACACAGCACCACCTCAACAGCTGTAGTTCCCATACTATTTCAGATAACTCATCTCTTTGCTGCTCTGAAGTGTTTTGTCATTGAAAAACTACACTGAGGGTGCAAAGCTCACTTTGATCCCTGGGAAGTGTTGGTGATAAGCCACCCTAAATCTGGACTCATCTTGTCTCTTGTCCTCTGTCTCTTTCTCTCTGCAGGTTCATGTTTTATTTCAGAAAAGTGCAATAATTTGACTGCTACTAGAAGGGGTGGTCTTTGTTTTTGGGCTACACTTTTAATGTGTGTGTGTTACAGTTTGAAGATGTGCAACCCCTCATGGATCATTTAGAGAGTCTTCTCCACTTCAGAGACCAGCTCTATCAGAAGGCGAGTCAAGCGCAGGAGCAAGTTGACCAGCAGAGGAAAGCCCTGCCGAGGCTGGAGGACCAGTATCACTTGCTGCGGCTGCACAAGACCAACCAGCTGTCCCAACTACAGACCGAGCTGCAGGGGATGTTCACTGAAGCTCTGAAATGGGTACCAGACACAATCCAAGAGTCAAAGTCCGGCATCAGAGCAAACGTTGCGTAAAGTCTGAACTACCATCTGTATGAAATTCAGTTGTCCCTGTCTACATACAGGAAGGGAAGTGGAACCACATTCAGGAAACAGCAGCAAAGAAAACACTCCTACTGGGACAGATTAAGATGGCGACCCTCAGCCTCTATGAAATGACAGAAGACAAGGCAGAGGGAGAGGAAGGTGTGGATATGAATGACACGGAGAAACAGCTGGACAAGGTGTGTACCCTGACAGAGCAGAGACGAGGCAAACAGCCAGATCAGCTGAAAACCATCAACTTACTGTTTCCTGCTGTCTCCTTCTCAGGTCAAGATGTTCATCCAGGACCACGATGATGTACTGAAAGAGCATCGAATTCCCTTGCACAAACACAACGATGGACAGGAAAGAAAAGAAGAGAGAAGAGATGAGGCAAAGAAGCGCATCGCAGCTCACTGTAAAAAAGATTAAAGTTTGCAGACTGCTTTAAAACTGTAAGTGTAAAACTCTGTGAGTTAACAGAACTTTAAACTTGAAGCCAATCAATCTCGTAAAACATTGTCTATCTACTGACAACGATTTAGTCTCCGGGGGCAACGGCCATTGTTGTGGTGCTTCTGATTCAGGCAACAGATATCCGGATAACAGAGAACGGATATCAACAGTTTGGCTAATCTCTGTAGTCAGATATCTGCATATGAACGCAGATAGATTTAAGATAAGATCATAAAGAGCTAAATTGTCATCAGCTGATAGTCGATGGGTTCTGAGATTGCTTTCCAGCCAACGTGTTTTGCCTCTTTTGCTGTCCTTACACATTGTTCACCTTCATGCAACCAAAGCCAGCTCAACCATGATTGGTCAGTAGTGCTTGGACTACAACCGTCTTGTCCCTTGCCTGCAGATTCTGCATTCATATTCAGAAATCTGTTTATAGAGATGAAACACAATGAAGTTCAATAAACTTAAAATACTGAGTGCAACCAACAACTGATGAATCATTTGGACAAGGATTCCTTGTTGGAGCTACTTTGTGCTTAAAGTATATTAACTCTAGGCTAGTGTGTAAAAGCAGCCATTCTTGTTCCAGAAATGGGCATTCATGGTTTGAGTTGGTTTATTTTGATTTAGAAAAAGACACATTTGAATAACCTATGTTACATAGAAATCTCCTAAATGTACTGTAATGGAAAACGTACTGCACTGAAACCAGAGTAAGAGTTAAGGGAGAGGAGGGAGGTCTGCTAATTACCAACCAATGTTGCTTAGTGAGTTTAGCGAGTGATCAGTGGGACATTCACAGCTCCCGATTGTGATTATCAGGGCTTGATAATATGATCTGAAATGGTTTTGATAGTGCGAATTTTCAGTTGAGTCGTAGCAATATCACATACCTTCTACAGCTGGTGCTTTAATCCCAGCCTCCTCCTGTTTGCATGACTGTCAAATGAATGTCGTATAATGTAGATAATTGATCATTCAGAACACAAGGTCCTGCACTGCCACCCGGTGGCCATTTAAAGAAAATAGCAACTGTTAAACCAAATGAATTATTGCATCTGTTACCTTATTTTGGCTCATCTGACCTGTTTTCAGTTTAAAGACAAACATTTTTGAGGCTGTCCATTAAAATGTTTCATTAACTTCTGCTGTTTCATGTTTTATGATTAGTTTGATATTGTCTGCAGCAACATAGGTGACAGTCACTAAGGTGTTTTTCTTCTTGTTCCTATGGTTGAATGTTTGAGCTTCACTGTGCAGGATGGCGGACGTGCAGAGTTCGACACTAGAGGGATGTTTTCATATTCATTGCTGAAAGTGTAAATTTCCTCTGTGCCAACGGAAAATCTGATTTTAAGAGGCGGCCTACGACATGCAACATCACAAATAGTCTGGAATCTGATCCCGGTCCAACGTTCAGCACATGCAAGTGTGCTGGAATCCTGAAGCCTCCAGTGCACAAACACTGAGAAGGAACTTTACAGTGAAGTAGGAGACATCTTGTGTCCAGCAGTTAAAATGAACATATTTGTATGTTCATATGTTGTTGAATTTTAATGAGGGGGAAGGAGTTGGTGCCATTTTAAGGGTTTAAATATGTTTTTTTACTGTAAAAATCACATCACACATATTAGACCATTTTTACATATGCCTTAATACATCTCTATCTTCAAATTTTGCTCACAAAAATTTAGAAAGTACGGCAATCCTCTATAGTCTGTAGTTCACAAAAATAGTACATACTAGTTTAAAAGAGAAAATATTAATAACACAAGACATACCGAAAAAACACACTGGGGTACAGTGGTATTTACTGAACTGGCCTGTGGTTTATTTCGTCTTCTTGCCTTTTCCTTTTTTGGCCTTCTTGCTTTTGCCTTTGTTCTTTAAGGCCTTGCGAGTACTGTAGCCTCTCCACCAGGCTTGGGCAAAAATGGCAGCTTTGGTCTTCAGCTCCAGCTCCCTCATCTTCTCCTTTCTCTTTTCTTCTGCTAGCCGACGCCTCTCCTGGATCTGGTTGCACTCCACCTCTAGGACAGAAAAGGGTTTCTCCAGCTTCCTCAGCTCCTCCTCTATGCTTTCATTCTCCATTTCATTCAGCTCCAGGTCGGCCTGAGATAGGTGGCGGTGGAAAGTAATCGGCAGTGAAGAAAAATTACAGAAGATAACAGAAATTAAATCAGAAATGTGACAAAAAAAAAAAGTGTTCCTCAACTTAAATCCACTGAGACTTAGTCATTCAGTATCAACAGAGGAATATTTCAGGGCAGGATAATGCATATACAAAATATCCTGAATAGTTTGACAAAATCCTCTTAACAGACTCCATCAGCTGATGAAGACTGTGTGGTGCAGCTGAACACTCTGGAAAACGCTCGTAAATGAACAATGTGTTAAAATTATTTTATTAAATTTCTATATCCGAAGTCAAGAACTTGAACTGTTGTGTAAAACAGCCTGAATATATCTCAACAAGCACATGAACTAGAATCCAGAGTAAACACACGTTTAAATATCTCTTCCATTAACTTTTGGCACTTTGTTTTTTGTACCTGGTTTTCTCCGATTTCATCGTCAAAATTTTGGAGCAAGCTTTCAATTTCAGTCTCCACTTTTTCAATTTTCTGCCAAGGGAAAAAAAAGGTGACATGTTTTTGAATGAAAACTAAATATGTTACAACTCCTAAAAAACACTTACGGTGAAATGTTCGATGTGCAAAACTTACCTCTTTGAGCGCGCTCTCCGTCAGTCTGTGTTCAAGGATCAGATTGTTGAGCCTCACGTTCAGCTCAGTTTCCTGCTGTGTGCTGGTTGGCTTCATCTTTGGTGTTTTGATATGGTACTGCTGTTCTGCAAGAAGCAACTTGCCAACTTCTCTTGCGTTTTTCTCTTGCAGTAAACTCTGCAAATTTTTGATCTCGAGATTTTGCTCAGAAATCTGTTTCACCAACAGAAGGAAAAGAGAGGTGAGATAGAAGAACGTCATGAGCAGAAGCATTGTTTTTATTTTCCTTCTCTGGGCACATCCAAGTCAGATATACACATGGTAGAATAAGTCACTGGGTGAAGGTTTCTTTTTCAATATCCAACTTGGTGCCTCACCTTTGCATCTACGTCCTTCATGTCTGTAGCGACTTCTTGCTCCAGTGAAACAATGTGCTCCAGATCTTGGGCAACAGAAGAAGGCGCCTGCTTGTAGAGGACCAGCTGCAGCTCCTCATCCAGACTGGTCAGCAGCCTTTCTACCATGTGGCTGTGAAACTTCTTAAGCCCTCTAATTAGCATGTTCTCACTCTCCCCAATTTCCATACCCAGCTCTGCTGTCAAACCAAACATGACATCAGGACGCCCACGAACAAGCCTGAGCAGGTCCCTGACAGAGTTCTTGATGTCCTTCTCAAGCTGAGCCCTTGCTCTCTTCCTTTGTTCCCCAGCTTCTCTCTCTTCTTCCCCATCTGACTCCTGCTTGAGGCCTTCCAGCGTCTCCAGTCTTTTATCTAATATTTGATGCTCCTGAAGTGCCTGGCTCAGCTCCTTGTCCACAACACTGGACACACTGTTTAACCGGAGAGCAGCGGGCAGAGCGGCAGCAATCTCAACTCGACCGATGCACTTTTCCAATATGCTTGAGATGCATTGAGCCTCATGAGAGAGCAGCCTCTTCTGTGACGGTTGATGGTTCTGTAGCACATCTTCCAATTGGGTCTTGGCCTTTGTCTTTGCCAGTGCTGTGGCCTTTGCAGACATACTATGGCAGGAAAAAAGTAAACCATTACAGAAAAATAATGTGTAATCTCTGTACACATGCAAATCTGCACACACACTGGCACATAATATTGCTACAATAATCCCCATATTAGGAACCTCTCTATTGGTTTGGTTATGATATTTGACCTCCTGTAGCCCCAAGTCATTGCCCCCATAGTAACTATTAATATTAGTGGCTAATTTAGCTACATTCTACAACATGACTCTAGTTAGTTGTTGGCCATCCACGACACTATTAGCATTTAACGCCAGGTTAAATTACATTAGGGAACATTAGTATGTTTTAAATTAAGTTATCTAGTTTTTCTGTTAAATAAAGTTGTTGAAAAACGGTTCCTAGTGTTTGTGGAGGCTAATAGTTGTTTTGCTGGTGTTAGTCTGTATGTAGCTAAATACGAAGCTAACTACAGTTACCCCTCGACATCCATGCTCGTGGCTCGCTTCCGCTGCAGGCAGAAAATATTGTTATTGCTGTTGTTTCCACTGTTGCTAGGATACCGCGGGTGGCAGTGTAAAATCACTGGCCTAGACGACTGCGGGTAGCGCATTCTGATTAAATGTATGCATGTATGTGTGTATGTATGTATGATTATTTTCATTCTATTTATAAATGAATAAATAAATGAATGGATATGACAGCCTTTGTTTGTTTTTTTGTTTTTTTACAGCTTTGTCTCATAACTATTGACTTTTATTTTGAAAGTTTGTCCACGGTCACTCAGCCTGCCGTGAATCGCTTCAGTGTCGCGAATGTTTGTTGACCTAGCTGTGTTACCCACAGCATCTGTAGAGCTTTTGTAGTGTCGGTAGTGTCAGGTGTTGTTGTTTGCAGAAAAAAATAATTTAGATAAACAACTGATGTACTCAGTTATCGGTTGAAAGTCGTCAGAACACACGGAGCATATGCTATCCAGCGGAAAGCCCAGCTTGCGGTGAAGATGTCATGATGGACACAGACGGACTGTCTCAGCTCGTTAGCCTGACTGACAGTGAACCAGTTGATTCGGTGACAGATGCCATCTGTGACAGGACAAAGACCAAACCTACAACCAGCAGGCCTTGCCCGCTTCACGCAAGTTGAAAACCGCCAACCTGGTTCCTGTGCTGCCTATCTCACCGGAGACATTTAACTTGCACCGTTCGTTAGCTATCACCAGTTAGCACAGCGTACAAAAGTATTCGCTTCATTAGCTAACAACTAACGGAGGCGCACCCAAGATGTGCAGTGTGGCTGCGGTTCGCAGGACAAACCATGCACTTATTTAGCTAGTGGGTGGCTTAACGTTAGATTAAGTCTAATTGAACGTGAGCAAATCAAGCCTTATCTGCTAGTATGGAGTCTGACGACGATGTGCCTCTCATCTTAACCTGGGACGAAGCAAACAGCGGTCTGCTCAACGAGGAGACTGAGAGAGGAGACGAAAGTGAGTTTCTACTGTCATGTCTGCAACCATAGTGGAGTTATAGAAACTACGTATGTATGGCCAGGCCTGTGGCCGTTGGCTTTTGGGTTGCTACCATCGCTGCATGGTACTAGATATGCTATTAAAAATACAAACAAATTCTTGTTAGAAATATACACGCTATTTCCAGGTTATTTGGTACACACAGATGAAACCAATGCAATCATATGTTAACAGCCTTGCAATCAATCCTGTCTTCATGAAGGTTGTCATGTTCACTTTTTGTTGGATCTGTTTTAGGTTTTATTCCCAGTTATTTTGGAGGCTGTAGTTTGTGGTGCAGTTGCGTTATTTTTCCACTGAGTAGTTGGTGTAGTTTTCCGTTTACCCTCAGTATCAATGGGGTGGACAAAATATTAGATTCAACATACGAACTACAGCCTCCAAAAGGACATCGACTTGAATCACCACTTCCCTAAAAGAGTTCAACAAAATGACTTTAAGTTTGGTGCATCAAATAAACTGGCAGCTCAGTAAAGCCTTTTTTTACCATGTTATTTTTACCTGAGAGGTATATTCTACTTTTCTAGCATTTGTGATATTGTATAGTGTTTTTTTTATAAAGAGAATTTAGTATATATTGTATATGAAATTATAGCAGGACATTTCGGGGAATTAATTTAATGTTCGCCTACTTACCACATGTGCACTTGTGCTGTCTGAAGCCATTTAGTGTTGTTGACAGTCAGCTGCATACATGCTGCACGTCCAGGTCACACTGTTTTAGTGGAGATTGCCTACCAGGCTCTGTGATCACGTGTGTGTGTGTGCGCAGTACGTATGGGTATCCATGCATCCACTCAACATAGTAATCCTGCTGCCTTTGTATTCCTCACATTTAAGCTACAAAATGACCCATCTGAGAAACTGCTGCCTCAGCAGACCGTGCACCCCTCAGCCCCTCCCCGGTGCTCATGGGCAGCATGTGTGTGTTGTGTGTGTGCATGTCTGCAGCCTGTGTGTAAGTGTGTCTGTGTGTGTGAGCTTACTGGATCATTTTCTCTGGCTCTGGAGGTGAACAGGAAGAGGAGAGGAGTTTTTTTTTCCTCAGGATATGTGGGAGTGGCGGACAAGGAGGTCGTATCCTACTGTTCTTTCTGATTGCTGTCGGAGCTTTCTGGAAAGAGAGGGAGTTTAAAGCTGGACACAGAGAAGGAAGGCTGCATTATATCACCTCAGTGACAAATCACATGCTTGGATAGAGGTGTGGAGTTCAGTTTCATTGCTGCTGACCAGGACCCTTCAGAGCGCCACAAAACTAGATTTTGTTTGTCCTGGGAGAAACGGTCATGACTGCTGAGCCTGTTTGTGTTTCTGTGAGCACGACCCCACCGTGTTTTTGACTGGGAGCTCTGAACATGTTATTGTTCTCAAACAAATGAGGGGCTGGAATAGCACACGGCAGACACGGGGTGTACTCCGGTCAGGATAACAGCCAGCCTGCCGCTGGACTGGAATTTGATCTTCACACTTCAGCTGAATCTGCCGCTGCCATGGTGGAAAGGAAATGTCTGTGACTGCATTTCAGAGACTCATATGGTCTCTACTTCGTTTTATCCCAAGGAGCCGTGCCTGAAGCAGAAACATGTGATGTACAGTGCGTGGGAAGACAACTCACACATGATTAAACTGTGCAGCTGCAGAAAGTCACATGGAGGGATTGTTTATTCAAGAAAGAAACTGTGATTTATATTCATGAGAGATCCTGCTTGAATCTGTAAATTAAGATTGTTTGAGCATCAGTCTGGATTTGATCTTTCTCAGTTGTACTTTTGAGTTCATTTCGAAGACGGTGCAGGTTTAAGAAGAAAGTGCTGTCTTGTGATGTCTTCCCTCTCTTTTGAAGTTAGTTGCAGTTCCTCTGGTAGCGCAGGATTAAGTCATCCTGTGGTTTATCTGTCTCGTGACTGTATCCTGTGTGTGGAGGGAAGGAGGCGTAACAGACAATGTGACATCAGTGCAAACATAGCATTTTCCAACTGACTGGCAGCACTGGGTTCAAAGTTCAAACTCTGCAGCTATAACAGGAGGGTAATTTCAGTGTGCAAGTGTTTCAGTCACATTTTGCAGTCCCTTGTGACAGTATCTCTCATCCAGGTGACTGGAGGCACTTTTTCCAGAAGAAGCAACCAGTTGTCAAAGAAGTACTAACCTTCACAAGCATTGGCAGTTGTTTTGAATGGTGTCCTGTCTCCAGTGTCACTTTGATTGCGCTGCTTGGCCTGGAATATTCTGGATCCTTGAGGAGGATTTGCATGCAGACACCACCCCTGACTGTGTTTCTGGACTTTGCATCAGGCCTGTGTGGAATGTTTGGCCATCTGTATCTCCAGATGTGTGTGGATGCTGGAATAAGACCAGCGTACTGTGAATGACACACACACACACACACACACACTTGGGCTGTGGACTTCAGGGACCTTAATACTTTTATGCAGCTGAGGCATACAGACAAATCCTGATTCATCAATGGAGTGCCTCTGTGGGCAGGCAGCTGGTTTCCATGAAGATCCGACCCATAGCGAGAGTCCAGTAGTGATCTCCTCCTATGCCTCACAGTTAGAGCTAGACTGCATTGGTAGGCAATACCCCTCTATGTGCTGTTTATGTGTGTGTGTGTGTGTGTGTGTGTGTGTGTGTGCGTGTGCGTGTGTGTGTGTGTGTGTGAGTGAGAGAGAGACCCATATATGGTGCTAAAGGAGCACAGAAATTAAAAGACAACTTCATTGAAGCTACACTTTGTTGGTCCTTTCAACATAAATACAGGCTGTATTAATACACTTACACACTTAAGTGTTTTCTTCCAGATGGAGGAGGAGGAGGCAATTATGACATAGTGAACAACGCTGTGATCTCAACACCAGGGCCACAAAACCACAGGGCCCAAAATGTGTCCTTGCGGCAAAGCTGGGAGATGAACTACCAAGAGGCAGCCATCTACCTGCAGGTATTGACAAGCAGTGAATTGTGGCATTTGTTAGTGAGTGTACAGGGCAACTGCAAGTCATGGTTTCATGGAGCTCACATGGTCATTTGGTTTTTATAACACCCTCTGCACTGTATTACTTCTAGATGGTTAAACATTGTGCTCTTTCAGTGGGCTGTATTTGCATGATGACCAGCTGCTGCAAGTAATAAAGATAAGAAAAGATACAAGGACCTTCAAAATACAAAAGGAAGTAGGGGCACACAAAAATGGAAATTCTCAATAATCAATAGTATTTGCTTATTGTTAATGCAAAAACATAAATTCAGAAAAAACAGGCTTGATCCTTCAGGCCTGATTCGTTGAAGCATTCCTCCTAGCATATTTGCAAACCCAGTTTTTAAAATATTGTACATTTCACATTGTTTCTATACATTTGCAAGCTTGCAGTCGTCTTCTTCAGTGCCTTTGTTGGTGCATTACTACGCTTCTTTGCACATTACCGCTACCAGCTGAGAATCAGAATGGAACTGGCAGCTGATGTGTGTTGGCGCCACTCCCATGCTTGTGCACATACATGTGCATCCTCATCCTCGCAAGATAAGTTAATATAAGTCATTATCATAACATCAAAGATTAACATTCCACATGAAAAATTCACATTTTCACCTACAGAATGTGCAACAGATTTCAGTGTGCTTGTGGAGGTTAGCAGATGAGTTAGATCTCGGTTTTTCATGTGGAACGGCAAGCACTTCATCATGTAGCTGTAGTCTTTTTTTTAGATTTTGGCATAAACAGTGTGGCCAGATGTGGCCAGGGACTGTCAATAGAGGCCGTCTCTTTTTCTGGGTTTTGCTCCGTCATCATCACATCGTGGTCAAAAGAACAGTGGTGCTCCTTTTTCTTCCACGCAGCTGCAGTAGAGGTGCTCGTCACGTGCTCTACTCCTCTCTACTTCCAGTACTCACTTTTAGAGCAGACTAGTTGCAACGAAGGTATAAATGGCAGATGTAGAAAATTAAAAAGTAGATTATGGGCTCAAAATATAGTTGTAAAAAGAAAAGAGTACAGTTTTAAAAAAAGAACATGAAAAATACATTAAAAAAATCTTTTTTTAATCATATCTTTTATGTATGATGTGTTACTAACTACCACTGAAAATAGGAACATACACTATGTCGCTCTACAGTGTTATTAGTGGTCGAAAAGAAAATGTACAACTTTGTAGATACATAATATTGCGATAATATTGTGATATTGTATATCACACTTGGACATTGTGAGAAGGATGGTGTGCATTAGATAGCTTTTTTGCTTTGAATGGTTCTTGTTTGGTAGCTGGTCTCAGGTCTGGGTTACCGCAGCCTTCCACCACATGCCACATTTTCAGAAAGTTCAGAAAGGTAAAGCAGTGGTTCCCAAACATTTTCTGTCAGTCCCCCCCTTTGTAAGTCAAAATAAAAAATGTGATATGTTTATGCTAATGCATTGTGTGTCTCAGACCACAGATCCTGCTCAATACTGCTGGGACATTAGTTATATCAGCTGAAATCCCATAAAATATATGAAACATAAAATAAAAAGACTTACATAATGCGGTTTGTATGTGTCCTGTAAATTTCACATACAGGAGGGAGAGAACAATGATAAGTTCTTCACCCATCCTCGTAACCCAAAGGCGCTGGCAGCGTACCTGTTTGCCCACAACCACCTGTTCTACATGATGGAGCTGCTGACAGGCCTGCTGCTGATGATGCTGTCGCTGTGCGAAGCTCCCGCCGTGCCCTCCCTGCGCCTGGATGTCTACGTGAGTGAGCATGCACACGGGCACGCAGACACAGTTGTGCAAACACAAGCTTATACACACAGTTTGCTGTAAAAGCACCTGCATGTGCGACACCTCTGCAGGTCCATGCCACTCTGGAGCTGCTGGCTTTGGTCATGGTGGCGTTTGAGCTATGCATGAAACTTCGCTGGCTAGGCTTCCACACCTTCATACGACACAAGAGGACAATGGTGAAGGTAAGTAATGCATGGCGGGTATTCTTACCCCATGCTGTTGTCTGCAGGCTGCAACAAAGGCTCTTCTTCCTCAGGAAACTGAAACGGGCTGGACTCTCCTCTCGGTTGCTCGTCAACTTCTACAGGGCCACAATTGAAAGCATCCTCTGCCTCAGTGTGACAGTGTGGTGTGGCAGCTGCACGGCACAGGAGAGGAAACAACTGGCACGGGTGGTTAAAACTGCACAGGGCATCGTGGGCTGCCCCCTTCCTGACCTAGACTCTATATATGAAGGCCTGGTCAGGAAGAGGGCAAGATCCATCGCCACGGACCCCAGCCATCCGGGCCGCAGACTGTTTGTACCGCTTCCATCAGGAAAGCGGTACAGGAACATCCACACCACCACTAACAGACTGAGGGACAGCTTCTTCCCCAGAGCTGTCAGAGCTATCACCCCCAGCAGCCCCTCACTGGAGTGTGAGAACTGTGAACCACTGCACACCGCACTTTCACACCTACACCTCCACCTGCACCTTCTGTGTACTTAACATTTAAGTACAAACACAAACACTTAACTAAATTATATACATTTTAGTATATTGGCACATTTCATTTTCATTGGTATTTCATTTCATTGCTTTTTTATTGTTTACTGTTTATATACATTTTAGTATATTTCAGCTGCTGTTGGTACATTTCAGGGGTATCTTTTATTCTGTTGGCACATTTCACTGGCATAATTTAGTGTTTATTGTTTAGTATATTTTTATTGCCTTAGTATATTTTCATTCTGGTATATTTTTAATTGCATTTACGAATATTTTTATTGCATGTTGGTTTATTTTATTGTAGTTATCTTAATTTTATTCTTTCTAATCTTTCTTATCTTTCTTATTATCTTGTTTCTAACATGGGGGTTTCAATGCAAGTTTCATTGACCTGTCATGCTCAATGACAATAAAGAATCTTGAGTCTTGAATCTTGAATCATTTGAGATTCAGCTTCTATTAATGTTCACGTTGTCTCTTCTTGTTCAGACGTGTGTGTTGCTGCTCCAGTTCGTGGAGGCCATAGTGGTTCTGATCAGACAGACGTCTCACGTGCGAGTGACCAGAGCTCTCAGACCAATTTTCCTGGTGGACTGTAGATACTGTGGTGCTGTGCGCAGGTACACAGTGACACACACGCACACACAGATTCACACTGAAAGGTCAAGTTATAAGAAGTTTTCATAGTGACCGACACCAGAGTCTGTTTGTACTGGACTTGAGAGAGTAAAGGAAAGACCTTAAAGAGCAGGTAGACATCCCTTCCCAGTCTCTGAACCTGATTCTTTTCACAGGAAGGAGAAATAGAAACACAGCCAGACAAGTTAGATTTGTGCTCCATTTGGCTTGAAAGTATTCACTGTAGTGTCTTCAACAGTGTTTTCTTTTGTGCTACTGAAGCCATCAGACTGGAATGTTCAAATCCTAAAATGTCTTTTAAAAATGTCATTTCCTGCTCACTGATGGGGACCGATTTGACTGTTCGTCACTGACAAGGATTCTTTCATCCAATCAGAAACTTGCGGCAGATCTTCCAGTCCCTCCCACCTTTTATTGACATCCTCTTACTGCTGCTCTTCTTCATGGTTATATTCGCTATCTTGGGTAAGAAGACATATTCTTTTAATGGATATTAAATGGTGTTTCTTCAGAGGGAACAGGATTTTTGTTCGTCTGTGTTTGACTATCCTGTCGTCTCCCTCCAGGTTTCTGTCTCTTCTCTCCAAACACCTCTGACCCGGTACGTTGAGTCCTTGGTCTGCCTGACATTAGTTTGTTTGAGTTATGTAAGTTTTTGGGACTTGTGGTTGTGTGCATGCAATGGTCATGTGTTCTGACTTTAAACCCTCTCCCCTCACCGCAGTACTTCAGCACGCTGGAGAACAGCCTCGTTAGTCTGTTTGTGCTGCTGACCACAGCAAAGTAAGCGCAGCAATGCACGCAGCACTCTTCAGTTATCTTCACACACATGGCATGCAAGCAGCACTTCCTACTTTTAGGCCTCATCGTGAATGTTGTTTAGGACAGTTGGACAGTTTTTAGTTTGTATCCCACAACTCTTGCATCTCATGCTTCCTTCTTCCTTGTAGTTTCCCTGATGTGATGATGCCAGCGTACTCCAAGAACCGCTGGTCCTGTGTTTTCTTCATCGTTTACCTCTCCATTGAGCTCTACTTCATCATGAACCTGGTGCAGTTCACTACTTCTTATATGCCCAGCCTAGTGTATTTGTGCAGTAGCACCTTGTACATGATTACCCATCAGCATCACTACACTGTCATTTTCTCTGTCCCCTTCCAGCTCTTGGCAGTGGTGTTCGATACGTTCAATGATGTCGAGAAGATGAAGTTTAAATCTCTTTTGCTTCACAAACGCTCCGCTATTGACCACGCCTTTCAGCTGTTAGTTAGCCGGCAGGTACGAGCTCACCGTTCTGTGGAGTGTGAATGTGTATTTGGTACTAATGATTCGTTTCATGAAGCTCTCTGCGTGGATGCTGTTTTCCCTCCAGAGGCCGATGGGCGTGTCGCTGAAACAGTTTGATGGTCTGATGCGATTTTACAGACCACGCATGTCTGCAAGAGACCGCTTCCTCACATATAAAGCACTAAACACTTCAGGGGCTTCTATGCTCAGGTGACTGCCTGACAAACTCTTTTTCTTTACTCTAAAATCCTTCTGCATTTAATCTACATTGTTACGTTGTTTTTGTATAATGTAATTTAATGGGAGTCTGTTCTGCTACAGTTTACAGGACTTTTATAAGTTCTATGAGGTCACTGGCCTTAAATGGAAGGTAAGTAGCTTCACATTTATGTTTGAATTCACTCTTTCTGTGTCATTCTGGCTGTTTTTAATGGTTATATATATGTGTGTGTTGTCAAGGCACGTCGCAGTGGAGAACATTGGTTTGATGACCTTCCACACACGACCTTCCTCATTTTTAAAGGCAAGTTCTCTGTTTTTTGTGTTCTGTTTATTTGACTAAACTAATCAGTCTCACTTCCTTATTCTCAGCGCTTTCTTCTCTGCTTGAACAGGCATCAACCTGCTTGTGAAGTCGAAGGCTTTCCAATATGCCATGTGTAAGTGTAATCACATTCTCCCAGCTGCCCTCAGAGATACCGAGGCAAAGTCGCCCATCATAAACCTTTTAACCTTTGCTTGTGGCTGCAGATGTTGTGGTGGCCATCAATGGTGTGTGGATCCTCGTGGAGACGTACACGCTGAACAGTGAGATCTCTCCCGATCACATAAATATGTGTGACTGAAGCAAAGTGTTTTCCGCTACACGTCTCTCACCTTCTTCCCCCTCCTGCAGGTGGATTTTCTTGGTCCAGATTTGTCCCCTGGAGTTACATTGTTTTCCTGACCAGTGAGTAGGCTGCCTGACAATATTCCAATGTTGTAAAACTGATCATGGAGGGCGTCAAGAATTACTGAAAGTTGTTTACATGCACTTCTACTAATAGTAACTCTGCCTCTGTCCACTGTCTCCACTTTCAGTTTATGGTGTAGAGGTGTTATTGAAAATTTCAGGTTTGGGGCCGATGGCTTATTTCAGCTCTGGGTGGAATCTGTGAGTAACTAACTTGAACATAACTTGAACACTGGGTTGATTGATTGACATATTAAAGGATAACTTTCGTTTTTTACAACCTGGACATTATTTCTAGCATTAAATACGACCATTTACTCACCCAGACAACTTTGGTGGCATTTGGAGTCGTTTTGAAGAAATTAGCCCCAGAGGAGATGCGCGTATATCCGTATAATGCGAGTCCTCGGGGTATCTATGCACAGCCTCTATATAACATAATCTGTGGCGAAACTCATTCATATTCCAATATTTTGTTATGATATGCTGGTGCTATTCCCCTCTGAGCCGGCGGTCGGCTAGTTTAGCTGTAGTTTGGCACAGCTATGGTTCGTTATTGCGTATTCGTAGCCGACCGCCGCAGAGTTAGCCGTGCTGTGGCTGGCTGCTCGCAGCGCCTGGCGTTCGGTAATGACATCATCCACGTCAGAGGTAGTTCTCTAGAGACGCCGGATGTTGATAACATGCCACCACGCGTATTTAATGCTACAAATAAGGTCCAGGTTGTAAAAAACGAAAGTTATCCTTTAATTGAGTTCTGAATCCATAATGTCAGACTTGAAAATTACAGTTTATGCTGAGCACCACTGTGAGCGTAAGACTGCATAAATCCAAGACCCTGTCCCAGTCTGTACATTTGGATTCAGTACTGGAAACACAACAAAAATCATTTGTGCCAAACACTGGGTGAGTGTTTTTGGAGTTAACCATTCATGTGCTTGTCTGTCCAGGTTTGACTTCTCAGTGACAGTGTTTGCCTTCCTGGGCCTGATTGCTCTTGCCTTCGACATGGAGCCGTTTTATTTTATCGTAGTTCTCCGACCACTTCAGTTGCTCCGGTAAACTTTTATTTCTCACCTCAAGAGAGCAGTGCACTACTTCATATTGTCTTTATGTTTAAAAGTTGGTCTTTTGTCTCTCACAGGTTGTTTAAGATAAAGCAGAGGTATCGTAACGTGTTGGACACCATGTTTGAGCTCTTCCCCAGGATGGCCAGTCTGGGGTTGACTTTAATCATCTTCTACTACTCCTTTGCCATTGTGGGGATGGAGTTCTTTGCAGACGTGGTTTACCCCAACTGCTGCAAGTGAGTCGAGCCGGCATCTTCTGCAATTAAAATTACACTCATTTAAGGATAAGTTGTGTTTACTTCCACTAACTGGTCTTCATTCTGTTTTGTCTCTCAGCACCAGCACAGTGGCAGACTCCTACAAACAGATCAACATCACCTATGGCAACAAAACAGTGTTGGAAGAAGGCTATTATTATCTCAATAACTTCAACAACATTCTCAGCAGCTTTGGTAATTCCTTTTTTTAAAGGGCAAGGCTGACAGTATTCTATACTTTTTGTTACTGTCAGCAAATCTCATGAAAAGACCAAAACCAAACATGCGTCGTCCATCTCTCCGTGTTTTCCGACCTCCCCAGCATGTTTGTGGCTCTCAACCCACAAGCCCATTGGTTCCTTCTGAAGATGCAAATCTTTCAAAACAGGTCACAAATATATAGTAAAATGTTTTTAAAAGCCTGAGTTTATTTCCTGAAACTGCTTGAGACTGTAGTTTTTAGAATTGTTACTCAAACAGGAGTAAATGATGCTTTTTGGGGGACTGTGACTGTGTGTGTGCATGTGCGAATGTGGCATATATTGTAAAGCGCTTCAAGTGGTCATCTTAGACTAGAAAAAGGCATATAAATGCAGTCCATTTACCATTTTATCACAGGATTATGCGCTTTTTGTCTTAAATGTGTTGATTTGCTTGTTATTAATTTGTGGATTGATTTCTTGTTTGGTTTATTTCTCCAGTGACTCTGTTTGAACTGACTGTGGTCAATAACTGGTACATCACCATGGTAAGATCAGGTCATTTATCTGTGGTCTTTCGTCACTCACCGCTCTGCAGTCTCGTCATTGATCAGTGCGTGTCGCTGTTTGACTGCTGCCATGTTCACTCTCTCACAGGAAGGAGTCACTTCTATGACGAGCCACTGGAGCCGGCTGTACTTCATGACCTTCTACATAGTGACCATGGTGAGGCCTGCGTAGTTGTTTGTGCTTGAGCGTTTGTGATACGTCTCGGAAGAAAATGCTGCTTTCTTGCATGAATCGGTGCGTTAATGCTTCTGAGTGTGACCTGTGTGGTATTTTGTCTGTTCCCTCTCCAGGTGGTGATGACCATCATTGTGGCGTTCATTCTGGATGCGTTTGTGTTCCGCATGAACTACAGCCGCAAGAACCGGGAACCACTGGAGAACCCAGAGGGTGAGACCTTGTGTTACTCATGTTGTGGGGAAATACTGTAAATCTGTTTACATAATCACATTATCACACAGTCCCCATAACGTAAATAATTTAATTTTAAGCTGAAGCCTTGATTTAGGGTTAGAGTAAGTCTCCAGGAATTAAAGCTAATTCAATGTAATGTCATTTAAAGTTACAAAAACACAGCTGTGTGTTTGGTATAGCACTGAAGAACAACAGCCTTCATGTATTGTTAAATATTCACAGCATTTCTTGCACAGATAATCAGATAAAACATTTCATTGATCACCTGTGTGAAAGGACAGCGTGGCGAGTGAAATAGCGTTCAGTGGGTCATTTTACCGTCTGTGTGTGCACGTGCTCTAGATGAGAACGGGATAGTGTTTGAAGTCGAGGTGAGTCGTGATGAAGCTCTGGCCACTCTGGAGCTGTACAAACAGACCTGCCCAGGACTGTCCTCCCTCAGCTCTCTACAAGGAGTCCTACAAGCCATGGACAGGGGTGGGGTAAGAATACACACACACAAACAAATGAACTCTTTGTCCTCTGCTCTTCACATAAAGTCCCACTAACTTGCTTTCCCTCCTGCTTTGTTGTGTGCAGCACTCGTCTCTGGTGTATCTGGGTCGTAGGTCTAGAACGAAGAGCGACCTCAGCATGAAAATGTACGAGGAGGAGATACAGGTAAGACCCTGAAGAAATAATCCCGCGTACCACAACAGTAGCATGGTCTGTCGTGACCGGCTAACTTTTTCTGCACCTTGTTTCTCCAGGAGTGGTATGCAGAGTATTCAAGGGAAAACCTGCCTCAGCCAGACCAAAGCCTGGAGCGGGATCTGGACAGTCCTGTCTCTGAACCGTCTTCCTTCCCGCAGCCTCAGCTCAACTCACAGACTGGAGCGCACAGCATCAACTAACGCCCAGTTTGCAAGCCGTACACACTGTACTCGCTACCATCTCAGCGTTTTTTAATGCGAGGAAACCCCATCACTCCAGGTCTTTTCCAGTCCCTCCGCTCCCTGTTGGTCACAGTGGGAAACTAGTCCGGGGGCCTTTTGGATGACGCGAGAGTGAGATGAGTTAATGATGACTCCTTTCTGGAGCCGTTGCTTCAGACAGAACGACAGCAGTAACTCAACCGGCGGGAATGTTGTCATCTTTTGGTCTTTTCAAAGACCGCAGCAGATATTTCCAGAGAGCCTGTACTACTGCAGAATGTTGTGTACTGTATGTATACTGCTGTCGGCCTTTTTGCGACCTCTTGTAAATCATGTAGTACTTATACCTGATGCCTTAGTTCAACGGCCCATATGACCAGTATTAACACAGACCAAAAGTACAAACAATAACACTCCTGTTAGCTGAACCCAACGAAACAATTACAGCGTATCTCCTAACTAATGTCTCAACAGACTCAAACTATTTTACTTTTATATAACTTCTTATTCTGTAATGTATAGTTAATAAGGGATTTTATTAAACTGTTCAAATTGTCATTGATGTATTTTTGCTGTATCATACTGCTGCTAACTGCTTATTTACTTGTAATAATTTAACACAGAGTGAGGAAAGACAAGCATAGCATTACTCTGTACAACCTGTAAACAAATACCAAAACCAAAATTATTTAATTCCCCCAAAGCAGCTTTGTACAGGGTCATTTTAACATTTTGATTTACAGTACATTTAAACCTTGACCACACCTATACTGATATTTTTTAAAACGGATATTTTTCCCATTCCTTTAAAAAAAAAAACAACAACAAAAAAAAACTTGTAGTTGCAGATTCACACTCATTATACGTGACACACAAAGGTAAGGCAATGACTCATTGATACAGAAACTGTTTTGAAAAATCTGCACTGAAGGCGTTTTTTTAAAAAAATCTGTTTTGGTGACCTAAAACGGCGTTTGCTTGTGAACAAGAGGCCCAACTGCAGAGCGACATGTTCCTTTAGCAAAATATCTGTATACGTGTGTTCAAGGCCTTAGTTCATTCACAATGTTTCTGCAACTTGTGTTTTCCCCCTGGATTCACAAAGTGCCATCAGTCAGCACAAACAAAAAGTTGAATAAAGGCACAGTGATGATTAGTTTCAGCTCTCCCTGAGCAGAGAAGTCTTAGTTTGTCATTAATATACCTGCTTGGTTTCACAAACCAGCCACATGATGACTCGGTACAGCAGGCAAGTGCACAAAGTGTTGATTCTTGTATAAATAGTGCGTTAATATTATGTGTAGAAGAGGATGTCATTCGTCTGCAGCCTCTGTTCCAGTGTGTCATTTTGTATACCAGGAGGACGTCCTTCATTTCAGACTGACCTCAGAGTCACACCTATACACTGTGGATCTTGCCAAACTCTGTGAGCAGTGCGATGACAAGGAAGGTGGCGTAGAAGAAGAGGAGAAAGATCCCGTAGGCACGACCCAAGTGGAACCGGCACAGTGGAATGATGACGAAGGACAGGACTAAAGACAAGCCCAGAGATCCTGCAAGAACCCACGTCAACAAGCCCTCTAGTTCAAACTGAGGAGGAGAAAGAGACAGAAGATGCATCATGTTCACGGGTTCCAAAACAGCCTCATCCTGCGTTTGTTTGACCACAATGATAAACTGTTGAACTGTGTGTTTGAGTCGATTACCTGCACATCGGCGTGTGTTTTAAGCATCTGTACCAGGCATCCTAAACCCACACCAAACACCATGTCTGAAGAAAATTCAGTCAAGGGTGCAGTCATTAACAGCCACTGTTACACATGTCCATAAGTAATGCTTTTATACCGACATGCATTTTGTTATACAAAAATAAGGATACTGAAAATGATGCCTCCAAAACATGCAGATATGGCCATCCGTGGGTACCCCTGCCGGGCGATGGTGATGTCCGAAAAGCAGTCTGAAAAAGAGATAATATTTTAAGTGCAAGCATATATTTGTATGAGTTTTGAGAAAAACAATTAGGTTCACAAATATCACCTCCTATGCTGTTGCCCCAGGCCAGCAGAGTCAGACCCAGCACAGTGTTGCTGAGACTCAGCACCACACCGAGCATGTGCAGAAGACTGACCACTTCAGAGGCTACTGCGCTGATCAACACTGCACTCACCACGAAGCCCAAAATAGCAAACAGCTGGAGAGGGAAGAAGAATCACATGCACACAAGCATCAGAACATATGAGTAAAACAATACAATAATCCAACGTGGTAATACAAATGTTTTATCGGCAGTGACTGTAATGATGGATGAACTATGACGAATATTTAGTATTTCTTTTTAGCCGTGCTAGCGGTGTGGCGGCGGGGATGGTTTCGTCGTCTGGTCGGTCTGCCAGTCGACCACTTTGGTCCAGACTGCATATATCTCAACAGCTGTTGGATGGATTGAATGGATGGGGATATCAGCTCAAAGCACCACTGTGCCTCACTGGAGTCTCATGGAGTCGCTAACATTGCTGTGGGTTCTCAGTCTTGTGAAAATCTTTAATAATTTTCACAAGACTTGACCTGACGCTAACACCTCCAAGCACCACACATCTCACCCCCAAAAAGGGTTTACATCCTCTTTATTTTAATCTTCACAAATACTTACTGGATGATATTTGGGAGGACAGTCATTAGTGGTGGTGCAGAAGACAATAGCAGACAGGAAAAGTCCCAGCAGAAGAGTCAGCAGCCAGATGGGAAACTGTCCTTGAATCATATAATCTCCATCTAGATATTAGTTAAGGGGAAAAAACAGATTATGGCTGCTGCAATATGTCATGCTGCCTTTGTCGGGAAAGGTGATGCACTTACACATTCCAGACTGGAAGACGAGCACACACACCAGAGGAGCTGTGATCAGATGAAGGCAGTTTAATGGACGTCTCCAGTTCTTGTCTTCTTTATCAGGGTCGACTACAGGGATGCAGAGCAGCAGCAGGACCTCCACAGGTGTCTGATGGGTGCAGGACACAAGTGCAAGACACACATTTACATTACAAGACCAATTTTAAATAGGTTTCCACAGCCCGATTCAGCTTGTTACACCTCCACCATCACACACACCTTCAGCATTTTGAGGACTCTCCATCTCCATGATTTCCTCCTCCACTTCCTGTTGTCCACCGGGTTAAGAGAGCTCAGCAGGATCTGACTCGTGGATTCTGAGTAAGGCAGAAGAGGCCTGTACTCGGACTCTGAAACGCACTCAGACTCTGAAACACGCACACACACACACAAACACACATGTGTGTTATGGCCCTGATCATGCAGGTAAATCTTGGTGCACATTAACTTATATTGTGGTTGATAAAAGTCTACTGTATTCCTACCATATTCGTGCTGGATGGGCCCGCCAGTCAGGCAGGGAATGTCATCATCAGACGAGTCGGAGGAGTGAAACTCTGCAGCAGAGACTTAAAAAAGATATCAGTGGTGATTATAGAAACATATTCTTTTTATCTGTCTGTGTGTATATGTATTTGTGTCTCTAACCTGGGATATGTGCAACGTGACGGACACTGGAGTTAATTGAATGTTTCTGCCGGTTGTAGATGTACGCACTGATGATAACGGTCAGTACATAGACCACATAGAGGCTCAGGTATCCTGGAAAAAGGAAAAGCAGCAAAGTGAAGCTCATGTCACATTATGGTAAAATGGTATGGTATGGTAAAACTGCTCTTGAACCTTGATACAATGGTTACATTCACTGTAAATACAGTCTTCTGCTTGTGTGTATCTATTATAAGGGACATGGTGGGATAACGATGATGACAGCAAGTGGCAGCTGCCTGCCGGCCCATGTGTCACCGGTAGGTAGGTAGGTGATTCACAGAAGATTATGGCTGGGTGGGTCTTTCAACTGCATCCTGGGATTGTTTTCAGTGAGGAAATAGCTGAGATTGCAGCCTGATTCTGTAGATGTTGGCACCAGAACAAGAATGCCCTCAGAGACACACCAACACCCTGCTAGGGTGCAAAACACTCTACATTGTTAAGCATATAAAAAGAGATAGTTCAGATCAGAAGTCGCCATATTCTTTCTTTCTTTGTTTTTACAGGACTTTCCCTCGGGGCCAAATATTATGAGATCATTTGAGTCACAAAGGCTCTTTAAATGACATGGCTGAACATTTCAACAATACCATGTCATCTGCTTTAATACTGTTGCTGCACTAGAGGTTAAACAACAGCGGCATTAATGAGATTAAGAGAATCTGAAAACTGGGCTGTAATAAATACAAAGAAGCCATGACTGTCTGTAACAAAGCAGTATGTCTGGGAAGAAAGGACTACTTTTACAAGATTATTACAGAGAATGCTGGGAACTCTACAGTATTATTCTCCACTATTGATCAGATACTCAACACTTCCCTCACTCGTCTGCAGTTCTCTGCATCAAACTGTGAAGAACTTCTGCCATTCTTCAATAGCAAAACAACCTCGAATGGAGGCAGCATTGCTGCTGATCCGAGACCAGATGACCTCAAAAAACCCTGTAAAAAAGATCTAACCATGGGAAAATTCTTCTGTATGACATCAACTGAGCTCTGCAAGACTGTCACTGAGTCTAACTCGTCCACCTCATGTGTTGACCCTGAACCTACAGCATTTTTAAAGCAGGTGTTTGACAATGTTTCATGCCCTGAAGATTACAAATACATCTCTGCAAACAGGCATCTTCCCAGATGCTTTCAAAACAGCTGTTGTAAACCATTACTAAAGAAATCCAAGCTACATAGTAATGCACTCACTATATCCACATATCCAACCTTTCATTCATCAGGAAGATACTGTAAAGAAAATAACCTTCTGGAGAAATTTCAGTCAGGCTTCAAATCAGACCACATGAAACTGTTCTGACTAAAATATTCAGTGACCTCAGACTAAATTCTGGTGAAAATAAGGTCTCAGCTCTTGTCCTCTTAGACCTAGACCTAAGACCCAGCGTTTGATGCGACTGATGTCTTAATCAATCTCCTTGAACAGTTGGTCAGTCCTTCTGACTGTGTGTCAAACTAGTTTAGAACAAACAAAGGAAGAAAGTCTAATCAGTCTTGGAGATCATGTGTCTAAGAAACATGACATCTGTTTTGGTGTTACATGGAACTGCCTTGGTCCATTACAGTTCTCATTATACATGCTACCACTTGGTGACGTCATAAGAGAGCACAATGTATGTGGATGACACACAACTGTACATCTGTGCTGAACCAAATGATGCTGCAGCTATAGACTCCATTACTGTCTGTCAGCAATAAATAATTAGATGAGCAATAATTCATCTAATTAAGTTAAATGAGTTAAATGATCATTTAAAACTCTGTCACTCAGCTATGAACCAGAACCAAGAGGAGAGAACACATTAGTCCAGGTTTAGCTGCTTTGTACTGGCTTCCTGTAACATTAAGAATGGATTTTGTGGTCCTCCTTGTATACAAAGCTCTTAATGGACTAGGGCCAGGATACATTGCTGAAACCCTTGTTCACTACTTGCCTTTAAGAACACATAAAGGCAGATGCTCGGGGAGTATGGCTAAAAGGAGGGCCTTTTAGAGCAGCAGCCACCATCATCTGCTGCTGGTCTACTGGAGGTTTCCAGCAACAGCCCAAAGAAAATCAGGGATGCAGCCTTTGACGATTCACTGAATATTTTTTTTGATCTTTTTTTTTTTCTAATTTCATCCTTATTTTTAATTATTTTTACTATTATTATTAAGTGGGTTTTAATCTCCATCTTATTTTACATGAATTTTTCTATCCCTTTTTATGTCCATTCTATCTTTTTCTCTATGTGAAGCACTTGGTGTGTGTGACAGAAATACCTCAAAAAGATCAAATATACAACTAACAATCAGATCAGGAAGGCAAAAAAACATTCCAGTGTTCAGCCATGTGTCTATGTGTGTGTTTACCAAATGTTTCTCTCAGTGTCATGGTTCCTCTGAACAACATGAAGAAAGTCCAAAACACTGCCGCCATGTAGAAGATGACGTCACGCAGAAACGGACGGGAGGCCACAGTGAAAGGCTTGACCAGCGCCACGCTGCCGGCAACTACCGTGGTGACAAATACACCAGCTCCTGTGGAGGGAGTGAGAGAAAACAAGCGCGATGAGGCCAACCAGGTTCTCGAATTAAAAAAAGCTTGAGTTGTGTATTTTTTTTGTGTGTGTGTGTGTGTGAGAGAGAGACTGTGCCTACCAAATAAGGCTCCGACAGCCAGCCCAGCAGTGTGTGGGCGGGAGATAGCTGCAATGGCGCTGAAGATGTCTGGAGCTCCATTACCAAGAGCCAGAAATGTCACACCCTCAGCACACACACCAGTCAAGGAAAACATTCCTCACACAAAAAATAAATATTTAGCAACACTGACAGAAATCTAAACAGTAGGAAGAGAAAACTTCCTCTGAGAGAGGAACTGTGTCTGCGAATCAGCAGTCTGACCGCTTTCTCCTGACTGTACATGAGAATCAGAGCAAAGTGAGAACTTCTGAGGGATGTGCAGGGGATGCTGATGAAGGATACAGCCACGTTGTGAGTGAGGTGCAGGCTGGTGGAGATGGCTGACAGGTTGGGGCAGAAACTGAGGAAGAAAATAGGTGAGTGCAGGTTCACGAGAAATGCAAAGGGAGACGGAAAACATCTCAGAATTCCCACAAGATATTCTTAAATCGTTCAATCATTAAATTCAAATCATCTTATATTCAACACACAGCAGCTTCTTCACCATTCAGCTGCTGCGATGCACTCATGTTCAGTGTGTGAAATGAGCGGGAGAGAAAAGCTGAACAAACTGTACTTCCTTTGAAGAACTCTCACAATGATGAAAAAGTCATGTGACTATTAGATGGCCACACTGAGGGCATGAATGTGTGTGTGTGTGTGTAGTCTGTATGTGTGTAAATATGGCCGACAGGTTACAGGTTTCACAGCTGAAGCTGTGGGACACAGGTACTGACAGTAGCAACAGGTGAGATACTTACAACTTTGATGCTGCCAGTCCAAGAATGAAGAATAAAAAGAACAGCCATATAATCTGGGGAGAAGCAGAAGAAAGTAAAGGTCTGGCGGACTGCTGTTTTCTTAACACACACTCAGAGAAGAGACAAGTGCTGCTTGAGTCTGTCGTACTCGACGGGCACAACAAGGGTGATCCTGGCCATGTTTGACTACACTGATCCTAATCTTCTAACATGCGCCAAGTAGTTTCTGCACAGACTGATTGAAGCCATTTTCAGTGGGACAATTTGATTCGTTGCGTTGCAAAAAGGACAATTCCACAAGTTTCACACATTCTTATGAAAATCCATGATTTAGCAAAGGCTGAAATGTCTGAGCCCCTTAAATCAGATGTGCGATAAGTCCTGGTTCCTCTGCTGCAGGGCCAACTTCCTCAAAAGACCTGCTGGTGCTGAGATGCAGAGTTTTAAGCTGCTCCATAACAACTATCCACACCAACGCACACCGAACACACACACACAGGTCTTACACAGAGAATGATGGTGAGAGGTGTGAGGTTGGGAGGAAGCAGACAGAAGGCCACACGAAGGTAGCTGATGAAGCCATCTTCCATGCTACAGTCCGGTGTGTTCTTCACAAATGCACAGCGGTCTGCAGCACTAAGGTTCATCACAAGGTCACACTGAACACACACACAAAGAAAGAGATCAGTCCAACGTACTTCCAGCCATTACCTGACAGAAAAGAAACTTTGCATTACGTTGTTGAAGAGAATGATATAAAACTGGTTTATAGCTCAATGATTTGCAACATCGCCTTCAGCCGTCCAACAGAGATACTGAAGAATTGCTTTCACGTTGACAAATTCATATTGTCTCACTGTACATGCACTCAGTGGCCACTTTATTAGTTACACCTGTAAAATATAATGCAATGCAATGCAAGGGCTTAGCCATAGAGTCTCCTTTTACAAATACTGTTTGTGTGTTGATTCGCACTGTCAGACAGGTACTCATTTAACAGTGTGTTTATTACAGAAAATAATCTGCGCTGGACTGCAAGCTTTAATATAAGAAACACATTTAAATGCAATAAGGCCAGCACAACAACACCATGGCTACATGAAATACAACCTCAGTAATAAACATAAAGCTGAATTAACACATCTCTGGAAGGAGTTTTCACTTCTTCTCATACTCCTCTCAAAGGTAGATGATGAGTCCCAATCTTTATAATTCCAGCTCATACTTATGTATAATACATTTCAGCTTAGCCTGGTTGGTAATCCAACCATCCAAATTTATGAGGTCTGCTAAATTGTGATGGGAATTATTTTCCAAGAAAGGAAGGAAGTCAGTTAGTGCCAGAAATGAGAAGTGAAAACATCTCACCGTCCCCACTATGGACTACAGACAAACCACAGGACACTTCAGTCTATCCAGCTGTGTTTGGAGGACCATGACAGGTAAATGTTTGCTCTGCCCTGATGTGAACACGCACGTCTCAGTATAAATACAAACTTCATTCACGCCTGCTGTCTCCTACTAATCACGTGACAGCTGGAAAAAACTGCTAACAACCTGCCAGCTTCAGATCAAACTGCGCACAAATATCAAACTAGCGAACAGCCAGCAAACACACACCTGATGACCACGTTTAATAACGAGTGACAGTTAACCCGGTAGCCATCAAATCTCACCGACCTCTTCTTTGCTGCTTTGAAACATCACGGCTCGTGTGGTGTTTGCGGACCACCCGGTTAGTCCGACATCGGTTGGGTTCCCGAGGACATGTGAGCCCGAGGCGAGCCGCTGGTGACACGATAACACCAGAAGAAGTGACAGATAAACAGCAGAAGACATCGTTCACTTTATCCCGGAGCCGCGTCCATGCTGGTGGTTAGCGGGACCGTGGTGGGTTGTTTTAGTCCAGCAATCCGGAAATTTCGGCCTGAAACCGAAAATAGCGGAGAAGATGAGCGTCGTTGTAGCCTAGGCTTCTCTTTCACATCCAGGATTTATGTCGTCAATCTCTTATATTGTCTGCTCGCATTGAATGTCCGCGTACTTCGTGTACACCTTCGCCCGAAACCCCACCTCCTGTTTTTCCAAGACATGTGCCTCCTTCATGGACTCCTCGTAAATGACGATTTCAGCGAAACATAACGACCTCTAAACTGACACTAGAATAGGCACATAACAGGCTAGAGAGAAATAGATAAAATATTAATCAAATGTATATTTAATACATTCATCATTTTTTAATTCACAATAAAACTTCTGTACATCACTTAGTAGCATTGATTCCATGCTTTGTCCAAATTTCGTTTAAAACAGTTTGGCATATTAAAAAAGTGAAACAGTAAACATACAGGGGAATTAATGCCGGTTTTAGAACTCACACAACGGCTTTTTCCAACAGGACTAGAAGGCAGCATGTAAGTGAAGCTCTTCCTCAGTCAGGGCTCTTCTTGCCTCTGACCCGTGCTCTGATCTTTGTTTACCCCAAGTCTAATAACTGTGGCGGTGATCTGTCAACGTGAAAAGCTTGGGGTTGTGTTTTATCTATCCACTTCACACTAAAATTAATTTGTATACTGCAAAAATTGTGAATCTAGAATTCCATATTAATTGCAGACAAAAATATATGTTGCTGATATTCAACACGAAGAAGTAAATGTCAAAAACACGACATCACATAAATGATGCACACAGAAAGGTATACATTATGTTAGCAACATTTTAAGTTCCAGTTGCTGTGCTTGTAAAATAGTGGGTTTTATTTTCTTTCTAAAATGGTCTCAGTCATCTACAAAATAATAATAAAAAAATAACGAGTAACGAGATCTGCCCCAGAATTAAAGAGAGACACAATGATGGCAGATCAAGTGACAGTCTCATCTGTTATCCGTGAACATTCAGTCCTGGATCCGCTGGTCATACACCAGAGCAGCATCGAGTGGTGGAGTGCTGGGATCATAGCAGCCTCTCGCCTGTTTAGTCGCCACAGGACATAAATCGTGCTCACACCACCTGTTAAAGGAAAATAAAAACATATTTGATGAATGAATGTTACATTTTTAACCTGAAAGAAGAGGGGTTTTTTTTTGTTTTACCTGAGAGCTGCAAAGGTGTCGGATGGAGAGGCTCCTTTCCAACAAGCATGGGCAATGAGGAGGGCAGCTGTTAAAATACAATTATTTAAAGGGGAACTCCACCACTTTTACAACATCAAAGTCTGTTTGCAGGTCTTGCAAAGTACTACAGTAAAAAAATAAAGTTTAAATCCTTTTGTGGCTCCAGAGGTTAATGTGAACAGTCTGGTTAATTGCCTCAAGTGATGTCTTACCAGACCTTCATGGCCTGCTCTCTGCTTTAGGCTAGCAACTCAAGGCTACATTAGCTGCTGCTAAGAATAACACAGGAATCTCGGTCATGTCTAGATGGTAACCCTAGATTTGCGAAACTTTTGCAATATTTGTATGCGTTGTTTCTTCATATTGTGAAGCGGCTCACATGTGGGAAAAGTTTGCGTCACTGTTTATGTCCCATGTGACCAACCATAAGTCAACAGTGACTTATTTTAACAATGATCGACTTGTTCCTAAACCTAACCAAGTACTTTTGGTGCCTAAACCTCATCAAAATGAGACTGGAACTGAAAATAACAAGTCTAAAAATAAAACAACACTGACTTTTGGTTTCACGTGGGACACAAATCCTGGTCTCCTTGGTAAAAGTCCCGTGTTTGACGCACTCATCCACCACAACTTCTTCCCAAATGTGCAAATGCGAGAGTTTCGCAAATCTAGAGTGACCCAATAGACACAACCACAAATCTCTGACCGAACTGTCGGTGGCAGGGTTGCATTGTGGGTAATGTAGGCACCAGGTTTTGACAAGCAAGAAGAATGTGTGGAAAAAAGAAAGATATCTCTTGTGCTGCTGCATTGATTTCTACTTATGTTATTTTTTTGTATTATTTTGTGTTTTGGTGTATTCTTTTCAGGGAGAGGAGTGTGTGAGTGACTGTGGTACCTACCTGTGTAGGTGCGAGCCAGGCTGTATGCCAGGTCTCTGGCTGCTAGCTCCAGGTAGCCAGGTGCTCTGGTAGCCGCTACCTGAACAAAGTCCTCCAGTTCAGAGAGTGCGCCATCCACTGCTTTCACTGCTGGAGCCAATGAAGAAACACCTGATGCACTTGCAAGCAGGGACTACAAGGACAATGAAACAAGTGCACGTCACATTCCTGTTCAACTCTGTTGTAGATTAGTTACTGAACTTGTTTGGCGGGATCATTCCCAACCCAATACCTTGGCATGGGTGAAGTAAGCATGAAGAACCAGTCCTGAGCTACGAGCCACACAGCGCAGCACATCCAGAGACAGGACATTTGTGGTACCTTCCCAAATACTCAACACCTGAGAAGCAAAGTGACAAGTGAGCTTGAAAATTGCAAAAGCTGTAAAATACTGTTGATTTTTGTGAATTGGCCTCACCTGTGCGTCGCGAAGTAGTCCAGGCAACCCGGTATCCTCAATGTAGCCCTGTCCGCCGAAGCTTTCCAAACCCTCCGACACCACAGCCACCGCCTGAGACAAAACAAAACAGGGATGTTAAAGGTCGGTATCAGAACAGCGACATGAAAGTTTATCACATTACAAGCTGTGCACCTGCTTCCCAGTGTACAGTTTAACCACAGGAGTGAGCAGACGTAGCAGGTTTGTATCAAGCTGGCTCGCCATGCCACTTTCCTCTCGACCCAACAGACGACACACATCCATCACCAGAAGAAATGCTCCACGAGTCTCCACCTGTCCATGTCAGAGGGAAGCATGAGTGAGGCACGATGGGAAACACTGTACAGAGTTTGTGGAGTTTGTTCACCCCCTGCCAGCTTACCTCCATCCTAGCAAGAGTCTGTATGTGCAGTGGGTGGTCTTTAAGAAGCTTTCCAAAGGCAGTGCGGCGAGTGGCGTAGTCACGAGCTAACTGGACCACCCTGTGAAATGCACACAATATTAATCAACCATTAATAGCATGTTTTCAGAAATGAGTGCAGGATGCAGTGCAGTAGTACGAGTCTTATCCTGCCTTCTCATTGCAGCTGCTGCAGACACACTGTTGTGGATCCGGGTTATAGTTAGCATGTTAGCTATAGAGGCCACACCTCTCCCTTCCTCTGAGAGCTGTAAATGTAAAGAAGGAATAAAGATGTGAAGGATTCTGATTCATTTTATGTCAATCAGTTGGCCACAATGAAAAGGCTTTTCAACTGTGTCTTGTTTCCATAATGTGTGGTGTTGTACTTCCAAATAAAAACAGGTGTAATAGAGCATGATGCCATAGAAGCTGCCTCAAATTTTTCAAAAGTTTATCTTGGATGATTTCCAGCCTGTCACAGTGATTACACTGCAGCCACTGGGTGGCAGCTGGTGTCCTGGGGATTCAGAATGAACAGGGCCTGTGTCCCAAATCCATATTATAGCCCTGATTCAACCCTGACCCAAAATGTTTTACAATGACGAGTAATATGCATGTTGTATAGAACTAGTTTGTAGTATGGATTTGGGACACATAAAAAGGAGTATGCCTATGATAAATGAAGACAAAAAAGCAGCTCTCAAGTGCTTTTAGCTCATTGTTTTGGTTTGCTGGTCAGTCTGGCAGTCAGTCTCTCAACAGTATGCTACCTGCCCAGCTGCTAAATATAGTGAGGCAAAGATACCCAAACAGTTGGTAGGTAAAAATAGAGGTACCATGCAAGTTGCTTTGTGTATTTGCTAACAAATGAACAATAAGAGTCTTAAGATGACACAGAAAATCAAGGCTTAGTCTTGGTCTACTTCTACCCTTCTAGCAGTCAACAGCTTTTTGTTATAGATGATTTGCTAACAAGATCATTGTGAATGTTCCACTTGGTGTTATGACACCAAAAATGTTCTGCTCATTCCCACAGCACAAAGCTTTAGTATAAACAACATGAGATGAGTCTAACCCAGTGTGGTTTGCTGCAACACAGACATAGACCAGAGGAGGAACCTGCAGTTTATCATTACTGTAATAACTTAGTTACTGTGTAACTGACCCTGTGTGCTGGCAGGCCGTCAAGCAGTAGCTCAGCAGTCGGCATCTGTCTTGTGCCCAGCTTGTCCTTCAGTCTCTGAACCTCTATCCCCTTCAGCCGACCATCCTCATCTCTACTCACCTCTGCGTAGAACAAAGACAAACCCCTGCTACCCTGTGGGTGGGACACAAGCACACATAAAGTGCAATGAAATCACTCTGTGGATGAGTGATGGCTGAAGTTAGAGGAGTGAGGTACCGGTGTGGTTGCTCCTGTTCTGTCCTGCACTCTGGCCAGTGTGAGAGTCATGTCAGCGTCTGTAGCAGAGGTGAACCACTTGAAGCCGTGAAGTTTGTAGGAACCATCCGCCTGGGGAACAGCCACTGTCTCTGTGCCACTGGCTGAGGAAATGCAAGACAGGGAGAAGCACCTCATGATGCATTACAGTCAAAACGGCAAGCATGTGAGTATTTCAACAAATTTCCTTCACAGATAACTCAAGTAACAACAATGAAGTATCACTGGGACATACGTGGATAGAATAACATGTAAAAGCATTTCAATAAAATAGTTTTTCTTTATGTGCTGGTTCATGGAAGACAACTGTAAGTGTCACTACTGACCCACGTCTGATCCTCCCTGTCGTTCTGTCATCCACTGTCCAGACGTCCAGAAACGTTCAGGCTGACGGGAGGTTAAACGACTGTAGGCGTCATCTACAGGCCACGAAACACCTATAGACTTCAAGTACACAGCCAGAAAATCAGCAGCTGTTCCATAATCAGATTTCTCCCCTAGCTGCTATTATATGCCATATATCTAAACTAAAGCTGGCATTTTAATGTGTAAGTGATATATGATGCTGCAGATTGGACAGTTCAGTGACAAGATCACAGAGCAGTTCTTTCCTCACAGTGAATACATTTTGGATTGAATTTTGGATATAGCTGCAATGAAGGATATTTCTCTTCATCCTGCTGCATTGTTACCACATTACTGTCTTGGTCACACACTTGTGTGTATGAAATAACACAAAAAACAGGCCTCATGTTTACATTACCTCCAAGAAATCTGGGTTACTGCAGAAAATCAACAACAGTTGGTCTTACTTGGTCAGATAATTTGTTCTTCTGACAAACCTGTATGACTTTAGCAGCTCCATCAGTCATAGCCAGAGGACAGGTGTAGAGACCAGAGGAAGGAGAGAAGATGTACAACTTGCTCATTTGGTACACACGACTGGAACACACACATGACTTCTCTTAGTTTCTCATTTAGAACAACTTATCTTATTAGAAACTGTGAAAAAAGTGAGGTATATCGAAACTGAAAAAGCAAGTGCAACAGTCTCCTAACCTCCACTCTCCAAATGACCTCTCATAGCCAATGGCAACCAGTCCTTCCTGCGCAGACAGGTCTTTCATACGCTTCCAGGCCGGAGAGGTCACGATGTGGTCCACTCTGCGACCCCAGGGGTCAAAGTGCACCAACTGTGGAGGAGCAACCTCACACTCTCTGCCCCACCTGTCTACCTCATTGGCCACGCGCTCTCCAAATGCACATAAGTCTGAGAAAGCAGCCTGTAAACAAGTATATAGACATACATTCACCTGATCTTGTTTGCCTGGCAACACAGATCCTGTACAGCTGTCTGCTCAAGTTTTGATTTAGAAAATTGGCTATTTGATGATGTGGCAGCAAAACTGAGGGAAAACATACATCAGACATGTAACTGATGTTCTAATTAATTAATTAGAAAAATATATATTTGCAAAGCATTTTCCCAATAACCTTTTGACCCTGCTTTGCATATGCACAACTATTTTGTTGTAGCGCATAAATACCAAAAGGCAGAGTCTTAGCTCATTTCAGTATAGTATATTTCCAACAGCAGCTAAAGGCTCCCCCCTCACCTCCTGAGGCAGGTGTCTCCTCAGGTATCCTCTGAGCAAGGCATCCTCTAGAAATGGGTTCTTCAGCACTGGCCTTTCCTGGAAGAAAGATCCTATCTTGGCTCCGGAGAACGGCAGGAAGCCTGCTGCCTCCCAGAGTTGCTCTTCATCAGATCTTGCGCCCGGCTCAACAGCACTGGCTGATCTGACGTGGACGAGCTGACGAGGAACACCACGCAACACCCTGCCGCAGCCTCCAGCTATGCGGCGGTTCAGGAGGGCTGAACGCACTGACATGGCTCAAGACCTGCAGAGAGAAGACAACGAGTGGCCCCGAGATGAAGCATTCAACTGTGCGAAGGCAGGAGAGAAAGATTTATGGTTTCATTCATTCAGCAATTTACAGAATTATCTAAAATCCATAATAATTTATTGCTTAACAGACATATCATCTGATGTTGTTATATTTTTGTGGATTTTTAGAGCTTCTCTCTCTTTCATCTACATGTCTTGTATTTGGCTTCATGGAGAAACACATAATGCTTAAACATAAATGAGCACAGCAACCTCACACATCTCAGGTTTCAGTTTTTAGCCAAATTTTGCTTCACTCTTTTATTAGAAATGTCACAAAAACATACTGTACCACATTCAATCATTAAATCACTTCATCCATCACTCATAGATGATGCTTTAGGATTTATAAGTATATGATAAACAATGACAATACTTAAACCACTAGAAAACACTGTCTGAAAGCCACAGACAACATGTAGCTCTACATTCCTGTTTGCATTTTATTTGTTAGCCAGCGTTATACTCTCTAATTTTTTGGTCAGAGCTCCAGCACTCCTGACTGTTACTTTATCTTGTGAAATCATATTTTTGTGCTAAAATTCACGCAAAATACATCTTTATGTGCAGGCAGCTAACACACCTGCACATACTGTATTTACTTGATAACTTCTCTGGTCCTCTGTATAATTTAAAACATGGAAAATAAGGCAGAAAACTTTTATTCATATGCTTTGAGTGATATCAAATGCCTGTCTATCAAATGAAAGCATATTTTCATATCTAGTTAACATTTTTAAGATGTCCAACATTATTAAAGTGAGGCAGCTCGGTAAGCTAACGTTAATGTCCAGCAATATTAAACTGAGGTAGCTCGGTAAGCTAACGTTAATGTCCAGACTCTGGCTCACCAAAGTGGGCCAAAGTTCATTCCATTCCGCTGTCCTGTTTGTGAAGATATTATCTTCCCATTTGGATCAGTAACGACGTTTTACTTAATCTAATTATTGTCTAATGGTCAATTAGCAACAAGTTGCCAGCTCAACTGTTAGCCTAGCCCCTCTTCTTCAAACTGCGGTTTGTTGTTCACCGTCCAGTCCGAAGCGACCTGGGCTCTGCGACAACCACGAAAGTTTTTTTCCACATCAGTTTTCTTTGCAATCACCTGAAGCCAGTTTATATTGAGACCTGCTTTGATTACACTGACGCCTCTGCATGTCAAGCTTATAAATTTGATGGACGGAGGAGAAACCCCAGCAGTCTTACCTTGCGTTAGCCCAGTGTTTACACTCACCACAGACGGGACCTCTCGCCTTCAAAGTAAAGGCAGCGTCCTACTTACATAAAAACATCTCCACGAAGTGGTAGATAGCTTTGATTCAGTTTTCTTACACTGTAAGAGATCTCTTTCTCCCAGCATTGGAAATTTACCAAAAAATAAACTTAAAAATAATCTTATTCAAGAAAGACACTGTTAGTCTGAATAATCCATTTAAGACTGCCAACACAGTACAATAATATATAATACATTGATTTCAACTTTTACTTAAGATGCTATCTAAAATGCAAATTTCTCGCAAACCAATATTTTGTTATTTAGCATTTACAAACGCATCAAGATAGCAGACACACATTCACCAAAGGTGTTGCTGAACCTGTTTTATTGTTCTAAGTAAAGATTTGTCCAAAATACAGAACAAAAAGACAGAAAGCATGCACCGTTTAATAAAACATTTCCATGACATCTTAAAAATCTTTTGAAAAGGAAGGACACAGGGATTGAGTATTTATGAACACACAACTTTTGCATTTAAATGCATTTTTTTTCCTTTCAAAAATAAACACAGGAACAGTTATAGCTTAAATTCAGGAGGGATATATGGGAATAATCATACTGATAAAACCCAGTAAGTAGTCTCTGTTTGTGGGTGTGATGCACCACCCAACCATAAAATATTAACCTGGTTTGATCTAATACCGGAATGGAAGAAGGTAATGGGCAACACTGACGCGTTTTTAATGTAGAAAAATAATAGTTATACAGGTTGCAGTGCCGAGCGCCGCCAACAAATGTAGTCTGCAGTTTGCCACAGCATTAGTTCACTATATAAAGGGAGAATAAATTGTATTAAACCTATGCAGGCTAATTGAGAGGTCAATCAGAACAGGATGGCTTAAACATAGATTAACATATATAAGCAGGTATATAAAAAAGATTTAAGAGAAAACCACAAGCCATAAGGCTACCAACAATGTAGAAACACCAGAGAACCTGCCCAAACTCAAAGAACGCACTGGGGCCGACTTAATGCTAGAACAATCAAAACCAAAGATCAAACTTATGACAATCTGATTTAATAGTGGAGGGACCAACATAATATCCCCAAATATTCACAGCCAACTCTGCACATAATCACGAGCCCTTGGGGAGCCGTCAGCAAGTAATGGCTGCCAGACTGTTTATGTTGATGTCCTCTTCTCTCTTTTGTATTTCTCTTTTCTGTCTTCTTTAGTCACCCTTGGTTAGGAGGTCCTCTATGTAGGCATCAAGCTCATCATCTGTGTTTATGTCAATGTCCTAAAAGTGTAAAAAAGCAACTTTACCAACTGCCCAATTTTTACAGATACAATTACATGGCAAATATTCCATCTGACAGGCAGGTAAGAGGGAGGGGTATGTTTTGAATGATCAATAAGTACAGACAACGTGGTAAGTCTTACCTCTTGTACTTTTTGCAGGAGAGCCACAATGTTTGTTCGCAGTTTCTGTAACTTCTCGTCTGCCTCCTTCAGTTTGACCTCAGTGCTGTTGCTCTTCTCTTCCACAGCTTTGGCGCGGGCATCAGCTCTGTTCTGGTACGAGTTACACAATGACTGGAGACCTGATTCATACTGCTGGAAATACTCTTTCTAAACAGAGGGGGAAAAAGCCATTAATGCTCAATACTCTGGACAAGACACCGCAATACTAAGAACAAGTGAAATAGTATTTCAAGGTGTAGTACTGCTGGACACAATCCCTTTCCCGCTCCGTTCTCTAAACATTTTATCGCTTTCAGTGGAAAACAAAATTTTTCTTAGATTCAATTCCAGCCAAAGGATAGATCTATTAGGTCACGTATTATGGATATTACCAAAGGAAAGGCCACCAATTCCTCAGCCGTCATGCTGTTAACATCGTCCTTTGGAATCCGAAAAGCAGGAGGGAAGAAGTAACGCAGCATTGTCCTGGAAACACAAACAGCAGTGAACACACCACAAAGAGTGAGAGTTAAATGACGAACGATCATGAAGAACGTGCCCTGGCTCTCATAAGATAGAAAGTGTGTGTTAACAACACTAGTTCATTGTAATCAGCTCACCTCAACATGGTGACGAGACTATCAGTCACCTCTCGGCTGGTTCCTGGTTGAGTAGTGTCTGGCTCCATAGGTGCCGGCCCCTTCTCCGTCTCCTGTTGGGTGTCAGGTGTCTGAGAGATTGGAGATGGCGGCCGCATCAACCGGACTTCATCACTACCCTTAAACACCCTTCAAAGACACAATTATAAGTACAGGATATTCATTATCTTGCATTGCAACAAATATGCCCTGAATACATCAAATGACCAACACAGACACAGTGTCTTACCATCTGTCTTTAGGTGTGGATCGAGGTACATAGTCAAACTTCACTTTCCAGCGAACACTCTGTTTATTTGCCTCCACAGCAATGACTTTGCCCGTGTACCACTCCTTGTTGACACGTACTTCAACCAGCAGACCCTTATCTGTTGAAAATAAACACAATTACATAAACAGAGGTAGAACTTCCTCGTAGCTTTTAGAGCTTTCGTTTTCCAGTTCTGTGTGTTATATGTTCATGCAGAGCAGTTCGTCGTCTCACCTTTCTGAGCATTTTTAGTGTCCTGCTCTGGTTCCTGCTGTGGCGACTTCTCAGATGCCTGCGAAAACAAAACAATTACCATCACTGCAGTCAGAGAAACATTGTTTACTGAAAAGATGGTTAAAAGTAATTATTTGCATTCTTGTTAATGTAAGAAGTGAAAGTCCCACAGTGACCTCAGGCATTGTGTGAGAATGGCATGCTTGATTGCAGAGAGTTAGAGAATAATATGACAACTTCAGTTTCAGAGGATGATTGTTAGACAAGAGAATGATCCGACAGTACACCCAGAAAGACTTAGTTGTCAAGATCGTTAGAGGCCGTGAGAGCAGATGCAGCTCAGCTATGTTTGAGGGTATTAGAGAGAGGGGCCAAGTAAAGCTACCTTTGCTTTAGCTCCATGCGGTTGCATGGTAATGGATTTTTGGACAGAGGTTGGTGTGGTTGCTGTCTGTCGTGTAGGAGTAGAAACCTCCTTCTTCTCAGGCTGTGAATGTGTGTTAACCTGCAAAGTCAACAGCAGAGGGGCTCTGATTGGAGGCTCAGTAACCAACTTAGCCATCCAGGAATGCCTGCATTTACTTCTTCTCTTCTCTATATATACAGCTTCCTGTAGGAAGCTAATTAGGCAGTGCTTGCTGCAGTTCAGCTCAAAGTCTCCTGATGAATACATTTGTCGAAGAAAACTCAAAAGTATCTAATCAGAAAATATTTTCACTGATCAGCAACATGGCAAATAAACAAAAACACTCTAAAAAGAAAGGGTAGTTACAGCCTATATATGCACACATGGAGCAGCATATGCCTTTTATAAATGTACTTAAGTTGCTGTTATTTTATGTTCAGATACTAATAAAGAACAGGCCAGAATGTGAATGACCTTTTCCACGCATTAGCTGTTAGGTTTAAGTTGTGTCGGACACTTTAACTGTAATGCATGAAGACATTTCTGTCTCCTATCGTTCACTTTTGTTCCTTTCATTTACGCATTTCATAGAAATTAATCACTTGTGGGAGACGAGTGGTGATGACGGAGACAAGGCAACAAGCAGCAGAAGAGACAGCAGCACACGCCATCACAGCACAGTCCTCACAGCATGTTGCACAATTCACCACACGACCCCACTGGCTGATGGAACACTTGCATGGTTTACGCAGCACTGCTAATGCTGCCAGTTTTATTTTATATGTGTATATTTTGCAGTATTGATATATTATAAGATGTTCCATTAAAAATTTGAGCCTCTATGTTTCCGACCTGATGCGACAGAAAGTAGTAACTTGTTAACTGTGTTGTGTGTTTACCTCGTCTAATTTGCTACGTTTGGGAGGTGTGGCTTTCTCTATCGCTTTCCCACGGCTACCAACTGCTGCAGCCATCTTGGATTTCTTTGTCTGCCGCTTTTCCTCTTCACCCTCCTCCTCGCTGTCCTCTTCCTCCTCCTCCTCCTCTTCTTCCTCCTCCTCCTCCTCCTCCTCACTGTCCTCCTGCTCTATGATTCTCTTGCGTTGTCCAGCAGCTGCAGGTTTGGTTGATGATGATTTGGCAGATGTCTGTGTAAGAAGACAGATCAGTACTTATAACCATACTAAACACTTAAACCAACAAAATGTCGATTGGCACTTCGTGGTATTAGTGGTATGCTTTCTAAGACCTGTAACGCACCCGTGAGTTGCGGCTGGGTGGGGGTGTTTTGGCAGTAGCTTTGGATACAGGCTTTGCTGCAGGTGGAGGAGGCTTTGCTGCAGCTCTGGACCTGGATGGTTCGACTCTTGGTGGCGGAGGGGCAGGTGTTCGGGTGGGGCGCTGAGAGGCTGCACGGGATGGCGGGGCACTCGGGGCATTTTTGAGGTGAGCTGGGAGCGGTGGTGAGCGGGGGCGTGCTGTGGACCTTTCAGAGGACCTAGTTGCCTGAACCAACATATGAAAAGGAGACAACAAACAAACATTTCAGTGAGTGAATGAAAAAGAGATCTCCACCAACAGCAGGGTTACAGCAGCTACTCTCTGCTTCATCTGTTGAGAAGTCATAATGAACAAAACAGGGAAGTACAGGAACTAGTTTGTCTGTATTGAACGGCTGGTGCAGCACAATCAATGCTTCCTAGTGATATAAGGGGTATAAACTATAGAAAAAAATAAGTACATTAAAAGATGCTAAGTAAAAATAAATAATAGGATAAACTGGAGCTTCAAAGTTAATGAAACTACAAGAAGCACAGTACGGGGGAGTTTGTACCTGAGAGGAGCTCTCTGTTGGTTTCATGCTGACCTCCAGTGGAAGCTTCTTGACATCTGCTGCAGATTTGATGGTGCTGGTTTTCTGATGGGCATCATAAAAGTAATTTATTATGCCTTGATGTACACAAACAGTGAATGACTGAAGGGGAGAGAAGGATGAGGTACCTGCAAAGCCTCAAGTTTCTCCTGCTGCTGTTTGATTTTCTCTGCCAGCTCTTTCTGTTTGTCTTCAGCTGTCTGCTTGTCTTTCTTCAGAACACCACATGGCAAATTCTGTTTCTGCTCAGGAGCGTCACACCTGAAAAGACAAAATACACACTATGTATAGCATGTTGAAACAGAACAGGCATAGTGACAAAATTGGCATGCAGTAACTTTGTTAAATAAACAATTCAACTAATACTATTGTATGAATTACAACTTTAAAGACATCTTATGCAACGTTTCTGTGTGTACCTGTCCTGGCTGCTGTCAGGGTTCATGAGACACACCCAACTGTCTGGGTAGCGTTTGTCCACAGCGTCCATCTGGAATGGCAGCGTTCTCCACTTCAAACATTTATCTGAAAATAAAGAGCAAAATTAGATTCAGTGTACATTTGTTGAGATACAGTATGTGTGTGAATGTGTGTGTATGAATATGCAACTTACCACACTGAATAGTAAGTGGTATCTCCATGGCGCGACGTCTCTTGTATCTCGACTCTGATGACGGAGGTGCAGACCAGCTGGCAGACAGATATCCAAACTCATCCCAGAACTTCACTATGCCTTTCTGAGCTGCAAAACACACACACACAGACATACAGACACACACACACAGACAGTCAGCATTTCATGCAGCAGCAAAGTAATCACTTTTGTATGTATTCCTTCCTTCCTAACAAGCTTATCTAAAGCTAATGCTGCATTTCTATAATGTGGAGATACACGCACTGTGCTCTACCATGAGAAAATAAGATCACTGACTGTGATGTCAGGATGGCATGAGTTTAAAATTCAATGTATTACTCAAAAGGACGATAAAATGTGTTTACCATCTTGATGTGTTGGAGGGTTTGAGGTTTGTATAAACTGTAGTAATAAACTGTAGCCACTCTTTTAACAGGCACTCAGTATTTCAGTTAAAATCCAAAACTTGAAACCATTTTTTAAATAAAATGCTGTCATATTACCTGATTATATCTTACTGACAGAAAATAGCTTCAACTTGTAACATTTTCTAGCAACAGGAGCAGTGTGATGTGAATCCCTTGACACTGACATTTGACAACTTGTAAGGCTTAATGTTCTTTTTCTTCCCACTGCACAGGTCAGTTGTGGAAAAAAACAGCAATTCAGAAAAACTCACCAATATTACTGTCCTTCCAGTACTGAGCTAAATGTTCCCCCATGGATTTGAGTAAGTGTCGATACTCCTTAGCATCTGCAAAGTCCTGTTTGTTGTGAGTAGGCTCTAGAACTAAATATGGGACATCCACTACTCCAACCACACCTCCACAGGCCCTAAAACACACAGATCACAAAACTGTGAAACATTTCTTAATCATTCAAGCACTGTGACTTTCACATCTCCATATGCAAATTACTCACATGCCTCCCTCCAGCTGGGGCCCTGTCTTTTCGTACAACTTGATGAGGCGAGAGCAGTTATACACAAACATCCCATCCAGGTCCCTCTGATCGATGTTTACTCCAAATATAAAATTCAACTCCTTGGGCTCCTTTAATGCTCTGAGGAACAGGAAAGTGATAATAAGCATTCTGTTGATAAAACTTACAAACAATTTTGCTCTGTCAAAAATCTAACATTGAGGTATTTTTTTTTTAATTATGAATAGGAGGAAAGGTTTTAATATTTTGTTTATCATACTTCTGTTTAGCTTCAAGAACCCTTTTCTTCATGTCAGCATCCCGTTGAAGCATCATGGCTGAATCTTGAACCTTTCTCAGGATTGCCTTGAGGAAGAGAGGGTAAAGGGAGACAACAGTTGAGAGATTTTAACAACCTTAAGATTAGCATATACTGCACACGTTCGAAATGTTGTTTAATTCAAACTTCTTCTGTACAAGTAAACCATTTGCAATGTAAAGCCAAAGCTTGCGATTTCTGTGCTCACACTGTACGGTCAAAAAAACTGGGTCAGAGACGTGATCAAATCGTACAGTGTATGCCCAGCTTTACCTTAAATTGTGTGCTAGTTTCATCTTAAAAGCTTGTTTACATGACAGAATATCGACTTTGTCTTACCCGTGAATCTTTTGACAGGTCCTCTCCTAATCTGCCCTCCAAAGCTATGCGCTTACTGTCTGCCTCTCGGGCTTTCTCTTCAGCTGAAATAAATGATACAATTTATAATGGATGAGAGTGAGGGAGTCACAACATGAAAGCAACAGGTTAATAACATCAGTCATTTTACCACCGACTCACCAATCTTCGCAAGGTGATCTGCTTTCTTCACTTCTTGCTCAGCACGAGTTTTGAAACGAGTCGATGAGTACTTATAAACTCTATAAACAAAACAAGAATGCTAATTAGTGTCTTGTCACAGGAATACAGCATTACACACACAGTGTAAGTGTGTTATTATATTACCTTGGTTTGTATAAACAGCAGGACAGTCTCTTGGTCCTGACTTTATGTCCCTGGATAAAAATCCTCATGCGTGGGTCGATGTACAAAACAGCAGCGTACGCCCTGAACGACCTCCTCTCTGGCTTCCTGAGAGGGAGAATCACGGGACTCAGTATTCACAACATTTCTGATCAATACACTCAACATCAAACATCTATTTTATTGCTTCCTTTCACCTGCCCAGGGACTGCAGATGGAAATTAGCTTGTAGCTAAATCTGGTACAAAGCATCTTTTCTGCTTTTTGAGATGAAGGCATTTTGTACACAGATCCTGATAGAAATAAATTCAACAAACTAAACAACTAACATTAATGTACAAAATGTAATTTATTTCTGTGGGGGGTAGTGATTGCATGGTTAAATGGAATTATCTAAACTGACTATACATCACTTACACTCCTTCAGCATGCATCCCAGCCATCAGTATGTCCTGGTGATCTGTCTCTACATCCAGCTCCGGCTCTCTGTTGTCCATCAGCTTCAGATTATAAATGATCACAAGAGTACCTTTTAACAAAATACAACACAAACATAAGCATCACAATCAATATCAACCATTTAGTTCTCCAACTCTAAACTTATTGAAAAGAAGGACAATCCTTACAGAGATCATCTTTACTTCAAATCACAAAATCAATTTCTTTACATGGAGACATACACTCATATGCTTACCACTGCTACTTTCTATTTTGTTGAACTGCTCCATCAGCTGTTGTTCATTTTTAAAAGGTGAGTATTTGAAGATAAGCTCTGTCTCTATGGCGTACTTCTCTGGGTCAGTGGTCAGCGGCTCCTTGGTCTTCAGATCCCAGGAGGGGAGGGGAACTATCACCTGGAGAGGGAGGATCAACATCCTAATGTAAGCAAGTCGAACAAAATAAAACAGAGAGCCAAATGCATCTCATCAGCAGCAACCTTATTCATACATATTAAAGAAGAGGCAAAGTAGATTTCAAAAGATTTCACCAACAAGTAATGGCATAATATACTTGTTTAGAGACTGGGTAACTGGATGAGGAAGAAATCTAGTTTTAACACCTTCTCGGCAGTGTGGGTAAGAAAATGTATGATCATATAACAATGAACATTAACATGCACTTTTTCTGATTACAATAAAGTCTCTCAACTACAAAAAACAAGAAGACAACAACTGGCGCTGCTTGTAAAAAGTGTATAAAAATTGCAACAGGTAATTATCTCTTCGAGCCAGCACAGGTTAAATAATACAGAACACTAAACCAAACAGGTTTAGCAGCAGCCTCATAACCCATTGGCAAGCCCCTAGTTAATCATTTAAAAACTTCATCAACTAGGCACAATTAACAATCAAGTTACTTGTTCCCATCCTTAATAACAATGGCCAATGACTCTGACCTCATCCAGTCCCTCCTCCTCATGGAAAGTTCTTGACAGGAAAAGGCAAGTCAGCGTGTTGCCCTTTTTTGTGAACAAGATGAAGTCTTTCCCAATACGCATAGATCCGCTGTGAAAACAAAAACATTTTTGTATGTGAAATTATTAACACTTGTGGACTAAATGCAGAATGTCATAATGGGTGAAGGTCTTACGATTTCAGTCCATTTCCATACTGTCCGATCTGAGTGGACTCAGGAGACCGTTTGCTTGACTTCCCAAACTGAATCACATGGGTTGCCTCATCTGATAGAAGAAATTAGTTTAGCAACATGTTTCATACACAAAATACATATATCACACACAGCACCATTAATGATAAAATAAAAACTAGCTACAAGAGATTTCTCTGATAATGAAGTTGCACTTACTAGGGTCCATTCCAATACCATCATCCAGAAAACAGAGCATGTAGCCGCCCCGCAGCTCTGGTCTTTTTTCTGTCAGCAAAACAGAAAGGTGTAAGAGTCGTGTTAGGAACAATGAAAGAATGTGTCTGTTTCAGTGTTTGAAGTTATTCTGAAGTGTACCTGTGTAGATGTCTATTCGTGTGGCATTGGCATCTCTGTGAAAAAAAAGAGCATAATAAAGAGCATAAATCAACTTTGCAAGTTTCTACTTAGTGTAAGACAGATATCAGGCTAATATAAACTTTCCAGGCTGCGTAATTTGTGAACAATTATAAGCTCTGTTGCAATCATTATGGGTACCTTGAATTATCCACAAGCTCTGCCAAGGCTCCAAATAAGAACTCATGGGTTGTCCTGAAAACAGAGCACTGATTTTGTTAATTCAATACACTTGATTATTAAAAGGGATTTAACTTGAGTTAAAAGGGCAAGATGCTCAGGGAAAGATGGTGTATAAAAGATACTTGTTGACAGGATCTGAACTCCATATTAATATTCTGAGTGGGGTTGTTATTTGGTTATACAACCAGGATTTACGCAGAATGATATGTTTGGGCCATTGTTCATATTATTATGAAGTATGGTATAACAGTGTTTTTCTAACACATGGTTAATCATTTACTCCATCAAGCTCCATCAAGTAAATGCCCACCACAAGCCACTGGGTACATGGTTAAAAGTAGCACTAATTGTTTTAGTCCTACTCTTGTGGTTAAACCACTCCTGGACCTGTGCGTAATCCCTTAGCAGTGGATTTAGAAATGAGTCCCGGTGGTGATCATGTGTTTCTAAATGTGTTGACATGGTGCGCCACTAAATACTCAAACATGGACTAAGTTGTTCAGTCAGACTATGTCCCAAGAAAATATGTAGGTCTAGTTGTTCTGTAGCAATGTTAAGATAAGGAAACTTGGTTCCATCTTCACTTCACTTCACTTCAGAGACTGCAGTGCACAGACAGCAATGCAACTGCTTTTTAAATCCATGACAGCGAATGTAATGACTCACAAGAAGTGTGACTTCTAGCATTCACCACTTTTCTCTGTTTGTCTTTTCATACCAACCATGACTGCTGTTCAGTGAATTTCGTGTTGTCAGACAAAATTCAAATTGGCACCCACAACATTTACAGTCATTTAAAGTCCAAATATATCACTGACTCAAATGCTTGTGTCAAATTTAATGCACTGATATAAGGTGTAATGGATGGCAGAATTCCTGCACAAATGGTTTTTGATTCACCCTTCAATTCAGAACTCAGGTCTTTAGTGATCCGGGACTATATGACACTCTTGTCTGTTGTTAAGCATCCAACTCCGTGGTGTTTCACAAACTATTTGTCTTTAACAATGATGTGGTGTCAAACTGTCGAAAATAATAAAAAGCATTGTTTTTCCAATGTTTTTCTCCAAAACGTTTATAGGGTCGCTGGAGGCCTGAGGAGTGAAAAGAGTGCTACATTTCATGTTTGCGGTGTTAGAAGTTAGGACCAAAGAAGGAATCTCATAGTTGCATCAACTGCCTCAACCTTGCTGCCAACAACATGCAAGCAGTTTTCCTGGCCCACTTGGGAAGCCAGAACATGTCACAAGCAATACACTTTCCTGGGGTACAAGCCAAGTCTCTTAAATTGCATCCACATTTCCCTCACTTGTGTATTAATAATAATAATAATACATTTGTTAAAAGCACCTTTCAGGACACTCAAGGACACTTCACATCACAAGGAATATCAAACAACAATACGATAAAACACAATAAAATAAAATAAAGAAGTGAGAAAACAAATTAGTGTAAAATCAGACTGACCAGTTTACCTCCAGTAGGATAAGTGATTCTAAACAGGTGTGTTTTGAGTGTGCATTTAAAACGGGAAAATGAATCAATGTTTTTAATTTCGGGTGGTAATGAGTTCCAGAGCCGGAGAGCAGAGCGGCTGAATGCTCTGCTCCCCATTGTGGTGTGACAGGTGGAAGGGACAGACAAGTTGATAGCAGAGGAGGATCTGAGGGAGCGAGAGGGGGTGTGGACATGGAGGAGAGCTGACAGATAAGGAGGGGCGAGGTTATGAATGGCCTTGAATGTTACCAGGAGGATTTTGAAATCTATGTGAAATTTATTTATTTTCTGTTGTCTTAGTCTCTCCCACAGAGGATGCATGCAGAAACATGAGGAAGCGCAATATGTTTTTAGAGAAATGCAACGTCCTTTCCTCCAAAGCATCATGTGTTTCTGATGACAGCTGTAGAGACTTTCTACTGGCAGAATGGGTTTATATCATTTATTCATTATTTGCATCTGTACTTAATACTACTTCAATTAATGTTCTGTGTGAAATCATTATTTAATAACCCAGAATATGATTATAGTGTGAACACTGGAAATCATGTATTAGGCTAAATGTGTAATGGTAATTGGAATTATGTAACCCACATCAAACCCCACGCTCATCAGCCTCACATGTGACAGAATGGAAATGACGATAAATGATGTAAAAAGTGTTTCTTGCTGACTGACAGGCCCCCCAAGGATGTGTGCTGAGCCCCCTCCTCTTCACTCTGAGTGTGTGCACACACACACATACATACATACATACACACACACACACCCTGGACTCTGAAATGCCGCCCCCCACACCACACACAAACACACACGCACACACATACACACCCTGGACTCTACAAACTCTCTCACTGGTGTGAACTCCTCCGCTCAGGAAACAACACAAGGACACTTTAATCACCACCAGACGATAAGCTAACTTCTTTCTTTTTGCACTACCACATTCTCTTAATGTGTCATTGTTTAGATTGTACAGTTTTTATTTTTTTCTTTTTAATATATGTCTTGTCACAGGGATTTGAGAGGAACGCAATTTCGATTCTCTGTTTGTCGTGTACATACTGCAGAATTGACAATAAAGCTGATTTGACTTGACTTTGACTTTGACAGACTCTCCTACTGACCTCAAGTTTGAGTGAGGAGCGAGGAAATATCAAATAAGAGACTTGGGATGTAAACATGGAAATCCTTGGCCTTCAGCTGTTGTGGCCGTGGCTGGAGAAAATAAAAGGCACCACAACTTCCAAAAGCTGATGAGTAATCGAAAGGTCTGGTTGGTCCAGAAACACAACAGCTTCAGCTGAGGAACTCCCACAAAACTGCTGGAGACGCTACATCCATCCATTCACACTTGACCACGAAACAGCGGAGTGGTGCATGCAGTATGCACAACCATGTTGCAATGGCCACAGGAATATGGCTGATTTGTGATTACTGTGCTGAATAATTTGGTAGGTTAGGTCAGGCAGCTTGGTAGGTGCAAGCCTATGCTAAATTTGTGAGACAGTACAATATAAACATGAAATATATGCTGATATATTAATGAATGAAAAGAAAATCTGTAAACTATAAATGACTGTGAAAATTGTCATGCTTTTCCACGTGTTAATAAAATGTTCTGAAAACTTTACAATATGATTTCAATTTATCTCTTAATCTGTGTTATATAAGTACAAAGGGGGAATGCAAAAATGTTTGACAAAACAACCATGCATATAAGGATTTAATGTGCAGGAGTAATTGATGTGTTCCATACTCCACATTATACACACTTTAAAAGTAGAGTGTAGTAAATTATGTTACATGTATTGCATAACAAAACGGTAAATGATCTAATTCTGACTTCAGAGACTATTTTTGATGGAAGGCAAAATCGTATCAAAATATACACATTATGAAATGAGAAAATATTTTCATCTTCTTTGAACATGTGATTAGGATGAAAACCTGATCATCTGTTCAACCTTTAGGGTTATCTTAAGGATATCTGCTTTGTTCAGGCATATCTGTACAAACATTAATGTAGGGGATTGATCTGCTGTGACCTTTCCAGCCATCTGTGGGCATTGCAAAAAGGTTTATATGGATGAGCTGGTGCAATATGTTAAATCTATGTATAGTTGGTGGTCTTTCATATTATTTATTCTTATTATGTGCAGTATCAACTTCGTAAGCACATGTTAATGACCAGCAAGCCTGTACTTACGAATTTGTGTGCAGGTACTCAAAGGTAAGCTGAGCCCTGCTCAGGTTGCTGTAGTTGGAGTAGGCCATGACCACACACAATTATTTCCCGTTTCTTTGCTGCTGTCTGTCTGCTGTTTGTCTTCGTCCTGCCCAATCGACCTCTACAACGCTTTCATCCTGAAGAGGGGAAAAAAATACTTGGTCAGAGGTCTTGTATAACGTTCCTGACCCACTAAGTTCCGTACTGCCTGAACTGTCACCATGGAAATCATCTGACATCAACTGATGTTGACGTTTTACAACATGCCACAGGGAGACAAGGCAACACCCACGCCTTACTGAAAAGCCTCCCCCCATATGAGGGGTACCACGTGGGAGGCCTGTTTAGGATTAAAAGCAAAGTGCGATTTTGGGGAAGGTGTTAGCAATAAGATACTAACATGTATGTATTCACGAAAAAATCAGTTATAGGTATAGCTAGGGTTCTGTGGAGTAAGGCCAATTCTTATTTAGTCACGAGTGTGTGATAGAAGCATTTCAGCCGTTACACAGCAACAGTTACAAACGTTTCATGTTAGGCTAACATCTGTAGCTAGCGGATATTAGCGTCTTCTACAGTGTTTATAATGTAGCATTACCAGTAGCTAGCTAGCTTCACACTAGAAACATGTAGCTGACGTCAGCCGCGTCAAGTAATTTTCACCGACTTTGCAGACCTTTTCATATGACGGCGACTTTGGAGTGGCTTCGTGCTAGTGTAACAATCCGTCCAAGGAGGAATAAGTACTTTCGTTTCCTTTTTCCTGACAGAAAACAATCCGCCAGGCCGCGAAGAATCCAACCAGTTCGACGTTGGTTGTTTCCCTCTGCTCTGCAGAAATCCCACCTCTATTTTTTTATATTCAGCCAATGGGAAAACACCATTAAAAGACTCTTAACGATGATTGGAGGAGAAATTTCTACGTGTCCGAGGTCACATACCGGTGCATCACATAATTGAAATACATGTCTTTGAATAATTGAAAACATTGACTTCAAGAGGGGAAAATATTTATTGTTTGTCAACTGAAAAGTATTGACAATACAGGCCTGTTTGACTACTTATGATGACAACAGTGTCAGAAAATATCAGTACCATAAACTTGGTCGATCAATTTTCATTCCTTTGCTTAAAACTAACTCTTTTCTTTATTTATACACAATAAGGCAATTTTGACAGTGATAAGTAAGGCATAACGTTCACTCTCAGAGATTTCAAGCACATTTCAAGCCTTTGCAAGCTGATTTCCATACTGCACTAAAAATACCTGAAACTAATGCCTTCCAGGATTGAAATTCCTAAATAGTTGATCACTTGGATATGCTAAACAGTAATGTACGGTATGGCATATCTGAATTCTTCTGGTCCCTGACATACGACCATCAATCAAAATTTAGATCTACAAGTTTGATTTCTCTCTTCCACTGCTGGTCCTGGACTACTACAATGTGTTGTAGCCAAGTCTGTAATTTTCTCCAGCTTGCTGAAGAACAGCTGTCACTGTCACTGACTTTATTATTGTCAGTACTGTGTGTGTGCAACAAGACTTAAGGGTTAAATTAATAGTTTGCCTTCACTTGGCAGGACCACAAGTGAAACTGGAATGGCAGTACTTGTAAACACACCCAATAGAGGAAATTCAATGTAAAGTTCCTTACTTCCCAGATTCACGATAAAAACTTAGTATTTATATTTTTCCATAAAAATATAAAGCTAGGAAAAGTGTCTGAAAACAGCATGCCAGTTATTTGTTTCTGAGAAGTTAGTGCAAAAAATCCTGGACAGACTCAGTTACTCACTAGATGACATGTAGGTTCAGAACACGGCGCTTTTTGCAGATGCCACATCCCTTTTCATTTTCTCACTGAAATTTCTAAGCAACAGACAGTGTTAAGTTAGAAGCAAGATATATTTCAGTGTTTCTTCTACCCTCACTTCTTAAAGTTTCTACTGTTGTGCAAGTGATATGACATGTAGGTAATATAGATGCAAGAATGTTTAAACTGTGGGTCTGGACATCTGGCATTTGGATTCAATGAGCTTTCAATGTCAGACATGTCAATTAAAAGTAGCAAAACAGGCAAACTAGACGAGCATACCCAAAGTCATTTGGTCCAATAAAATTAAGAAACAAAGAAAATAAATCTGCTGATAGGAATACAGTATATCATGCTACTACCTTCACAGTTTAAACAAATATTAGATTTTGATTTTTGACTGGAAAAACAAGATCATGTCCATTGTCCATAAGTAACTGGGTCATTCTGGGCAGTGTGGGTAATTAAATAGAAGCAAACAGCACCTGGAAGGTACTGCACATAACAGACTGGGTTGTGAAAGTATGACCAGTCAACAGTGTAGGCATCAGTCCCTGGTCTGAGTCAAGACTGAAATTTGCTAGACCCTACAAAAATATGTAGTCTTCAAACCAAAGCTGAGATAACCCTGATGACATCACCTGGGTTCATTTCTCAGCATGTAGAAAGCCCTCTCCAAAGCGGAGGACGTTCTATAATGGTTTTCACAGGCTGAGTATTACTCTCGATGACATTTAACTGGTTTCTTTAGTAAAACCAGTGCGATGCCCCTTAAAAAGTAGTGACACACAATTGCTCTTCTCTCTCAACCACCAACCAATTTCTTCAGGATGCAGAGGATGAAAAATGATCAGGTGTCAATCAAGGGCTCCTGCAAATGATGTCAAGATGTTGCACATAAAAATATTCATTAATGAAAGTGACCACTAACATCCACATAACGTATTTCATGCACTCTGCAGTATTTCAACAATTTATAGAAGTGTATTAAAACTGTTTCCACCTGTATAATCGTCTAGTTCACACATACAGCATCAAAATCATTCTATTTCATTCTATTTCCACAGTCACAGACACAAAAACAAAGTGAGACTACAATATAAGAAATTAGTTACATTTTGTTGGTCCAGCCCATTCCAATGGTTGCGACGTATGAGTGGTTGTGTCAGACTAGCAGCTAAACAGAGTATCAAACAGACTCCTAGGAGAAACACACTGACTTCCAACAGATGTCGCACTGTCACACTCTGCTCCTCCTAAAGAATAAAAGCAGAGAATGACTGGCAGGATAACAAGACTGTATCCAACCTTATTATGGCTGAACAAGTTATGCTGTTCATGTGTGTCATATTTGTACCTGTGTTAAAATGACTGTGAGTGTAGGGTCATTCTTGGAGCGTAGACTATAGCAGGCTTGTGATGCTATAGGTGGCTGGTTGCTTGCTTCCACGTGGACGGGTGAAATGTTTATCTCAGATGCAGGGCACTCTGGCGGAAGTCTTCATTAAAGTATACAGCATATATGTAAAACAAACAAAAATGACTCGACTGCCATTCTTTTAAGTACCTGAGTTGTTGATTTGAATGAAGGAAACTAAGAAACACACACTTTAGAGCATGAATGAACTTACGGGCTCATGGGCAGGAGGTGTGTTGGGGCACTTATGGTGAGGCAGGTGTAGGTATCATTTCCAGACAAAACCTCTAGAGTCACATTAACAATCTCATTGTCTGGGGATTAAAACAATCAATCATTGGTGAGACTTTATGGTTGTAGACATACTTGTAATAGTTTCAAAACAATCAACTGCAATACAAACCTCCAAGATATAGTTGCCTGGCTCTCAAGGTGGTGTATAGACCAAAGTCTTTCAGAAAGCCACTGTTTGAGTTGGTAGTCACAGCTACAGGAACCTTGAGATTCAAACTGGTGACAGAAGGAGTCTTTGTAGAGTTAACTAAGGTATCTCTATCCATCAGAGGAGAGGGGGCTGGCGAGACAAGCTCTGATGAACTTGCATTGGCTTTCACACAGAGCTGGAACTGTGATAAGGAGGAGAGGAGATGGTTCCAGTCCTAAGAAAAGAAATAAGTATATGATTTGCAGATTAATATTGGCTCAGGACCCACAGAAACAAAAGCATGCATGCAGTCACAACCTGCACAACATTATGCTTACTTTGCACACCAGAACTCAACCTCTTTAAAGGACTGTGAAATGATTGCATGGTAGAACATTACCACACCTGAGGTTGGATCGATCAACCAAATAGGGGTGTAATGAGCCATCTGGATCGTTATATCGATTCAATGATCAGCAATCCAATATCAGTGTTGCAAAGTAAAAAAAAACAATGCATATCATCTTCAAGATACACCTTTACTTTGAAATTCCCATGGTATGTCTGTGTTACTGTTTTTTCTCTAAGGGAACCTCTTTCTTACAGGCAGGCAGGCAGATAATGACAAGCAACCAAAAAAAAACAGAACAAGACAATGCCGTTAGGACACAGAACAAACCTGGCCTGGCGGCTAACGATAGCGTGTCAGATGCTGCCTGCTCGCAGGCTTTAACCAGCTTTTTTTCTGCAAAAACTGAACTGCAACTCTAAAAGTGTGAGCTTTAATCACAGCTGCTATTTCAGATTTCAAAGATATGCAATGACATGAGGCCTGACAGTGGTGTCGTAAATGATTTTCATGAGCTACTGCATACTCTGGAACCAAAATATGCAAACCCATCAAGACAGCTCTTCAGTGAAACTTGCATACTGAGTCTTTACAACCTTAAACAATGTGAGTCAAATTTAGTCTTTCTTTCTTTCTACAGTCCTCTCTGTCTGTCTGCCGGTCTCTCTCTTTGGTCACTCTCTGTCTGTCTCAACAAGTACATAACTCTGTCGAGTAACTCATGTACAGTTGTCTGAGGTACTTTTTCTATTGTTTTTATGTGGTGATGTAAATGTAACTGATTGTGTTACATTGGTATAATATAATATCATCTCACATCGATTGCAGGCCCCTTTGTTGAACTGAAATCTTACTCTGGCAGACTTTGATATCAGTGAGTATCTTTATCAATGGATCAATGCATTATATCTTGTTGAAACTTGTGATTTACACCCCTTCTACCTGAAGCACAAAAAGCATTTTTGAAACTTTCAGAATTTGGATAAGAGCGTCCTTACCTTTGCTGTGTCTGGGTTAGACAGAGTGTGAGTGGAGTTATACGAGCTGAGGCAGATGAATGAGATGGCCAGAGTCAACAGACACAGGAAAAATGTCACCCCTGGAGGATTCTGGGATGCATATTCTCTAAGGTTGGTCACTGGATGTGAGAAACCCATAGTCAGACTGCATGTACACCTGGGATGTGACAGGCTGTAAACACAAGGGGGTCACTTCAGTTACTAAAGTTTTGACAGCTTCTGTCCTCAGTGCATATGCCAGTGCTTCTGGGTTAGTTTCATCAAGAGACTGACCTTAGTAATGCAGAAGGGTTGAATAATTTCCTTTCAGACACATCTGTAGGTGAACGTAGTCCTCTTTCAGCAGACTGACATTCATGAAGATTTAAATACAGTGCTGCCTTTGGACTTAGCATACGTCTTGTGACTTTGTAGATATCCAACTGTGTCCTATGTTCTAAAATTGTTGACAGTCACGGAAAACCACCTCTACATCGATGCTATTATTTGTGAAAAACCTAATGTTTGCAGTAGGATGACATATATTTAACTAGTCCACTCAGTTTACGTTAGTCGAGACTACAGAGCAATACGAGACGTGTAACTTGTCTATCGTATCAGTCAGCCAGCTCCATTGCTAACTTGAAGTAACGTTACTATAAGCTAACTAGCTGAAAGATAACGTCATACCTTGAATTTGAGCAGTCTTCTCTGATCACATCACCAGTTTTGGTAAAATACAGTAATATCTGAGTTTCTTGATGGCAGCTAAACCGGTGTTAGACGTTTAAGATGTCGAGAGTTCAGTTAAAGCAGCACAAATAACACACGACACCGCCGTCCATTCACGATAGTGCGCTGCTATACTACGACTATGACGTAAGTCACGTGACTGACGTGGCCAGGAAGTCAACATACAGCAGGAGTTGTAAACCAGCGGGTTCATGGCCCAAAATTCTTACTAACGTCCAGTGTGGTTGAAGGTCCTCAAGTGAACAAGTGACCTGAATTTAACGATGATTAATGAGGTATTTATTGTGGCTACCTGCGTTTTATTCATTGTACTGTTTATTAATTACATAGAGATTCGTATACAGTATACTCACAAGGACCAGTTTGGTTAGACATCTTATGAATAACTTCAAGTTCTTTTAATGCTTCTAAATGGGCTTGGTTCACCCAAACAGTTTTTTTCCCCACTGATTTTACCTGATAAGTCCTTTAGGGTTGTGCAGCCTTGGCTTGACTGACATGTCCCCCATTCTCCTGTTTAATGTGTTAATGTAGGACAAATTAGACCTTTATCCTTCTTATTGGTACATGGAGTTTGCAGACTCCATGTAATTCCCACAGATCTAATTAGCCAGGATGACTGAAATTTATGGTGTTTATTTATTTAACTGTATCAATCAAATTCACAAACATTTAATCTGGTCAATAATGCAAAATTATATTGAAAAAAAGGCAAGGATCAGGACAGTTTATTTAGAAAATATTTCAAAAATAATTCATATAATGCATCATGTAAGAATTTCCCAAAAATGATCTAACTCTTGATAAAGACATTTTTTGTCATCATCAAATATGTATCTGTATCAATAATCATACTTAGTGATTTCTCCAAATAAAAGTGGAAACATTTTACAACTCCAGTAACTCTAAAAGACATCAGAATTAAAACAAGTGGAATTTTCACACATTTAAAAACCTATGAAACAAAACATAAAATTTCACATAGAATGAGTGTTCATGATCATACTGGCTCACATTCAATGCTCTCTTTAACTTCCTGTGTTTAATTATGCAAACAATACTGTAATAGTTACAGAATATTATTGCTACTCTCCTGAGAATCCATAACATGACTATTATGTTCATAAAGCCATGTCACACTGAACCATTTCCCTTTGTCAGAACTCCAAACAGAACAGCTGGCAGTATTTATATTCATCATGCCACTTGTATATGAACTATGATAACACTTATGGAGTCCAGCTGACTTTTATAGGCTTGAATGTCCAATTGTCAGGGTGACCCATGTGCACCAGGTCTTTGTAAGGGGAAGTGCTCCATTTGAAGGGGGTCACCTGGTCCCAAGTTGGCCCATTCACTGCCATCATACCGTAGTCACGAAACATGCCATAAGAAGTCATCTGTACAGGAAAAAACACAATGCATCAGATTTAGCAAACATCTCCTTAATGTGCCACAGTCACACAGAGCGCACAAAATAAAATTTGGGGGCATGGTGAGTAAAAGTCTGGACACAGATGGATGATGTAAAGAAATTAAATGAGAAAAATAAAAACCTTCATGTCTGTTCCTCCATGTGGTCTCTGCTTTAAGGCACCAAACGGATATGTTCCATTAGCTGGGTTCAGGTCTGAACGGGCTGAGATAGCATTCTCTCCATTCGCGGGTGGATCACAGCCTTTACACTGTGACAATGGGTCTTCTTTAAAGTTATTGTACCTGAAGAGAGACACGTGCATCTCATACATTAAATTATTGTTTGTATTATGCCCATCTATCCAGCACATGACAGAAATGTCCACCACCAAACCTGTGCAACACCTTACCTCATGAGGCGGACCATTGAGTCCACATCTGTGACAAACGTCTGGTTTCTCTTGAATATCTGAGCCCGAGGATTCTGGTCCAGAGAGAACCACGGGCCGAACTTCTCAACCAGCTCATTGCAGCCGCTGGCATTGAATATGTCCACGAAGTACCTACATATGAGCACATATGAATAGAAGACATACAGCACAGTTAGAACAAATGTAATCCACAGTATGTGTTTAATATGTTTAACATTCAACTGATTCCAGACTGGATACTTACGGTATGTTGTAGCTTGCCCAGTACCCTTTCTCCATCAGTTCCTGAGTTTTATCAGTGAAAACAATGAGTCCCCTGCAGCAGTAAATGATAACAAAAGCTTAGTTTAAATGACACTGTAAATCATAAGTAGAAATTGTGAAATAATCTTTTCATTAAAGATTGGATTACGGAATCTGCTCCAGCACAACAAGGAGCTCCTCTTTAATATCAGTCTTCCCTGGAGTGAAGTGATTGTAGTCTACAATCATCCACTGGTTGTTGTACCTACAAAGCAAACACACACAGTCCAAACTGAGCATACAACCCTTAACTGACTAACATTTACACATTTTTATTTCTTTATTTACTGCATATCTGTGAACTGAAGGAGCTGACTCAGCAATACACAACAAACACTCAGCTTCATGACCACATTACAGCTGTATGACCCAACTGACTTTCTATGTGACTCTTGGTTATACAATCCACATGTCTAAGGTCACACACAAGCTCAGCTAATCTTGGCAATAATGGGAATTGTGAACAAAGGTCAAAAAGCAACAGACAACAAAGCCTGGAACCTCCTCAGGAGATTATATGGGGACAAAGTGGTGATAATGTAGGCTAAACAGTCAGGAGAGCCACATTCTTCCTGGTGTGTACAACTCACGTTCCACTGTTGTACTTGCTGAATATCTCGGCCCACTCCTTGCCAGTAGAGGCCAGTCGATTAGCTACAATGTTCCTCAGCCACTCCAAGACGCTTCCTGCGGGCTGAACAAACTTCCAGAGAGTGGGATTACTGTTGCCGATGGTGGTTTCCAAGGTAACCTGGAGACACAAGGTAGAGTAAGAACAAAGAGATGCATCTACCGTTCCTCAACTTGTAAGCAAAAGTAAAATAACAAATTAAAATGCTGTAGTTTATTCTTAACACTCGGTTCTGTTGTGCCAAGTACAAAGAGTTCTCCTCACCAAGCCACTACTTAGGATGTAAAAGTCATCTCCAGAGAAGATCGATCCAGGATAAGAGGAGAACGCCTGAGTTCCTCCAGGAAGGACATCATTGTCTGAAAAATAATGTCACATAATAAAGTAGACAGCAACAATACTGCCTGTCTGTTACTGGAACTTCTAATGGAAACAAATTATGTTTAAGAAAAAGGGGCTTTTAGTCTATGTCCATATGGTTTAAATGTTCAATGTTTTAGGAAATATGTTTATTCACCTTTTTGCTGAGAGTTACATTGAAGATCGACACCAGCCTCATGTCTGCACAGTAAATATGAATGTAGAGCCAGTAGCCATTTAGCTTTCCTATATATGTGCTACTCTTTTGTTTAATCCTTACAAAAAACCAAAGTATGAAAGCAATGAGTTGCTGTTGTATGTGCTGGGCTATTTTCAGGAATCTTGTCTCAACAGGTTTGTCAGACATCCAGCTGAGGCCCAAAAGAAGTCAAAGTTTTGGTACGTTTGGAAAGAGCCAAACTAGCTGTTTCCCTCTGTTTCCAGTCCTTATGCCAAGGTAAGCTAACTAGCTGTTGGCTGTAGCTTCATATTTACTGTGCAGAAACAGAATTGGTATTGATCTTCTCATCCAAGTCTCATCAAGAAAGCAAATAAGCAGATTTTTAATGTAAATAATGAGGGATTCTAGTATGGGAGCAGTGATGAAGAGGAGTCACACTTCATCAATGCAATGCATCAATAAACTACCCAAAGGAGAAACTTTAAAGGCAAAGATGTATTTCTTCATGATGCGCAGCATGGACTGGTAGGTGTTCCAGGTGTCATGTGACACCAGCAGTTCCTTATTGTTTGGCAGCAGCTTAATGAGAGCAGAACAGGAACCGGATCCAAGAGGTCGAGTTTGACTGGATTTGTTCAGAGCTGATTCCAAATCCTCCAGATCCCCGCCCAATTGGAAAAGTCTAGGTGGACAGAGCAGCAGTGAAAAATGTGAGACAACATCAAAAAACAGAGGCTTTGATGTCAGGAACTGTGAGCAAACATGTTTGATTAATACAAGATGGAGATAACCACTTACAGGAAGCCAAAAGGGTTAAAGGAGAATGACCCTACTGGAAATGACAGCTCATCATTGTAGCTGTCCTCTAGACCTTTTAGCTGGAGCAGTACCAGACGCACCTGACAACCAGAAGCAGAGAGTGAAACAACTTATTTCTACCAATTAAACATTTTTACATCCATGCAAAAAATGTTATTCATCCTGCAAATGCTCTTTAAGTACCTGATGCCAGTAGGGTGAACTTGGCTGCTTCTGTATTTGCTCCTGAACCCACTGCAGATTAGTTGTGATGAAAGACTTAAGGCGCTCGCAGTAACCAGATTCAGACGTGAAGGGCCCACAGTAACCCATTAGAGTGTTCATCCAGTGCTTATAGATGAGCTAAAGCAAGCATAGACCAAGTCTTTAGGTTACATTAAATGTAAAGCAAGTGTATAGAACATTCTGATTTTTTGATCCAGCACATGCAGGCCTGTAGAGTGAAACTGACCTGAGATGTGAGTGCAGCCTCCACTGCACCGGCAGCATAAGCCTGGATACTGTCATTGTACTGACTGCTGGTAGTGACCTCCAAGAAAGACCAGCTGAAAAGAGAAGACAATTTTGTTTAAATTTTAATTACTTCTGCCTCTCCTGTAGTACATTTCTCTAATTCATTGAATTTTTTATGTATTTCTATTTAACCTACTGATGTATTTATTGGGCTTTATCATTCTTATGACTATCTTGACCTCTCTTGTCAGGTGTTTCTACGATATAAATGCAAAATACCGATTAAAAGTTACATCTGAAACGTTTAGTACAATAGCTAGAGAAAATTATTCTGCAACCGTTTTAATAATAAGAGCTTAGGGCGGTTTAGCTAATTTATCAAGCAAAAATGGTCACTTCCTAGTTGCAGCGTCTACGGTGAGGTGATTAAATAAATGAGTTTGACCTGTTCGGACAAAACAAGCAACTGAATCAACTGACATTTTCAGTTCATTTCATTTCTAAGTTATATTTAAGAATAGAGATTTAATCGATTAAATGATAATAAAAACAATCGTTTGTGACAACTTACCTTGACTGGTTTTATGTTAGCAAATCGTGTCTCGCCTGCCACAGCTCGTATAGCTGGCAGAGCTAACCATACAGTGCAACAGGAAAGGTTTTTTCATGTTTTGACCTACAACAAAGCCACAAGCTATAGAGTCTATCCAGCCAAAAGACGCAAAACCTGCAGTCAACTCACCCAGATGTCTTAATCTCATCAGTGAAGTTCGCCCAAGCTACAAAGTCTTCTCGAAATCCCTCGAGGACAGAAAGCTTTCCGGTTTGTTTGTCAATAACAGCGGTTCGTATTTCAGCTCGAACAGACGTACACAAAATGAATAAAACTGCTAAAACGTTTAAAATCGTTAACAAACCAACGGGTAACGTTCTGCTCCGCCTGTTCGCCATGTTTACATCAACAAGTCACATGATATCGTGGTGACTGGTCACATGACACGGACGGAACTTTCAAAATAAAAGACCAAATCCCTTTACAGTGTTTTTTTAGTCTCTCATTATGTTGGTCACTGACAAACATTCAAAACACGAGACATCAAACATACAGCTTTTAAAGAATGACATAAGATTTTATATAAAAACCAGTCCAATCATCTTTCTTTGATTCATCATTCTATACAAAATGTATAATGTAATATATCCAGAATGTGCTCCTTCCTCACATGCTCCTAAGGTCCACATTTTGTTCACAGTCCTATTTATACTGAAAACACAGGAGCACTGATCAGAGTTGTGTCAAGGCTTTGACAGAGACAACAGTGTTTAGGGAACTCAGTCTTCCACAACCCCGTCAGTTTCCATCGTCTCCAGGATTCCCTCCAACACCTCTGCCTTTCGCTGCTTCTTGGCGGCCACTAACATGCAGAATAAATACCATAGAGGAAATAAATGAAGGAACAGTGCAGTTGTTATCATTTGTGCACATTTCAGCAAACAAAGGATTGTTGATTTACCATGAAAGTGTTCCGCTGTTTTCCGTCTCAGTGTCTCTACTGTTTCTTCAGCATCAGCCCACTCCAGCACGAGACGTCTCCCGTACAGATGGGTGCTGTGGCACAGTGCAGCAAATGCTTTCTATAGAGAGAACAGGGGCATAGCATTAATGATCATAATAGTGTATACTTTAATGATGCACTAAGAGACAGTAAACCTGAAAGCTTATATAAACACACAAACCTTGGCATCCTGTTTGGTGAGGAAGTCAATGAAGCCAAATCCTCTATGATTCCCTGAACCAGCGGCTTTCTTTGGAAGACGGACAGTTTTCAGCTCTCCAAATGTGCTGAAAGGACACAGGGAAGAAATCGTGGTATTATTAAATTGTCTCACTCCTAACTTTTGAATAAAAAACAGTTGTGTGTGTGTGTGTGTGGTTTATACGACAGCTACCAGAAGAGTTCCCGAATTTCTCTGACAGTGGCCTGGAAGGGGATGTTGCGCACAAGGATTTTGGATCCTGTCTGTTTCTTCTCATCTTGCTTCATCTTGCGTGACACCTCAGTAGTCCTGCACACAGAGGACAAGCACTGAATAAGTAGAGGCAACACAAGTGAGTTAAATTCTGCCTCAAAAAACCCCTGCTGTCAACATTTTGAAATAATGAAAAACCTTTACCAGTAAGTGATATTTTCATGCACATTTCAACTGATACTGACACCAGTATTTTTTATTTCAGTGCCTGTTTCCCAGTGGAGTTAATATGTTATACTGTGATCATGTAGATGAGGAAAAGACTTCATTAACAACTGTCCTTGTTTACTACAAAATACTTTTAATACACTTGTAATTTCAAAATATTTTAATAAAGATGAGAGACATTTCTTTGTAAAATTAAAAAACTCTTCTGATGCACATCTTACCTTGTGGCTCTCTCAGAAATCTTCAGCTCTAGCTTGTGGTCATCCACAGTACAGTGCTGGTGGAGGGTCGAGATGAAGAACACAAATTAGTCAAGGAGCAGGGTAAAGCGGTGAGTTTCACAAAGGTAATAGGGACAATACCTGTAGCTGCCTCAGGGCTTTCTGTGCTGCCTCTGCTGTCAGATAGTGGACAAAACCGTAGCCCATGGACAACAGCTTGCCTGGAAATCAAACCAACATTGTAGAGTGGCTGTTAACTCTGATTCAGAGATAAATCTATATCTATATGATTTTCACCAACTGCTCTTGCAAGGCCTGAGAAAACACACACAGAACGCGGATATTCCCCTCTAACAGAAGCCTGCGTTCAAATAAATGATGTGTAACTTTGTACGGGTATAATTGTATATTTTTTTCCAAACCAAAAGTATCTACAGCTGGTGAATGTTACACTTATGAATGTGAAAGATCCTCATTTTAATGTTTAATACCTGTTTTATCTTTCTTCTTGGAGATGGAGCAGGACTTGACCTTCCCACATTTGGAAAATGTCTGTGACCAATGAAGAAAACATTGTGAAACATCACTTTATGATTAAAAGCTTATTTAATATTAATACTTAACTGAGGGTTGTCTTTATGAGTTGACTGACCTCCTGTAGTTTCTCCTCCGTCGTGCTGAAATTAAGGTTCTTAATGAAAAGTGTGGAACCAGATTCCTCCTCTTCCTCTTCTTCCTCCACTTCTTCCTTCTTCTCCTCTTTCACTGCTTCCTCTTTTTCTAATACTTGGTAGGCGGAATCAAAAGGTATTCTGATTATTCAAGGAACTTTATCATGTGTGAAAAACATTAAACTTGAAAAAGATGAATTTGATGTGTTTGAGGGATTTTACCTGGTTCTGGTCTGGCTGCAACAAACACCCCCACAGGTGCCCACTCCAAATACAGCGGGACATGTTGAAACTAGAGTGTTTAGAGAAAAGTTAAGTGCCTCTCCTCAAACATGCAGTGTATGTGTAGGTGCTGCTGGTAAAAAGCTATACACACCTTGCTGTACGCCAGCCGAGTGAAGGCTCGCTTTGCCTCAGTTGGCTCAAGGAACTCGATGATGGCGGTGAGTCCTGACGGCGGCAGCAACACTCGGCCCAAAGAGCCGTGAGGTGAGAAGAGCTCCTCCAACTCTGACACGGTCACTCCAGCTGGAAGGTTTTTCACCAGGATCACAGTCGTACTCCTCGCTGCTGCCGCCTGAACACCAGAGGGAAACAACACATGCAGAAAAAAACTTTAGCCAAAGTCTACATGATTACATCATTTATAAAATCATTTATAGTTGATTTAGGAGTAAAAAGGAGTTTGTATTAATCATACCTGACTAAAAGAATCCAGACTGACAGCGTTGTCTAGCAGAAACTGTCGAGTCTCCTGAACGATCTGTGTCTCTCCCAGAGCCATCCTCACTGCAACGCTCCCCTTTGACTCCTGCAGAGGAGGGAAACCACCAGAGAGGCTTAAAGAAACTGCTCAGTGGCCTTAATGCATTCACATGTTGATGTGGCAGCAACAGATAAAAAAGGACGCATCCAGACAGAAACCCTCTTATTCATTTGAATGCAACCATTGCGTGTGCTCAGTGTGGGTGTCAAAGCAAGGGGCCAAAAGGCAAAAAGTCATCTGTCCGGACTTTTTCCAGAAAGAAATGCGATGTCATTCAGCAACAAGTCAAGTACATGCAAGCATCTACTGGATTATTTTTAACATGAACGGCATATTTCTACTACGGCAGTCTGTGACTCAAACTGAACTTGGATCTTATTTCATTGTCTCAAGGGAAGCATTTGCATTGTTATCGCAGGACTGTTTTCCATCTGAGCGCCCACTAATGTTACGGTTGAGAGGCATGTTATGCGGAGCATTAATATGGAAGACCCAGCTGCAGTGTTACTCACATGGTCAAGGACTTGGCTTTTTGTGGTGTTGTATTTCTCAGCAATGGCATCTGCCACTGCACTTGTGCCCACAAACAGGGTGTTCCAGTTGTGGGAGCTAGAAGGAAAATAAAACAATTAATCAATTCAGTCTTTCTAATGAGTACATTCAAAGAAACCACAAACACAGAGGCGGAGAGTTAATATGATTAGACATACCTGGAACTTGAAGCTTTACTTTTAGCATCTCTTTGCCGTTTGTAAGACGAAGAGCCGGGACCACCTGCATCCGAGGAGTCGCTCTTTTCCTTCTTCACTGTGGAGGGAAGCAGGTGAAGCATCCTGCCCTAAAAGCACGAGAGAATGAATGTTTCTAATCATCCTCTGAAAATTAGGTTGCATGACTAAATCCTGAAGCTATTACAGGTCCTGTTTGTGTGGTGTAGAGAGATACGGAGATCCAGTACCTGAAATATATGTCCATCCAGCTGGGCCAGAGCTGTCACAGCATTCTCTGGTATCATGTAGGTTATGAAAGCGAATCCTTTAGGTTTCTTGGTGAGATTGTCTATAGGGAAGTGCACCTCAGATAAAGGGCCTGTAAAGATTGTAAAATCATTATAAGCTCCAACAAGAGTGAATATGCTTTTTGGAGATGCAGCTTTCTTTATTCACCATGTTTAGAAAATAGCTCTTTGATCTCTTCCTCGGTGCAGGTGTAAGGAAGGTTCCTGATGAAGAGTCGACCTGACTCCGCAACATCTTCCTCCTCCTCATCCTCCTTGAGCTTCCTGGTGAAGTTTCTGTCAATTTCTTTGTCCTTTCTGTCTCTCTTGTTCTTACCCCCAGAGGCATCAACACGGAAGACCTCAATGTAGCGCCCACCTGAAAACACAGGCAGACGGTAGGTCATGGTGAGCCAGGAAACCTGATCACACACACATCACGGTGGGTGATGAACACAACACATCATATCAGTATAGGCTCAAGCATTTTCAAAGTGAATAATATGCTTCCGTAAATTAGTCATTTTACTTTTACTTGAATCAAACCAAATATAGGTTAAATGCATCACATTGGGCTGTTCAAATACACTCCTGACAATTTTTATATTTCCAACTGCAACTGAAAGCAGCTTTGCAGAAGTCTTAAAGGATAACTTTCGTTTTTTACAACCTGGACTTTATTTGTAGCATTAAATACGACCATTTAGACACCCCGACAACTTTGGTGGCATTTGGAGTCGTTTTGAAGAAATTAGCCCCAGAAGAGCGGCGCGTATATCCGTATAATGCGAGTAATTGGGGCACCCGTGCGTAGCCTCTATAAACGCATAATCTGCTGCGAAACTCGTTCATATTCCAATATTGTGTTATGATATGCTGGCGCTATTCCCCTCTGAGCCCGTGGTGGCATGTTATCAACATCCAGTGTCTCTGGACAACTACTTCTGACGTGGATGACGTCATTTTCGAGCGCCGCGCGCTGCGAGCAACCAGCCACAACACGGCTAACTCTGCGGTGGTCGGCTAGTTTGGCTGTAGTTTGCGACTGCTATTTTTCACAAAATGGATGAATATTTTCCCGACTCTGATGTGGTGGACGATGACTTTGTTTACGATGGATGTCCTCACCGTGCGCTCGTTGAAAGGAGGACTTTAATGGCGTCTGTTTGGATTTTAGAAACAATTTTAAGCTTTAAAGTTGGCAGAGTTGCTGTGATTTGGCTTAAAAGCAGTAACACAGTGATTATAATTAAGGCTGCATGTCATAAATCAGTAGTTTTCTGTTTGTTCTATAGCATATATATATTATATGAAGAGTGAAAAATACTCAGCACAATATTCTAGAGCCCAAGATGAAATGTCTTGGTTTGTCCGACCAAAATTCCAAAACTCAAAAGATATTCAGTTTATCAAAATGCAGTACTAAGAGCGGGCCAAGTCAAATTTTCATATTTGTGAACCTTTACCAATCAAATTTTTGGAATTTCTGTTGAAAACAGGTTAAAACAATATAAAAATAGTTGGTTAGTTTTGTTTTTTTTTTGATCAATCCTTGCAGCAATGCGAGATATTTTTACCAATACAACCTGTCATACCGCTAACATGCACTCAAAAACCATGCACAAAAATTAGAACAGGATATAATATTTCTTACCTATGTAGTCTTTATTCTTCTTTAAGGCCTTTTCCACCTGTTCCTCAGAGTGCAAGTCCACATATACATAACCTGCAACACACAAGTGACATCTCTGCTGATACACGGGCCTGTAATCAGTCAACACAGACACATACAGTACATGCAGGCAGCTATATACCAGCAGATATATGTTATGCAGAATAATATACCTATAAAATACTGTCAGCACCTGTTACACAGAGAAAAACATTTGAAGAACATTAAAATGGTTTCAGTAACAGACCTGTTCTGTTTCCGCTTTCGTTCTTCCCAATCCTGATTGCTGCAGGCTTCAGTGGCGTCATGAACTCTCGAATTTGTTGCTATTGGTGTCACACATAAATAAATGTATGTGTCACAGATGCATGAAACATACAGAATGTTTTTAAAGTGGAAGATCTTCACTGAACTCATGGAGCTCCTGGTCACTCACCTCTTTCACACTGAACGGGGCTCCTCGCAGCTTCACCGTGAATTCCGTCGCCGGCTCCGTCTGCAACAAACACACGTGGGTGTAAACCTGTGCAAACTGAGACAAACTGAATTACAGTGTTAAACGTGCAGATTCGGTTGAACAGTCACCTCTTGCTTGGCAGTTTTCTTCGCTTTGCTCGGCTTCTTGTCCTCAGAGGGAACTGAGGATTTGGTCTTCGAGGTGTTTTCTCTGTCGCCACTCTCATAGGCACTGTCTGTGTGCTGCACAGGACCACGGTCCTCATCTTCATCATCACGCCCTTCACCATCGTCCTCCTCACTGTCCTCCATGGCGTCCCCTGTCTTTGCCACCTTTGAGCGAAGGTAGTCCATGTCTGATAAGCCAGACTTCAGCGCTTCTTTAGTGTCACCTGAAAGCAACAACAGCAATGATTCTTAAACCAGTTAATCATGAACACCTAATTTATACACTGAATCTCCCTTTAATTATTTTTTTCTAATTCTACTTTATTCAATTTTATTTGTAGGGCTTTACCAAATAGTTTGAAGCTTCATCCATAACATAGACTTTCTAATTCTTAATCATTTGACAGATTATAAGATTCTGGTGTTTCGTTTGTTTTTTTAACATGATGCATTCTTTGGCACAGCAGCATTCAGTGTTGATAGGCTATCACTCCCGACATCTAACCAATCAGATTGCACTGTGGGTGGGATATTGAGTGAGAATACAGAGTGGTGACTACAGATAGAAAGTGGTGGCTGTATCACTGTATCAGAGCTCTAAATACATGCATATTTATTTGCACAATTATTTATGTGTATATATTTTTTTTGAGGATTTTTTGGGTAAAAAACATCATAAAATAGGATGACAGATATTTGAAACCTCATTCAAAACCTCAATTTAGAAGCTTCGAATGCACAAAAAATGATATTCAGTACAGCTCTAATTATTTTAGTATGTTTGTAAGAATGTTCTACTTGTCCATGGATACATTTATATATTCATATACACTACTTATATCTATTTCACTATGTATATTAAGGGTCTTGGTCATTTACATATTGTGAATTATTTTATGTTCTATCAGTTGTGTCCCAATTCAGGGGCAGCACCCTCCAGAGGATGCGGCCCACAAACACAGGCCCCTGAAGAGACCTGGAGGCCATCTGCTCCTCCTTGAATGAGACTGTAAAGTTAAATTTACTGTAAATACTAGTAGTAAACTGGGAAAAGTTTCATGGGTATCAAGAAGAAGCAAAACAAACACATGATGGACAGAGATAATGCTAAAGAACTAAGAAGGGACCACCATTACCAACCTTCATCATCATCTTCATCATCATGTCCTTCTTCCTCGTCCTCGTCCTCTGACTGGTCTGAATCAAAGTTGAGGTAATCGTCTGAAGCAAGCTTCTTCTTGCTCTTGTCCTTTGCGTGTCCGTCGTCAGGATCAGGTGTTTGCTGCATGCTGTCGTTCGCCCACGTTGGTGCTTGGCTTCGATTCTGATGTACTGACAGAAACTCCTTGAATCCCTGGTCCTCTTCCAGCTGGAAAGACAGCGAGTGGACACACAATGATTAAAATGTCACAAAAACAAAAGAATACACAACACAGGACTAGACTGTCGATGCTGGACACTCACTGATGAAGTTGGATTAAATGCAAGAAAAAATGAATGCAGATCAGACAATTCAGTGGACAATGTTGAATGAAATAAACTGATGGCCTGAAAAAATCATTGAAATTAAAATGATGAAAAGAAGACTAAACTCTAAATGATGTCCATATTTAGAAAGTTTGGTTTAGAGTATCATTTAATTTCTTTTTTTGTTGCTCCAGAGTTTTGATACTGATAAAGAAATATTTTTTCTTAGATATTACTTTGAAAAATACTGTTTAAACATGTTTTTCTAAAGCTTGTTTGCTCATTTTAAAAGCACACTGATTTAAATCAGGAAATATTCAACTAATGAATAACCAAACAAGATTATGAATCTGATATTGATATTAAATTACACAGTTGTCTCTACACTGTGCTATGTGCATATTTTGGTTGCTACCAAAAAAGTATTGATCTTTGTTCAGATTTTACACATTTACTTACATTTCCAAGTGTGCTGTTGGCTTCCTTCTTCTGTTTGTTTTTCTGAGGACAGAAACACAAAGACATGTACAGTATTCTTTGAGAAGCGACAGTGATGTTTAACTACATAATTCTAATAATAGCCACTGTGCACTTACTGGATAAAGTTTGGCTATTCAAACAGTAATAATAGATAATGTATTTTTCTCTCCAGTTTTCAGTAGTGGAAGAAGTATTCAGATCCTTTATCAATCAATACCACACTGCGAAAATACTTAATGCAAGTATTAATTAATATGTACTTAATAATAATGTACCGAACCCATGAGGGAACATTTAATCATTCAGTTTATCAGAAAAAAAATGGTTTTCACTGGACAGGAAAGGTATGGAAAATTGTCGTTTGAAAGGTAACTTGTTACTACAGCTGTCAGACGGATGTAGTGCAGAACTTGAGTATATGTACTTAGTTACATTGCATCACTGCAGGTTGTTTGTGTCTGCAGGTACCTTCTTGCTGTCAGTGTCTGCAGGAGTGGAGGGTTTGTCCGGCCCTGAGCTCTGGGTGTGTTTGCTCCACGCTTTTGCTTTAGTGGGGTCTCCAAAGGCCTTACACATCTCCACCTGGAACAAATGACAACCGTGGGTTCACACCGGGTTAAAACAACCATAACACGCCTGTTCAGTGTTCAGCGGAGCCGTACCGTCACTCTGGACGTGTCCACGAAGCTCTTGTTGAAATGCTTCAGAGCTCTGTTCGCGTCTTCCTCGACTTTGAAACCCACAAAGCCGAACTTGCGGAACTTGCCGTCCTTGGTGAACTTCAGAGAGCAGTCCGTCACCGTGCCAAAGGCAGCAAACATCGACCTGAACCTCTCCTCCTTCATCTGCACGTAAGATACACAGTTAGATTTCCAGGTGGACTGAAACAAAATTCCGTTACTGTCTGCCGACGGCCGGCCGGGTTACTTACCCCATTAGGGAGGTTTTTAACGATGAGTCTCGACATATTTATAGTTGCTGTAACTCCACTAATATAGCATAAACTTGGTTTTTAAATATATGTCAACAAACAAGCGTGGACTCTCCTCTAAGTCGCCATGTTTAGTGGGAGAGCCTTCTTCTTCTTCGTGTTCTTCTTCTTCTTCCCTGTTTTTGGGTTTGCCAACAACCGTCGTGTGTCAGTGGTGCATCATTACCGCCGCCTGCTGGACTGGAGTGTGAAGCAATAAATAGGCAGGGAAAGAAGAAAAAACAGGCAAAGTCTCTCTGCTTTTAAGTTGTATAATAAATATATATTGTGCTTGACCAGGACTGGATCTGAGGTCAGCTTGCTTGTACTTTTCACTCCTTGCTAATTTATATTTAACTTTAAGTCTGCTGGACTTCTGCAGGTCATCCAGGGACAGACATTGAGATGGTAGATTTTTAGAAGTACCTGGATGTTCATGTGAATAATAAACTGGACTGGACTGGCAATGCAAATGCACAATGTAAGAACATCCAGATCAGACTGTATCTGCTGAGGGCTCAGGTCATTTGGAGTGCAGGGGGCACTCCTGAGAACCACTTTTGACCCTCTTTGGAGTGGTCTGCTGGGACAGCAGCATCTCGACGGCTGACAGGAAGAGACTTGCAAGCTACTATCCCTGATGCAGGACACTCTGACAGCACTAAGCAGCTCCTTCAGTTGCAGGCTGTTTACTCACAGTGGGTGAAGCAGGGATACCGCCAGCCCTTCCTTCCTGCTGCTGTCAGACTTTAGCACCTGAAAATCCATGATTGACTATTTAAGTTTCTCTGGTCATTTTATTGCAAATTTAAGAATATTTCACCACCAATAATTATCTGAAAACATAAGCAGCTTAACATGGGTGCTGCATTATTGCTTTATGTTGATATCTCTCTTGTGCAGGGGCACTGTATCAACACCGTATTTTAACACCTTTTATTATTATTGTGGTTTATGTTGAAGTGCATACTGTGCAACCTGGGGTCAAGTACTGCAGCACTTGTAGGAGAAACATTTAAGTAGTTAAGCTGTCTTGAAAGTGTTTGTTATGTGTTCTGCACTTGAAGACAAAAGGGTGGGCGGTACATACAAAAGGCACAGAGAAAGAGGGATGGATGGATCTATCTTTCTGCTGGCAAGTGGAGCACACAGAGTTTAAATCATGGGTTAGTTGCAGAGATGTAAGAACAGCATCACTGAAGGACATAAGTGAGAAGACTGGAATCAGCCATTGAGACAGAGAGGCTGTTTAAGTTTAATGCACCAGTCCAGATTTTTCTTCTCAGTTCATTATGCTCATCACAAAGAATATGTTTCCTTAAAACAGGGATGTTCCTCTAACTGGCAAAGAAAAGAATTCCAGCAAACGAAAGGAACGTATTCTGATCCGACCTCCCTCACGGCTACCGGGCTATTTTTGGACTTAAGCCGATTATATGATTTGGGAATTTGAGCCAAATACTCTAGAGGAGTAACTCCGGTGTAACTGGCACCCCTTTGCTTGCTGATACCTCTGAGCACATTCTAAGGCCATTTTACTTTAACTAAAATAGATATTTGATGAAAAGTCCTATTTTGCAACAGGCGACAGCTACAGAGCAGCAAACCTCGTTAACTTTTGATTTACTTAGAGGGTTGGGGTATTTAAAAAAAAATACTTGTACTTCACTTGAGTATTTTCTACATTTTCTGCTACCTTAAACTTTTACTCCACTACAATTCAGAGGCAAATATTGGACATTTTACTCTTTAATTTATGTGATAATTTTATGTATTTTGTGGACTGAGATTTTAAATACAAAATATAACCAACAACAATAAGAAGAATAATTACTAATAAGAATAATACAGTAACATGCAATATTCTGAAATGGGCCATTCTGCACAATGAGTACTTTCACTTTTTGTGCTTTAAGTATTTTAAGCCAATACAAATTTTGAATGCATGACTTGTACTCGTAATGGAGTATTTTTACACTGTGGCTACTTTTACTGAAGTAGAGGATCTGAGTACTTCTTCCATGGCCCTTCAGATAGTTACTGTTGATGATGATGCCACATTAGCTCTTTAGCAGTAACCATGCAACTAATAAATGTTGAAAGTTCTTTCCATAAAACAACTTTTGTTCATACATATCAATATTCTGGCTGCCTGAGGGATATTTAGGTCAAGTATTAATCCTTCTCATACTCTTTCCAGCCCTGTAAATACATGCACGGCACGCACTTCAATGAACCCTTTGTTCTCCAAAGCTGACACATCAAGAAGCCTGAATGGTGTAAAAAGTTAACACGGGTTAGGAAGCATTTTTCAGAAATTATCTTTATTGAAAAATGAAAAGAGTACAAACCATCAATTATTTATACCCAAATATTAAGGTCACTTCAGTTCATGTTTGTAGGGTAATGAGGATATTGAGATGTAACTATGAGGACATCTCTGAATATGAAGGAAAGCACCATAATTTACAGTATCATTCAATATCATGCTACATTTTAGTGATCTATTATGTTGTGTGTTGGGACTATAACGCCTTTTGGCTAATACACACTAGACATGAGATATAAATATTGTAAAGCTTCACATGCTCAAGGCCTGAGTCATGGGTTAAATTTCATATGGAAGTCGATAACAGTGTCGTCCCTGCTCCATCAGCCCGGCAGGCCTTTCTGTTGTTGGAGGAGCGGAACTCATTCTGGATTTCCAGGAAGGTTTTGTTCTTGGTCTCGGGAATCACGAGGAAAATGTACGTCACCATTAAGCAGCAGATGACCAAGAACACCAGGAAACAGTACTGCTGCAGCCCGATCTGTGCAAATAAAATACAACACACTCTCTCAGACATCTAAGCTTTTAATGTGTGTTTCCTAATTAGAAGTGTACCAGGCTGTGGTGGAATGCAGCTAAGTACATTTACTAAAGTACTGTTCTTAAGTGCATTTTTCTGCATGAGTACTTTTACTTTGAATGCTTTAAGTACATTGTCCTGATTATACAATCTGAATACTTCCTCCACCAGTGGTACCAGGCAATGAGAAAAAGTGAGGGATTGTCATGTTCAGTCATTTTGGACACCCACCACAATGAAAGGGAAGACCAGGCTGATGAGGAAGAAGCTGAGCCAGTTCACTGAGCCTGCGATCATGTACGCTGCGGGACGTGTGGCCTGCGTGAATAGCTCAGTGGTCAAGATGTTGGTCACGCCACCTTCACGGAACGAGGAACAACAGAAGAAATCACCATTAGTTTTAACTGTTGTGCAACAGCAGCTGCTGAGGAATGACTTCAAAGTTGCTTGTTACCTGGTCCTAAGCCAAAACTCAGGATAAAAGCAAACACACACACCATGCTCAAGTACGGAAATACAGGGCTGGCGTTCTGAGAGGAAGACAGGAACACACAGTAGAAGTGTTATCTGAGGTCAGGTGTTTGAAATAGCATGAAACAAGGGTTTAATATCCTTTTTTTTTTTTTACCGTGTCTGGGTGTTATTACCTGAAAAGTGAGCGTAAGTGTGAATAACACGCAGCAGATACTCATCAGCGTGTATCCTCCCATGATGAGCGCTTTCCTCCCCAAGTATTCAATGAGCATACCCTGCGAGGCACACAGCGTGTCACAAGACCAGAAAGACTCTGCGGACTTCCTCTTAGTTCCACAGGCATATCATCAGTTTTCTTCTGTGAAATCCTGCTCCACAGCTTTTTAGTTCATGTTTTACCATCACATGTCCCCTTTCAAGGAACCCAAGAATTGTAAGTGATCACACTTAAAAGTCATACTTACACAAGTTAAAGCCGTGATGCATTCACAGGCACCAGTGCCAACGGTCACATATGGGATTTTATCAATGGGAATGCCAGATTGTTTGAACAGGTAATCTGCGTAGAAGTAAATCTACAAGAAATATGAAGAAGAAAGCCAAATTATAAATTAGATAAAACAATAAAGTGTAGTGAGGCTGCCGAGGAAGAGATTTAACCTTGACAGCAGGACAGAGAATATTGGCAGACAACAGCTGTAACATCATGTACATACAGCATTGATGCCGTTCAGCTGTTGCGCAGTGTTGAGCAGTACGATGGTGAGGAGCTGCCAGCGGAGACTGCGATCAGCTAAGAGCTCCCAGGGTTTCATGGCCTGGAAACCTACTGAATTATTCCTCTCCTTCTCGATGTCCTCCCACTCGGCATCACAGCTGGCGCCGTGCAGTTGCTTCAGGGCTGCAGATAAGAAGACACATGACGATGTGGTTTGAATGTGGTTTTCTCCACACAATTCACTGTGTATCATATCACCTGATCAGGCTGCACAGTCTGTTACACGCGATCAAAGTTTCCTGTGTCAAATCAGTTTGTTTTTACACCATTTTGTCCTTCAGATGGATCACATGCTCTCGCAGTCACAAAGACAAATGTCTTTGACTCTGGTGATTCCAGACAAAGGGAGTCTTCCTCCTTTTAATCTACTCTGTCTTGCATGAAATCAATCAAAGAGAAATCACTGTGTTTTTTGAAATCAAAGTAACGCTGCAGCAGTCAGTTTACCTTTCTTGCATCCTTTGTCGTCTCCTCTGTCGATGAGCAGGTAGCGTGGACTCTCCGGGAACCAGGGCAGGACGAGGAGCTGCAGGAACGCTGGGATGCATGTGGTGGACAGCAGGATGGGCCAGTGCTCTTCCTTGCCCAGGAGCTCTCTGTGAAACCACACAGAGATCAAAATCTGGACACAGCAACCTTTTGAACACACATTCTGAGGAAGGGTTCACATTTACTTGAGGCCGATCACTTGTCCGGTCAAGAGCCCACCGGTGATGAAAACAGAGGTTCCCATTCCCATGGCACCACGGAGCTTAGTTGGAGCTATTTCTCCCAAATACAGAGGTTGAACACAAAGGCTAATGCCTATGAAAAAAGAGCACGATTAAGATGGTTTCAAGTTGAATACAAAGACGTGTTCAGCTGGGATGAATTTAAATCTACCTGCGTTTATTCCAGAGAAAAGACGTCCAATGATGAGCAATTCAAAAAATCCTGCTGGGTAGCTCAGACCCATCAGCACAGCAGCCATTAGCGCAAATATATTATTAGCCAACAGTGTCCCTTTCCTGGAAAAGCAACATGACAGCTTCACAACAGAAAATAAAACACAGAAATATGATATATATGCTGTATATATATATTGTCCACACCTGCCCAGCTTCACAGATAACGTCCCGCCAATCGATGCTCCTAAAAATCCTCCTATGGTGAATATTGACACAACAACGGACCAAAGCAGCGTGAGACCATCTTCTGATATGTCTGCCTGGTAACGCTCCCTCCAGGTTTGGTTGATGAAATCATGCACATACTGGAGATAAAAGATGGAAATACAACATGCAGCTTCATTATCTTATATCTTTAAGTTACGAGTTAATTTTCAGAAGCGCCTCTGAAGATGTAAACCTGATGCGTTGTAGAATATTAATCACACCCAAGGGTATATACAATTTGAGTGTAAACGATTGGTTGGTTAATCAATTAGTCGATAGTCAATTCAATGAAAAGAGTACTGACCCACTGTTTCAATAACAGGTCAGTTGTTTATTTTGAGCAGAATGCCTGAGGTTGTGATGGCATTTCTGGCTATTTTCTGAAATTTTGCAGACCAAACAATCAATCGATCAATGGAGAAAGTAAACAGCAAATTAATCCATTGTGAAAAGAATCATATATATACAATAAAGCTAGAAATGAGCTCCACCTCAACCAAATACAACAGTAAAATCCTGCTTTTACATGAATGCAGAGGCCATTTTTCTTCACTGAGTACTTTTACTTGTACTTGCTTTAAATATTTTGTCCTTATCTTACTTACATATTTATGCTTAACATTTCAATGCAGGACTTTCACTTGCACCAGAGTATTTTTAGAGTAGGAGTAGCAGAGTTATTACCGTTGTGGGTGCATTGATGACTGATACGTTATATCCATACTGAAAGCTTCCTCCTATACACGCAGCACACGTAGCCAGCAGAAGAGATTTGTTTGGAAACTGCAATAAAACAGAGATGACAAAACGTTGACATGAAGAAGTGAAAGCTGCGTCCCACCGACCCTGCAGAGAAAACTCTTATTTCATTAAAATCCACTTACCTTTATCTGCTTTCTAGTTTTGATTTCTTTAACAAGCAGAGGTTGATATTCATCCATCAACCTCGTCATTGTGTCGCCGGTGCTTCGCTCAAAGCAGCCTGTTTTTTTTCCAGAAGCCTATATTGCTTGAGGAGTATCCGTCATGCTCTCAGAGCAAGAACAAACTTACATCTGACGGGAGGACGAGTTCTTAGACTAACTTTATACAACTGATCTGTTGTCATAACATGACCGCGAGGTGAAGAGAATCAGTCACATTTTTCCAGACTCATCAGAATCTCATGCTGCTCTAAGCGAAAAAATACGTGGTGTTATTTCTCCGAAAGACAGAAGGGAATTAAGTTCATCCAAGGCCGGAAGAGCTGCTGCATCGTACTGACTATAGCAAACATACAATAGTAGGATTTTGACTGCACGTTAGTTCAGTGCAGGTAACAACGCAGGGCTCTCCACAGCTGTAAAGAGGAGGAGGGTGAATTAAACTCTGCACACAGAAGATCAGCGTTCACTGAGTGTGACTGACACACGCGTCCTGTGGAAAAACCTGTGTTTCTCAAAAATTATGATATCTGTCATGTACTTGGATATATAAACTTTAAATGTCATGAAAGTGTATAAAATGTTGGATACAGACGTAAAACTACTAGTATTCATATTTCTATTAATATCAGATAGATAGATAGATAGATAGATAGATAGATAGATAGATAGATAGATAGATAGATAGATAGATAGATAGGCATATTGTAAGCGGGATGCTTTGAGGCATTTGCGTAGAAAGGGCTTTCTTCTGGCGACTCGACCATGGAGCCCATTTTTGCTCACGTGCCTCCTTATTGTGCATCTTGAAACAGCCAGGCCAGTTTTTTTCAGAGACTCCTGTATTTCAGCTGTAGTTATTTGAGGGCTTTTCTTTGCATCCCGAGCAATTTTTCTGGCAGCTGTGGCTGAAATTCTTGTTGGTCTACCTGACCGTGGTTTGGTTTCAACAGAACCCCTCAGTTTCCACTTCTTAATTAATGTTTGAACACAGCTGATCGGCATTTTCAGATCCTTGAATATCTTTTAATATCCCTTTCCTGTTTTATACAGTTCAATTACCTTTTCCCAGAGATCCTTTGACAATTCTTTAGCTTTCCCCATGATTTATAAGCCAGAAATGTCAGTGCAGCACTGAATGAAAGATGAAGGGTCTGTCAAGAGCCCAGGAACTTCCCAGTTTGGGATCAGTAAAGTGAATAAAATTTAAAAAATTAAAAACACAGTTGTTTGATAATAAATAACTGTAGCACAACACTAACCATGAGTGAAAGAAAGGTTTTTGTGTGATCATTCATATTGTCTGAGAAAATGGCCAAGCAATCATAAATTCTGCCAGGGTATGTAAACTTATGAGCACAACTGTACTTTATTTATCCCAAGCTGGATACATACTGTTGTCATTATGTATTTATACTGTCTTATATTAACACACACACACACACACACACACGCACACACACATTTATATACATACTATGCACATTCCATATACTCATATTATCATACTATTTTATAATTAGTCATATCTGTTGTTATAGCCATTATTAGTCATTACTGCCCCCCACCCCACCCCACCCCCCTTTCTTTCTCTCTCTTTCCCCCACTTCTCTCTCTCGCTCGCCCTTCCTCGTTTTACGGCCTTTGCAAGGTTGAATTACTTACTAAGTCATTCACTACTGCTTGAATAAATCTATTATAGACTGAGAAGAAGTTCTCTTTTGGTCTGGCTGGTGTTTTTCCTCCTCCAGCAGGACACTTGCTTTATTGTTTAAGACTCCTCCAGTGAACTTGCTGGGAAATATTAGCATAACATCTGGGCCATTTATCAACAGCCTGTTGCTTTGTATGACTGAAAACATGATGGATGATACAAAGAATCAGCACTAACCAAAGGCTTTGTCATCCTTATACCTGCTCATAACTATGGCTTTTAATGGATCTACAAAGCATGAAAATGATTGATTTATTATGTATTATCTGAAATTGATTATTCACCAGTAATGAACAGCTTAGAAACATTTTTATAAAGACTGCCTCATTAAGTGGTACCACATACAATACTGCACTGCTTACATTTCTCTCTTTATTATCCAACAAATACGACAGCAAACAAAAAATAAATCTCAAACCTTAAAAAAAACGTACAGTACATGACCTTGTTGCAGTTCTTTCTGGTAATAAATGCTGATATTGGATGTGTGCACTGTAAACTTATCCACAGTGAACCGGCTAAACTATTCAAGACAGATCGATGTGGAATGACAAAGAAAATGTCAACTGCAGCCTTTTCATTTGTTAAATGGTTTGTAAAATTAGCACAGAGGGTCGGTTTGAACTTACCTCTTTCTTTGATCGCACGGGTCCCTGACTGGAGTTCATTTTCAAAGCTGCCGTAAAATAATGCTTGAATGAGCCATTTATCACGGATGTACCACCACAGTCGAAGCTCGTACATAATAGCAGCCCATTGGAAGGTGCAGCATATGACTCTCCACGGGGAGGGCCATTAACTCCTTAAAACACATTCCTGCATGTTCCTGAAGCTTGCCCGGACAGAAATACAGAAATAATACTGACCCTTTCTTGTCCAAATGAATAGAATGGGTTGCTTGTGTCTGAGGAACAGGGCCAGAAGGAAGGAGCACCAGCTGAATACAGTGGAGCACCAGAGCAGAAAGTCATCACACATTTATTGTGAAATAATTCCAGTCTCTGGTTAAGATTAAAATTATTTTATTGTGTGACTCAGATTATATAATATTAATATAATCTGACCACTTGGAGGCAGACTAATTTTCTAGCATGTAGGGCACTGGCATATTTTCTCAATTTTAGGGGCATGATTTGTGTACTAACTCATGTTTTCTTTACTGGAGGGGGACCCTTGATAGCGCATTTTCTCCATTTTAAGTACACAGGTTAGTGCAGTTTATCATGTTTTCTCCACTGGAAAGCCACTCATGAGGGCACAGCATCCTGTTTTCTCCATTTGAAGTGTGGAGATCAGTACACTTGATCATGTTTTCTCCACTGCAAGGGCCCATAGAGGGCACTGCATCACGTTTTCTCCATTTTTAGTGCAGATATTAATGCACTGCACGTACTCTGACGTACATGTTATTTTAGAATCTACAGCCATGCTGGTGAAGTGTGTCTCGAATTTTGACTAAACCAGAAAAGCAGCCCCTCACCATCACACCTCCTCCTCTATGCTTCACAGTGGGACCCACACAGGCAGGTACCATCTGTTCACCTTCTCTGCAGCTCTGTAAAATCTGGATTCATCAGACCAAAGCACAGATTTCCACTCTGATGTCCATTTGTTGTGTTTCATGGCCCAAGCAGTTCTCTTCTTCTTCTTGGTCTCCCTCAGTGGTGGTTTCTTTGCAGCAGTTTGGCCATGAAGGCCTGATTGACACAGTCTCCTCCCAGCAGCTGATGTTGAGAAGTGTCTGCTGCTTGAACTCTGCGAACTCTGTGAAGCAGATCTCAGGAGCTCGTTAACTGGTGATTTCTGAGGCTGGTGACTGTAACGAATTTCTCCTGTGCAGCAGGGGGAACTCTTGCTTTTCATGGGAGCCACTTTCATCAGAGCCTCTGTTTTTGTGACTGCGCTTGAAGATACATTCAAAGTTCTTGAAATCTGAAGAAAAGATGGACTGTTGTTTTAAGACAGATCGGAGACATTCAGTTGCACAATAAGCAGGCTACCACTCTTCACCTCAAGTACGTTTGTACTTTTACTTAAGTGACTTCTTGAAGGTGTGGCTTTAGAGGAGTATTTCTATAGAAATTTTGAATAATTAAAAAAAATGGGACCCCTGCCATCTTGAATATAATGCAAATCTAGATCATTTAAGAATATGTGCATTGTGAACATCAAGCCAACTAATATATTTAAACTGATAAAACTAGATGCTGACACAGGGTCCCTCCACAGGACAAAGTCTCAGGAGGCCATAAAAACTTGCCTGATATCAGACAGAGCTTGGTGGAGGGGTCAGATTCAAAGGTTTGGATCCAGACAGTGGAAAAACATCAGTACAGAACAGGTAAACGTGGTAAAAATGCAAGAAGAGTTCTTACACTATCAGTTTATAATGTGATTCTGTGCACAGAATGAAACAAATATGCATTTATTGAATTCTGACAAAATCATTGCTGCACAGGTCATCAGGGGCCATTGGGGCCCTTGAATATGTGGGACCCCTGTGCATTTGCCTGCATTGGAAGTCCAGACAGGACTGGTTCCAGGGTCGGGTCTAATCCTTCAAGAATTAGACCAAAACCCAGCAGGCTCAGACATGAAACTTTGCCCGTTCATGGTGAGTCCGTCACCGGTGTCATGTCAGCGTTTGACCGCAGGGGGGCGCTTCATCCGCACAGGATGAAGTCCTCTTTGTGCAACACTGAAAACCTTCCCCTGGTGGTTTAAGACAGAACAGAGAGGCGGCTGGTGTCCACAATGTCGGGCAGGAAGCCCCGGTCTGTGGCGAACCCCCTGGAGTCTGCTATCACCACACCGAGTGAGAGGATCCTGAAAGAATGCCACACTCTGTATGTCGACAGCGAAAACGGTAAATAATCAATAACCTGGATTATTGATGAGATTCTGAGTGAGGAGCGCAGAGCAGAAACAGGCACGCATAGTTGGGCCGTTATGTAACTTACTGGTGTGAAGTTTGCGGTGAAGTGAAAGCTGAAGTGCTGCTGGTTTCGCTGGTTGGTGTGGTTTGTGTGGACTCGGTGGTGGTCTGCAGCAGCTGTCTGTCAGTGTCAAACACATGACACTGAGGCCGGCCGGCCGGGTGTGTGTGTGTGTGTGTGTGTGTGTGTGTGTATACTTTGCCCTCACTGTGTTTCCTGTCTGTATTATTACAGTATGTGAGTTCACTCTTCACTTCAACAACAATGCGTTGTGAGGGATTGTGAATTCGTGTTTTATCTGTAACATTTTTCCCAGTTTTTAACACTTTATGTTCATCAGTTTCCTGAAAGGAACTAAGTCAGTTTTAATTAAAGGATAAACAGTCTTTTGGGGGCCTGCAGCTGTTTTTATTATTGATAATTGATATTTTTTTCCATTAATTGACTGATTATTAGTCTATATTGTCCAAAAATAGTGAAGAAAAGCTCAAGGTGATGCTTTCAAATGTCTTTTTTTTGTCGTAACAGCAGTTAAAAACTCAAAGATATTCACTTTAAAATGATTTGACAAAGAAGAAGCAGCAAATTCTCTCAAATGAGTCTCTGGAACTGGAGAATATTTGGCTTTTTTCACTATTTTTGCTTACAGATTGATTGAAAAGATTAATCCATCATCCAAATGGTTGACAGTTATATTTCTGTCAATAGACCAATCAATTAATTGATTTGTAGTTTCAGCCCTAGACTCTCAAGGTTATAGGAGAAATTAATAGGAAGTAATTAACTTGAAATGAACCAGTTGAAAGCTGTCTCCATTTTCCCTGTAAACACCACCAAATTTATTAAATAAAAGAGGTCACTGAGCCGATTTTCCGGCTTCCTCTTGTTCACACTCACACATTTACACACACTTACAGCATCAACAGCTGGAAGATGTTCATCACACGCACACGTCTGACCCGTCGATCAGTGAGCAGCTTCACTGAAGCAGTTTGGGGGCTGAAAAATGTGTTTAATAAAAATCTGAGGTTGTGTACTATTTGTAACTTTTTTTTAACTCAAATCTTTAAATAATGATAATAATAATAAAAAGTATTTCAGTTCTTTCTGCTATTTTGTTCCTGTATTTCTGTGTGTGTTCAGGCCTGGTGAAGATTGCCAGCAGCCTTGGGGTCCGGCTCTTGCCTCCCAGGAAGAAGATCGTTGTGATGATAATGGGTAACCACTCTGCAGGGAAGAGCTCCTTCATCAACTGGTAATACATCTTATAAACAGGAACGCTGCCTGACCAGAGCGTGTGTGGATGAGAAAATATCACCACCACACGTGACTTTAAAAGGAGCTCTGTGGTTTGAATAAAGTGCAGCAGTTTTGTCACAGGGAACGTTTATTTTTACAGCTGCTTTCGGAATCAGGCAACAGAAAACAAAAAGTAGATCAAATATTAACCTTCATTTCCTGATTTTCTTCTTTTGTTTAATTTTGAGCTAATTCTCATTAAGCATGAGCATTTAGGGGCGATACGGATGATATCTTCGATCATATTACATGTGATTTGTTGTTTCCATAAAGTAGCCAGATGGAAATGTCTTTTTTGGCTAATGCAGCTAATTAAATCACTGATACTTCCTCAAATTAATCCTAACTTCCTGTAAACCCAATATTTCCATCAAACAACCTCATTGATTGCTATATGATAGTAACTTTGCCACAATGGCTTTGTACAGCACAAGAAATCACCAGATCTTATGGTTGCAACAATTGTTTTCTTGATCAGTTAAACTTGTGATTATTTTCTTATTTAGTTAGTTTTGTCTAAAATGTCAGAGATGAATGAAAAATGTCAATCAAAACCTGAATTTTTTCTATTTATGATAAAGAAAAGCAGCAAACATTCACTGTTTAGACGCTGGAAGCAGCAAATTATTTATCATTTATCATCTAAATAATTGTTTTGTATGTACTTATGGTAGGAAATTGTTATGTATCGCTCAACCCCTGTGTTGTGTTTGAGGGGTCTCTGCACAGCTGAAATGTTCCTCTCAGCGAGTTCAGGAATGTGTTTTGAACCACCTCCACGAGGAGCTCAGCTGTCAGTCATCCACTGATCAGCCACTGATCTCACATATTTCAGAGGGGTGGTGGCTACAGCGGGGCGGTAGCTGTTTTTATCATGTTGTGGATGTTTGGGTTGTGTTTTCTGTGTCTCTGCACATCATGTTATTTCCAGAGTTGCTGTTAAATTGATTCAATCAATAACTTCTCCCTGAGGGGAAGCACCGTAGTCGTTTCTAAATATTATTAAGATTCAAGATTAAGATTCAAGAGTCTTTATTGTCATTGAGCATGTCAGTGAAATTTTCATTGCAACCCCCATGTTAGGAACAGATAGTAAGAAAGATAAGAAGACTAGAATAAAATAAAGATAATAAAATTAAGATAACTACAATAAAATAAAATAAACCAACATGCAATAAAATATTTGTAAAGCAATTAACAGTATACCAGAATGAAAATATACTAAGGCAATAAAATATACTAAACAATAAACAAAAATCTCACAGTCTCTCACTGCAGTGAGGGGCTGCTGGGGGTGATAGCTCTAACAGCTCTGGGGAAGAAGCTGTCCCTCAGTCTGTTAGTGGTGGTGCGGATGTTCCTGTACCGCTTTCCTGATGGAAACTGAATATCTGAAGACAAATTCAGTAATATGAAGAGGTGAAAAATAGTTGTGAGCATTTTTCACAATTTTCTTACATTTAAAACCAAACTATCGATGATTAGTTGTAAAATCTGAAATGTGAAAATATACGGATAATTGTTAGTTGCAGGACGACTAGAAATAAGCCTCCGCTGGTTTGAATCCTGCTCTCTGAGAAGAGGCTGGGATGCTTCCCTCCTGATTTGATACTCTCACAGTAACTGGGTGCAGATTCAATAAGTATTGCATTTTTTTAAGCAGTGTGGTCCTACAAGTATTTCAATGTGATATTCAGACTTTTGTTTGCTTTTTTAACACTAGATCATAGAAAAAAGTTGATTTCCAAAAACAATGCACATCATATGTCAGTCAGTCTGGTTAGTGCCTTGAGAAAATAATGAATAAAATAAGATGTCAGGCCTAAATGAATAGAGCCCCTGGACACTAAACACAGCACAAATGTGAGACTTTAAATGAACTTAAACTCTACGTCTGCAGGATAAAAGCAGTAGCTTCTTTCCACCTCCCTCAATAAGATAAATTAAACAACTGACTATGAATTATTTCGATTCAGGAATCAAAAAAATCTGTTAAAAATCATGAAAAAAAAGAGACTCACAATGCTTAAGTAAATAGATTTTTTCCCATCCCTAAAAGAAACCTATTGCTCTCATTGTAGGTATGCTGAAGAGCACATACAGAAAGCAGGCGTCGCCATTGAAACGCAGGGTTTCACCTTCATCACAAGCGGCCGCAAAAGAGAGTCACTGACGGTAAGAACGGCATGAAGACGGCCGGCAGTCCAGCACCGATACAGAAGGACTCTGTGTCTGATCTGACCTCTGAAACACAAGAGCCGACCAGTGTTTGAAAAGAGAACCACGATAACTTCAGTACCTCATGCAGCCAGCTTTGTGTTGCGTGCTTCATTTGAATGCTTTTGTAATTCATTTCCGGATGTTATCCCTGACTGTTGGCGAGCAGTTTCTCATGCTCAGACGTTGCTGCTTGGTTGAGGGATTTTTATGAATGTTGAACTTCAGTAATGGGAACCGAAGCTGCAGCCAGTCATAACGGTTGATGAAGCGATGCGTTCGATGTCAGCTTGTGCGGAGGACACTCCCTCACTCTGTGATGATTCCTCATTCTGTATGCTGCTCCAATGAGGGGCTTTGTTGTGTAGGCACACACACACACACACACACACACACACACACACACACAAACACACACACACAGAGAAGCATCTTTGCAGCATACAAACAGGCTCGGGAGACACCTGTCTGTCCGTCCTCTCTCATCCTCTTCCCTTTGCCTCTCTGTTCACATCTTGCTGTGGTGAAGGTGATGAAGATGAATAATATATTTGCAGTGCAGGACTGCAGAGTGGAAGGATTATCTCTTCTGTACAGGAAAAGCTTAAAGCGAGCGTGCAGAGCTGCAGCACAGCAGCTGGTGGAAGACTTGGGAGCGAAGTGCTGAGAAGAGAGAAGAGAGAGGACTCTTTTGTAGCAAACTGCAGAATCATATTTGTCTTCTCAGGTTATGTCTCACATTGTCTTTTTTAACTCTTTCACAGGGGAATGCAACCCTACATCTCTACCCTCACTTTCGACCAATCCTCGAGTTCAAAGGTAAGCCTTCCTGTTTTAACATCAGAAACTGATAATGGCTCTCTAAAAAGTGCCCTATTCAACGCACTTAGCATGGCTGTACTGAAAATGCAGTGATATTGAAGCATTGTGCTTCTCTACTGTACCTATCCTTTACTGAAATCTATTTTTATGTTCCTAAATTAATCATTATGCGCAGTTCTGGTGTCAGCATGCAGATTTTTCAAGTCAAGTTAATATCATCTCGTTTGCAGAGTGTGCAGCAGAGGAATGCATCTGATTGTGTGTTTTTTTTTTTTTTTTTTTGTTGATTTAGTTTTTCCTCTGCTGGCTTCATGATGAAAAACATCAAAGAGCGAATGGAGGGGATGAAGTGTTAAAATGTGCTGGAGCAGCAGGGAGAAGCAGCATCAGGAATAGCGAACAGGAGATGAATGTAATTATGAGCTGCAGACAGAGATTGGTTCCTTTGAGGTTTAAGATGCCGTGTGGCCCCGTGAATATTTCCCACTGGAGGCTGCGAAAGCGAATCCACGTGCACATCACGTCCTCATATCCAGTTAAAAAGTTGGCTTTTGCTCTTTTAGGTGAATTAAAAAAACATTTCGTTCATAGCTCGGACATTAGAGCTTCTGGCTGTTTCATCCTGTGTATTTATCCGTTTCTGCTTATCACAGGTCGGCCTTATCTTTTGTGATTTGAGGTCGAGTTTAGGTGCTTCACTTAGATGACTCAACACTGAGTCATCGCTTTGACGTATGAAGTTTTCTTAACAAATCAAACCTGCCTCCTGTTCTCTTCATGTTACATTTGTGCTGTTTGTTTCTGCGATGTGCGAGTTGAGATTACTCTCACACAGAGGAAAGAGGCGTAATTGGGCGCCGGGTTAAGACGGTTGCCCGCGGCTCTCTGTTTGTCAGCAGCGGTCTGAAGCTTCTGGATGTCGAGGTGGTCGTGCAGAGAGTCTGGGTGTGCCTGCCTGTCTGAGTGGGAGCATCAGCGTGGGTGGGGGGAGGGGAGGGCAGTGATGTATATGTGTGTGTGTGTGCATTGACAGTGAGTGAGAGTTCACTGGGTGCGGACCGGAGCGCTCACGGCACGCCGTGTGAGTCACACGCCCCATCGACAGCAGTGCAGTGGAGTCAGGAGTAGCTGCTGAGAAATGTCACGGCCATTAGAGACGGCACAGCCCAGACTCCAGCAGCAGCAGCAGCAGCAGCAGCAGCTCTGCAGGCCTGCAGAGCCTCGCAGCACCAACGGTCTGCTGCTGGAATACATGCAGGCTTTTCATTTGAACTCCGTCCCCGCCTCTGGAAATACACTACATCAGGCGTTTGTTTACCTGCCACAGCGACTGAGGATGACTCATCAGAAAAAGCACCATATATCCTTATGTGGGAGTAGCTGCTGATTGTACAGTTTGGGATATGCTCGGAGACACTTCTTAATGTTGTTTTAGACTTAGGATGTTTAACTCTGTCTGTTTGTCTTTATCTTATCAACCTGTTGTCAAGAGTTTTGCTGCGTGAGAAATTGACTGGTTTCATCTCAAGTCAGATGACTTGTGTTAGACAACAAAAATTGTAGGTCTGTGCTGTTTGCTCGTTTAGATATATTTGCACTGCGTCTGGTTTGACCTCTTCAGTCCAACAAGTTCTTTTTTAGCCTTTCAGCCGATGCAGCATGATTGCAGCCTTTGCCCTTTTCTTCGTGCACAGGATCTCCAGTGTCGCCTTCTCAGTTACAGTCACTTGAGGAACTTAGCACCCATCGGCGAGTATCGCTCACGTTTCCTTTTCACCTTTTAGGAGACTCAGAGGTCTTTCTTCAAATAGAGTGGATGAAAATGTCTGTATCAAGGCTGTTTGACTCACTTATTTTCAAATGGACTTGCATAATTGCTGTTTTTCTCTTTTTAATAACGCAAAGATGCATGTGCATGCTTTGAACAACCAGCAGCCTTATAGAGAAAGAACATGAAGCTACTTCATATATATATTGTTTTCCTGTCACCTTCGGCGCAATGATTATTTCGAGAAATCACTTCTGAGACGTGCGATAGGAGGCAGATGCATCGATAACGTTGCCATGCTGATGTAAGAGAAACACAAGGGAATGCTAATGTGCCACAGCAGCAGTGGCCCTGCTCGCTGCGGCACAAGGATGTGATTTGTGCTGGCTGTTAACACCTGCCTCTTCCTATGAAACAGCCTCAGTGTCATCCCAGGCCTGTGTGTGCGCGCGTTAGAGGGAGGCTGGTGTGGTGGGTGTGGGTGGGGTTTACTTAGTCAGTAGTCGGGGTCCGTCTAAATAGCGATCCTGTTCTGGAGCTTCGAGGGGGGCTCGTGTGCCGTGGTTGTGTCGGAGTATCGTAGCCTCACAGTGCGTTGCCTCACAGTCGTTCTTCACTGGCTAGCTTTATGTCCCACGCCTCACGCTAAAGCTGCCAGTTGAAGAGCTGTTGTGTGTAACCATGACAACCAGGCCGCTCCGCAGAGGGGGCGGTGGGAAAAACCCTAACAAATGTGTTCATGTGTTAAAATCGAAGTTGTATCTGTGAGGGTGTGGTCGCCGTTTGAGTTCAACCAGAATTTATTGATGCTTTTTCCCAGGTGTTTTAACGCAGGCTGACTTAAGTTAAATCTGTATCATCGTTGCACTTTAGTTACAAATACACACTTTTTGCAAATGCGAGCAGCGAGCACCAAAAGTTGACAGTGGTTCTCGATCTTTGTCACTGGCCCCCCTTGGGCTTCCAAGTATCGACTGCACTGCGGCTTCCTGTAGCACATGATAATATGGTCATTAGAGGTGACGGCTTCCTGCGGGGACCAGACGTTTAATTTCTAATGTTTGTTTCTATGAATTCATCCCGAAGGAAACGCATGCACACACACTGTTTGTATGTTCCAGGTGTTATGGACTATCTGTCTGCCGAGATCTCCACCTCCAAGCAGAAGAAGTTCAGTCTGGTGACATTTGTGGACACGCCGGGTTTGGTGGACGGGGACATGGTCTACCCTTTTGATGTCAACAGCGCCATCACCTGGTTGGGTATGTCTGTGCTGCTGTGAGTTTACCCATCTCCCTCTAAAGCCGCTGTGTGCCTCTAAAGGATGTTTTGTGTTGTCGCGCAGGCGAACAGGCCGACCTGGTGTTCGTGTTCTTCGACCCGATGGGTCAGGCGCTCTGCAAACGCACCCTCAACATCGTGGAGAAGCTGAGCGAGAAGTGTGGAGACAAGCTGTTGTTCTACCTCAGCAAGGCCGATGAAGCTGGGAATGAAACAGACAGACAGGTCAGTCCTGTGGCTTTTTTTTTTTTCATCCCAAAGTTAAACCTGAAGAAAAAGTCCTCATATTTGTGTGTTTCTGCAGAGGGTGATGATGCAGATAGTCCAGGAACTGTGTCGCCGTCCAGGTCTCAACAAATGTGGTTTTGAGATGCCGACAATCTACATCCCCAACCCCCAGAAGGTTAGACTGCTTTCTGTATGTTCCTGTGATGACAAGTTAACAGATTTTTTTGAGTGAGATTCAAAAATGAACATGCTTTTAGTTTTAACCACCACAAAGTGAACACAGCCACTGATTCCTGCTCTAAATCATGCCATCAGTCTTAAGAGTCTTCCTTTATCAGATCCCGGTCTGATGTTTACTCTGGTTTTAAAGCTCTCTGCTATCCGTGAGGTTGAACAGCCATTGATCATCCTTGAATGTAAATTTTGCACTCCAGCTTTCCTGGTGGCTCTTGAAGGCTGGAGCAGGATGATTCATTTTGCAATATGATGACTGAGAGAGTTATCTACTCTCCGGAGGGGGGGCAGGGGTTGTAAACCATGGCCTTTGATCAGCCACCTTTGACAATGGCAGCCCCAGTCCAGAGTTATTGCTGCACCATCTTGTGATCTACAGCCACAAAGCTGCACTCCGCATGGTAGATTTGTGCATCCCTCCCGACCTCTCGTTTATTTTCGCTGAGCAAGTGCAGCCTCACTTCCTGCGAAGTGCACACGGCTGTCAGTCAGAACACCCTGAGGATTTGTCGTGGAAGTTTCCAGAGCGTCCCTGTTTAAGATGCACAGCTGCGCATGTTTGCACAGTTGTTCCACCACTGATGCACTTACGAGCTTACTTACTTTGTCTCGCATAGCCGAGCCGGTGCGTGAACCAGATCGACGGGGTGTGTCAGACCATCGAGAAGACCATCAACCAGGCCGTTCAGAAGACTCTGGATCAGCTGGAGAAAGACTGTGACCTTATTTGTTCCACCATCAGCACCAAACTACACAAGGACAGGTTAGCATGTGCTACCGTGAAGCTAATTTAGCCTGATGCAAAATGACAGCGGCGTCAGTGGACAGATAAACACAGCAGAGCAAATAAACCATATCACGAGTGTACAGAGAAGATAACAGATATTGCCCTCTGCAGGAAACGGGTTATGAAAATCACATTTCTTCTGTGTGTGCGCAGGGCCGATGTGACCTACAACAAAAGCGTCCGTCGTCACTCGTTCCTGTGCGGCGCTCTGGGCATTGTCCTTCCTACCCTCCTCATCCTCAGTTTCATTGTGAACACTGTCTCCAAAGAGCAGCTGGACGAGCTGCTGGGTGAAGGGCCTGCTCGGTTCATCTCCGTCCTCACAGTAAGTCACACAGGTGTACAAATGATATCGTAACATGTCAGTAAAATATCATTTCATTCCATATTTTACTCGTTTTTCTCCAAGTCTGCTCGTTTCTCTGAGTGTCTGTTCAACGCGTGTCTCACAGGGAATCGTGATGTTTTTATGGGACTGGATACCAGAAGATGGACAAGTTTTGTTTGTCATCGTTTTTGGAGCTTTTTGCTACCTCCTGCTTTTCCTAGCAAAGTATTTTGCAGGGTAAGTTTTAAAAACATATACACACACATGTAGAGCTTGAACAGTGAAGTGATCGATCAGTCAGTCGATTGACAAAAAGTTAATTAACTAATTAACTATTTTGAGAATTCATCCTCTGCTTTCTGTATTTTCTATCAGCTTATCTGATAGAAAATTATTATCTTTGGGTTTTGAGCTGTTGATCACACAGAAAAACACATTACTATTGAAATTCTGATTGAACATTTTGTTACGTTGTTCATTTTCAGCCGAGGGAATAAGACTCTGACGAAGAAGGAGAAGAGGGTGATGGCAGAGTACAGCGATTACATCCAGGATATCGTCAAAACTAAGAAGGTTAGATTTCTGTTTTGTGCCGTCGTGCCGTGTCCGTGCTGATGTTAAAGCTGCAGTAAGACTTTGAGTAATTACAATGTGTAACAAACACACAGAGAAAAGTTCGTACCAGACTCTGCAGCTCTGCTGAGCTTTTTAGCGTCTTTCAGTTTTTGTTTTGGATTTTATGATCGACTGCTTTGCTGCTAACTGCTAACAGCAGCTTTATGTCAGATGAAGGGTAACGTTGCATCACATGTTTTCAGTGTTCTTCCGTACAGAGAGGTCGTTGCAGAATGCAAGCACACTGAATGGCTGTTGGAGAAGCCGACAGTGTGGGTATGGTCGGCTTCTCCATGCTGGTGCATCAAAAACAGGGTTTGACTGTGAATCTCACACAGTTCATTTTTCTCCACAGGGGAAATTGTACGAATGGTACCTCCAGCAGTGTGCAGCAGAATATGACCTCTGACCTCAGGTAAGCTGAGGACGCAGCTCAGCATACTGCTGCAAGAGTTTTGTGAAAAGCGGCCCATCTGCCACCGTGCATCGTTTGGTATTTATAGTGGAATCAGCAGGACTTTCAGGTGATCATCCACCGAACGATCAGGTTTTTCTCTTCTCGGTCCGGCAGGTGTAACAGAGATCACTGCCAACATTTATCATCTCAAGATCTTAGTCTAAGTGCCTTCAGTGCAGGAGAAGCTGTGATTGTCGTCGTTTGATGAGAGCAAATTTCATTCATAATGTGAATCAATTTTTTGTCAATACTAGAAGGAATTGTTTACAAATGGACTTTTTTTCTAATTTCCTCACCTGCAGCTGCTTTCTGCCAGCGGACATGTTTTTTACGATGTCCTCTGTGCTCTGTCTGTCTTCGTGGTCCTCACTGCACCGTCCTGAAGTCTGACGGTTATAAAATAAACACTCGGGCATTACAGTGGAACATTTCCTCAAATATTTTCATACCAATAAGAGCTGCAGGCTTCCTCCTGCCTCCAAAGAGTCTCTGTCCTCCTCCTAGACATTTGTTGTGTGATTTGTGAAGCCATCAGATGCTCATATGTAAATCTCTGTCATGTGATGATATTCACTGAAACCGCAGTACAGACCTTTGATTTAAGTACTTTAATACTACAGTGAACCTGGCGAGCAGTGGAGTCTGTCACTGCACTGATGTGTGTCTCCTAGCTGTCCGTGACCACTGAACTCTCCATGTTGTCTATGGAATTAGATTCATGGATCTAATACCATGTACTGCCTTCACTCCAGTGTTTGTAGACATATTTATTAGTCTTTGAGGTGCTTTTAACCCAAATAATGTAGAAAAACCTTTGTGGGCTGTTTTGCAATATTATTGTGAACCCTGTCAGTGTGTGTGTTAGATGCCTTCTCATTAGGGAAAATCTTTGTTTTATGAGATATTCCATTTATAAATTATGTGTGAATTTATCTACTCTGTGTCATTTGTGTGTTAAGTGTTTGTATTTTATGAAACTGAGACTCTTGACTTGTCTAGAAATGTTTTTTAGTAATCCCGACTCAAAGAATGAAACTTGTCATAAAGCTGCAAACTATGCTCTGTCTCTTCCGTGAAAATTATTAAACATTTTCTACTGACTTCTACTCTGATTATTTTCTGTTTTCCTGGTCAGTAAAGTCGAGGAAGCACACATAAACAACAGGTGCAGTGACATGGAGAAGGAAATGTGGAAAGTTATTGTTGGAAGACTTTTATTTTCAAAGTTTAGTTATAAAAATGCCATCCCAGGTAGGAACAACAATGCTCTTTAAAACGCTGTGTGTCAGGGCTCAGGTATTTTGGGATCATCAGCACACCAGGATGTAATCGAGCATCTGCTTTATACCCCTCTTTACACCCATGACAACCAGTTCTGAATGAAAATGAGATGCAATTACAATAACTTGTGGGAGGGGAAGAAATATTAAAGCAATAACTCCACCTCTGCTTGCAAAAGGACCAGTAACCCCAGCACGACCAGGCCACAAACCTCAGTTCCCTGAGTTAGTAACAAAGAATATCCCAATGGAGGTGACAGCTATCAAAAATAACCTTAAGCTACTATAGGATTTGTCTAGAGGGGTGAAATCTATTTCTTAGAAAATACATGAATCTATTGTGCAAGCACTAGTGTGTGATCAAAGTCTGATTAGAATTTCATTTGTGCAATCTACTAGCAAGGCAACCAATACAAAGAGGTATGTTGTAATCCTAGAAATGGTCATTTATTACGCATTAAAGCTGCGTGTGTGTTAAAGCTGCATTCAGGGTTCTGCTGCAAGTGATTATGCACTTTGTTTTTAGCAGATTTAAGCTTTGTTCGCTGATAACGTCTAAATAGAAAACTCTCTGTTTAGGGGCTTATGTTTTTAACCTCCTATTACAGTAAATTATACCATGCATATCTAAGGCCTGTATGCAAGCACACAACCAGATCTGTTATTTAAAACTTAGAAAAATTCAGTTCAAATTGTTATGCTCTTATTTTGTTACAGTGCATTCAGGATTATAGCTATATACAATGCTATTTGTACAAAAAATGCCAATGCCCGTCCCTGGCTTCTTATAAACAAAGTGTACAGGTAGATACATCTTGCAGCAGCGCAGAGGCTGAATCCAGTATTGCTTTGTTGTGAAACATGACAACAGTGTCATAAAAGACCTGCCAGCACAGTGATTCAGTGTATTCAGACTGTGATTGGCTCCGTTTGTCACCTCAAAGTGTCTCTCAGGAACAAAAGCAAGTTTCAGTGTCGTCCTTGGGGAAGTGTGTCTCCAATAGTCCTCTTCCCAGTGTGTGTGTGAGTGTGTGTCCAGACCGGGATAGCTGCTCAGTGTCTCAGCACCATAAGTGTCCACAGTGAGGTGGACTTGGGGTCTGTCCTTGTGGCCTTCAGATGTGAAGTCATTGAGAGCCTTTGTCAATCAGCCAAGAAATGTCTCCAGTCCTGTAAGAAAAAAGAAAAAGAGACATGTGACACTCACATGTACGAGCCCATCGGGTCGACAGCTGACGACTCCCCGCACGTGCTCAATATGAGTGAGATGGAAAATAGAAAAAAAGCTCATGTTTGTTCGTACTTGCCAAGCCGTGCTAACATCCTTCAAATTTTGAGTTTGCGTTATTAGAAATGAAAGACACGAGAGACATGAGGAAGACTGCAGTCAAATCAGACCAAAACAAAACAGAGAGAAATGCAGGCAATAACAGAGAAGTGACACAAGAGCAGCAACGTGGTGACGCTTCATTTTACAGGTCTCATTATCTGCTGCTATACAAACATGTCAGTCATTTCTACATGTTTTACTGCAGCTTTAGTGCTTTTCAGTGAGCTGCAAAAATGTAAAAGAAATTAACTTTATCTTAATTCTCCCTCCCAGCTTAGCAATTAATAGTAGTAACATTAAACAATTACTAAATGCTTTCTAACACACTGAAACATACTCCTATGTAGCAAATATAAGGACATTTTTTTTATTTATTGGCCATAAACTTTAACTTGTCCTGTGAAGCATCTATGACTGGTGTACTGTCAATCATATCATTCTAAGAATTAATTCCATTGTATTTATTAATAGTATTTATTGATTATATGTATTACTGAAGTATATAGCTATACTCCGTCTTCACTTCCCATGAAGCTGAGCAAACAATAAGAAATCTAATAAGTTAACCTTGAAGTTTTAAGCACATTAACAGCTGTTGCTGTGAATGATTTGTTCATGTGTATAAACAGTTTTACAACTATATATAACTAACCATAACTACATAGTTTCGCATTCTGATTACAGTTATGTTGTGTTGTTACTGTTATTCATCGTCTGTTTACTGTTCATACACCTGGTACAGATGCTTCAGAGGAGCAGTTAAATACATTCTTGACACATACATTAATAAACAATGTTTTTCAAAACCTGCTTATGTGTTTCTGTGTGCTTATATACTTCAAAGGTGGGTTACAGTGTTATCAACGGTTCCTCTAGAAATGAATCACTGATTATAAGCTCTACACAACTCTACTCTCTCACTATGTCATTTCATTGTTCTTACTTCAACGTCTAATATAAGTTTAAGAATCTGTCGGCTTGTTTCTTTATAGTTTGAACCAAAATATGTTTTTTTCTAGGGAGCATTCACAGAAATCATTTTGAAATTACATAACCTGTAAAATAAAGTGTCACTGGATTAATTAAGCAAAATAAAATAACAGCTGGTGTTATTTTTCTGCTCTGCTCTGACGTGTTGTCTCAATAAGCCAACTAGTTAGGCTCGTATAATACGCTTCATGTGATTAAAGTCACAAGCTGTGTTTTCTGTCTGCGTGATAATAACATTTGTCATGTTTTTCCTCACAGTAAAATCTGAGAAACCTAAAGAACATAACGGCTATTGTAACCGTGACCAGGTTTAAGTCTGGGAAGGAGACTTACTCCACATCTCGTTTCTTAATCGTCTTTCCGGAGCCTAAGACCTCTGCCACTCGGGATACAATGGGATCATAGTTCATGCTGGCAACAGCCACCACCTCCTCGCTCCTATAGATACACCAGAGGAAGAAACAATAGGAAACTATTGTTAAATCAGAGCAGGAGGCACAATTTAGGACTAGAAACAGCTCTTAAATACAGAGAAGACAATACAAGTTTAAATGAAATGAAGCTAAATGAATCAGCTTCACATTTTCTGGTTTATTTAAGGTTGTTCTGAAACTTAAAAGAATCAATACATGATATAACTCACCTGGTGTAAAACGCCACAAATCTCAGCTCATCGAGATCTCCTTGTATAATGACATCATCAAATCCATCACCATAACCTTCACAAACAGAAAATTATATACATATATGTGTCAACAGCAAAAAGAAAAACTTCAGGCTCAATTCTCAGTCTTGGGTCTTGATTTTTATTTTCTACAGCTAGATGGCAGTGTGGTAACTACACTTGGTCTTTCTCTAACAGCATGTCTGCCTCATCAAGCAAACACTCTTCAAGATAAAGATGTAAGGCCTTGTTCTACCTGCATAGCGTATGGTCTTCCCAAACATGGCTGACCAGAAGTAAGGCACAGTTTTGATCTCGGTGGCTCTGCCCATCATGCCGAGAGCTGCCACCCTTCCTGTCAGCAAGGTTTGGAAACAAAAAGATGTTTTCAGGCTCATCTTTCGATCATCGTCACAGGAAGTTATAGCGGGCCGAGACGTGCAGGATCGAGCTGTAACACACTCACCGTGTACATGAGCCATCTGCCAGTGAGGGATGTTCACCTTCTTGTTGTTGCGCGGCGGGAAAGGAAAAATCACCACATCTCCCCCAGCAAAGACCCCATCGGCATTTGTCTGCATCACCTGGGAGGAAGTTCAGAGGACTGAATTAAAACCCTGATTCCAGCACAAAGTGGTGAACCTCGCTCCATCCTCACTGAGCGACTGAGCCTTTCCAGGATGCCCCTTTCATACCCAGTCATGATACTATCGCCTGTTTTTGGAACTCAGTTGTGACGGAACGGGACAAAACTCGTCCACTCAGGCTTTATAAAATACCTTGTTGACAGCGATGAAGCCCTTGGAGTCCATGTGGATGCCGCTCTGTTTCAGGAAGCCTGTTGCAGGAATGCTTCCTGCAGGAGAGGACAACACACACAAGAGAGTTCAGAAGTCTTTAACAGGGTTTGCAGGGACATGTATTCACTGCAGAGGTTTAAAAGCAACTACCTGCTCCGATGACACACACGTCGGCCCGCAGGACTTTGCCACTCTTCAGCACCACCTCTTTCAGCTGTGTGACAGGAAAAGCAAAAAAAAGCATGTCCAGGCCAGGTAGAGCTGCGTGAGGACACACTAACAGCTCTCACACTTCTGTCTATTCTATGAGCTCATGAACACAAAATGGAGATTACTTTTAAAGCCCCTAAAAACGCACACCATCAAGAGGCTAAACTATTGGGTTGTGAGTAATTTCAAGCCTCCAAAGTTTTAATGAACAGTACATTTGGGATGTTTCTTTCTGCTGAGCATCATGTCATGCTGTTTCTCTCACTTTCTGAATACCTGTCCATGATGGCCAATCATCTCCGACACCTCGTTCAGCATGTAGAACTTCACCCTGTTTGCCTCAAACAGCTGCAAAGACAAAAGCAGGCCGCAGGCACAGTGACCGTGTGAAGACATCTGCGTGTGTCAGCTGGCTAATGGGAGGGCTTACGCTCTCTCTTGTGGTTACTGCGGTATTGACCAGAAAAACGTGATTTGCATCTTAAAGTCACTTATTCCTCCTTCCCATAGAGGGTGAGGATGACAGTATTGTGCAGGTGCTTCGTGTTCTGAGAAGCGTGATTTCCCAGGAGCGTGCACCCACCTTCATTATGGCTTTCCCCACTTTCTCCCCGAGAGCTTTTTTAAAGGGGACTGACTCGATCCCGATGACAGAGACCGAGTGGGCCTTGTCGGTTAAAGCTGCGGCCACCTCCATGCCTGCAAACGCAACACACATGCATGCATGCAATTAATATATGTGGTAGTTAATGCAAAATGATACAGACGGAGTAGAGGAAAAACCCGAATAAATGAGTGGAGGAAGATAACAGATGATGCTTCCACACAGGACACGAGAGGTGAAAATGATGTGAATCATAAGTTACGCTTTCACAATCACCAGAGTTAATTTATCAAACTGCTGAAAGGACAATTTCGTACTTATGTGAAAGTTAAAAGAACGAATCTGTCACTTAAGAATAACGAGCCCAGATCTCAACCCTAATGAACACCTGCGACAGGTGTGTTTGACAGCACAGTCCAACATTTATCAAAACACCAAAGGAGCTTGTGTCGTCCTCACACTGGAGAAAGTATTCAGACCCTTTTATTAAGTATTAGTATTGAGTAAAAGTATTAACACCACACTGCAAAAAATACTCTGATAGAAGTAAATGTATAAAAATAAGAGTTGTCCATGCAGAAAAATGCCCCCATGTGACTGTTATACTGTTATATGATTATTATTACTCATGTATGAATAGAAGAGCAGGAGTTTACTGTTTTAGTTGGTTTAGGTGGAGCAGATTTTGAGCATTTTTGTACAGGACTGCAACTAATGATTATTTTCATTATGTATTAATCTGCTGATCAGTTTCTCCACTGATCGACTGATTGGTTCGTTAAGATTGTGAAAATGGCAAAAAGTGGCAAAAGTGACACATTCACGATGCTTCTTCACGTTTGAGAAGCTGGAACCATTACATTTTTTTTGCATGAAAAATGACGATTATCAAAGTAGTTAGCAATTAATTTTCTGCCAGTTGATTAATTGACTGATCATTTCAGCTGTATTGGCACGTCTTGATTTGCAAAGTAACTAAATCTGTTGAATAACTGTTGTTGTGGGGTAAAAAGCTAAATATTTCCCTCTGAATTGTAGGGCAGTAGAACTATACAGTGGAAGAAAAAACTCAAAGTACAAGTACCCTGAATTTGCACTACAGTACACTAGTTACATTGCACCACTGTACTTTATCGGCTCACTCTCTGGTGTTTTTCCCTTCATTTGTCACTTATCTTAATCAGCACATGTATTTATAAATGTATCTTTTCCTCACCAACAAACGATGTTCCCACAATCACAGCGTTCTTGTTGTTGGCCAGCCTCGCTATGCTGTTGGCGTCCTCAGGCGTCCGGACGTGAAACACATTCCTGACGTCCTTGCCTTTGTAGTTCATCGGTTTTGGTCTTTCGGGCAGGAAATGGGAGCAGACATCAGGTTATCGATTCATAATCTCAGCTGCTTAATTTTTGTGTCTCATAAGTACTTTTCCTCACTTGCTTCCTGTAGCAATAAAGAGCTTCCTGTACTCCATCCTCAAGCCATCCTCAAAAGTCACAGACCGCGTTTTCACGTCTACTGCCACAGCCTAAAGCAAACATTGCAGGGTCAGAAAGGTTTTCAGTTTAGATTATTGTGGAAATGAAAAGATTCACCTAATCAATGAACTGATTTATCATCAGCTGTTATTCAGTCAGATTCTGGGGACACCACCTCTCACCTCTTTCTCGGTGAGCAGTTCAATGTCATGGTCCTGTAGGAAGTCCATGGAGCGCAGTCTCAGCTGCTCCGCTGTGCTGTCTAAGGACTAACGGTCAACAAGTTAGCGAAGCGAGCACAGCAGTTGAAAAAATAAAATAAAATAAAAAAAAAAACGCTGCAATCCTTGGTTTGTGGACAACTGTAAATAGCCAATTAATGATAATCTGTTCCGAGCTTGCTGGTGGATGGAAAGACTGAGTCACTAAGTCACTTTTTTAACATCTTTGTTGCAGTGAAATGCAGCTGGTCCCCAGAGAGCTCCTGTTTTAGCACCACTGGGCAAAGCAGCACCTCTGCAGTCTGTTACGTAACTTGTTGGCAAAGTCAGTCCTGTCTGAGTTTACGTGGTTGGGGTCTGTGTACAAACCTTACTCAGTTTAGGCCTGTCATATGGAGGATGTCTGTCCATGGTGCACATGACGATGCGGTCGGTGAAGCCCTCTTGCCTCAGTGTTTCTGCACACACCAGACCTGCTGGACCTGCGGAGACGTTCACAATAAAAGAGGACAATAACGTGAAACTGTGCTGTTTGAGAAGTGGGAAATAAATACAGAGAGGTGAACGCACACTGACCTGAGCCAATGATGAGGACATGGCTGAAGCCTGTGCTGGAGTTAATGACTGCTGAGCATCGGGCCATGGGCTTTGACCTTTTCTGCGACTGAAGGGCCTGGAAACGTTTTTAAAAAAGGATCTCACATCAATCAGGTGGTCCATTTATTCTCCTGCATAAATTCTCCACATTCTTTGTCTTCTTACCTGCTTGTTTGCACGAATGATCACCTTGTCCTTTTCAACTCTGACCTGGAGCAAACAGACACGAGCGACGTGTAAGCTTTTTGATGGTGTTTAGAGACGTGATAAGGCAGGGAATGTGTTAAGAGACAGCGCCGGCGGGTAAGGTCACCTGGAAGGTCGGCAGGCTGTCCAGCCCGGGGAAGTCCTCGATGTCCCCTGTTGCAATGTTGAAACACGCGCCGTGCCAGGGACAGCGCACGTGGCCTTTTGACAACACACCTGGAACGACAGGACACGAGGAAGAAGAATATAAAATGTGTGATATTACAGATGAATAAAAGTCATAACTGGAAACATATCACTCACCTTTGACCAGCGGTGCTCCGTAGTGTGGACACTTGTGGCCCATGGCTGAGAACTCGCCGTGTTCTTTGATCAACAAAGCTCTGCCGCTTCCCAGGTCAACCTCTCGCATCCTGCCAAACACACAAAAACACAAATGTGTGTGTGTGCATTCATAGCTGTTTTATGATTAAATCCTTCAAGGAAACAGACACAAAGGCCATTTCGACGGGTGAAAAACAACCTGCAAGAAAAATGACTCAACGACAGCACATTGAGGACACATCAGCTCAGCTACTCTGGTGGCAACAGTTCACACAAAAACACAAACCACAATCCGCCTTTTACACATTAAAACTGAATTAATTAGTATTAAAGCATACAGTACACATTCAGGTTCTGCTGCTACAGCCTTACTTGAGCTTATATGATCAGTAGCTAATGGCGGCTAATGTTAGCCAACTTAAAGTTGAGTGTGTTCAATGATGCTATGACTCTACTTGTGCTACTGCTACAGCAGAGCATCTATGCTAATATTTTGTCTAGTGAGCCGATAAAAGACAAAATTGCAATATTGTTTTTTTGTGTGAACTGTCCCTTTAAGATCTGGATTCTTGCGCTTAATTTCCTGGTTTGATTAACATTTGTGTGACATAGTACACAACATCTTATTTACCTCCTCATGCATGAGTGTCTGTGCTCGTTGTATTAAGGAAAAAACAAATTGTGTTTCACGTCTCCTTACTGTCCGTTCTCCAGATCTTTAACATGACAGACGGAGGCCTCCACATAGTCCCGTGGTTTGTGGTAGAGGGGGAGCGGCGTGGAGTCGTCGTCAGAGCCGTGGCCCAGGGCCCCGTTAGGTCTGCAGTCAGCAAAGGGACTCGCTTTGCCGTTGGGTGACAGCCCGTCCATCTCTTTTTCTTTTTCCAGGAGAGAGAGTTCCACTTTAACTTCAACTGCAAGACACAGATACGTCTCACTTAGAAAGTGTCTGAGAGTGCAGCAGTAAAATGATGCTGTAAAGCTTTCTGTTGAAGTGATGCTGTCAGATTACTAAAGCAACCAATCACCAGTGGACTGCATGATTATTCCTGCATGTCTGTCCTCTGTTAACTTAATACTATCCTTCTCCATTGCTGTGCAGGATTAATTTGCCTTTTCGCTGAAAGAGACGTCTGTAACTTTGGGACAAACTGAGTCTGACATCTCCACAACTGAAACAAATGAGAGCAGGAAGCAGGTGAAGGGAGACGTTTGTGAGAGCGACCTTGTCTTCTTTCTCTTTTCTTTTCCTGTTTACCTTCCATAACCACAGCATGACCACAGGTACCATTCAATTCCTCAACACTCAAAAGAAGTCCATGCGTTATATTATCAAAAAGCAACAAAACCTTCCTGTTCAGAGCCAAACATGCTTTAAACCTGTTATTCACACCAGACGTATGTGATATGGTATGGAAAATCCACAAATAAGTAAAAAATAAGTAATTAAATCACACATTCCTCTCCTTACCTCTCATGTCTATACCTAAATTAACTGACTAAGCTGGAACATATGATTATGACATATGAATGATGCCTTAAATAAGAGATAAATAATAGATTTCCATAAAGGAAACTGACATAAACACACAAAAAAAACTAATTTCAGTACAGCTGAAACTGGCAGTGTTTTGTGTACATCTTCATCCATACTGCTGTTTTTCTGTAGAGATGATTAAGCAAACAGACTGCAGCATATTTATGTCTTTTGGGAGACATTCAGTTGTCTTTGATGACATGTGATGCGTCGCTGCTGGGTTTATATTTCTGAACATTAAGAAGCGGTTGTGTAACTCCTTTTTGCACTGCAGCAGGCTTTATCTGTTCGGCTGGAAAAATGTGCTGATCATCCGGTTCTTACACAGTAATCTGGCTGGAATTTTCTCCTGCTGAGCAAGTCTTAATTAAAATCAATGGAAAATCATAATGGTGAGTGCAATCGCAGGAGAGAAGAAAGAGAAAGCTTTCCACAGCTGAAGAGAATCTCCAGACGTCTGCTGCTAAATGATCGGCGCTGAGAGGTTATCTGGTTCAGAACGTGGATCAAAGCATTACTATTACGATTTTATTTTGATCTTTTCACTGTTCATTTTACTTTGCTGTCAGGTAGCGCAGGGTGTTTAGATCCTTATGCACAATTTCATAATATTCGTAACCTTTCTGTTTCTCTCCACATGTTGATGCAAATGAAGATGGCAGTGTTTCATGTGTACCAGCACCTCCACCTCCCTCCCTCGTGGATCCTGCATTGGTGCCAATTACTCCCACTTAGACTTTAGCATTTAACTATATATTTAGTGTACATTCAGTGGGAGTTATCTTCATTTATTCTTCACACTTCAGTTTTGGGTATGAGAATAAGCTGCTTTTATATAATCTATGTAAAGTCAAAAATATGAAAATCATCTTTCGTCAATCTGATGCTTTTGGACTACGGGTTGAACCTACTGTATCAGTGACTTCAGGCCTGGATCCAGGACTTTTTTGTCAAAGACGTTGCAGGAGCTGGATACCCAAAAATGTGGCTTCCTAATGCTGCAACTAATTCAGCTCCAGTATTTAGATACCCGTACATGGGAAAACATCACAGCTGGTCCTGATCTCTGCTTTATTTTGACACTTTAATGATGAGGATATTCATATTAAAGCTCTTAAACCTTTCATTCCTCTTGACCCTTTTATGTTTAACCTCTAACTTCAATACTACTGAAAGTCAGCAGCCTCTCTTCAACTGTTTGCACAGAGGGGACAGCTAGTCTCTCCTCTTCCTCGCTGCACCTCCATGAGTTGCACCAAACAGATGATTTGATCTCAGGGCTGCAAGTGAGTTTCTCATGCACTGAAGCATGCTGGCTAATCTCCTAGCCATGCTAACACTGAAATGGATGCACACACATTGTGTCATATTTGGATATTCATGTCTCAGCATGTAATCCTCTTGACCAAAGATGCCACACAGAGCAATAAAATTCCTCCCACACAAAACGCTATAGCACCAACAGAGGAGGCTGAATATGAGCGGACATGTATAACAGGATTTGGAGGATGTAGGTAGCTCTGAAAATGATTCAAACTGAACAAACTGTCCCGAAATATATATTTTTAAACCAAACCGGCAATTTCTTCCACAAAAAATAAAACAAAAAAAGTACATTAACAGCAGGAAATCCACCTCTCTGTCCAAACTACAGCATTCCCCATATTAACATTAAACATTCGTCAGACTGGAACTTTGAATTTCCAGCTGCGCACAACGCTGCAAATGAAGGCTGAGCAATATTTATTATCCTAATTGATTTACGTTTTGTTAGAAAAATAATATGATGATATGATGTTGTCATGTTATTGTTCTGTATTTCATGTTATAAATACAAAGAGTTTGATGTAATAAAACTTTGAACATCAATTACAAGATTGGAAAAATTATTCCTAAAATACTAAATAGAAATACTAAAAGTGGGATAGCCTCTACAGGGGTGGACAAAATAACATGAACACCTTACAAATTTCTACAGTAACAGCACAACATATTGCTACAGAGGTGTTTCAACACCTTTTTGACTTGATTTCAAGTGAGCGCGTTGGTTACCTGGTTTGGGTTTGGAGAAGCATCCTCCCATGGTGGGCCCAGGATTGAGGGACACCCAGGGAGAGAGGGAGGGAGGGGGGAGAGGGAGGTGAGGGAGGTGCGGTCAGTTCCTTGGGCTGGGCTGCTTGGTTGGGAGGTAACACAGGACTGTGTGTATGAGAACCTGCAGGTTCAGGCTGGCCATCGCACACATCAGCTGCTCCACATAATCTGCAGGGACAGCGGGGTGACATCGTTAACCACACACACACACACACACACACACACACACACACACTCACTTCTATATTGTGGTGAGACAATCTCCCCACCCCAAGAGCCCAGCCAATGACGTGGACTCTTTAAGACACATCCCCTGTGGTGGCCTGGCTGTGTTATTTTATTTCCCCAAGACTCAGCCTAGTCCTGCTGTGATTGGCTAGACTTACTGTGTTGTGATTGGTTAGTACTTGTTCCTTGGACGTGAGTATGGATGGATCAATTTTAGCCCAAACCAGGATCTTTTTCTGCACCAAGAAGTGTTGGTGCCTAAACCAAACCAGGCCATGAGTGAAAAATGAAATAATTAAAACAAATAAATAAAAGTCTTCCTAATGCTAAATCAAATTTGACAGCGCTGTCTGACTGGAAGTATAAAACACACCATCAGCATCTACACAATGGCTCAAAACCTCATCTGCACCACCGGCACCAGAATCACTGCAGGATCCACTCCATCCAGCTCAGCGCTTATTTTTATTATTATATTTATTGTTGTTGTTGTTGTTGTTATTTTTATTTTTATGCCAATTCTTAAATCTATATAAATTACAACTTTAAAAAGCACAACTTGCTGTGTAGGCTACTGTTTTAGATCCATGAAGAACTGATTTCCAGGAAAAGAAAACAGCCATTTTATCCAGATAAAACTACTTTAAAGTTGACTTTTTTCTGAGCTTCTGTGCTTGACGTTACACAAGTTGCTTGCAGTTTATGGTTACTGGTTACATGTGCAGTAAAAAGTCTGACAGGTGTCTGGGGGCTAATAAATTCCATTTTATCAGATAAGTGCATAGACTTGCATTCTCATCTAATTTGCATTTTCTTTTTCTTTTTTTTTTTTTTTGTCCTAACAGGAGAGACCACTTATATAACCACATTGTTGCTAATCAGTGCGTGGACACTACAGGTGATGTCTCTTAAAGAGCATCCAAGTCAACTGCCCACGTGGGGGTCAGTGTCCCGTGCATATGGAGTATGTAGGGTGGAGATCTCTCCACTCAGAGAACCTGGATTACACATGTGACCGCCTGATCTGTGTTGCACTGGCTGTATAAAGTCTGATATGCTGTACTCATGAGAAAGAGGATTTGTAAGATATACAACATGGCTTGTTTGTTTACGTTAGACATTTTCAAAGAGTTGTTTGCTTTTAAACTGCTTTCAGTTTCAAATTTTAGCTTTTTACTTACAGTTTTGCTTTTCGATTGACAAAGCATAATGTGTCTGCATGCTTTTCATGGTCCTGTGTCTTCTAATCAGTCAAAGTCACTGACTGTGTTTGTGTTACTGATGTTGCTCTGAAGTGTCTCAAAGAGTCAGGATTAGACAGCCAAGGAAAGCTGGCCAGATGATTTTCTGTGTGTGTGTGTGTGTGTGTGTCTATATGACATGTTAGTGCTTGTAAAAAGGAAACAATTGTGTTAATTAGGAACATTTCCACACACATTGTTACCTTTGTTCATGCATATTGCATGGAAACTGTTAAATATTAACAGCACTCCGACACCTATTAACTTTCTCGTCACACTGCGCTTTAAAGGGAAGCAGGGGCCCCTTTAGTTTCAAAATCCCCCTTGTTTTTTGTTGCCACGTTGCCCTCACATTTCTGCCAGCTCTGGTATTCCACCCACACATACAGTAGTTAGTTACTCACAGGCTCACTGGCTGCTATGAATCTGAGCAAGCTGCGGGATGGCAGGTGTATCACCCAACATGGTGCAATCCATCACCAAATTATCCTTTTGAGGTACAACCAAAAGGACTGCTTGATATTCTGAGCACATCTTAATGTCCCTGAACTTCAGAAAAAAAGTCTGCAGTGTTGAATGGAGCACTGCTTAGAAAAAGTTCCCGAGAACAAATGAGAAATGGAAAGATCTCCTCTGACTGGCCACAAGTCTGCAGCTGAGATAGAGCTGTTGTGTCTAATCCATGTGTTTGTTTGCAGTGAAAGAAAGTAACTAAGTGCATTTACTCAAGTACAATTGCACTGTACCTATTTACTTTGCTTGAATATGTCAGAGGAAACCACATTTATTTGACAGCTTTAGTTACGAGTTATTCTGCAGATTGAAAAAAAAACACATGATGAGCTAATAAAATTTCTGAACTTAGTAATCACTAATTAGTGATTCCTGTCAGTTTTGCCATGTGACACCATGCAGCTGTGACACCTTGCCACATGTCAGATGTCTATGAGCTGTTTGTAGTTCTATTAAAGAGCAATTTCCTCTCTAAGCTTCTCAAATAGTTTATTTGAGTAACTGCTTACAGCCCAAACAGGTAAAATGAGTCAAGGCAAGGGTGATGAGAGTCCAAAAAGTGAATGCAGATTTGTGTAGCAGAACTTTTTTTTCTTCTTTCCTCCTCTTATAATCATCTCACCGCCCCTCAGATTTATCTTGTGACCTGTTGAGGGACCCAAACCCCTCAGCTGGAAACCACTGGACTAAACTACCTGACTGTATGTAAAGCAGTTAAAGTAGCTCCACCTCGACCAGCATAGACAGTGAAATGCTGCTTATGAATTGATGCATCAATATTAACGGTCTAATAATGTCATAAATAACACTACAGCTGTCAAAGGGGCCATTTTAATGCAGAACCAGTACTTATTTATAGTACTTAAAAATAAATTTAAGCCAGTGATGATTTCTGGCTTAAATATCATCTCCCACACGTGGAAAAAGCCTCTTTTTGGTCTGTATTCCTGCTCTGTGCGTCTGTGCCAGACATTAACATTTTCCTGCATTCAGTCATCAGCCATGCTAACACAGCGGAGCCTTTGATGCTGCGTTTCTTTAAATACAGAGAGCAACATATCAGATCATCCCCTGAAGAGCTGAAGACTCTCTCACATGTTGCCCCTTTAATTATTTGTCACCACTGAAAGTTTGATGAACAACAAATTGGACGGCAAAGAGCTGCCATCCTGGCGTTCCAGCAAGCCCGAGATATTTTGTGCAAAACTAAAGTAGGTTAAGCAGATTTGGTCCTTCACAACATATGACGCAGATCCCGCTTGCTCACTGTTGGGCCTGTCCCCAAGCAGTGCTAATAATCCTGCCTGCAAACAAGCTGTCAGTTTCACTCACTTCCCTACAAATGTAATACCTGTTTCTGGAATGTTTGAGGGGAGAATTAGCAAAATGCAGCTCCTAGCTGGCGGTGTGGAGGCTGATCTATAAACTGACTGTGAGTGGGGGAAAAAAAAGCAGGAATGTTGAGCGCCAAAGTGCCTGCGCTGTGCCAGTCACATCCATCATTCAAAACTCATTCTACAGCAAACGGTGATGTTATTGCTCTACAAAGACTCATCAAAAAGGGACATCACATAGAAAGAGGCCCTCCTCCAAGCCAGCAACTACCCTGATCCTCACCATAAAAACATCAGCAGCAGAAGAGCAGATGCTGTAATTTACATATGCAGTAAAAACTGTTAATCACATGTCACTTCACAGCGTTTTCTTGGCCACCTGAATAAAATAACGACTGCTGGTTCAGTGGCTCATTTACCTGCAACAACCCAAACTGGTGGTCTCTGTTTTATTCACACACTTGCTCGGCAGGTATGTCAGCCTGCGGTTAACGATCAGGGCTCTCTGATCCTCAGCTGATAAAGGACAACAGCTCACAACAATCTAACTGCACTCTTAATATTTGACCACACCTGTCTCCCTCACCCACAGGTTGCACATTCTCCTGGTTTGTGAAACAACAAGATAAGCCCGAGGAATCGTCCCCTGATTGCGTAAGCCAACTGCTGAGCAAAAGCGCTCTCTCACCGGGCTCTTAGTGGTTTTCTATTTCGTTTACCGTCAACTTGAGGAAGCATTCGATGTGAGGGACAAGTGGGCGAAATCGTTTCAATCTTTGGTCTTTATAGCATTTCTTTGTTTGATTGTTTACAAGCGAGGGTGAAGTAGACAAGTCTCAGGCCGTGTTTGAAGTTAGATTTATGCACCTTCATCAGCTGAGTCAACAGGATGTCGCTCAAAACGCCAAAAAGCTTTTGACTGACTTGTATTGGCTCTGCTGCCGACATAACTCAACAATCCTCAGCCCTAGTATGTGACACAAACAGATGTTATAAGCAGGATCGTTCACAGCATTCTTGACCAAGTTTGTGCAGATGTGTATACTGTTTGCTTGTAGATAAATTGTAATGTTACTACCATGTTTCAGGCAAGATCATAAGATCCCAGACAGCCTAACCAGTGTGCATATTGTGTGAGTATAGTGTTTTTTGAGTATAGTTAAGCTTTTAATGGAAATCAAAAACAAACCATTAGTGTTTAGATTAATACATAGATGCCACGTGGCTCTAAAAAACAAAGATTATACTGTCATGCATCACTGTTTACCGTGGCACTCAAAGAAAAAAACAAAGCATTGCTTTATCCATTTTCTCCTTTAAAAAGTTCATCCAAACTTTAAATTCTGTATCTTATGTTCTGTCGTTAAGCTGAAGTGGGTTAACAATCGCACCACCGACTTCTATCAGGTCACTTTGCTGCTGCTTTGGGCGATAACCTCTCCATGATGTCATGGAAAACTAGAATTGTGGTTTACAGAGGGGTGTACACCCCCACAGAGGAGCTGTGCGTCCATATAACAATTCTGCCATTGACCAGTTTCTCAGCATGCTCACACACAAACAAATACACGCACGCACATAAGGAGCTATCAATGGAAACAAACAGACTATGAGCTGTATCGTGTGAGTTCCTGAACTATTAAGAACTTGCCCTGTCGATGAGTGGTTGGGCTTTATTTTACATGTATGCAGCAGAACTGATCCATAAATCAAAATCTATGGACTGCAGCTCTGTGTTTCTGCCACACTTCAGTTTTATATACTGCACCACAGTTCCCCAGGAAAGATCTGGTACCTGAGTCCCTGGACCAGAGAGCAAACAACTTCCACAGAAGTACTCTGTGGCCCATAGTGTCCAATACAGGCAGAATCCACTTGAAGAAATAATTCTACACAGAGCATCACATCAGACCAGGAGCTAATAAAACAGAGCTTCCCTGACTGTAAAAGGAATAAATGAGCTTACCAGTGTGCATGGAGCAGGTGCACTGAGATCCTGTCAAACTCCCTGGTGCTCAGCTTCCCCTGCGGAGCACGGAAGCATATTAGCACACGAGTCTCCTCAACAATCCTGTCCCTCTCCGGGATTGGCTATGTCCACTGGAGTATTCCCAGTCTGTGCGTCCCTCTCTACCCTCCTCCGCTCTCCTCTTCTGCCTCTTGATGCAGCAGAGACTCTAGAGTGTGTGTGTGTGTGTGTGTGAGTGTGTGTGTGTGTGTGTGAGCCCCCCTCCAGCAGCAGACTGAGCTGACCGGTCGTGGGAGTTGCTCTCTTTCCCTGGCCGAGCCTGCAAATGCAGCACGGAGGACCTTTGCCAGTTTCTCAGCTGTATGCAGTATTGATGGAGTTGCTGAGGGGATGCTAACACAGCATGAATTCTCACCGTTCCCTGCTCTCGTCCTCCCACCCCTCCTCTCTCTTTCCCAAACACACACACAAACACACACACACACACACACAAACACACACATACTCTCTCTCTCCTACAGGCTGCTTGCTTTTCTATTCAGACGCTTTCAGCCTTGCCTTCAGATGTCAAAGACCCGACTTGCCAGTTAAGCCTGATCAAACACTTGCTTGCCCCCCCTCACTGCACTGCACTGCCTGGTCTGACTGCCCACTTATCACACTGCCTCCTTAATGTGCATGCATTGTGCTGCATGGCTGCGCTGCTGCAGGAGTATCAGCTATTGCTAAAACTCACCTATTTTTACTGACCAGCAGGACACATGAAAAAAAACTACTCCTCAGATTGCTGCAAACACTGAAAACAGCTTTTACAGTATGTGCGCACAACACTTCTTTTAGTGTGTGCAGCAGGGGGAGAAGGAGTGAAAGTGCAGTTGGTGCAGTAAATCCCAGTTTCAGTTAGGGGGGTAGGGTGGAGCAGGATTAAAAAGGTATACTGAGTCTTATAGAAATGAGCTCCCAAGATATTTCCATTCCTCCTGCTCCCACTGTGGGAGGAACAACACCCCCCCTTTAAATAACTGCTGGGGCAAGGTCATTCACCTGAAAATCTCAGATTCATTTCTGTGGAAATCATGACTGCACTGACACAGGATGATGATCCAGATGCAGCATTAACAACCCTGGCGCTGTTTCCAGAATGCCAGTGTGTGCAAATGAAAAATGAGTTTGATCAGATAACAGAGATTTTCACTGTATTCCTGCAGCGTGCTGACAGCTGACACGTGCACATGTGCTCCAGTGCGAGCATGTTTGTGTTGCTCTCTGCGTGTGTTCGAGCACATCTAAAAGCTTGTTTGAGTGGAAGCCAGGGGTCGGCTGTGTGCACATGTACGACAAGACGACTGATCAGGCTCTCCCAGGGTGGGCGCTGCGTTACATCACCGATACATCACTCAGTTTAATTGAATTACAGGGGGGTACTCTGGTCTGCAGGGGCCAGAGGAGCTGCAGCATCCAAAAACCCAGATTAAGAGAGGCGAGAAAAGCGAGTGAATCATTCATAGGCTAAACTATCAAATCATAGCCTGCCAAGATTTTAATGTCAGCTGTTATTAGGGTGGATTCAGCCTCGTGGTTTATTAGAGCTACACAGACGGAGGCTCAGCAAATGTTTAACACAATCTAGACACAGTTTGATATGATGCAAACATGGTTGTGACATCAAGAAACTGACGAAAATATCCAAATCAGTTCTAACCATCACAATGTACAGCAGCACAGCGAAGCCAAATGGTGTATTAAGGACTAAGAGGAGCTGGTGGTGCCAAGTCCCTCCCCGAAACACAGTGAAACACAGAGGAGCTGCAGCACTGGAATGCAACTATTCACTCCTGCCCTGCCGGTGGGCTCAGAGACCCTGCTCACCACTAATGTTGGACATTTCCATGATTGTTCAGGGTTCCCATGAGTCAAAGACAGACCTGTGCATGAGGCTGGATAGCAGCTATTTACTTGGTGTTGTGCTATATATCTTTATGTACCTCTTCTAAGGACTTTATATTTAGGTTGCTGTTGTTTTTGCTTTATTTTAAACTAAATGTACTCAATGACATGACTTTCTTCATCTAGCACTTTTATTTGGAAGCTACAAAAAGGTAATCCAAATTTTACTCTAAAATCAAAATCAGCAGAAAGAAATCATCAGAAACGCAACTCTATATCACAAATAAGATGACATAAGTTATATGTTACTGTATGTATGAAAAAACAGGGTTTTATTGATGTACCACAGACTTTTCAAAGAATCAGAAGCTGAGATTACAGGGAGGTGTTTGATATTATCAGTAACAATTTGACTTCGAAATGAACAAATAAAGCACAAACAGCCATGTAGTTTTCATGTTCAGTCAGATACGTTGTTCTTGTCATTTCACACAATAGAGCCACTGAAGTATTTCATTATCTCATCACTAAAGTCCACAAGCTGACAATCCTCCTTATAAAGTACATAAATTTGCAGGTGACACATTTGACATCTATAACACCTCTGTCTTCAGGTAGTGCTTTGTTCTGTGCTTCACCTGCGGGCTGTTTGACACGCTTGGTGGTCTCTGGTCGAAGTCGCCCATGCACACAGCTACAAAGAAGAGAGTCCCTCCGATGACCAGAGCCAAACCTCCGAACCATCCGGAGAACATGGCCTCTCCATACTCCCAGCGTGGCATCACATCGGGAAAACCCTCGTCCCAGAAGTCCACCACAGTTGTGTAGGCCACAATAGAGACAGGAGCCAGAGTGGTGAGCCCTGACACCCAGGACAGCACCCCGCCGAGGATCAGGAACCGTCTCTTCAGGTCAGGCTGCCCCACGCACACCTCAACCCCCTCCAGTCCTGGGAAAACAGCCAGCAGAGCTAAGCCTCCGGTGCCTATAGACACCGACATGAGCACCCTGGAGATCTGCAGGTCCATCGGCAGCCCCAGGATGGACTCATAGGCTTTGCACTGAATTCCCACCTCCTCGGTGTAGAGGCAGGTGTGCCACAGTCCAGAGAACCAGTTCTCCACTTCGTTCAGGTCAGAGTTCATCGTCTTCCACAGTGGAAGGAAGGTGGTGATCAGAGAAGTGACCAAACCTCCAAACGTCACAAAGAGCGCAGTTCTTTGCATGATTTTAGTTGTTAGAAAAACCATATTTTACCTCTCCTGTGCTGTGATTCCTGCTCAAGTGTGAAGGTCTAAGCAAGAGGTCCCAGATCCAGAATGGCTCTGTAGCCCGTCCCACCTGCTGAGGTAGCGGGACCAACCCGTCCAGCCCACTCATTCAGCCTCCTTAATAAAATGCACCTGAAAAGTGAGAGATTATCCAGGACTGCGGCATGACAACAGACATACTGTGTTGTTTCAGTGTTCAATATCATCACAGCGAACAATGAACTCTGTTTTTAGATGAAACCGGATATGTCCTGTGGGATTCTGGGCTGTCTGTGCGCACAAGTGGACTTAAATGAATGAAACATGAGCAAGCTGCACATGTGGGATACACACAAAAAAAGAATGAAAAGCTAAATGCACAAATATGACGGTCTGTTTCTTCATGGATGTGAATTTCAATCCATCTTTCAAAGTTTGTATTATTTCAGATTAACTGTTTTACTGATCTCACTGATGAGACTTGGGCATTATTTCAGTTAAGACATTTACACTCTAAGCAACTGGAAAGAGGAGCTTTTGATTTGCCAAGTGTCTCAAGTATCTAGACTATGAATAGCACTTTGTGCTCACTGCAACGGTGCTTACAACAGAGTCCAGAAGAGTCCAACACTTTGTGAATTCCACCGAGGCTCTGTACAGATCTTGCAGTACAACTGGCAGCTAACAGAATATTCAATCTAGAGCCTCAGCATTTAGGTCAATCTTTTTTTTTTAATCAATCCCATTAAGAAAATATATAACTTCAAAATAAAACACCTGAATTGTTCCCAAAATGCAACATTTTCTTAAAATTTGTCCATTTTAATTAAGTCATATTGAATAGTTTGAATGTTTAGAGTTGGTCTGGATGTCTTGACAACTGTAAAAGTATTTTTAAAAGAATGCATGACTCATACAAACTCATACAATGGGGTTTACCAGTTAAACTGTAATTTAGCTCACTTGGGTAAATTAAAATCCTTGCATGTGCTAAACCTCGCAGAAGCTGAAGCAGTTCACCCTCTCAAACCAAGGAGCATTTGTCTGACCTTATCATCCATAGATCTGTGGAAACTGAAACCTCTGAAGGACGTGGCTAATTTCATGAAAGGTCAAGGCATTAACCTTTTTTCAGTCTTACAATGGCTTTAGTTTATGGCAGGGGTCTGTGTAGCTGGTATACAATATAAAAACACTTGTGAATACCACTGCAACTATGAAGACTTTTTGAAGAAACAGCATCAGGTCTGATTTTTTAAACGCAAGTTTGAGTTGCTTACTTTGAGAAATAGCAATAGCTATCCAGCCAGGTCAATCCACCGAATATCTGCTCTTTTCTTGGGCGAGTGTGGCATTTAATGGTATGTTAGATCAGGACCAGAGTGGAGTCAGCTGTTAGGGGCTCCAGTACATTTATGACGGTGTGGTCCAATACCCTGAACAGAGTTTGATGTTAGGTCAGAACATCTTTTATAGGAAGGCTCAACCAATTGTTGGCACATTTTACTGTTTATGGATTGCTGCCAAAGGATGGTTGTGCAAAAACTTTAATTACATTATCAGGTAGTTCACTTAAATAGACAGCTTAAAAGTTGAGAGGGCCAACAAGACTCAGTACATGACTCAGTTTGTATAAGATTTATTAAGGCTTTAAATACATGAAACTCATGTGGGTAAATGCTTAATAACAGCATACTGATGCCACTACACACATTGCTATATGGTATGGATAAAGAGAGCTTGTCTGTTAGTAATGGTAAGAGGTGATTAGTATTACAAAGATGTGTGCCAGTGACAATTCGGCCAACAAAAAAACAGCTTTAAGACAGACATACATTCTGATTATTTTCATATAATGATTTTGATTTCTTACAACTCTAAACCTGGCGTGTTAACATGATAATAAGACAAGTGAGTACAGTTTCAGATAAATAGTCTTATATTATGCTGTAAGTACCTGAGCAGATAACTTAAAACAGCAAAACTTGAACATTTCTACAGTGTCACAAGTATGAATTATTACAGTCCACTGCATATCTATTAAAAATGCAGCAGCAATACTGAGCAGAAAACAACCTCACAGACCTTTTCTTCTGTGTAACCAAAATAAATAAATGACAAAATCAACATCAAAGGGAATTTTTGGACTATTTAACAATTGTAAGAGAGCTAGAATCTGGTTTCTTCACTGATTTCACTCTTCACTGAGATGCAGAGTGAGAGACAAGAGCAATTTGATACTGCATAAGGAGGTCGAGTCATGCCAGGTCCAACATAAAAAAAAAGTACTGTGTGTTGGGGACGAGGGAAAGACTAGAAGTAGGTGCAGCAGAGATGTATGGCTTCTGCGAGGGGAGAAAAGAGCCCGGCTCTCTGCGTCATCCTAAATGTCGGAGCCCATCTCGGCACACTGTTTGTCTGATATGTGGTTAGCTAGCGACTCAATGATGTCCAAAAGCAGCAGCTGGCTGAGAGACCGCAGGTTGGGGAGCTTGGATACCTTTGGGAGGGGAGGAGAGCAAAAAATGAAAAAAATGAGCCACAAATTAAGACAATGAGTCAAACAGAGTCAAATGAGGAATAAGCAGCACTTGATTGCTCATGCATGAAAAATGAAGATAAACAGAAAGAAGCTTAACAGAAACACTAACAACACTCCAGTGAAGGGGGGTGAGAACTGCGTGCTTCGCTGTGTCTTTGAATAACAAACAATAATCAGAGTGGCACTTTGACCCTCATCGTTATGTGATGAGGTGCTTGTACAGCCGGCCGGCCCGTAAACAGTCGCCTCTCCACGCAGAAGATGGAGGATGATCCACCAGGAGGCCAAAGGTGTCAGTCTCCCGCAAAGAAGACAGGCCTACAGGGTTAGCTCAGCTGCAGTGAGTGGGCAGCAAACCCCCAGGGCTCCGGATACAAGCCCACCCACCTTAATGAACTGGTGGACAATAATGTGCAGGCAGTGCTTCTTCATATCCAGAGCCTGGGTCTTATCAGCTGCCTCCAGAATCTGAAATATTGAGGGAGAACTGAGTGAGGAAGTGATTCATGCAGCATAAAAAACATCTTCAAGTATGGGGTAACACTTTCAAATGAGGTCACTTCTCCCCCCCCTGGGTAAAAACATAAATACCTGCAAGACATTCTCCACAGTGACGTTCATCTCCAGATTCTGCTTACAGTAAGCCTGCAGCCTGTTGTTTGAAAACCCGTAGTAATATGGTGCAGCAAACAGATAGCTGTTCATCACAGGTCAAGGAAGGCACAAAAACTTTTCTCTCTCCGCTAGATTCCAGTGAAAAATTTGTGATTTTCATTTTGCTGAAAAGCAGGACTATATGTATTCTGACCACCCACGCAGCACAGAAAACATCTGACAGAAGGAGACATTCGTTAGAGTATTCGCAACTAACTTCTATGCTAATGAAAGAATTAAAAGCTATATTTTCTTTCTGGCAAAGTATCAAAGAAGTCCATTACGATACAGTTACAATAACTTGATGCTAACGGTATCGTTTTTATGGATCCCAGTGAAATGATTACCTTAATGTTAACCACGTCAAATCTTTACTTAACCTCAAACACCTCTTATTCTAACACATAAGCATTTTCAAATGCCTAAATGTAGCTCTAATCTCGAGGTATATACAGAAAAAAATACTAATTTTCATGCTTGTGTTTAAACCCAAATTTCTGGTTTGGTGGACTTGACTGTTCAAAATTCCCTCACTGAAATACAAATCCAGAGTGAGTGTTTCAACAGAAGACATCAAAGATGTATGTTTTGAGTGTGCTTGCTCTGATTGACGGGTCTCTCAGCTTTTCACACTCAGCCATTGTGGTTACAACTTTCTCATCCTGCTTTAATTCCACCACACTTCCTCTCTGTTCGTCACAATTGTATTTTCTGGCTCGACGGTTGAGAGGAGCAGAAGCCGTGTCCCACTTCAAGGGCTGCCTTTATCAAAGGATGTGGCCTCATTCCTAAATTCTTTTCATTAAATTTGCAAAATTGTTTCCAAGATTTTGTCAGTGCTGTAATTATAGTGGGCTCTGCCAGGGAAAAGGCTTTTAATCTGAATAAATATAAAAGTCTGAATTTGAGAAGGATACAGAGAATCTTCTGGAGGCATGTTCACATCACCGTAGTAGATATAACGCAGCATGGACTCAAACGCCTGCTTACTTGGAACCATCTCACCGATGGAGATATTAACCTGCCCATCCTCGGGCATGAAGGAGCGAAACATCGCCTCAAAGTAACTGAGGAGGAAAAATGTAACGTTAAAAACTGTCAGACATTGCTGAGTTGAAACAGACAAAGTTCAATGACTACCTCTTCATCAGGCATCTCAAACCGGTTCCATAAAGGGCCGCGTGGCTGCAAGTTTTCATTCCAACCAAGGAGGAACACACCAGGCTGGAATCAATTAATCAGCTGATCTCAGTCTTCAGCTGATAACTAAGTGATCCCTTGATGTTGATTGGTTGGCCTGATGTGCTCCTCGTGGGTTGGAATGAAAACCTGCAGCCACGCGGCCCTTTATGGAACCGGTTTGAGATGCCTGCTTTACATGCACAAAATATCCCAAAATATTCCTACTAAGCTGTAAATTATAAGCACCTTCTTCTAAGGTTGCTGTTGTGATATTGGCACACACTCAAAAACCTGTTGATATCCAAGTTATTCATAATATATAAAAAGTAGGTACATTTCTCCTTCCAAACAGAAATGCGGGATTTTCTCTGGTGCATGCACCTCTATCCCAGCCTTGCAAACTGTTGGCAAGGCAACGCACAGACTTGATAGTAAACAGATGAGAGGCTGTACGTCAAACTGATATGAAAACCCAAAATGAGACACATGTTCTGAATGTGCTGTGCACATGTCTAAAGACTGCTTCTGAAACCAGATAGTACCAGTGTATCCCACATGCTTTGTCATATTCACAATAATAGTAGAATATTAGTGTGCATGTAAACATAGTCAATGATAAGAAAATGTAATCACCTCCCTAAAACGTTTGCACATTTTTCATGATACAAAATGCATTTCTTGGTGGTCGCTGGTAAATTACATTTACTCTTAAGTCTAAAATCAAGTAAAGTGGATCACAATGCAAAAGTAAATAAGAGTGAAGGTCTAGTAAATCTCTAAATGTCTGAAAATGCCTTAAAATTGTCTCATCAAAACCTAAAGACCACACATTTTTGTCACTGAGAGTGAAAGTTGTTTGATTGGTTTGGGTCAATGTGTATAAAATATACAAAAGGTCAGAGGCCTGATAGCTTTAGCTGCTTTATGTGCACAAAGCAGATCATGAAACCTTTGCTGTCTCTACCTGGATCGGGCTGCCAGTATGGCTTTATGAGCAGGTCGTGGGTGTCCGTCTAACAGCAGGATAATGTCACAGAACTCCAGGCCGCCTCCCTCCAGGTAAGCCTTCATGTCCTGGACCAGGGAGGTCCCGATGTCCACAGGCTGGTCTGAGTACAGCCTAGGAGGAGGCTGCTGCTTTCTTCGCACTATCTCCACAATCAGCGGGGTGGACAGATGTTCAAACTCCTTCGTCATGATCACCTGGTTGAAGTGCGACTCCTTCACTACAAAATTAAGGCAATGTTCCTAGAGGAACAGAAATCATTTGTTAGCATGATTGTTAGAATAAATTATTTGTGTTTCCACTTCATCTCTGTTTTTAAAATAATATAATAAAATAATGTAACACAAAGCAGCAGAGCATTATTGAATTTAGAAAATTTACTGCACTGAAGACACTGAACTCCAACCACTGGAGGGCAGGAAAAACAAGATTTGAAGCCAGTGTTAAGTTCATCTTTAACGGTTACACAGACGTACCTTGAGCTGGTCCAGTTGCAGCTTGTTAGCATTTTCACAAACACTGAGAACGTTCTGCAAGTCAACTGATGCCTCAATGTACTGCACACACAGCTGCTCCAGGCGAGAAAGCTTAAAACTAAGGGCCAGTTTGTATACATCCATGATTAGAAGAACATCCTGGACATGACCTACAGACAAGATAGGAAAAGAACAAATTATTAGCTTCTCTTTTCTCAGTTACAACCTGAAGACTGACAGACAGGGCAACCATGAGGAGAGAAGTACCTCTGCGTGGGTACTGGATCTTGTCCGTGTAGAGGAACTGCATTAAGACTTCAAAAGGCTGGGCCTCGGCCTCCCTGATGGCTACCTCTAGCAGCGGCTGTGTTCCCGATGGCCTGTTGCCTGCTGGGATATCCCTCGGGCCTCCAGCTGCCCCTTCATCACTTTCCTCACTGCTCTCCTGTTTAGTCTTCTGCACACAGATTATGTAACACTTTAACATGCAACACTTTGTTTAACATTCCAGCTGAGGTTCCTCTGTGGCAGTGACCTCTTGCTGGTACAGTTTTTTATATCATGTCAGTTATTTCATATTCTGTTTGCAGCTTCAGTTCGTATGTAAAGGCAGCGTTGAGTCAGATAATCTTCAAAAAATGTGGTAGTCAGCTTGGGAACGGTATTGTGACACTGACTACTGCTTAACATTATCAACACAAAGGTTCTAATCTGGTGATATGTGACAGGGGCATCCTTTCTTAATTGGAAGCATTAACTGGACTGAACTCTTCTGCTTTCTGCTGGTTCAGCCTCATGTCAGTTTATGGCTGTTTGACATTGAATGGCACAGCAGCTGGGAGTTACATCAACACAACATCACTTTTGTGTACAGGTTATATGGGAATTGATGATCTTCATTTCATGATATTGTTTTACTTTGCGTGTTCCTGGACTTACAGTCTCTGTGATAGTTGAGTGAAATGAACTACTAATATGGCTCTGTCTGATTTTTGTTTCGTGTGTATAAATATCTTTTGACAACCCCAATCGTTTTTCTTTTTGTCAGAGAAAATGCACATGCTGCATGGCTCTAACCTGCCGCTGCCTATCCCAAGCCTGCAGGATTTTCTTCCGCAGCCACTGACATCTTGCAGTCACTATGGCAATATGCCCCAAGACTCTCTCCTCCCTCTGTGAACGACACAAGCAGTTAAACAGATAGAAAAATCACTTTAGTTGGATAATATGAAAGTCACCTTATACTTGCAATGCTCAGCCTCACAGTATCACAAAGCGACCATGAAAACCCACCTCGCCCAGAATAAATTCCACATCACAGAACTGACGATTCTCCCACAGTTTGCCATAGTCCTCATGGAGAGTACACTTTGGGTAGCAGGAGAACTGCAAGAAGGAGAAAATTATATTTTAAGAAGCTCATAACTATTAAACCTACTCTACAAACAAGCTTTATGGTTCAAGTACACCAAGTCCATAATGTTTAGATATAAAAGGCTTTAAACCTCACTGTCCTAATGAAGTAAAGTATTTAGACCAATGAACGTGTTTGGCACTAACCTGGAATCTGTACATCTCCCCACTGCGCACATTGTTGTCCACAGTTCCTCCAAAGATGTACATTGCATCTTGAATCACAGCTGCAGCATGAAAGAGTCTCCCGCTGGGCATCTGAGGAAGCACAGGCAGATAAAATTCAGCTTCTGCACTAAAGGGTAAGGAGATTGTCCAGAAGTATTGCTTCAAAATTTGTATTTAAGGATTCATTAACAAATGTGTTTAATTGTAACTCCAGGATGGCACTAAAGGAGCACCCATACTCCTGCGATCAGCACTGATTCTGCTGCTAAGTACTTGTGCTTCCACCAGATTCATACAATCACCAGGCTTTCCAGATACGTTGTAACAATAAAACTCAAATTGTCCTCTACAGTGTTTAATGAAGAGTAGCTGACTAAGAAATGAACACAAACATTTTAATTGTTTTTACACAGATTGCAGACTGCAGTTAAAATCAAGGGATAGTACAGTCGGGGTGGTAAGTGAGGACCAACATGATTTTGTTTGGAATTCAAGAAACAAAATCACATTTGTGATTTCATTCAACCACTTGCATGATGTATTGACACACTTCTTTGTAAATCTGTTTTGTTCATACCTCACTGTCCAGGCTGGGATGGATCACCTCCCAGGTCTGAGAGTCCACATCATAGCAGTGCAGTTCGTTGGGCAGAGTGTTGTCAGCTGCACCTCCAAATACATACAGGTGGCGGTCAAAGGCAACCATAGTGTGGCCATAGCGTCTCTGGGGAGGTGGAGGGGAGCCCCGCAGTAAGTGTTCGGTCGGGATGCGTGTCCACCTGAGAAGATGGTGTGATGATTAGTCCCATGCATCGCATACAAGTACAGGATGAGTGACTGAGGTGAGTTGTTGGCAAAGGCAAAAGGTGGACTCACATGTGGCCCTTGAACTCAAACTGAAAAAGGTTGTTGGTGATCTTGGCTCCACTCTGACCAGAAAACACAAACATCTTGTCCCTGCATATGGCTACAGGGAAGTTGCAGCAAGATGGAGGAATCTCACCACTCTGATCGATCTGATGGACACAAAGGCAGAGACAGAGACGTTAACAAACAAATTCAGTGTTTGTGTGAATTCTACTCTCAAAGTTCTTCTGGTTATAGTATGTATAATGTATTATACTGGCCTCCTCCCAACACGCATGTTCTCGATCTTGCAGACTGATGGTCCACATGTCATTAAGCCTGCACATGGGGAAAATATCTGTAATTAATATATGTGAAAAAACAATATGTCCTTTGTGAGAAAAGTATAAAAAAGTCAAATATACCTGGCATTTCCATCGTAGCCAGCAAAGATCCACAGTTTATCACTATAGACAGTGGCCCCGTGTGCAGACCTAGCCACCGGCAAGCTGAAACAGAGACAGCAAGGCTTAATTCTGATATTGTACTAGCTGAGTTTTCACTTTTTACAGATCTGAACCAAGAACACCAAAACTTTTGAAAAGGAACAGGTTGGTTCAGTGTAATTTTAAGTTAATGAGGTCTTCTTGCAACTAGGACAGCTCACACTGTGCTTTATTATAGAAACTGAAAAATGGACACAAGGGGAGGAAACACAAAATGCACTACTGGTGCCCTTTATTGAAATCTTTCTCAAAGTAATAAAAATAACACCAAAACCAGTGTTTTAATTACCAATTGTCTTTTTTTCCCACCAGTTTTTGAAAAGATTAAAAATAAACTCCCATAAACTCCAGAATTGTTTTAGGAAAAGGTTAAATATTGGCCACAGACTTGACCTGATCAAAAAACAAACAAACAAAAAAAAAACTGCAATTTCCCTGCGTGGGATAAATCGAGTATATCTATCTATTTTGAAACAACTTATATAAAAATCTACCATAAAAACACAATTTAAACATCTTAAAAATACATTACCTTCCCTCCACCTTCCATTCAGTCCACTGCCCTGTTGCAAACTTATACTCAAAAAGGTCATTTTTGTTTTTCAGGTTTGAGTTTGAGTAGATGTCTCCAGTGTAGCCACCTGAAAAATCAATCAAAGTCATTATTATGCATTATAACATCAATATCACAAGAGTTTAAAATGGATAGAATGAATGAAATTTGATAATGAAGAATATAAACAAAAAAGGTACCAAAAACAAACATGCTGCTGCCATAGACAACAGCTGAATGGTGATATCTGGGGGCAGGTGGAGTTCCAGTGGTGAAGGCTCTGCAGTGAATAACATACACAGACAATAAATCATATTATATAAAGCAGATATTTATGTTATTTGCTCTTTTATGATGCATTGCTGTAACCTTACCGGCACCATGAGCAGTCCTTCACATCAAAGCGGAGCAAGTCATTCAGCATGTTCTTCCTAATAGGTGACATAAAAAAAATAAGGGCATGTGGTGTATACAGGAAAAACGCCAGTCACTCTTCACTACTACTCACCCATTGTCTCCCCCAAACACGTAAATGGCATCTCTGTATGCCACAACAGTGTGCTTACTGCGCCTAAACAAAGAAAATGAAGTTCAGGGTGAATCCAAGCTTGTAAATACGCAGATTATTCAGTAGAGTCAGATCAATTACAGCTGCAGCAACTCATGTGTCAACAAGTTACCTTGCACCAACAAACTCATCACACGGAGGGAGTCTTCTCCAGCGATGGACAGTCTCAAAAGGGCCAAAGTTGAGCGTCAAATATTCCACGCTGTCGGAGCAACTGTGGTCGAAATCAACACTCGGGGCCACTTTAGTGGATTTACAAGACATTGTTGCTAACTCATCCAGCTGAATCATTTCTCAGGGCCACTCATCTGCATGGACGTTTACAGTTAACGCCATCGTCCACTTCAGTCCTCCAGCGTGACAGCTAATGTTTCTAACACTGATATTCTCTGTGTGGATAATGTTATCCGCTTTATTTACGTTAGAGGATTATGGTCTTCCGAGTGACAGTTAGCAACTAGCGATGCTAAAAACTAACACCAGCCGCATAGCTAGCCCTGGCTACCTAGCTAGCTTTGTGCCAATGCTAAACTGCAAAACAAGCAACATCTAACATTTACAGCTAATGAAAAGTTAACGAACAGCTTCTAACGTCGCACTAATAAATCTGCTTTATACGCTCCAACACTTAAACTAGTATTATTACTGAGTGAACAAGTACGCAGAAAGACATTAGCGAAAAACTAGCGTAAAACTAGCAAAACAAAAGCGCCATCATTAAAGAGCAGCCACGGCCGGCCACGCCCCCGAGCGCGAGACTGGTGAGTACTTCACTTCCTGTTAAACTAATTTAATCCTCATAGGCTACATGTAAAGTGCACACTTTAAATATAACAGTTTTAAATGTTACAAATGTACGTAAGACCTTAAATAGATGTTTTTAAGTAAATGTTTTCCAATCCGCTATGAAAAAAGCAGTTTTAAACGGAATTAAAAGGAATGAGTGGTCATGGTTTTGTCATTTTCTAATAAACTCTCCCATCAAACTTGAGTTACCTGAAATTTTAAACGTGAGTGACTAACAAAGAGTTTTAGCAATAATCTATCAAGTCTGCAGATGTGTGCTGTTCTGCAGCTGTACATAAACTAGCCAGAGTGATTGAACCTGGAAATACAAGCATCCTTCTAAATATTGGCGTGTAACTGTTCTGTAAAACAATAGTCAGTTATTTATTAACCACTCATAACGGCTTAAGTCACAACAAGTGACCATTTGTAGGGGGTGTTTTATTAGAAAGAGTAACTGATTGTACATCCAGGGACACAATTAAAGTATACCCTATACTGTCAGTGTGTGCTTGTATATCTAGATGTATGCACACACATCTGAGAGTAATGGTATGATGTGTTGTGTTGACATCAGGGGAATCAGTTGGGGATTCTTAATTAATCCAGTCATAAGATTGATAAGATTGTTTCGCAGGTAAAGACGGTAGCTGACTTTCTGATTCCCTCTTCGAGCACACAAATTTCTCTAAAAATGTGAGCAACCAATGGTTTTCTGAGCTCATTAAGACTGTGTCAGACAAATAGCTGATAAAACAATGTCCCCTCACACTGCAGGCATTGTATTTTTTTTTCTTTATCGTTTTTTTTGTTTCCATAAGCTTGCTTTTGTCTTGCTACTATCTTAGTATCCAAACAGTGTTTAATTGTTGTGTTTATATAGTTTTTATAATAAATACTCACCTCTCCTTACAACCGTATCATTCCCACTTTGGTGTATAATCTGCATCCCAAACTGATTTTAACAGGACAATCCTCCAACATTGTAGCCGCTGCCAAAATTGGTTTACTCACTCAAGAATTGGTGGTTTGTCTTGGTCCATAATTTCAAGATGCATTATTTTTCAACCTATTCAAATATGTTGGGATGTCACATACATTCTCACACAATTAACCTAGAACAACCTTACTTATACGTACAGTAATACGGATTAAACAGTCACAGAGAGGAAGCTGTCAATTTTATGAATCAGACAGAACATTTCATACATGCAACACGAACATGCAATTTTCTCTTTATTTTGAGGATAAATAGATTATCATACATTGCCAGGAAAGACAACGAGGTATATGGAGGACAAAATCAGAAAAATTACACATAAATGAAACGATAACTGAATCCATTACATATAAAACACAATAAGCAGGATATTAAATGCACAGAAATACAGAATAAATGAATATACAGGTGAATGGACACAAATTAAGAAATAAATGTGGGATACAGGAAACGTATTTCTAAATTTAATTCTCGTTATTTTTGCAGGCTAAGATTATGAGGCTGCGTAAACACATGTAGGTGTAAACACAGTTAGTCACTGTCATAGTGCCTGTCTAGATAGGATTTACCTGACTTGGCTGATGGTGAATTTTATTTTTGGCTTACTAAGCAGCGTAGAGTCGCACCACACTACCAGTGCACCTGCCAAAACACCCGGCAAGTTCGAATGCTATCAGGATTAACCGGAGGAAGAGGAGAATTGGCTACAACAGCGAATTGCCCTGGAGAGGCGAAAATGTAATATTATATAGCAGAGAACTCAACATATATCATATATTATAAAAACTGACAAGGAAAATAAATGAGTTAGGAAATTATTTTGCTTCTTTTTATTTATTGTTTTTCATGACAGACATTTTGACATGTTACTGCAGGTAAAGCAGCTAATTGCTATAATTGATTTGTAGCAGTTCTGGAGTCCTAGAACAGAGCGATCAATAATTAATGTTATTAGTTGCAACTGTGTTTTCCCTGTCATGACAAGTGAAAATGTCTGCCATGAGAAAGATCTGTGTTTGCTCACCTGTTTGTTTAAATTATGGCTGATTTTGTCCTCCATAGACTGCAAAGTTGGATGTAATACTTACATTCACTATCTTCACATCTGTATTTGAGCCCTTAGTGAGGTTTCAGTCTTTTAGAAATTAAATGTTTCAATTTCAGGGGGTAGGCATCAAAGAGTTTGACAATATTTGGGCCAAAGGAAAGTACCATTGAGTCTTTCTCTGTTCAACATTAAAAAATTGGCAGTGATGGCAACATTTTTGTCTTTATTCCACAAAAAGGCTCATTAAATTAGTCCTAACCTTCATTGCTCACTCATCTACTCCATTAGCTCACATCCGAGAGTAAGAACATTTAGATTTTTGAAAACTGACTCACAAACATAGAGAACAATACTAAGCCTCATCTGCGTGTAGTAAACTGGTTCAGTATTTGTAGATTGTGAGGTCTACAATATTTTTTTTTTCTCAAGCACCCATCAGATACATTACAGCACACAATCACATGAAATGCAAACAAGTCACTGTGGATACATTTCAACAAAATGAGACAGCTCATGAGATTGAAATGTGACATAAACCTTTAACCGTTCACTCTATCAGCCACACAGTCAGATTCCTCTTCGGTCAGAGTTGAATTGGCCCCTCTTGCTCACCAGTTAATGATATCTCGTACATGGCCCCACAGCTTGGTGATCCACAGGTTGACCCCAAGCTCTGTTAAGTACTGAAGCTCTGGCATCAACATCTTACGGCACAGCTTCTGATGTGCCTTGTCAATATTCTTCTTCAGGTTATACCCCATGATGGACTTCTCTCCGATGGGCTGCCAGGGCTGCATGGCTGTCTCTTGGATGCTGCCGGCTTCTACGGCACGACCCCCCTCAATGCAGATGGATGCCATCTCCGCGTTCCTCCTCCTGAGCTCTGCCACATCCTCAGCCATCCGCGGTCGTCCATATGCATCTATTTTCCTCCAAAAAGTCTGGTTGAAATGCTGGTATAGCTTCCAGTCAATAGCGTTCCACTCCAGAGCCCTGGCCCTCAGCTCAGGGGTCAGCTTAGAGACAGTGGACCCCTTACGGGTGTTGAGCTTGAAGAAGAGCAAGTCGTCCATCTCCCAGCAGAGGGCATCCTTGAGCAGGATGAGTGATTCCTCAAAGTATTCCACCAGCATGACCAGCTGAAAATGGTCAGTGATGAACTTGATTCCCTCTTCTACCCTCGAATCATCCAGCTCCAGAGTGTTGTCCTGTCCAAAGTCGAAGAACAGCAGATTCTTGAGGTAGAAAGAGTTGAAGCCCTCTGGATCAAAGTAATAATGGGGGTCACGTAGAAACTCAGTCAGCTTGTCGTCACCTGGTATCTTCCAGGTAAAAGGCACCAGTCGGCCAAAGTAGTGGAAGGATGACTCAAAAAGCTCTGCGGGGTCTCGCAGGATAGTGATGTAGGAAGTGTCCATAGGTAGCAGCTTGGCCACCTCGGGTGCATTGAAGCGCATGTGATTACAGATAACATTAAAGCACATTCCAGATCTGTAGTCTTTAACCTGCGAGCGCTGGAAAGGAGACGGATAGAAGAAGTCATTTCTGCTGTCTGGGAAGGCAAATTTGAGACGGTGCTTCTCTCCAAAGCGGAAAAGGATGTTGAGGAAGGTGCTGCTGGCCGTTTTGTGGGTCTTCATGAACATGATATCCACTTTAGGAGTGCAGGTCTGGCCTGTGGTCTTTTGTGAGCTGTTTGTGGTTGATTTTGGGTGGAGCTGGGATGGACGGTGGGCGCATGAATAAGGCACTGGAACCCTACAGAGGGGAAAACAATCAAATGGTAAATGTGTTGATAAGGCTGATGAAATATGCTCTCAGTTTAATCTCACACAAAATAAAGAAAAGCAGCACATTTGAGAAGATAAAAGGTGCCTGTTTTGCATTTTTGCCTGAAAAATAACTTAAATGATTATTTTTCTGCCAATCAGCTGATCCTCTCAGCTCAAGGCTACAGTAATTACTGAAGAAGATTTCAAATTGCTGTATGTTTTACATCATGTTTTCTACAGAATGTGTGAACACCAGTGTGATGAGTCTTACTCAGGCAGACTGAGGTGGATCTGTGGAGTGGAGAAGCAGTAAAGCAGGATCATGCAGCTGGTCAGGAAGGTACCCAGGACCAGGCCTTTGCACATGGACCTCCACTGCCTCCCTTGCTTGCCAGTCATGGTCCAGCAGAATCAAACTTTAAAAACACAGAACGTCATCATCATCATTATCATCGTGGTAAGTATTTTCTGCCTCTTCTGTTTTTCTTGAGACAGATACAAGAAAGCCTCTTTGTGTTATGTCATAGTAGCTTTGAGATTGTTCTCTGCTGTAAAGAGGCCAGCTTTGTGCACACGGTGACAACACTGAATGATTTATTCAGACAGTCACTTGGAGATACATTAAGGCGTAAAGAGACTCTATCGGTTGCAATCTTTGCTCGCTGGTTTCTACTGGAGTGGACACAATGACATGAACACTTATGAAATATAAAGCAATCCAATGCAATAGCCTGAAACCTTAGTTAAACATATTAAAATCTCATAATGTTGGATTCCTTTGAAAATGTAGCAGTGAGGTTCAGAGAGGATTCAGTTTTTATTGCGGCCACCACCTGTAGTCAAAACACATTGCAATAAGACTGGCAGTCTGAGTTCTGTGGCTCAAAAATAACACTCTGACCGAGAGGAGAGAATTGAGAGTTTTGTTTGTATGTGATGCCATCATTGCCCAATTATTTGGTTAAAACAACTTAAAGTGATCCACTAATGGCAGCTTCAAAAACTGTAATTTCTTGTGCAGAGTCCTGTCATCAGCTGGACCATAATTTGAGGTGCTCAGGAATATTTACCCACAGGGACGTACATTCTCAGTGTTTTTGACACAGTTTCACAGTGAACCTCATTTCACTTGGCTTCATAAACATTTTAAACACAGGGTTTCATTAAAATTGTATGGTTAGCTACAAAATGACATACTTGCGACTTGAAATGGCAAACCCTGTGTTTCTCAGCTGCCCCATAAAATAAATAATGCATTACCGTGGAAAGTGATATTGCATTCCCCCCTGCAGACTGTAGTAAGACGAGCCAGCTGCTGACTCAGCTACTCCAGAGCCAAAGTGACACTCACCACCTGGAATTTGTGGCATTATGTGACCCAATGAGACCCCAATCCACAGCAGGGTCTGACATGCACTGTATAGATATGTAGGTCAACACTGTTTCCAGCTTTTATTGCTATGATATAAAAGTCAAACATTTTTTTAATCAATTATGTAAAAATCTGGCTGAAAACCACATTTGATTTGTGAAAACGTTCTGAAGTTTTATGTGTATTCATTTTTTCTGGAGCCAAATCAGCAGATCAGTTAATTTTTATCAAAATTTAACTTGTTAATTTCTATCAGCAAAAACATATGTAGGTTGGAGGACTTGTTGTTATGTGGCACAACCAGTAGTGAAAGAGGAATTCAGATTCTTTACTTAAAGTCAAAGCATGATTAGCGACATCACTAATAGTTTAGAAGCTGATCCTGGTCCAATATTCATCTTGCACAAGTGTGATGTGGAAACATAAAGACTGTGATGCACAAACACTGAAAATGGACTTTATAGTCATGTATGAGACATCTTTTGTCCAGCAGTTAAACTTCTGAAATGAAAGTTAATTTAAACACAAGATACTTGTGCTCAAAAAGAGGATTCATTCTCAGTGAAGAACCTTGGACCCCTAATCTGCCTCTATACCTGCCAAAGAGCAGTGATTCCTAGCACGTCTCTGGGGGTCATCAGGTGGATACCTCCTTTCCACAGTGTTTCGCCTACTTAGTCCCACTACACCTCCAGGAGGCTAGGTGGTGAACTCCGGCGTCCCAGAGTCACCCCCCCTAGTGCCAGTTCACACTGCTCCTACACAATCCAAACAGCACTGCCACGTTCAACTGACCCAAGCCTGTTTAGGAGATGCTCCAGGTAGTGGCCAGTATCAATGCTACCATTTAGCTAATGCTAATGCTAACCGCTAAGAAGAACAGAAGAAGACAATACAGTTCCGATGCTTCCATTTAGCTAATGTCAATGCTAACTGCTACCTGCTAAGAGGAACAGAAGAAGACAATAATAATAAGATACTATCATACTACCACCACTTTAGCTATTGTTAGCTGCTACAATGCTACTACAGGCCTAGATGCCACATGTTGCTACCAATTGCCGCACTACCATCATCTCCCCTTGCCTCTCACCAACTGCACCAATAAAAGCAGGGTGGGAATACAAACCCTGGTTCGGGTAGGGGGTAGAAAGTAAAGAGGTAGAGTCAAAGATGAAAGTAGGGATTGGATACAGACCCTTGTTCGGGTAGGGGGTAGAAAGGTTAGAGGGTGCTGAAGGTGGAGGCCTAAACCACAGACTAGATTTAACAGCCTCTTCTAACATTTCCTTCAAGAAACAAACACAACAGGAAAACAACCAAAAAAGAACAAAACAAGCCAACTCTGTATCTTACAACGCAAACTCACCTGAACAGGCCACAAGAGAATAAACGTACATATTTATAGATTTTGCATTTTCTAAATGTTGGCTAACGAGTAGATGTCATTTTAACAATTAAAAAAAGATTAATTTTTTGATTTTTCTGTGTAAAAACTATATCAGACACAAATTATTATTCAAGAAGAGTATTTTACACTCAACTTTAAACATGTCTGAACGGGATCTTTAAATAAAAATACCAACACTAAAATGAAGAAATACTGCATACACCTGTATTCAAAATCCTACTTAACTAAGTGCTGGAGGTGGAGCTAGTTGTTACTACTTTTCAGAGTTTGAGCTAATTCAGTATAGTGGTTCCCACCATGGGGGGCCCCTCCAAACGGTCACAAGACTAATCTACAGCAGAATTTTTATGCAAAAAATATCAATTCATTTTTTCAACTTTTCTCGAATCTTTCTGTGTTTGTGAGGCAACAGATAAAAATACAATATAAGGATAAAGTAGCATAAAATGGAAAAGTTGTACCTAAGTCCAGTATTGTGTCCAGATGTACTTAGTTACTTCCCATCAGTGACAGTGACATACAGATGCTCAGACACCTTTGAAGGGGAAATCAGCTCTGTATCACATAGATCTCACACCACCTTTTGTCATGGCTTCCAAGATGCGAATGTTTGGTGTCACCGCTAACACTGTTTTCTGTGTTTGTTGAATTTGTTACTGGTCTGATAACATCTCTTCAACAGTAAGTCATAACAACAACACACCATCCTTTATCAGAGGTCCGGTTCATTCAGTACAAATCCCGTAAACATCAGTATTTTAGATTTGCAGTGTTTTCCAAGCCCTCCAGCCATTCATTTCATATTAAGATGCAAATCCTCATGAGGACCTGAGACATGGTGGAGAGACAGTAGATAATCCATCACAGTGATCCCCATGTGTTCTTTTGTTTTGTACGTTTTAGTAATGTGGTAATGCAGTATAGATTTTTCAAATAAATCACTACTTCCAACTGTATTATTATTACTTTTGTTCAACATTATTAATTTTGTTACAAAAATGTGAGATAAGGAAGTTACATTACTTTTGTCTTAGATAATGTTCGTAAACACACTGGAGACTAGTCTTAAGTATGGTGTCCTTTTATTGGTGTCCAGTATGTCATTTATTATTAATTTTCGGGTTTAGTCCAGCTTTACGTTATGGCGTGAGATCACCATCTTCAGACTTCATGTTGGCTTGAGTTGCTGTGTGTGTTTTTGGTCTCATGAACTGTAGAGTTACATTTTAGGTTCAGGCTTATCATCACAGCATTGTACAAACATTACTCTCCAAACACAGCTCAAAGGGCTATTTCTGCTCTTTGTCTGGACTCCATGAAGGGGCTTTTATGGTGGCATGTGAGAGAGCTTTCTCTCTGCCAGCAGAAGCCACTCTACTGGGAGACATTCGAGGAGACGGCTAGTTCAGATGGAACAGTTCAGCCTGCAAATGTAGAGTGAATTCTAAGTGCCATTATTTCCCCCCCTGCTGTCTGCAATAACCTCCAAACCTGAGATACTATTGGACAAACACAAGCCAGTGTTATTAATTATTTTCCATAAGTTTCCCCCCATATAACCTTCATGTATGTCCTCATGAGGTGAGTATGAGCATAACTTCATCCATTGCGCTGAATTGCTCTCTCCCTTAATAAACATTAGGAGTTCCTCCAGGCAACTCCGTTTGGGCCCATGAATAGCCTGGAAATATTTACCTGCAGTTTTGTATGACTGCACACCAGCAATTTAATGCTCTAAGTGACTAAGTAGCTCAAGAGTACTGTTTTAAGAATAAACACGGCATGTTTAGAATTATGTTACGTGATTACATAGCTGAAGGCGTTAGTTTAAGTAGTGTAAATATAATGTCTCAACTGTCTTTTAACACATAATGATAAAGGCCATTATTAGTCTCACAAAGCACAAATAAGATCATTCTGGAGAAAAAACTAGAGGATTTCTTACCCTCATACATGAATCCAAAGAGAAACTAATGGACGTGTTTCTTATCCAACTGCATTGTCTTCTTCCTTTGCATCCAGTTCCAGATGACTAATGCAAGTCATCTCCCTCCAACTGCTGTTCTTATGTCTGATCTGACATACACATACTGTTATAGAGCCAGCACAGTCCTGCGCTCCCCTTATCTCATGTCCACTGCTATGGAGCTCATTCATCAGGTTGCTGCTCCTCTTCTCCTCTTTCTCTCCGCGAGCACACCTGATGCCTCGGCTACCTGCCACCGCCCCCCTCAACTTTCAATTCCTGAAGTGATCTTGCTGAATAAAGCTCTGCAGGGAGGCTCATCTAGCCACCTGTGACGTCAGGCTCTCTGTCCGGGGACGTTCATTTGTCAGTGACAGTAAAAAAAAAAAAAAAAAAGGAGAGGAGGGAGAAAGGGAGAGGGAGGAAGGAGAGAGAGGCTGTATAGTCCCTATTCTGTCTACATACAGAGGGCTATTGAGTGTAGACACTGGAGTCTGAGCTGCAAGCTGATAGGAGGGGTGGAAAACAGCATAAAAAGAACAAATGCAGAAAGCCAAAGCACAAAGGTTCTAATTGTACGACTTGATCAAGACTGCTCTGTGTCTGTAGGCTATTGTTTGAAATGCTTATTTAGCATTAGTGTCTGTCATACATGCTGTGGGAGGATCATGCACGGTACAGTTATTAAAATTACCATACATGTTGGACAATTACCTAAACAAACTGAGCCACCTGCACAGCCTTGTCATGCAACAATGGTGTGTATGCATTATGCCTGGTGGTGTTTTTCCTTTAGAAAGGATCAGATGCTTTTTCTCAACATCGTTCTGCAATGTATGCTTTAGAGAATGTCAGTATCTTCACTCTGTGACCTTTAAGTTATATAACACATTAAACATGGTACGTCATGATTGTGAACCTGTCACTTTCAACAGAATCTCATGTTTAAGACAGCACAGACATTTCAATCGTCAATGAAATGAACATTCAGCCACGAGTGGCAGTCTATTTGGCTCTGCTAGTCAGGATGTAGCAATATGTGGTCATAATGCTTCATCCACTACAGTACGTGTGAGCTCTGTCTCTCTCCGCACTGTGACCCCGATTCATGGAAGGCGCACTCGAGTCGTGCTGCTCATCCCACACTCGTCATGCTCAAGCACAACACTGCTGCTTTTGTTAAGCAGGGTGCGCCTTTGCCTGCAGGCACCCAGAGTGCCAGGCTGAGACCCGGACTGGGTGGGCATGTGTGGAATGCAGATCAGGGTGAGAGGGGGCAGGGAGTGTCACAAAGTGAATGAAGAGATTGAGCAGAACGGGACATGACTGGCCTGGCCTTCAGCCCACCGTGATCCAGGCAGCATCTTCAGGAGAGCAGAGGGACTTTGCTCCTTCGTCATTAACGCCCACTGCCCATGAGTGGACAAACCCACCAACAGCAGCAGTGACCTCAGCCTCTGCACAGATATGGACGGGTGGGTCTTGTGTGTACTTTCACATTTTGTGAGTCTTTTCTGATCCACACACAGCTGTGGGAAGTGACACCTGAGAGCGACTCACTGCTTGAAGCATGAGAAATGCTTCTTGAATGCCTAATCAACAGAAAAAAAACCTCAACTTCATTTGATTACTGTTGCAAGATCACACGTAGTTGGCTTAATAGATTTTTATTTTAAAATACAGACTGTTTCAAGTACAGACCTTAAAGAAGGAAGTAATATGTTGTGTAATGTAGAACAGTTCATACAAACATAAAACGCTCACTTTTACAATAATAATTACACAATTAGCATGTTCCACATTCTGCATTTCATCTTGAAATTACGCAGAGGTCAATGCAAACAAGTCATGGTGCATAAAACTCACCCACAGAGCTCTCTTATGCACTTCCAGGTCATGTAAGCCTGTAATGCACTCTATGTCATGGAGTTAAATGCAAAAAGTCAGTCTGAGAAATACATCAGAGGAGTCATTTTTTCATCTTTTTCTTCTTTGATTTTTCAGCATCATCATGGGCCTTCCTCTTGGCAGCCAGCTTGTTCGCCTGCAAGAGGAGAATGAATGCAGTTAAGGCATTTCAGAGGTCAGTGAACTTGGGGGTCATCGCTGGGCTTGAATGAAAGTCACACACAGCTGCTACACAATACTGTTAAACATTTGCAGCCCGAGATAAGTTGCCCGATACTGAAAATAAAGGATACAATGTTAAAAATTAACATTATCTGCACACACGGCTGCACTGAGTCTTATCAACACATGAATCCATATTCAATCAATAACGGAACGGAACAAACCTCTCGGACTTTTCTCTTCTTTCCGAACATGATCTTGTCGTAGAGGTACTTTTCCTTTTTCTTCATCATCATGATGGCCAGACGTTTCTCCTCAGCTTTCTCCTCCTGCTCCAAACGTGCTGGGTTTTCTACCTTCACTTTGCCAGCCGTCACTTTGACTTGCAGAGACTAAAAGGACAAGAGATTAGTTGATAAAGGTTCTTCCATATTGTGGAAACAGGAAAAAACACAGATGTCAAAGAAAATGGCTCAAAAGTCTCTTACCTTGCCCTGGGATCTTTGTTCTTCCAACTTCTTGAGATTCTTCTCTTCTGCCTCTTCATCTTCATCATCTTCTTCTTCATTGTCATCATCTTCCTCCTCTTCATCCTCACCCTCACCATCTTCCTCTTCTTCCTCTTCCTCTTCCTCCTGTTCATGGGCTACAATGCAAATAAAATATGTCAATAATGTTTCCATGGTCTTTACTGAGCCTATAAAAATGATAACTATCATGATTATTATGTTCTTTTACAACACTGACTCACAATTTAATAAGGATTTTTTGACTTTGAGAAAGAATTATTAGTATTAAATCTCTAAAATGATCAAAACATAATAAAATTTGTTCATTTGTATCCTACTATAATTTCTAACGAGCAGTCAATTGTCTTAGAGGACAAGAATCGCAATCACCTGTGTGTAATCAATGTGTGACCATTGATTGTAGGCTAAAAACACCGACATCCCAATTATTACTGTGATTCAGTGTCGTAAAAAGATGAAGTGCATGAATTTTTTTTTGTGCAAGTGGTTATATGCACTGTATGGAATATGAGACCTCAGAGAAATATGTGGGTTCATACCAGGTTTTTCTCCTCGCTGTAAGGCCATGATCTTCAGTTTTTCAGGGGGCACATAGTCACCCTCCTTCTCCTCCACGAAGGGAGAGAGGTGGGGGGGCAGAGTCACTCCAAGGAAATAGTCCTCCACGGGCAGCACGATTTTGGCATTGACACAATCATACACCCACTGGGGATGGATGTAGTACCTAAAACAGATAAAAATCATGAAAACAACCTCTCATGATGATGTTCTTTATTTCCTATTCTCATATGAAATGATGAGCACTTGTCTTTCTATTATATAACAGGGTTATTCCAGCCCATCTAACTAAAAGGCACGTCGCTGCTTTTGTTGAAAATCCTGACAAAAAGGAAATGGCTGTTTTAGGCCAAAACTGTTTCAATAGGTAAGTCTTATGATCCACCTGTTGGTATCTGTTCACTGGTCACATTGGAAAGCTTTACATCATTCTTGTCTTCACTTTTTCCAACAGGCTCTGTGCCCTTTTGTCCTTTTCTGACCCCCATGTCTGCCCTCAAGTTGGTAAGCAAAAAGTGAAAGTGATTTTTTTCACTCTAAAAGGTGCAAACACAAACGGTGTATGTTGTGCATGCCACGCATGTTCTCCAGCCTCTGCTACTTTTGTCACAAAAAAATCCAGAGAAAACCCAGCACGTGGTGAGGAATTTTCCTCTCTGGTAAATTAATTTATATGAGGGAGTTTGCAGGCATGGTGGAAGTGACATGACCCTTTGAAAATGCAGAGCGGGATAAAGAAAGAGAACGGGGTCTGTCAAACACGATAAGAACAGGCTTGCTTTGAGGCAAGAGAGCGGAAAGACTCTGAAAGGAGGCATTGTAGAGGATATGGTAATTAACGAGGAGAGAGGAGCACAATCAATCAACAGACTTCCTGCATTCACGATTCATAAATATACTTATATACTTATATACTTACTTATACTTATATCTAAATGGTTGTATAAATGCTAATGTGTTCTACGTGTTGGGAAAGGAAGAAAATGTTAAATATGATGAAAACCACAACATTCCTTTACCTGTTGATATACTGTTTATCGACGTTGGGTCTGTCAACAATTTGATGTGTGATGGTCTCATCAGTCACCTCGTATGTGCTACCAATGCAAACAGACTTGTCCCAGGACACCTCACCACCAAAACACCTGGAAGGCAGCAACAAAATACAAAACATACAGAAAAGGTGTGAGGTTTCTACATAAGGTTTTATTTCTCCTTGAATAAAAATGTCCTGTGACTTTGCCTGTGAGTTTCACTGCATCAGCTCTCACTCACCTGATGACAAAGGCCAACGATTCTCTGGGTACTTCTCTGTTTAGGAAGAACTTCAGCCCCTCAAAAAGCTTTTTCTGAATCTCCTGCTGTTTCTGTTCCTTTTCCCTGGCCTCCATCTTTTCTATGTCCTCCTGAAGAAAAGCATTTATATTTTTTTTTGGATATTTTTATCAAGGTGTTTTACAATCCCCTCAGAATGCAGGGCCACAAGAAGGCATGACAAAAGACAGGAGTGTTCTTTCTGAATGAAGTCAGGTCCCTAGTGAATATGTGTATTTGTATGGCCCAAACTCACACTCAATGGGCTTTACAGGCCCACAACAACAACTCAGCTGAAAGTCTCTCAAACAATAACAAAACTCTTGATAAAAGAAAAAATAATAATACAGGTTCATGTATTGATACGGTTTTCATTGAAGCAAATGCTGGCAATAAAATCATTAAGTCATTATAACATTATTACTACTACTTTAATACTATTTTGCAGGACCAACAATAACAGCACAATTCTTTTAATAAAAGAATCCCATTAAAAAAACAAATGATACAACAAAAAGAAATACAAACTAAGTTATGAACTTTTCAACAACTACAGAGTCCCAGGAGCTAAACTCAGGAACAAAAAGTCCTTTAAATGCATTAATACTTTCAATTCAAGTATATATGAAGAACCATGTAAAACACTGAAATCTGTCCACTGAATGATTAATAAGCCACTGTTTTGTTGAGTCACAGAGTAGCCACTTGAATTCAGTGTTGCACAAAAAGAAAGAATGGTATACACGTGCTGCAGCAATTTTAAGGCTTGCATTTGACGCATCAGGAAAGATCAGCACTGCAAACTCCACCCTGATATTTCCTGGTATGTTGGAAAGTGGAGTACAAATGTTGTTGCTAACTTGAGAACCAAAACTGGAACTAGGCTCTAGTCACTAAGCTCCTAAAAATTATTCTGGGCCAAACAACTGGGCTAAACAAGCCTCCCATGTTGAGAAACACATCATCCTTAGCAACCAAACATGAAGCTGTAATCCCCCTGTCTCACACCTCAAAAAGCTTTGACTACTCTGACAAGGATATGTGACCTCTCACCTCTGTCCTCAGAGACCAATTAGCTTATCAACTGTTGTTTTTCCTGCATGTTTAAGACATCTGTCAGTGTCATGACTATAATATCAATGTTTTATTCTTAGTATATTTAAAGAAGAGAAGACACAATAAATCATATTTTGTGAACTGATTTTCTTACCCCCTCAACAGGAAACTGGTCAAGCTCAGCCTCCTCCTCTTCTGCAGTAGAAACCACCCGTGCCAGACTGGCACTCAGAGCTGACAGTTTCTGCACAGCCAAAAATCACATGGTTAGAACAACAATTACTGTGGAGGGTCAGATAAAGGAACCAGTTCTACATGGTTTGCAGTGACCTGATTTCACCAATAACAAAAGTTTACAAAGTATCTTTTGTCCATGTCCATAAGAGTGTTTGGTGCCACACATTCTAATATCGCTTCAAAACACACATCCCAAAAAAGGCTGTTTTGGCATTTGATAAGCCTTTAAACTCATGGGCCCGTTCTTCAAACCTGTCTTCCACAATCATACTTAGTCTTCTCACAGTTCCAAGAAGAAACGCTGCACAGACCCTTGAGTTTCTCTGACACACAGCACTGTTTTTGGTCTGAACTGAAGGAAGTCTGTTAACTGGCTTATACTTAACACTGATTTTTATTGAATTGAAGTAACACATTTACAGTGTGTCTTACAGCGTTACAAGAGAGAGAATTCATGTAGTTATTGCAAAATATAGCACAACCCTGATTACAAAAAAGTTGGGATTCTGTGTAAAACACAAATAGAACACAGTGTGATAATTTGCTGATCCTTTTTGACGTTTGCTCAACCAAAGACAATATATCTAATTTTACCTCATCATCTTATTCTGAATTTGAAGCCAGCAACACATTTTAAACAAGGGACAGGAGCAACAAAAGACTGGGAAAGCTGTGGAATGCTCCAAAAAAACAGCTGTTTGAAACATTCTACAGGTAAACAGGTCCACTGGTAACAGGTGATAACAAAGGGAGTTGTGACACTCTCATAGAATTCTGTTGTAATTGTAGTATGTGGAAGTAACCAAAAACATATGAGGTATCACTAGAGAGAGTATGTGGTTTAATGGATCATTTAAAATGGTTCAGATAAAAAGCCTCACCTCTAAGTAGCTTTCAGAATTCATGGCATAGTCATCCTCATCTTCTTCCTTTAGCTCTGACTCTGTTTTACTGTCCAGCTGTAAAAGGAGGGAAGAGTACAGGTGTGGTAACAGGTGACCAAACAGCCATAAATCATAGTTAATAGTTCCATATCATCACATGTTGAATCTTGCTGAAATCTGTCATTTGAGAATATAGAAATCTTTGGAAAATGTAAGACTTAAGTCTAAAATACAATACAGTCATTTCAATCAATCTGATGTATCAGATGTAAGACAACTATCAATATAAAACTGTGAAAAACTGTGAAACTGAGTCCAAGATACCTTTGGTGGGTACACCAAGTTGAGGGAATGGTAGAGTCTGAAGTTGACGAACCCCAGCAGTGTGGTGTACAACTCTGTGAATGTTGCCATCACTCTGTAGTCGACATCTGTTGGGTGCTGAAAGAGCAAGAGAAGTAAAATGACGAAACATGAGTGCAAAAATGCAACAGCCATTTAGACAAAGGAGTAACTCCATCAGTCAACAGTGCCCAAAGTTTTCTTGTGTAATCAGCCAAACTGTTGATTTTATGATGGGTCCAAATGCTGACAGAGCTGTGTCAACCTTCAGTGTAATCCCATAATACGGAAAAAGTGGCTGCTTACTATTAGCATAATCACTGTGGACTGCATTTCATCATTCACTTACATCATGAGAGAACTGATATGGCACCAGCCATGTAATGAGCTGTCCCATCACCTCAGCTTGGTAATATATCCCCTTGATGGAGAGGAAAACCTATCAGGAACAGACAGGCGTCATTACTGAACAGAGGTCAATGAACTCAAGACACATCAACGTCCACATTTATACATCAAACAAATAAAGCATCCTGATAGCTGCAGTGTACTGTAAACTGGCACCTTTTTGAGCGCACGAGAAGCAATCACAAAGTTCATCCACTCCACAGTGAGGCGTCGACACAGCTGGATCGTCTGAACGTGACATTTTCCTGTTCGGGCGAAGGTGGAGAAGAGGAAGCACATGCAGAGGGAATCATCGATATCACGGAGAGCATCGATGAAGGTGGGGTACCTGCCACAAAAAGGAGCACATTAAGCCAATAAAACTTGAGACAATTTGAAAAACATTTTTGGATTAATAAAATAACTTCATTCTTTAAATATTTTTCTCTTCTTCTTTTTTGCAAAGAGCATTTCCCACAATGTGTCCAGTGACTCAGTCATTTTTGCTGATATTCTAAAATTTTACTTGACACAGAGAAAGCGAGTTAGGCTCAACAATGCCCTCCTACGTCGAGTGGGGAGAATAACACAGTCTTACCTTTCTTTGATGATGTGGTCCAATTTATATGTTGGTTTGTTCTCCCTCAGTCTCTCCACAGCAGACCACTCTGTTTTTCCATAAGCCCTCTTAAGTTTGCGTACAAATACCTGTTAAGATAAAACATTTGACATTAAGGCACATTGTAAAACACAAGTATGTCCTATAACATGGAACAAATTATATCTACAAAACGCAAAACCAGACCATCTTCAAAAAATACTCAGAAAATGATTCCTGTTGGGTCACAAGACATTAACTTTCTTTGTATGGGAGGCCATTTATCCGCAACATATGCAGTTAAATTAAGATCCTTTTCCAAAAAAAACCAAAAAAAACCAAAATCAACTCTTGCTCATAAACAAGATGGTGTTGAACTTGATATTTAGAAAATATGCCTGATACCTTGTAGTCTCTGAACTTGCCAACAATTGGCTCATGCAGCAGAAAGCGGATGTCTTTGAGCAGGTAGAAGGTCCTCGGGGCTGTAGAGCCCTTGTTGACCTTCTTCTTGTGCTTGGGCTCATGTGGGTAGATGCCTTTAAGGATGCACAGTCGCCTGGAATTCAGAGAAAGATCAGGAATAATTTATCTGTGACACAGGCGTTGCTTTCGGTGTGTCTTGACAACCAGACATCCTGATATGAAACTAATTCTCAACAATCCTATGTACTTAAGAGTCGGGTAGGTGTTGTGATGGCATATACCCTGTATTGCTAACTTTATTAAAAACAATCACTAACAATTTTGATAACTGACTGGCCGTTTAAATCATTATCAAACAAAAAAAGTCCCCAACCACTGGCAGGCTGGTTCCAGCCTCTGAAATGTGATGATGTGATGGGTTTCTCTAGTTTATAAAATTTACATCTAAAAAGAGTTTGGATTTCATCCACTGGTTCCACAAAACAAGCAATCTGAACACATCAAGTACATACATACAGGCCAATTCAGAGTCTTCAGTTAGTGGTGCTGTTGAGTTGTATTGCGTTATACTGAGAGGTGTTGCTGATATTTTGTATACCACTGCTACACTGTAGTGGGATGGACAAAATACTAGAAACACCTCTCAGTATAATGCAATACAATTCATCAGCATCAAACTACAGGTCCAAAAGTAACAACGAACATGAAGTTTCAACCAAAATTGAAAATTATAAACGTCATTGAGGTAGGACATGCTGCAGAACTGTTACATTAGTGTTTCGTACGTGAACCTTATAAATAACCGAGTGTATATTGATTTACAACTGCATACAACATGATAGAAGCTTGTATCCAAATCGCACAACCCTGTGAAAAGCAACAGGGTAACATTACCTGAAATCTGGGAGGCTCAGCTGTAACTTCTTACGAGCTTTGTTTCTGGTGATGTAGTTGGTGGCAGAGCCCCTCTCAAACTGGAAAACAGGAAAGGACAGGAAATAACATTAAACCCCAACCAACAATATAAATGTAATGAATAATTAGATTAACTAAATGCTTTGACCCAGAATGTTCACCTGTACCCAACAGATTTCACTGTTTCAGAAAAACAAGCTTCAGCTAGCTCGACTAGCTAACTAGCTAACCATGTTGCTAGGGCAGTTAATGTGCTCGAGTCTGACACTGGCCCCCCGTCAACTCTTACCTTTTTCTTTTGAAGACCTCCCATTTACAAATGATATGTGGCACTCCACACAAGTTCACGTAAAAGTAATTGTCAACAAATTAAGCATTACAGGCGAACACAACGTTCGCCACTAGCAGCAACAGCCGATGCACGTGTCGTTTGACATGCGCGGAAGGAGGCGGTGCGATCATCAATCAGGACCCAGACGAGGGGTCAGCCGTTTGTCCGCCTGTATAAAAAAGACAGCAAACAAATGAAAAGAAAGCTCGTTCACTGCCTGGCTGTTGCTTTTTAAAAACTGTTTTGTATATTAATGCACACGCACACCCGTTTTTAGGACATTTTCTGAAGTTTGACATGTTATATGTATAAACATCATGCATCATGTTACATTTAGTTTGTCTGCACCAATGCCTCCGGAGTAAGTTTTTTTTTTTTTTTTTTTTTAATTGCAATTTTAAAAACAATACAGACATTACAGAGGCCAACATTATGATAAACTACTTTTAATATATTCAGGATACAAGAGACAAGGTTTTAAAATGCTTGTAGAATAAGTTGCAGAAGTTTAAGCACTTTGTTCAGATTTTATAGTCTGATCAATTAGAAACATCATAAAGCCCTACAATCACCATAATAAACGAGAAACAATAAAATGCACCATTCAACCACATCTGAGCCCCACCCCCTTCTCTTCTTCCTTTTATTTGATGCTGGGGATGCTTGAGAGAGATGCAGATTGGAGCTGAGCAGGAGCAGACAGTGAGTAAGAAGAAACAAAAAGCTAGACAAAGAGAGACAGAGCCATCGACAAATTGGATTTTATAAGTACATCTCAGAGTATGTCTGAAGCATTTCATAATTTTGTCATGGGGCTACGCGACTTTATAAAGGAGTATTTTCTTGGTTTCTGGGACTATGAGACACCAAAAGTGATGGTGGTTAAAAACAGAACTCTTGGAGTCATATACAGAGCCGTTCAGTTTCTTGTGATCACCTATTTCATCTGGTAAGCTTCATGTTTCTGTACTTGCATGCCTTCCGTATGTGCTAAAAGAGACAATATCTGATACTGAAAATCTTTGGTAACTGTGCTTTTTCTACATATTTTGTCAGAAGATGTTTGTTAGTTTTAATGCTTCTTTCATGAACAGTGAAGTATAAAACTGTATTTTGTGAGCGATATGTTTTTGTGTGTAAAAGGAGATCAAGATAAAAAAAATGCACTGCATCTTTAAATTCTCAAACCTATAAATAACATTTTGTTTAGAGGAAATGCTTCCCATTTGCAATTAACTGTAAACAAGTAAACAGCATAATTGATGGAAATATAAATGATGTCAAGAATTGTGGTTGAGTCCATTATTAGACATGAAATTTTCATAGTCTTTGATTATGTGAAGATCATCTATAATTCTTATTGCTTCAAAATATCTTGAATTTAATGATTGAAGTGCGTCATCTTTTCTCCTTCTCTTGGCTGAGGGCTGAACAGATCCAGGGAAATTTGATGCCTCCAGTATAAATTGACGTCATGATAGAAAATGTGATACTGGGTCTGTCTGTTTTATCATCCTGAAGGTATGTCTTCATAAGTCAGAAAGCCTACCAAGAGAGTGAAACTCGTCCGGAGAGCTCAGTTTACACACTCATGAAAGGCACAGCAGTCCATGGAGATGATATCTTGGACACTGTGGAGTATGCTCGACCATCAGAAGTGAGTCCAGAACAAAAGCTGCAATACAATTGACAAAATCTCATCTCTTCATCAGCCTCATTATATCTCCAGAAGACAGGAAACTCTGCTGCCTAATGGTATTTTTGTGGCTTTTCTCTCATAGGGCGGTGATGTGATTAGTACAATACTGAGACGAGAAGTTACGTACGATCAGAGGCAAGGGACCTGCGCTGAGGTGAGAGGTCACCAGAAGGTTTCTCAACAATAACAGATAGCAGTATCCAGTTACACAGACACCTTTATTGTCCCACGACTGAGCGCCTGTCCTCTTTCACTTCAGTATTTCAATGTTGCCAACGCCAACTGCACAACAGACTCTGACTGTGTCCAGGGAGAGGTTGACTTTGATGGCCATGGTACTGTTTTTATTCCTCACAAAATCTTTCTTCAAGCTCTATTGGTCTGTATTTGCCAAAGTTATTATCTGTTTTAATCACTTTCTCACAGGCAGAAGGACCGGCAGATGTGTGCAGTACTATAACCACACCTTCAAAACCTGTGAGATCCAAAGCTGGTGTCCTATTGAGGAGTACGCTGTAGTACGGTAAGGCAGATGGATAATCTCCGCCATGTTGGTTGGTCAGGTTGAAATGAGGTTTATCTAGATCAACCAAAGGAAAAGGACTGAAAACATCTTGACCTTTAAACAAAATAAGAAAAACCTTGCAAAGAGGCAACTGAAAGACAGACCCCCAGCCTCAGTGTAATAAGTCAAATAGAGTTACACCATTCCAGCTCCAAAGACAGGCATAGTGGGAGTCTGGACGAAGCTTAATTGGTATCATATCATACAAATGATTTCTTTTGTTTTCATCATGTATGTAGGTGCACGGCTACGCAGTGAGCTGAACACACTTACAAAAAAGGTTTTTATATATATATATATATATATATATATATATATATATATATATGGGAAAATCATAACATATTTTTAACAATTATATTATTCCTTTATTTTCTAGTCTTTCTTGCTTTGCTTGTGAATTAATAGGATATTTTTGAATATTATGCCTGTGCATAGTATTCAAATAAAACAGTTTGAGAAGGAAAAAAGAAAATTATTCATCAATTGATTTGGCACTTATAAACAACCTGTGATGAGGCGTTAAAAGGAGACAAAGATTCATTGTACGGTGTCGCAATCCAAAAAGGTTTGGAACCATTGTCATGAGCTACACTTAAACCCCCAGACAGATTATAAGACAATAAGTTGTAAGGCATCTGTGCCGAGGTCCGATTAGACCAAATGTGAAATGAGTTAATGTGCGTGCAGTGAGGAAGCTGGATTCACATGATGAGCAGTCCAGATAGTTAGATAGATAGATAGATAGATGGATAGATATACTTTATTTATCCCAAGCTGGGAAATTGCAGTGCAATTAGTCTGTCGTGCTAAGAAGAAGCATCAACATTAAGCTCAATATTTAGTCCCAACATGAAGTACAGCGCAGTAACTAATCTAGTAAACATATATAGAGTCCACAAGACTAAAAGTAATATACTAGCCCTCAGTAAATGAATACTAACTTGTACTTAGAATGTTTTATAAGCAGCACATTAACCTCAGAGAGCTAGTTCGATTGCTAGCGTGGTTAGCAGTACACCAGCTAGCAGAAACCTAAATTAACAATCACAAAACACTTTTAATAAAAGAATAACAACAGATAACAGTCCAACAAGGGCATCTGGGAACTAGATAAAAGATGTATGTTAAAATTTATTGGTCACAGATGTGACAAAATGGCTGAGGTAACAATGTCGGTTAAAGTGCTACGTGGTTGCTACTAGCAACACAATATTCAACTGAAACCAACTGAAAGTGTCAAATATGATTACTCTGATTATGGGGTGTCTTCAACAGAGAACCTGCATTAGTGGAGGCCGTCAATTTCACAGTGTTCATCAGGAACTCGATCCACTTCCCGAAATTTAAAGTGCTGAGGTAGAGCTCACACACACACACACACACACACACACACACACACACATTAGAAGAGCTGCAGAGGTTTCAGAAGGTGTCCTGTTCTTGACTTTGGCAGAGGAAACATCAAAGATGCTTCAACCAAGCGTGACATACAGAAATACCTCAGTAAGTGTCATTATCATGAGGAGAAAGAGCCCTACTGTCCAAACTTCCGCCTGGGCTACATCGCAGAAAAGGCGAGGGAGAATTTCAGTGAGCTGTGCCGGACTGTGAGTATGAGCTCTGCATCGCAGAATGGAGAATTCTGATGTGAAAAATGTTGAAAAATGTCTTCTTATATATATATATATATATATATATATATATATATATATATATATATATATATATATATATATATATATTGTGTGTGTGTGCTTTGTCTATGATATTGTTTTTATCATGAAACCTTATTTTAACCATTTAAGTCCCAGTGAGATTAATCTCTTTTTCGAGATAGCAGCGACACAGTGTTTCAAACAACACACACGCAAACAATAAAACAGGTTGTATTTTACTGATGGCTCACAGATGTGTTAACTTTGTGATATTGTAGTGTTACTATTGTAGTGGTGATCACCGCTGTTTTTGCTCAGGGGGGAGTGATAGGGATTTTCATCAACTGGAAGTGTAACCTGGACATCGATGCTTCACACTGTAAACCTACATATTCCTTCCGTCGCCTTGACCTCCGAAAGGATCAGGCCAACTCTGGTTACTATTACAGGTGACTATCTTGGTTCGGTATTTTAAGCTGTGTTTGTCTCTTTGTCTCGGGGTCACTTTCCCCGCCTTTACACCTGTGCTTTCCCTGTAATTGTCCAGGTTTGCCAAATATTACAGAAAGGGTGGGGTGGAGTCTCGGACACTTATCAAGGCCTACGGCATTCGTCTGGATGTCATAGTTCACGGACATGTGAGTGCATACTCCATCATCACTACAGTTCACTTTCAGCTTACTGTGGTGGCGGTCATGATATTATTTACATTTGTTTTTCAGGCTGGTAAATTCAGTCCCATCCCGACCATCATCAGCACAGTGACTGCTATGACTTCAGTTGGGATTGTGAGTTCCTTTCTTTTCTGGAGACTTTGAGGTGGCAGCTATTGCTCTTTCCACCACAGACTGTTTTTCTTCTTGTCATTTCCACCCTCTAGTGCACCATCATCTGTGACTGGATCATGCTGACGTTTATTGACAAGAATGAAGTCTACAGTGAGAGGAAGTTTGATGAGGTGAGTAGAAGGCATCGTATATTTAACCATAACAAATGTTTCATCTGTGTACGGGCAGTTTTATAACGATCATTCTCACTAAGAATAGTTAACCAGATGATTTTCTCTGATCGATAATGTATCTTTAAGAATACGCACAAATGTGTTTAAGTACATCATTTGGTAACATTTCACACAAAATTTCTAGTAGTTTTGAGCAAATCTAAAAGCGAAAAAACAAAAGACCATGTGAAAAGACATTAAAATAGTGTTTAATAAGAGTAAAATACACCCCATCACTCTGCTCTTTTGAACTACTAAACTACTCTGACTCCGCTGCCTGTCTTTGATTGTTTTATAAATCATGTGGAAACATATTTGGGGGCCTGTATGCATATCTGTCCTCTGCAGATTATCAAGGAGCCCGCGGTGCCCATGCCCACAGAGCTCAGCTACATCAACAGATACGGCTCAGACCATTCAGACCTGTCAGAAGGTGTGCCGCTGTAACCTCATCACCGTTGCCTCAGTCCTCGCCGGCCAAGACTGTGGACTCTCCTCCGTCAGCTGACTGTGGCAACGGTAGCATCTCTGAGCGGTTTCTCAGGTGCAGCTCTGCAGCGGCTCAGTCATGGACTGACAGCGGCCGCTGTGCTGGTTTTTATTGGGAATATAAACTGACAGAGAACCACAGAGACTGAGAGCGTCTTCTGAAAGACAGCTGGTTCTCTCACAGTCTCTGCTTGTGCATTGGATTCATCTCAAACCTTGATGGACCCCAGCTGTACAACAATGCAATTAATTGTTTCTCTTTCCCTTGACAGTAAGACCTCTCAGAAAATTAGGTTATTTTCTCAGTATGAACAGAAGCTAAACCATTTCACAGCAGAAACACATTTGAGTACAAAGTAATGAGAAACCATACAAACTATGCCCATTTCTGTCACTGTGTCAGACATAAGCTTTACTCTGACAGGATGTCATGAAACACTGACCTTTGCTCTTATAAATCTCCACGATTACTAACATAAAACTGCATACAATGTTCAAACAAACTAAATATTCTGATTCATTTCCTTCGTCTTTCAACCTCATGTGTTAAGCATAACTCGAGGATACAGGAGGAAACAGCCAGGAGACGTACGAGGAGAGCAATGAGCAGTAATCAAATAACACTGACATTTCCCATAAAATGGTTTCTCTAACAAGATTGTAGGGAAGTGTGAATCCATCTGGACGCCTGAGAGCAATGCAAATGTCAGTGGTGAAGAAAGCTTAGGACTCAAGTCTGATGGATCAATACTGGTGATGATGGACAGAGGAGCGCAACGGACAGTGACATGTCAGTGTGGAAATGGTGTTTATGACATGTAAAGAGATGAAAGTTCATGTCATATCTTAAAAGGTAGCGCTTATGTCAGTCCAATTCACTGCTGAGTGCAAAAAGTGTCGTCTGATCTAACATATCCTGAGAGGCTGTCGGCCCAAAATGTAAAGGATTTAGTCACAGGCCCTCTGAGGCTCTCATTCCTTCATTTGTACACGCACAATGTGTCTCAGACAGAAGCTCTGAGGGGCCAATCTAATTGTGCCTCAGATCTAGAGCCTGAAATGTGATTACTTGTCTGGGAGACACCCATCAGCAGGCAAAGTGAGTCATCTGTGGGGCAATGAGGTTAAAGTGATGGAGGCGCACAGGTTAAGATCATTGTGATCCAGACTTGCTCTAAGCACCAAATGATTTTCAAACATTCAGTAACAGTAAAGAGAATAATTAACAAGCAGCCAGAAACACCTGATCTGTCTTCTTTATCACCGTGGAAAATTTCAGCCCACATGAAGACGGTTCATATTCCTCAAACATAAAAACCAGAAAGTACCCAAATTCACTATTGCCACACCAACAAAAAAAAACCTTCACTGTTAACGATTATTTAATTTGTGCTAAAGCAGCACCAGACATGTCTAATGAGCTTCACTGCGAGATGACAGAATAAATGGAGTTCAGGTCACACGAGCCACAGCAGACACATTAGCAGCCAATTGAAGAGGAAGCTCAGACTGCTGATTAATGAAGGTCAGCAGAGTGGACGGCGCTCACGATGTTTGTGAAGACATTCAGGCTCACAGTTAAAACACTTGGAAAAAATATTTATTAACAGTCAAAACTTGAAATTCACACATTCAGAATTTTAATATGACATAATCGAAACTTCACACATATCTACAGTCCGTACGTTCCGGTTCCAACCTTTCAGCACTGAGTATTTCCCAGATTAGAAAGCAGCTGCCACAGATGCAGCCGAGGAAGTGCTGGATGTCGCTCAGCGAGCGCTCTGGCTGATGTTTGGGCTCATAACAAGCAACCAGTCAATGGTCTCCTCCAGGAAGCTCATGTTATAGTGAGACGCTATGTTCCGGAAGACTGTGATCTGCTCAGAGACGCTCTTTAAATGGAAGAAAGAAAAAAAAAGACAATGTCAAATAGAAACCATCACATGCCTTCATCGCTACATTGAATGATGTATCTCAGAGTAGAAACCTTGGCTGGGAAAGTGAGGTCAAAGTCTCCGGCACATCTGCAGTACAGAGGCATGTTCGTTTCTTTCACTCCTTTACATTTTGTGCACACCTAAGAAAAATTACACAAGAGGAAAACAAAAATGATGCTCAGACTGTTAATCAGCAGGTAATTCAAGTGAAACAGTGCTGCATGTTCGAAAAAAGATTTTTGAAAGCTTTTTTTTTTTGGTCTTTTGCCTTTATTTGATAGTGACAGTACAGATACAGATAGGAAACACAGAGAGAGATCAGCCTCAGGGTTGTATTCCTCCACTAATCAGTCCAGTGAGAAACATGCTGTCTTCACTTAGAGACTCTTTTACAGAGGACTGACAGAGACCTTTATCACATGGAACAATGACAATTACCTGAAGCTCAATATCAGCAGAACCAGTGAGCCTGAGGTGGACTATAATGCTTCAGGAATGAATGTTGCTGCAAAGAAGCTACAAATTCTATAACATCAAGGTGGACACCCAAGATTTGTGTCACCAATTCAGTATCTGACCAAATGTGAAATATGGTAACAATCTCCCCTTCTGTTCCTGAGTTATGGTTTCCACTAAGGGCCGGAAAAGTGTTAACTTTTTTTTTTTTTCCAGACAAAAATGTTGTAATTTGACCACCAAAATTTCATCGTTTCATCCTTGAGTCCAACTGAACGTTTGTTGTCAAATTTGACGTTCCCTCAAGGCGTTCCTGAGACATCGCGTTTACAAGGAAGGGACTGACAACCTGTGTAAAGATAATGCGCAGAGGTACTTATATAAAAAATAAATGAAAAAAGCAGCATGTTTTTTACTCACCAGGTCCTGCAGTGTGTAGCTCATCAGTTTCTTCTGCAGAGCCTCCACCAGAGCCATCTCAATAGACTCAGTCTCGTACTGCGCCTGGCAGTTGGAGCAGAACCACTGAGGCAAAACAGATCCGTCCTGACGAGACGAAAACACAGATTATGTAACTGGAATTTGATACGCTTCAATAAGCAGGTTAAAAAGTATTATTGTGATTCCCGTCAATGCTCCTCCTCTCACTTGTGCCACAGACGGGTCCTTGCAGAGGTCGAGGTCACGACAGAAATTGCAGTGGTGGCAGATGACTTCTGGCAGGATGTAGGAGTTACAGGGGTCACGGAACTGGGCTTCCTCCGAAAACTCTCCGACGTCCACGAGGCGCAGGAGGTCTCTTTTCAGCTTGTTCACCTGGTTCACTATGTTGGCATCCAGTGAAAGGACCTGAATGGACAAAAGATGGGATTGAGATGATGGAACTGCTGATTTGTGCACAGCGTGGTGTGAAGAAAATGACTACATGCAACACAAAAGACGGTGGTAATATACCTGGCAGACATATTTGATGAACTCCAGTGCTGGGTTGTTGAGTGGCAGGTGGGACCCAGGCAGGACGGGGAACATCTCTGAGGGCTGGTTCACACTCCTGGTACCTGTCACCTTCTTCTGGATTTTCTGAGTGATGGTGAAAAAGTTCTGTGTCAGCTCGCTGGACACATATTCCTGGGAGAAGGAGATCATTCCTGTGGGAGAGAGTTTTAAAAGAAAAACACCACATTTGAGAGGAAGTCTATCTAAATACAATTAAAAGCTCCTTATTGTACGTTTAAGTGTAACAGACACTAGTCTGTGGTGACTGTAATGAATGTAGTGTGAAGGTCCTAACACACACACACACGAGGGAAGTCTTTAGTAACTGAAGCAGCTTCCCAAACAGCATCTTACCAGGAAGAGCACTCAAGTCCCCCAGTGCCTGCTGGGAAGCCTGGCTGCCTCCACGTCTCTTGACTGGCGTTGCCCCTGGAGCGTTACGTCTCAGCTCCTCTTTCATGCTGTGGTAGACCGCTGCAATGTAGGCTGGCGTGGAAATTATGTGTGTGAGAGTCGGTAGAAAGCCAGAAAAAAACAAAACTGGATTGTGTATTGATTATTTTTACCGGAGACAATCATGAGGAAGTATTTCTGACAGGAGGCAGTTTGGGGCAGATACTGCATGATGTTCCAGTTGCTCTCAATCAGCTCCTCCACCTCGTCATCACCATCATCTTCCTCTGGTTTCTCCTCGTCTTCGTCTTCGCTGCCCTCCTCGTCTCCCTCCTCTTGACTGTCTTTCTTCTGCTTGGCTCCTTCCTAATGAAAGGACCAGACAAGATGCATGTGTTCTGCTACTTTAATACATGTAAATACATCGTAAGGCTGAAGTTGCAGTTTGAAGTACCTCTCCGTATAAGATGCTGGAGGGCAGTTTGCCCTTCACGCCGCCGTAGTTGGCCGGATCCATCCACAGCAGGAACTCCCAGCACCGGGAGAAGGAGATGGACAAAGAGTGGAAGATTTCTCTGGAGTGGATGCTGGAGGAGAAACAGTTAGGAAATGTGATGCTTCAGGTTTTGGGTCCACTATGAAAATCTAAAAGAAAACTCTGTTTCATAATAAAACACATCGATATTATTAATGTGATACTTTGGGTAACGACTACTGTCCTTTCAAAGGATAATTAAACACAGGAAGATGCTCAGACAGGATCATTAGTAATACTGGCAGTAATTTGAAAATGCTTGTGGTCTTAGCTGTAACAATATTAAAATGGCTAAAATCCCATAAGATACTTCATTTCACATTAAAATGTTGATATTTTGGTCTAACTTCATTGTTTAATATTTTTTCCATTAGTCTAATGGTCAAGTCTTTTAAGTTTCGCTTCCCATGAAGGAGACCACAACACCATCTCTGGCACACATCTAACTGCTCTAATGGGTCACTGCGTTTTTTTTTGTGTTTAGTGTTCTGGCTCTTACATCAAACCACTGGAGACAAACAGATACAAATACTGCTTTAGAGGCTCAGCAGCCTGTTCAGATACAGCTGGACGAAAATATGAATTCATGTTTGTGTGCTTATTATTACAACTATGATTCCATAAAAGCTGTCTTAAACATAAAAAAACAGTATGTGATAATTAGCTAATCCTTAGTGACATATACTCAATTGAAAACAGTACAAAGACGATATATTTAATGTTTTACTTCATCAACTTCATTGATTTTTGTAAATATATACTTGATGCCAGCTATATGTTTCAGACAAGTTGGGACAGGAGCAACAAAAGACTGGTAGAGTTGTGAAATGCTCCAAAAACACCCGTTCAGGTTGATTGGTAACAGGTGATAGTATCATGGTTGGTATAAAAGGAGCATCCTGGAAAGGCTCAGTTGTTCACAAGCGAGGATGGAGCGAGGTTCACCACTTTGTGAACACAGAAATCAGGTGCTAATTTTACTATTCAAAGATGTCTATACACTCTCTGTAGGTGGGACCTGCAGGGGGTTAATGTCTGACCTGTTGGTGATGTATTCCACGTAGCCGATGGCGTCATCTATCCTCCGTTTTTTCGTGCACAAGATGATCCTGTTGAAGTTTCCGTACACCACAGTGGAGCCGAGGCGCTTGAACTCTGAAACCAATCTGACAGCAGAATGAGATTAATAAAAGAAGATGACACCGTAGCTGTTGTGTGTGTTAAAGTTATTTCAAAACAAAGCTCTTAAGAGTGACATCGTCCATGAGACAGATGGTTGATGCAGTGTAGAGGATGATGTGGCACTCACTGTAGAAACACCTTCTTCATCATGTTGTGCAGGGTGCGGTGCAGTGCAGGGTCGTAGAGCAGAGAGCTGGGGGAGCGCAGCCAGCGGTAGAAGTGCATCACCTGGTTGTCTGCGTACACGTTGTGGTACTGCGTGATCTCTCTGACCCATCCAACGACCATGCTCTTCAGGATCCTGCTCACATAACACAGAGCAAACACTGAAGTGAGCCAAACGCAAAGAATAAAACAGGACATGCTTCCTTAAACATTGTGGAACGACTAGAAGCATAAATCGGCTTCAGGTGTTTACACACCTGAAGGTGTTGGAGCAGAGAGCGGTCTCATCGTAGCTAGCGACAGCGCTGGCTCCCTGGTTTCCTGACATCATGTCCTCCAGCGAGGCCTGCTGGATCACATCAAAACTGACGCCCAGACTAGCTCCGCCCTCCATGTCGTTGACATGCTGTGACTGGAGGATGGTGTTCACCGCCAGGCTCTGCAGGTCCAACTCCACACACGCTGAGAGGAAAAGAAACAGGATCATCCATAAATACAGAGAAAGAAAATGCACAGTCGCTTCGTGATCTTTTGCTTTTTCTCGGACGCAGATTAAATGTGTTCCTGGTGTTCGGGCACCTGTGGAGTAGCATCCTTGAGCGTTGATCTCTACGGAGCCCCTTTCATCACTTTCCATGACCAGACGACTGTCATCGGCCTCTTTTCCTCCGAGGTCGGGCCTGGCTGTGGGTGAAAGCCACAGCAGGTGGTTGTGTTTCCGTAGATGTCTTGCCAGGAACAGGTCTGAGCCGAAGATGGACACATCCTGAGGCAAGTTCCCCACAGGTAAATGGTAATACCTGAAAGCGAGAGACATGGTATGAGCTCTAAAAAATTCAAATGCTTCTTGACAATGCACTACATCAACAGCCAGCCTGTTGTGGGTTGTTGGTTGACTTAAACCAGTGATTAAAATCTGACACGTTCGATAACTTATGGCAACCATTTTTATGTTATGCAGACAGACTAAACCTGAGCTCCCTCCCATATGATGAAGGTCTAGATTTAGTTGGTCTCCTGTTGGACTGTACAAGCTCCTGGACTTATCATTTGGATGGACATTTTATTATCATGTTTATGTTATTTGTAATTTATTTTATCTTTATGTTTTTCTGCAGTCCGCACCTGGCCATGTCAAAAGCCTGCGACAGGCAGCTGTCCAGGTTGAGGTAGTGGCGGATCATGCGTCGGGCACCGTGGCGTTGCCAGTCCAGCACATTGTAGCTGATCTCATCAACCACATGTACTGGAACGACCGGGAACTCCTCGAGCACCGGCATCCCCGCTGCCAACCGTCGCAACTCCCAGTTGGACTGCATCGCGATGAGGGTGGGCCCACGACGCTCCTCCTGTAAACAGCAGCAGACAAAGCAAACAAATAATTAGTAATGTCCGTGTATGTAATCACTAAGAGATAATTAAGTATTTACCTATGTAGTACTTCACCTTGTAGTTTAGCAGTATGCGCTGCAGCGCACGGTAAATAGCCTTCACGTCGTTCTCGGCTCGGACCTCGAAGTTGTGTTTCTCTGGAGGCAGAAGCTCCTCAGTCGTCTTCTCCAGGAGAGCAGTGCGCTCGGCTGTGTAGAGGTTACTCAGGTTGGGCATCTGGTTGCTTCGGACCTTAGAACAGCAAATAAAGAGCTTAAGGCTTGTTCTCTGCCAGCTGGGAAGGGATGCATCAGGCTTTCAATATAGCGGCCATGCACTTGTTGCACAAAATTTGAGTCAAAACACCAAGTGGAAGAAAAAAAGAGTTGTATTGTTCTTACTGTGTCCAGGACAAAGATGCTGGCTTTGCGCTGAGAGGGGATGAACAGGCCAAACAGAGCCTTGTGACCCTGGCTGTGATGATACAGGTACATGTGGCGAACACTCCCTGAGAAGAGGGGAACACGACAAAGTGTTGTAAAGCTCCATGACACAGTGCCAGGTCAATTATTAAGTTAGAAGTAAAGCAAATGGTAAATAAAACAACCAACCAAAAACAACAACCTCCACCAATTCATGATCAGCGTGTGAGCTGCGTCTTACCAGGTTCCAGGTAGCTGAACTGAGCCAGAGACCTCATCTCCAGATGCTCCAGGTCAAAAGTGTCAGCCTCCCTGCCGGCCAGATCCCTCACAACATGTTTATTGACCATACACACACATCCGAGCTGCACCAGTGCACGAAACAGCAGCGGGACCTGAAAGAGTTCACGTTAATGCTGCATTCTGTTCACAGAGATGGACAAACAGGAGCCAGACACGCTGCCCACACACAAAGAGCACCACGAGTGAGGGTATGAAAACACTGGAGGTGCATGGCTATATTACCTGTGTTTCATAGACACCTTCGATGTCTGGAGCAGAGAGGTCTGCGTTGATCTCGTTGATGTGCTCCTGGTACATGTCCTCTGGGACACTGTACTCATAAAGGTAGTACACCATGTTGGAGCGGGGCAACATGCGGTTCACCTGAAGCCGAACAGTTTGTTAAAACTCATTTGCTGAACTTAATATGATGACCCACACCTTCAAACCCTTTAAAGTAACTGCAATGCATCTTTTTGCCACATGCCTTTTTGTACGTGGCTCCCTCCTCCTGTTTTGGGACTTTCTGATTGACGTAGAAGACACGCAGGATGTTGAGCTTCATGCAGTGGAGGTCATTTCCAATCACAGCCCACAACTTGTACAGCCCAGGGTGAGTAGTCTCTGCAATCTGAGAGGGGCAGGGAACAGGACATCACACATCACATCAGCTTAGACTTTTTTTTTTTTTTGTTAACTGACTTGAGGATGATAATGAAGGTGACTTTGCTCCACCTGCACGATTTGCCACGGCATGTCCAGGATGCTGCGAGCTGTTCTGCGGAGGAAGCTTCCCAGGCCGGTGACGGGGCCATCTCTGATCACTCCACCCCCTACAGGTTGAGCTTCACCATCCAGCAGCCTCCTCTTCTTCTTTCTCTCCTTCCTCTGCCTCAGCTGCAGCTCCCACTTCTTCTTATGGTACCGCAGCCACACCAGACGCTCCTCCTGTTTACGGGCAGAGCCGATATGAATATTTTTGAAAGCTTTGTAATGTTTCTCAAGAAGCGCTGGAGAAACCTGCATTGACACAACAGGTAACCCTTTGTGCCTGTTGCTGCTAGCTTACCCGCGTCTTTCCCATAGGTGGGGGTGGCCCCAGGATCTCTCTCCAGGACTGAGTGAGCTCCACATCCTGAGACTCCACCTGGCTGTCCTCTCCCTGAGAAGCCCGCTTCCGCTTGGTGCTGATGAGGATGGCTGGCTGCAGAGGTCGGGCTGGCAGTCCAAAGTCCTCCATGTCTGGGGCTTGGCCCGCTTCAAGAGCTTGATGGGCCACCTGTCAGAGACAAAACCATTTAGAAAAGAGTGGTAGTCCACTGACTTTCTGAGCTGACGGGACTTTTTGCTGCGAGGGACAAACCTGTCTCTTGCCCTCGCTGGTGAACAGCTCACTGATTTTCTTTTGCTTGTAGATATCGTTTTTCTCCAGGAGTTTTTTGTGAAGCCAGTCAGGGTGCCTCACTCTGGGTACTGGATTCTTCACCTGATGTTGAACAGAAACATTTAAATATTTTAGCTGCACATCAGCCTTCAATAGACTGAGAGACCGATGGAGCATGCTTAATTTTCACCTGTTGAAGAGCTGCAGGGATGGTGATGATTTTCTGGATGGCGCTGCCCAGCCTCTCGATGTAATAACTCCAATCGAGGATCTGGAAATGCAACAGAACTGTTCATGTCAGAGGGAGCACACAAAACCAAAGGCTCCCATCCAAATGCATAACATATTTGTTAAAAAAACTCACAGTGCGGATGTCCAAGTCATGCAGGCTGGGCATCTTCAACCACTTCCGAAGGAAATGCTTCTTCACGCTGGGCTCTGCCTGGAAGATGGCCAGAGGAATGGCTCTGATGGAGAAAACCACAAATCAGTCAGTGTCAAACTCAAAGCTTTTACTCCTGGTAATGGTGCAAAGTACTTGTTCTCCGCACACATTTGACATTGGGAGAAGTCACTCTGACATTTTATTTGATCCAGAAAATCTATGACATCCATCATTAAGGCAGTGAGGGTTTCAATCAACCTGGGCTTTTTTTTTGACATTTTGTGCACTTAGACAACATACAGAGTAGCTGAACATGGAAAACGGTGTTGGGGGGGGCTCTCAGACGCAGTGTGACCAGCACTTTTAAGAGCATACTGGCAGCTTTATGGGAAAACTCCTTTCGTACATCCAGATAGTAACTTTTTGAATCCTGACTAAAGCAGGTGGATAAAGTTTTATCATCAGTATCAAATCTTACCGGCCATAACTAATATTATTAAGAATACCTGCGCTTTTCCTACTGTGACAAGTCATCACGTCTGCTGTCAGAGAGAAGAACAATGGAGACCACAAACAGCCACTCACACCTGTCGCCTGTCTGGCCTTGAACCTGCTCACACTGCTTGACTTTGAGATGACACTGGTAACAACTATATGATTACTAAATATTATACTAGCAGCGTTATTCTAACCTTTATCTTTTGTACAGTACTGACACTGTGCAGAATGCCTGCTGTAATCTTATGGATTACCAGTGATGCGAATGGAGCTACAGCCCTGGGTCTCGATCTGGCCCCGCCACTGTCCCAGAGGTATGGACGGACATTTTCAGAGCAGTTTTCTCACCTTTCTGTGACAGGCGAACCCTCTGGTTTTCGGGAAATGACGTAGCGACAGCTCAGACCAGCATCTTTCACCATCTGGTCTCCCAGGAACTCAGCCAGTCTCTTAGCTGTGCTGATGGAAGTGGACTTCTGCTCCCCGTAGTCCTCCAGCTTTCTGGACATTGAACGATTCTCTGAAATCAGCTCGAACAGCTCCGCATCTGGCATGTTGGCAGCCTGGAAGACCAGTAAAGTGAGTAGAATTAATGTTTTAACTGAGCTTTCTCTGTAAATGATATTTCATTTTAAAATATTAGATAGAACAGCTGGTTAATCAAGTTACTCAAAACAGGTGTGACAGCACAAAGTAAATCCTGTAATACCTTAACGCCTTTTTACACCTTTTCCCCTAGGTTTTTACCTTGCTGTACAGAACGTCCAGCCAGTAGTCAGCCACTTTGGCCACAGAGGCGTACACCTCCTCCAGAGTGGTGCCTTTGAGGAAAGCCTCAAACACTGACGACTGAAAAATCTTAATGAGCTGCAGCTCTCCTCTTCTCTTCACTTCAAAACCCTTCAGCTCAGCCAGAGAGCCATCCTCATTAAACACGGCGTACCTAAAGAGAAGAGAGAAACCTTAAATCCTGATCATAGTTGACACATCGCAGCAGATTTGAACTTTGCTGCTAACACATTTACTCAATCTGACCAGGATCAGAAGTCTAAAGTCCACTGCTGCTTTACCTTTTCTTCAGCTTCTTCCCTTCCTCTTTAGAGGCAGGCAGGATCATGGCCAGGTACGGTCCGTCCACCTCAAAGAAGATGCTGTTCTCAGACCTGGTGTTGTATGTGAGGGACGAGGGGTCGACCAGCTCGTGGTACTGATCGTTGGTGAATCCCTCCTTCACCATGATGTTCAGCATTGCCCCTGGGTAAGAGATGGTCACCTTGGGCTTCTTCTCATTACTGGTTTTCACCACGAAGTTCTCAGGGAACGTGTTGGGGAGGACACACCAGATACCGTCAGTGTCCAACTCAAGGGGCCTCCTGAGGTGCAGAGGAGCAGGAGCGAATGACGTGATGTGTGTGAAATAGCAATGCCAGTATTTTTCAGTTCGTATCACATATTAAGAGTCTGGCTGATGCCTTTCATCTCCAGGACAACGTGAATCGAGTGAGTAAGTAAAGGGTTAAGGATTTCAGGGTTCGGTTACATAACTATTACTCTGACCTGCAACATAAACAATATCTGCTCCTAAAATACATGGTGTAGGAGCAAAACTAAGTGAAATAAGATCAATACTACAGGAGCTGGATTCAAGCCCAAATGTTGGCAAGAATCTGCTGCTGAAATGTTGTGAAATGAGGCAGTGGATCCCTTCCAGCTGCACATTTCCTGAGTTGGAGCCTGTGCTGAGCAAAAAGGTCATTTCTGTAATCAGGTATAACATTATCAACATGACGCTTACCCTATTTGTTCAATGAGCTCTCTGGCCTGAGTGATGATGTTGGCTCCAGTGTAGCACACAATGCCAGCCATCTCCATGGAGTACCAGCGCGCCCTGATGGAGACACAGAGGCAGAGCAGGGTGCTGTTTATCACTGATTGAATGAGCTCATGTAACAGTTCAAATAAGAGGATATTTGGTGATCTGAACGATGAAAACTGTAGCTGACTCCTACCCTTTCCTCATGACGTAGCCGTAGAAAGAGTTGAGAATACACTTGTGAGCCAGCTGAAGGGACTCGTACAGGATCTCCATGTTTTTGCAGCGCTTCACCTCGGCAGCGTCTCCGCTGTCCTGAGCTGCAGACAGTTTCTTCTTCCACACCTGAAGGAAAGGTTGCATGAGAAGCAAGTACTTTATAGCAAGTCATTTTGAAGAATAGAACATAGAAAATATACAGAAATACATAATGAATGGATAATAGTGAAAAATATGAAGATGATTGTTGTTTAATTCAACACCAAAACATACCTTGTGGAGTCCTTTAAACTCGTAGCGTCGATCTCTGAATGCTCTCACTGTATCGACGTAGAAGGAGTTTTCTCTCTGACAGATGGTGGTGACTCTCTCCTCCAGCCTGGTGACGTGTATCTTCTTATAGGCCTTCTTACAGTAGTCTGACACAAAGAAAAGACGGGTCAAACTACGCTTCAGCAACCAGTAATTCAGAATGCTTCCAACTGAAACCCAAGCAGCCAAAAAGAGAGAGTACCTGCCAGACGTTTCTTCTCATGTTTGGCCTGCTCCTCGCGGTTGAGTGTGTGGAAGGCTCGAGGTGGACCGTTGGGGAAAAACGGAGGGAACTTCTCGGACTCAAGTTGCTGCTGGATGCGGTGGAACTCACTGCGGCTGGCGGGCACTGCAGACGGAGGGATAAGTGTGAAACTTCTACTGGATTCAACCCCACATGAAGAAGAAGAACACACTTATACAACACTGAACTTACTGATTTCCCCTCTCCATTGCCACGTCATCCTCCTCTGACAGGTGGCACCAGGCTTGTTAAAGTCACAGGCAGCACAGGTGGCCTCATCAACCATAGCGGATGGCTGTAGATGTAGAAAATAAAGAACTGAATTCCATGCTTTTCTGTTTGATCTCACATTTTTCTAATGATTTCTCTATCACCTGCAGGCGGTTGGTGAGGATGATATTGGGGTACATGGCCCCGACGTCCAGATGGTAGATGAGGGGGCATTCGATCCTGTTTGGAACTTCCTTCAGTGAAGTCAGCTTCTGCTTGATCTCATCGCAAACCTGAGAAAATACCACAGGTATTTTATAACTTTAAGACGAGAATGCTGGAACAACCTTTCAATATAGTAACAGAAACTGGAAAGACGACATAAAAGAAACAGACCAAAGCAATAAATGGAAAGCCAACAGACCTCATTAAAGTTGGTGACTTGCTCTAAAGGGATTTTCTCCTCTTCTTCGATGGCATGACGCATCGTTCTCTCAACTCTTTGCAGCAGGAAGTCAAACGCAGCTGGATTCTGTCAACGCATCAGAACAAACCATCAAGCTGAAAACATACATAATGTAGAGAAGCAAAGAAGCTGTAGGGTGAACTGAGACGTACCATTTTAAAACGGCAGGGGATGTCACTGCGGAAAACTCCCGACTCCAGCGCCTCCACGTGGCCGCCCACGTAGGTCTCGGAGTCCATGACGTGGCCGTCGTCTGTCAGTTTGTTGAAGACCTGCTCCTGCTTGTTGGGGAAGATGATGTTTGCGTGGAAGGCCTGCACCATGAGCAAAGCTTCACACAGAGTCCCAGAACCTTTACGCAGCACCTGGTAACAGAGGAAAGAAAAGAAATGAATAAGCAAAAGGAACATTACTTTTATGGTTTTCAGTCTTCTTTCACACACGCACACGATAGACTGACCTCATCAGGCTCCATGGGGATGATGGTGCACAGGGCGAAGATGAAGGGGTGAACATATTTCATGTACAGGTAATATGTGGCCACAGCGTCTGACACAGAGTAGGTGGCTAATGTCTAACAGAAAAGCAGAGGAAAGACAAACAAATTAAATTGCATAAGCCTCGTCACAGTCTTCATTTTCTGAGCTGTAAAAACTGAAGTCCGTTTCTGTACCTGTGGCTCCTCAGTCGCCATGCGGCACATCTCCTCTGGGTCCAGCTCAACTGGGTCGTAGCCCAACTTAGCCTTCGCTGCTGCCTTCAGATTATGACTTCCCACTGGCAGGTAGCTGTCTCTCTTTACCCACCTGATACAGAGGAGAAACAGGTTGGAAGGATGATCAATTAACCTAAAATTAACTCTTAACTCTATGGGTATGTTTGTATAAAACACACTGGAATCACTGAGGTGTGCAAACCTTAAGCAGTCCATGTGGATGGCTTGGCTGGACTTGTACTCTCCCTGGCTATCCTTCTGGAAACCAATCTCCCTGTGCATGCTCAGCCCATGGAGGGCAGCTCGAGTCTCGACAAAAGGCCTCGAGGGAGAGAAGAAAGGTAAATAACATAGTAGGGGAGTAATTATTGTAATCATCCTACAGAACCAGTAGCAGCTCACCAGTCAAAGAAGTCTCCGTTGTAGGTCACAAAGATGTTTGGCTTGGTTTCTTGAATGTGATCGAACCACCTCTGAATGAGGGCCGCCTGCAGCCAAAGTTACCACATGTCATTACACTGATGCACCCACAAAGTTTTACATGACATAATTTCCATTGTTGATTAATCTACCGATTATGGTAGATTACACAATTAAGCGATTAATTGTTTTGTCTATAAAATGCCAAAAAATTGTGAAAACTGCTCATCAAAACTTCCCAGAGTCCAAAATGACATCTTCTTCTTTCTTTTAAATAACATAGAAAAGCAGCAAATCCTCACATTTAAAAAGCTGGACCCAGCAAATGTTTTTCATGTTACATTTATATACCCAACAACAGTTTCAAGCTCTTCAGGTGTTATTCACACCGTGGCGTAACAACTGCTATGCAGGCACATACCTCATCATCTTCATTGAAGACAGTGAAAGGCCCTTCATATTCAGGTTTGGGAGTGAACTCGAAATCTTCAATGTTCTCAGAGACAATCTCTCTGTTTGTGATTAGGAACCCCTTTAACGGAAACAAGAAAACGTGAGTGAAGCTGGCACATACATGCATGAATAACAGAATATAATACATACTATATAAGTGTGAATACAATTCACCTGTCCATCAATCATGTAGGACATCATCATAATCTGGTCGGTCTCTGCGTCTGGGAATTTCAGCGGTAGCTTGGTGGTCTCTATGTCGAAAGCCAAAACAACAGGGTCCTAAAAAGAACAACAAATGATGCCTTAATTGAGTCCTGGGCAAACATGAGCCTGAATAAATGACTGATCCCATGTTGCAACAATAAAATCCTCATACTGGCCGCTCCACTAGATCATCCCGCCGCACAATCTCTGGTGGGTAAGCGCTGCCTCGGTATCGGACATTATACCAGTGAGCCTGAGGAGCAGAGACAGTAAAGGTGAGAGGAGCGAGTGTGTGTATCTATGAGGACTTTCTAAAACATCGTGATGACAGAAATCCATCTTTACCACGTGGATCTTGAGGTCGATGGACAATCGCACATGATAGGGCACATCATACTCTCTCATGTCCACGATGTTGTCCAGCTGGTCTGAAATACTTTTTAATGTCCTGTCTTCATCTGCTGTGGCCACGTTGCCGCCTGATAAGGCACTGTAAAAACCAACAAAGCAGTCATCAGATCAGTATAAAAATAGAAATAAGCGGGTAAACCTTATCAGAAACTAATGGGATTGATGGTACCTTGATAACATTGAGGTGTAGGTGTCATTGGACTGCTCCCTCTCTCTGTTCTTGCGCACCGCGGGGGAGATCTCACGCTTGACCTTGATGAGGTCGTCCACAGTGTTGAATGACAGCTTGATGTAGCTCCTCTTCAGTCCAACTAGATGGTTCGGCTGGGGAGAACAAGCCAGTCCAGAGCAACAGGTTTAGTGTTGTAGAACAAATAGTACCATTGTGGGTTTCTTCTTAATCTGGCGATTGCATTAAATCTCTTTAATGGCTGCTAAAAACAGAACTCTCACCAGGTCTAAGTCCTCTTTGGGTATAATTTCCAGCTTTGCCACCTTTCCTTGAAACTTCCTCGACAAGTAGGAGATAACTTCTCTCTCACAGTTCTGGAAATAAAGTTGCCTTTAAGGAGAGAGTTTTTGGACGTGTTTGCATGACAAATGAACCAAATAACAGACTTACCTTTTTAGTGGCAATGTAAAAATATGGCTTAAAGGGGAGGGCCACCTGTACACAGGAGAAACATCAGGGATGTTAGAGCAATGGAAAAGGCTGCATGCTTTTCAAGTGTGTTATTACAATAGTTAGTGTGCAAAGCTGTTAAACAGCTTGAATCATGGTTCACAACACCCCCCCACCCCCCAAACACACCTTAAACCTGTTTCCGTCCTCCTGTATGAAGTAATAATCCACAGCACTGATCATCCTTTTGTCTTCATCCAGGATCTCTGTCTACACAATGAAAAGGAACATACAAGTGTCAGCTTTATTATGACCCTTCCTCTTAAAACACATTCATCATTACAGCTCAGACATGACTCACAGGATGCATGTTGATCAGCCAGCCCGTCTTCTCCCCCGGCTCTTTCATTCGGTCGAAGCCGAAGCGGGCGTCCATCTCGTCGGTGAACTGGCTGCGCTCCAGCCGCTTGAGGGCGGACATCGAGGAGCCATCGTCCCTGGTTCAAACACACATAACAGCCACATTAAGCTCATGGCTTCCTTCTGTAATCTACTACGCTGCTTAACAGGTGTCACTTAGAGTCTATGGAGCTGCGTGGAGTACTTGAAAAGGCGTCAACTCACTGGTTTTCCTGATCTCCTCCAGCTTGTCCTCGGTCCGCTTTGTACCTTCCACTGTTCTGCAGAACCATCTTCTATCGTGGTCCGCCGGCCCCAGCACGAAGGAATAGATTAAATATCCGCTCACTTTTCACAAGCCTGCCAGTGAAGCTGCATTTGATTCGGATTTTGAAGTTATTTCAAAGGTTTGCCCTCTAGTTTTCTCAGGCGCTGTCACTGATGTTTTCTTATTTTGGCGCGTTCCTGTACTTCCCGCGAGAGCAGCGATGAGAAGCGGAAGCACAAAGATCGTTTATTAAATCGGTTGAACCACTCCAATCAAATATTTTGCAGCGCTTCACAGTCTGTGAGTTTAGTGAAAGTACGAATCGCATACTGTAAAATCAACTTATAAGTAAAGGTCCTGCATTGTTAAATATGTCAGGATAATCAGGAAAATGTACTTAAAGCAGTAAAAGTAAAAGTATCACATGTTCTAATTTATTAATCACATTTATTAATTTATTATATCTCATTATTGCTACAGCAGGATTTTATTGTTGCAGTTGGTCTGTTGGACCAATGAATGATTATTTTCATTATGGATTAATCCACTAATAATTTTCTTAACTAATTGATTCATTGTTCATTCCGGAGCCCAAAGTGACATCTTCACAGTGCTTGTTTTGTACAACCGATTGTCCAAACCTCAAAATTTTAGAAAACAGTAAATATCACAAATTTGAATGCAGGAAATGGTCTTGTATAATTGCACTTGTTTATTGCTTAAACCATTATCAAAAGAGTTTCCTATTAATGTTTTTTGTCATTTCAGCTGCGCTTGTACATTTTCACGTTTTGGATGCAAAAGTCCTATTTTGTGAAGCAAAGCTGGACTGAGTCGCTTTTGGAGCCAGACTCAAGTGAGCATTCGAGGAACTGCAGCTCTGGGTACTTCCGCGTTGGCTTCATTTTTCAGCCTTGAGGCGGGAGGGTGCCGCTTGGTTTACCCACAGAGTGAAACATCTTGTTTACACACGATCTCCGAATGCGTTCCTCCTTCCTGGGAGGAGCTGGAAATCCCCCCACCCCCCTTACAACTGTTTACTGTCCCCGCGAAGAGGAGGTGTTGGACGGTCGTAGGGGGCTGAGGGACACTACACTGGTGGTAGGTGGATTTGACATTAGCTGCTATTGACATGAAAATGATTAAAGTTAAATCATTACCGGCGATGCGGTTCACTTTTGGCCGAGTTTGAGGTCTCGGTGCAGAGAAACAGTCAGTGAAGAAAGTAGTTTATAATGAGTGGCGGTATGAAAAGTGGTCATTGGTTTGTTGTCAGCTAGCTCGTTAGCCTGGTGTGTATTGCAGCAGCAGCAACAACGGCTGAGCAGAGCTGCCCGTTATCTGGTGGTGTGTGTGTAAATGACCAGTTTTTACACTTTAACACCGCTTTTGCAAGTTTTGTTCTGCCAAGTAAACCACAGCTGTCCCTCGCTGACATAAATGGACTTCATGTGTGATCTTTAAAGCAGAGTAATTTTCCCGTTGGGTAAAAAGCGAAGTGAAATGCCAGTTTTGTGTCAGCTTTGCGTGAACTTCTTCAAGTCTGTTTTCTGTCACTGAAGTTGATGTTTTTTGTGAGAAAACAACAATACATGGACATGTGTTACGTTCAGTTTGTAGTCGATAAGCCACGTTCAGTCAGTGACATTTTGTGTACATTTGACAGTCGGTTGAGGTCACCATGGAGCTAAAACCAACACACGTTATCACACTTGTATTATTCAGTGGATTTGTTAGGAAACATAAAATACCTGCAACACTGAACTCACTTTTTTTTTTTTTAACTAATCTAAGATTTCAGTGCTGGAAGTACATATGGCCCCGAAAAAAAAACTTTGAACCTGCTTAAAGAAAATATGACACATGAAATGAAAAATTCAAACAACCAGTTTTGTCAAAATCAATATTGTACTTGATCTAAAAAGTGATGGCTCAGCCTTTTCTTTGTTTCAGTCAAAGTCAGAGTGGCAGCAGAGGACAAATGTCCCCTTGTCTCTGCACTGAATGCCTCTTTCACATGGACTAAATATTAACATGAGCTACATTTTTATCTGAGATGCAGACTTTGGCTGACAGGGGAAGCCATATTTGTTTCACATGTTTCATGTGACATGTAATCTTCATGTTTATATCTTTATTTTGGTGCCATCAGATGCTCATGAATGCTGTTTGTGCCCCCTCCTCCTCCTCCTCTTCCTCCTCCTCACCCTTCATTCCCTCAGTGTTGACCTTTAGCCCAAATGAAGCAGCACACTTGGCTCTCATGTCAGCTGTCAGAGACAGTCTGTTCACCGGACACTGGCTGGGAAATGCAGCCTGCCGGGACCTGCTGGCATTGTAAACTGCAAAAATATCTTGATTTGTTTATTTATAGGACTCAAAGTCAGTAAGAGTGTGCATGCGACTGTGTACATTTTAATGCTCATAACATTTAATTGATTTGCTTAATGGGAGGTTTATCAGTTCAGCTTTGGACTGGTATGAAAACAAGCCGTTCTACCTGTTGTCTCTCATGTTTTTTTGAAGTTGAGCCTACACGTCTTATCTCTCAATTACCCAGCATGCCCTGTCCTGAGAAGGCTTCTGACCTCTGATCCGCTCTGGAAAAATGTCTTCAGACAAGAATAGTACGCAGACAGCAATGTTGCACAGCATCAAGTTGTCTTCATTTCCTTTTGACCGAGAACGAAAAGTCCCTTAATTGCAGTCCAACCGATGAATTTTTGAGGCAGATATCAATATCTGAGAGTTTAAAAAAATCTGCTAAATTATGTATTGACAGATGGTCAATGTTTTACATCCATGTAAAGGTCCAGTGTGTAGGATTTAGTGGCATCTAGTGGTGAGGTTGCAGATTGCAACCAGCTGAATACTCCTCACCTCACTCTCCCTTATAATGGCCATAATAAATGACAGGCCAGTTTTTGGCTTGTCCATTCTGGGCTACTGTAGAGACATGGCAGTGCAACATGGTGGACCCTGTTGAACAGGGCCCGCTCCCTCTGTAGACATAGAAAGCTCATTCTATGCTATAGAAAACATAGTGATTCTTATTTTCAGGTAATTATACTTTAACGTAAACACAAATTATTTATTAAGGAAAAGATATTCACTGAGTAAAGCTTTTTCCTAGAAAAAGTCAGTAATAGTGTCATTGTAATATTATATAATAAAATGTTATGTAATATTATATGTATTACAATGATCAGTCAATCAATACTTATTTTTGATGCCATGCAAACTATTATTGTGCGGTGTAAGAGGTATCCCATATTGATATTTGGCTGACTTATGATGTGTGTCATATGTGAATGATAATGCCCACTTTATTCTGTTGTTGCAGTCTCAGGAGAATGTCTGTCAATGCTCCCATTTGCAGTTTTGGGATTAATCCTATGGATATTGTTGCTACTGTGGAGGATTAATACCAAGACAGCAGCGATGCCCGTGAAAGGAGAGGAATCTCCGTCTGGCTGTGGTCCACCTGCAGCCGAGGAGGATGTGCCTGCTACACAAGCCCCTCAACCAGGCGAATGTTGCCTGTCAACAACTCCTACTACCTCAACATGCAACGAGGATTACAGTCCTCAGGCCAGCAGTGCCTCTGCCACTCTTGATGTCACAACAGTGGACACTGAGGCTCTGCAGGCGTCTTCTGAGGTAAATTCAGAAACGCCATCGTTGCCACCGACAACCCAGAGACCTTCCAAATCCAATGTGCCAATGCTCAGCTCAGGTCCCGAGGCGAGGGAACGCCTCAAGTTCATCCTCGGAGCATCGGAGGACAACTCTTCAGACGAGGAACCTCTGGTCACCAAACCTCCAAGTGGCGCATCTCAGCCACCGACCTCCGCCCACAGATCTTCTCCCCAGCAGGAGTCCTCTGCAGTGCCGCAGCCCAGCTCCTCAGGCATCAAGTAAGACCTAAGTGAATTTAATGTAAACTGTCGAGGGTTAGGCATGTTTTTATCACTCAATCATGTGACTACACATTGGTGAAAAACCTTGTCTGGAAGTCATAACTCTGGTATGTGACATGGAAGCATGTCACACATGCCAAATATTAGTCTGAATATACACTGAGTTGTTTTGTGGCCATGCTGGCGATGTGTGCAGTTATGCTCCTGCTTGCTATGTCTCCACAAACTGTGCGTTATCACCTGACTGCATCGAGTTGACCTGCGTTATTGTTGCATGCCAAACACCCAGGCTCTATTATTGGAACCAGAGCATGAACCAAATGACTTTGAGAACTGTGGAGTCACTCTAGGTCGCGACACAGCAAACAAAAATACTTTTAAATCCTCCACTGATTTTGTATTTTTAACCTTGTTTTTTACACTCTGCATAGTGGAGAGTTATTTTTATACCCAGCGATAGTATACAATATGACCATGGGTCAGAGGGGTTGTTTGGTTCACCTAGCTGCATGTTCAACCTGACATGCTCAGATCGACTTATCCAAATGCATCAAGCTGTGTGTGCTCGGGGGACTGGTGGGAAGCATGAAGGGGAGAAAGGTAAGAAATGTTCCTCCCCTAAATGTCAGCTTTAGAAGCATCTGCGTGCTGTTAGGTGAATAGTTTTGCAGCAGAAGGAAATGCACTTTTATAAAATGTTTAATGGAATAGAAATCTATTTTCATGTGTGTGAATGAAGGTTTTAGCTTTGGCTACAAATTTTGCCTGGATACTAGTTGCTTTCTTTTATAAATGAAGTAGAATGAGCACTTTTGTCCGGCTGCTGGCCATGCCTCTGTGCATATTTGGAACAAGCAGCCTGTGATCTGTCACAGGGGATCTTTAGATTATTCTGCTCCAAATGTGGGAGGGGAGAGGGGAGGAAGCGCCTGAGAGGAACATTTTGTGGAAGGCGCTTTGTTTTGGTGTTAGATTTTAAAATCTACTTCACTGCTAACGCACGTTGGATAATGAAGTAGGCCATAAAATGGAGCGAAACGGCTTGTTCCCATATCTCCGAAGGTAAGTGCCATTAAAAGCTGGATACCGTTCTCTGTAACTTGATACATTTGCTGCACTGTTGATAATGTGGACAGTTATCACATGCTTACAGCAGCAGAAATAATGGAAACATGCAGAATAATGACTTTGTACCAAAGTAAAAAAGATACCGGAGCAACTTCTGCAGACATGTTTATGAACAGGAAGGTTCACTCATGTGGTCATACTGTAGTTATGTAACTGAACAGAGCTCGTCTTGGCACATGTAAGTTTGAGGAAATTAAAAAAAACACTCCAGCAGCGTGCACTCTGTAGAGACGGGAAGTGTTAAACCGACCAGAATAGCTTTGTCCTTATGAAGCAGTTCAGTAATAAGCAAACATGTTTAAGCAAACAAGCAGAGCTCATGTTTATGCATAGATACCCAGTGTTTGTTCAGTTAAGTTAATGTCAGTTAAAATAAACCCTGCCCTGTCATGCCTCAGGTCCTGGAAAAAGATCCGAAAGTGGATCAGGAGTTCACAACACTGGAAAAGGTTATCAAAAAGCAGCTCAATAACAGAGTCCAATCTGTATTCCCTGAGCGAACAGCACAATAGAGGAGTTAAGTTTAAAGTTCATATCTGCTCGGAGAGAATTGCACTCCAACTTCACCGTAGAGCTCAGTGGTGTCACACAGCTGGTTGTCATCTTAACATGGGACAGAAGTTCTATGAAGTAGGTTTTGGTGCAGTTGTGACAAGAATTAACACGGTTTGAGCCAACTGATAATCATGGTACGTAAAATTATCTAAAGTTATTGCAGTGTTTGTTCGGATTTTGTCTTGCAAAACACGGAAAAGCTGCCTTAAGGTTGTTGTCCTAATGTAAACAGTGTTCCAAATGTATCGTATACTGGTGGAATTATGATTATAATGGATTTCAGACAGGTACCACGTCAGTTGAGTTCAGTTGTGAATTAAACTTAACTACCTTTTTTAATGTTTTAAGAGTCTGTAAACAGACAGTAAACCAGGTGAGATGATACACCTTTATTACATAAAAATGGAGCTTGTGATTCTAAAACCAAACTTGTTTTGTTATGCGGTTAGCTGATTCCATTGATTTCGACAGCCAAATAGCAAAGTAGCACATTTCATTGCTCATGAAACTCAGCGTTGATTGTTCGAGTGAGGAAAGACTTATAGACTCAGTCATCATTATCACTGACAACCATCTGCCGCTTCCCTGTTGGATCGTATGAAGCGTCTTGCAAAGAATCTCGGCGTCTGGTTTGACAGTAATTTAAATTTTCGTGTTCTTATCGTCTTAGGTGGTATTTTCCAAATATTTATATCTTCAGTTTCAAAGAGAGGCCATTTTGCAAGCCTCCATCTGATCACAGCAAGATCACTACACCAGCCTTTTACTCGTCTGAACCAAAAATCCATTGATCGACTCCAGACTGTGCAGAAGATTTTACTGATTACTTTCAACGTTCTTCGTGGCTTCTTTCCCCGCTGTATCTCTAATCTTGTTGTACCGTATGCGTCGGTGCGTACCTTTAGATCCTCGGGCAGAGGTCTTTTGTTGGCTGAAACCTTAAGGAGACAGAGCGTTTGCAGTCAGGGCCCCGAGGCTCTGGAACGATTTGCCGGCGGAAATCAGGTTGGCTAAATCAGAGATCAGTCAGTGAGTTTCAATGTGTCTTTATCCTTTCTTTTAAAACCCAAAAGATTTGCCTTGCCGCGCTTTTGTGAAGCACATTGTAACATGCATTTTGAAAAGTGCTCTATAAAGATTGTTGTTAGTCGTGGAGGTAGTATTAGTATTAGTACGTTATGAATATACTTATCTGTTGAAATCACAGGAAACATGAAAGCTGTAGGTCAAATCCAATTAATCCCACGTGACTCAAAATAATATCAGATTAAAGATAATTAAATCTTTATACAATGACTTTGGTTTATAATACTAACCTTTCTGAATATATGTTTTATCAGTCACACTTCATATTAAGTTACAAATATTCACCATTAATTAGTGGCTCATTAGCAATTATATTAGTAGCATATTGGCTCTTTATTAGTGATTATAGAGCACTTATTAATGCCTTATCCTTGGATTTAGGGGGTTTAGGTTATTAAATTGTAATACATGTACAACAACTTCCTTACTATCAGTAAGCATTAATTTGAAAGTTATTGAGTGAAACCTCTTCGCTAATAGCCTTGTAGTTGTAAAATATGGTCATGCAGAATAATGCATTAGTGAGTGCTTTATAATGAGTAATAAAAAGCCACTATGCTACTAATATGCCTGCTAATTATTAGTTAACAGTGGATGTGTGTACCTTTACATAAAGTGTTACTGTTTCATCAGCTATTACTACTACTGTAACTGCCTTGTTACCTGACTGGGCTAAGGTACAGTCTGTATGAATGATGAAACATTCACCATTTATTGTCTGCTGTGCTGAACACCCGATAAAAAAGGACACAGAGAGTGATAATTTGTTGAGATTGCACTTTTCTGTCAACTGTTTTCTGCGAAGAGCAGTGGTACGTGCAATTTTCAAGATAAGGTCAGAAATATATGGGCTGGTCTGGTTCACAGCCTGTCTTCACCTGTTTGAGAGAGGCTGAACTTTGACTTTGGTTTTTGATTTTCAGTGCTGTTGTTCCCTTGTTGTTGTCAGTCCAGCAGCTCCTGACTCACGCTGTTATGTATCTTTTTACCAGCCGAACTGCAGAGAAGCGCTGTGTCCTGTTGCTTTTACACCTGCTTGGGTTGTGGCGTTTTGGGGGATGATAGGCAGCCTGCAGTCTTCTGGATTATTTAATAGATGTTGCAGCTAATACAAGGAACAGAATACACCCAGGTGATTGTGTTTTGCTGTGTTATTGTGCAAGACAGCTAACCCTGAGCTTTCCACTGCAGGTCTAGCATGTCTGGTCTTCACTTGGTAAAAAAAGGACGTGAACACAGAAAGATGGATCTACAGAGGGACTTCACTGTGGCTTCTCCTGCTGAGTTTGTCACCAGGTTTGGTGGCAACCGTGTCATTGAAAAGGTAATAATGAAAGTCCCTTCTCCTCAGTTCGAAACTTTATTTTTCATTGCTTAATGACATTGCAATATCTTTCCAATTCCTGTCTTTCTTCCGGCAGCACAAGTGATTTCTGTTCCTGTTTCAGGTGCTGATAGCCAACAACGGGATCGCTGCAGTCAAATGTATGCGTTCTATCCGTCGCTGGTCCTACGAAATGTTTCGCAATGAAAGGACCATCCGTTTTGTGGTCATGGTAACCCCTGAAGACTTGAAAGCTAATGCAGGTCAGCATTATTGTGAGCTTCAAGCTGATAATGATGCATTTCACTATATAGAGCATTTTCGGTGAATTCAATGACTAAATAGTTTATATAAGCCACAAGGAAAGGCCTGTTTCTTATTACATTTTGAATAATATACTCCACAAAAGGTGGTACTTACTCATATAAATGTACTTTTGCAGCTACCATCTTTATGTAGACTCTCTCTGCACTGTTTGACATGATTCCTGTGTAGATGGTAAACGAGCTTAGTGGTGTTTGAGTCTGTTGTGGGGACTGGTCTCCAGTAAAATTACGGTTGTTGGGTCCACATCACACTTTTCATGCCCAGACATATGTTACCAGTTACATTGGAAACTGTGTCCGAACTCTAAGTCAGCTGTTTTGACCAGAAGCTGCCATAGAGAGTGATTCCCTGTGAAGTTGTTATATGTTTCTCTTTTTCCTTTTAGAATATATTAAAATGGCAGACCATTATGTTCCTGTACCTGGTGGGCCCAACAATAACAACTACGCCAACGTGGAGCTGATAGTGGACATTGCTAAAAGAATCCCAGTACAGGTGCTCTTCACCTTTTATCTAAACAGCAGTGTTCTTTCTGTTAATTTGTTAATTAAAAAAAATCTGTGATAAATGATTTCATTCTGTCTGTATCACTGTTAACAGGCTGTGTGGGCTGGATGGGGTCATGCCTCAGAAAATCCCAAACTGCCTGAGCTGTTGAACAAAGCAGGAATAACATTTTTAGGTAAAGTCCAGTTTGAACCCACCGAATGTTCGCATTATTTGTACTTGGTTTATTTGTACATGTCAGGTCTCATTGTTGACTGACTGCTCTTCTCTCAGGGCCGTCCAGTAAAGCCATGTGGGCTCTTGGGGATAAGGTGGCCTCCTCTATTGTGGCTCAGAGTGCTGACATTCCCACACTACCATGGAGCGGATCAGGTAATGCTGTCCCTCCCACACTGTCTCAGTTCACAGAATGTACATTGACACAAACTGTACCGTAGACTGCGGGTGATGTGTGCACCTTCATACAGTGAATACAGTGTTTTTCTGATCTAATCTTGTGTCTCATGGTGCACCAGGTCTGAGAGTGGACTGGCCAGAGGAGGACCAAAGGCTGGGCAATGTAATCAGCGTTCCTCCAGAGGTCTACACAAAGGGCTGTGTTCAGGATGTAGATGATGGCCTGACAGTAAGCTTATTTAGTAATTTCTACACCTTTGCTTCTTCTTTCCCAAAATTATTCCTGTCAAGCAACTATCTTTTGCTAATGCGTGTTTCATGTGCTGGTTCTTTGCAGGGTGCAGAGAGAATAGGCTATCCAGTTGTAATCAAGGCCTCTGAGGGTGGAGGTGGAAAGGGCATCCGTAAAGTAGAAAGTTCTGAGGATTTCCCAGGTTTCTTTAGACAGGTTTGTGTCATTCCATTTTACAGCCCAGTCCTTTTTGATGTAGACCCCACTGTACACAGTTGAATTTGATGTAATTCTTAACACATAGCTTTTGTGTTTTCTTTGAATGCAGGTTCAGACGGAGGTACCCGGCTCGCCTATCTTCATCATGCAGCTCGCTCAGCATGCGAGACACCTCGAGGTCCAGATACTGGCTGATGAGTACGGAAATGCCATCTCTCTGTTTGGACGGGACTGCTCCATCCAGAGGAGGCACCAGAAGATCATAGAGGAGGCTCCTGCCACCATAGCCGCTCCCTCAACGTTTGAGCAAATGGAACGGGTCAGTTTACGCTGCTGCATGTTCTCATTTTCCCGTTTTAATGAACTCGGGTTGAAAGTTGACAGTCTCCTCTTTCTGGCCAGTATGCTGTGCGACTGGCCAAGATGGTGGGCTATGTGAGTGCAGGTACTGTGGAATATCTCTTCTCTGAAGATGGAAGTTTCCATTTCCTGGAGCTGAATCCTCGCCTGCAGGTGGAGCATCCTTGTACAGAGATGATCGGAGATGTAAACCTGCCAGCTGCCCAGCTTCAGGTAAGCCATGAAGAGGAATAATTACACCACAGCTAACTATAGCCAGAGAGCCAACCCCTCCATTTAAACTCAGTGTTTCTTCTCTGATAGATTGGGATGGGCATCCCCCTTCATAGAATTAAGGACATCCGCTTGCTTTATGGAGAAACTCCGTGGGGTGACACCATCATTAACTTCGAGACCCCAGACTGCATGCCAAGTCCAAGAGGGCATGTCATAGCTGCACGGATCACCAGTGAAAACCCTGATGAGGTACAGCTCGAGTTCATCAATGCTCAAAACACACAGTTTTGTAATGTACATTTAATTTACCGCTGATGTATCGTCCTCACTAACAGGGGTTCAAGCCCAGTTCAGGCACCGTGCAGGAGTTGAACTTCCGCAGCAGTAAAAACGTCTGGGGTTATTTCAGTGTGGGGGCAACTGGTGGCCTGCATGAGTTTGCAGACTCCCAGTTTGGACACTGTTTCTCCTGGGGCGAGAACCGCGAAGAAGCCATTTCGTAAGTCTCTTTCTTTGTTCTGATGGTATCAGATCTTTAGCAGTTCTAACTTTCATGTATCGACTCTGAGGCAACAGCCAGTCAACACAATATCTACCCTATTGTTGTAACAGCCCGTGATATAATAAAACAATGTGGAGAATACAAAGACCTGCCAATGATATAATAGAATCTTAAAAGACAATTATGCAATATACTTTTGCAACCAATACAAATCATTTCTATTATTTACATTACTCATATATATTTGTTTTTATAATGTGGGTTGAATTCTATAATAATACAGAATATATGACATAATAACATGAAGCTAAAACATAGGATACTTGTGTTTATCAGGTGTCATATTTTGTATGTGCTTCAGGAACATGGTGGTGGCGATGAAGGAGCTGTCCATCAGAGGCGACTTCAGGACCACAGTCGAATACCTCATTAAGCTACTGGAGACAGAAAGCTTCAGAAACAATGACATCGACACCGGCTGGCTGGATCATCTCATTGCAGAGAAAGTGCAGGTAGGAGACTGAATATCATGCCGTAAATCATTACACTGCCAGGTTCTTGGTCACTGTATTAGCCTCATGAAGCCGCATGCTCTTCCTACAGGCTGAGAGGCCAGATACCATGCTGGGCATTGTTTGTGGGGCTTTGCATGTTGCTGATGCAAGCTTCCGAAAGAGCATGTCTGACTACCTACATTCACTGGAAAGGTCAGTTGACACAGTCCTGTCTTATTGATGTCTGACTGCATTCCTTAATGTATGTTTATGTAATTGACTCATAAAAAAAATATCTTCTGCATCTATAGAGGCCAAGTGCTGCCTGCAGCCAGTCTCCTGAACTCTGTCAACGTAGACCTCATATATGAAGGAGTCAAGTACTGCCTGAAGGTATCGACCTTATTCCCTTCACACACATTCCTGCCTTCACTCAACCTCTTGCCTTTTTTAATCAATAAATCATCACTACTGCTGCCTGCAGGTGGCTCGTCAATCCCCAACAACTTACGTCATCATGATGAACAGCTCCAACATTGAGATAGATGTCCACCGGCTGAGCGATGGTGGCCTCCTGCTGTCCTATGACGGCAGCAGCCACACCACCTACATGAAGGAGGAAGTGGACAGGCAAGAGCTCTTATATCTTTATTCATCTGTTTGTTTGTTTTACTCATTCTTTATGCCTCCATGCAGGTGACTGTCATGGCTGTGGGCATTATGTTTTCAGGTTGTCCGTCCCATTCTTGTGAACATGATATCTCAGGATATCCTGAAGGAAATGTCTTCAAATTTGGCCCAAATGTCCACTTGGACTCAAGCGTGAACTCATTAGATTTTAGTGATGAAGGTCAGCTTCACTGTGACATCATAACGTTCTGCAAAAACACTTTTCTGGTCATTATTCAACACCATCGCCCAGAAACAGAGGGAGAGATTGTGACCATATTTCACAATTGGTCAGATACTGAATTGGTGACACTAATCTCGGGCGTCCACCTTGAAACTGTGATGATTGTAGAGATCTTCTGTGCTGCCAGGTTAAAGACATGTGTAAAGCATCCATGTTTTGGAATTTATTGCTCCTTTGCAGCAACATCCATATTTGAAGCATTGTAGTCGACCACAGGCTCGTTGTTTTAGCTGATATTGATCTTCAGGTGATTGTGATGAAGGTCTCTGTCATTCCTCTGTACTGCTCTGTTGAAATAGTCTCTGAGTGAAGACAGCATGTTTCTCACTGGAAATTATTCACTGCAATCAGACATGTCAATATGATGATACACTTAATACCTTTTATTAAGTCCAGACAGACATGGATGTAAACTGTAGCTTGACTGGTTTGCGGAGGCAAAGAACGGCGAAGCATAATTCTTCTTCTGAATTACTTCATTTCCACAGCTACCGCATCACTGTTGGCAACAAGACTTGTGTATTTGAGAAGGAGAAGGATCCCACGGTGCTGAGGTCGCCCTCTGCTGGTAAACTGCTGCAGTACATGATTGAGGATGGCGGTCATGTTTGTGCAGGAGAGACATATGCAGAGATTGAGGTAAATGTGGTAAAATAGATTTCTTGAGGTGTCTGCCATGCTGTGTCTTTTTGTGTTTCTGTTGACTGGCTGTTTGTGCGGTGGTTTCAGGTGATGAAGATGGTGATGACGCTGACTGTGCAGCAGTCTGGTTGTATCTACTTTGTTAAAAGACCTGGAGCAGTTCTGCAGCCTGGCTGTGTGATGGCACATGTAGACCTGGATGACCCCAGCAGTGTACATCGGGTGAGCAGATGGACTCAAACTGCATAAATTGTTCTCTTAAAGGTACAAGATGTAAGAACATGAAGCATCCAAGAGCAATGCAAGGCAGGGCTGGACAACTAGTTAACTGTAAGATAAGCAAAGCTAAAGTTAGCCAGCTACCTGTACCTTAGGTATGCAGTATGGATCTGGTGTTGGTTGCTTCTTAACATTATCTGATAAAGTAATTTGCAAAAAACAAATAGCATTATGGAGCTATTGGTCCAAATAAAATATAGGAACATTACAGATAGTAACATTATTCTAAATGTGAGTTTAATTTATTTTCAGTGTTCATTTCAGCGTCACTCAGGAGTGCAGGCATGACCCACAGGAAAGGGACTAATTTTGCCTTAATAATTTACAGCACTTTATAACATGATTCTGATGTTCAGGTCTTGGCTAAGCAGTGTCAAATCAGTCATTTTGGCCTGAGTTTGTCCAGATTTATATTAAAAATATCATATTCCAAGTATGTACTGTTGGTTCTTCAAGCTCTGGTTGGTAAACAAGTAATTATATTGGTTGTCCGGTGTTTTTGTTTTTAATTACAAACAATATTGGAACCTGATTTCCTTCGCCTCTGGTTGTAGGTGGAGCTCAACACGGCCATACTGCCACCCCAGCAGCCACTGCCCATTGTTGGGGAAAAGCTTCACCAAGTGTTTCACAGTGTGCTGGAAAACTTGGGTAAAGTCATGGATGGCTACTGCCTTGAAGAGCCCTACTTCAGCAGCAAGGTACATTGCAGGATTTCTGCCACTACAGATTCTTAAATAACATCAGTTTTATTAATTATATGTGCATGTTCATGTCTGCAGCTGAAACAGTGGGTGGCTACCCTGATGAAGACTTTACGGGACCCCTCACTGCCACTTCTGGAACTCCAGGAGATCATGACGAGTGTGGCCGGTCGCATCCCTCCTGGTGTGGAGAAAGATATCCGTAAAGTCATGGCCCAGTACGCGAGCAACATCACCTCTGTCCTCTGCCAGTTCCCTAGCCAAAGGGTGAGAGATGTGCTGTGACATACTGCTGGCTGAAGTTCTTTCAACACAAATGAGAATCTCTCATATCATTATAATATGACGATGTTTCCCTTTGTTTATTCCAGATTGCAAATATTCTAGACAGCCATGCAGCAACCCTGCAGAGGAAGGCTGACAGAGAGGTGTTCTTCATGAACACTCAGAGTATCGTTCAGCTGGTACAGAGGTTAGATTTTCTCCTTCTTTTTTTTTTTTTGTTCAGTAGTAATACACAGCATATAGAATGATATTGTTATTCCATTGATCGACTCGTGTTTGAATATGTCTGGTTCAGGTACCGCAGTGGAATTCGTGGTTATATGAAGTCTGTGGTTCTCGATCTGCTGAAGCGATACCTGCAAGTAGAGATGCAGTTTCAGCAAGGTGACATTAAAACGCTAAACCTTAAATGAAAACTTCAGATGAGATGCTTTCATCTGAATGGCGGCCTGTTTGTCATAGCTAACATCATTTCACTCTTGTTCTCCCAAACAGCTCACTACGATAAGTGTGTTATCAACCTGAGAGAGCAGAACAAACCTGACATGAGTCCTGTGCTCGAGTACATCTTCTCTCATGCCCAGGTCTCCAAGAAGAACATCCTCGTCACAATGCTCATAGTAAGGCGCTCATCAACCTCCACACTGCCATGAATAAATTAAAGATTCGCCCAACACTTGGGTTTCAGTGAAAGACACCTTGTTCGCTGTATAGGACCAACTGTGTGGAAGGGATCCCACGCTAGCGGACGAGCTGATGGCTATTCTGAATGAGCTCACGCAGCTTAGCAAGATGGAGAACTCGAAGGTGGCCTTAAGAGCCAGACAGGTAACATCTAAGGCTGCCTGCATCTCTGTTAGATGCTATTCCATCTGTTTCGAATATATTGTTTAATCAAAGCAGACAAGATGCCTGTATAGACTTAATAATACTTTTTTTTTTTCACAGGTCTTGATTGCCTCCCATTTACCATCATACGAACTGAGGCACAACCAGGTGGAGTCCATCTTCCTGTCAGCCATCGACATGTACGGCCACCAGTTTTGTCCAGAAAACTTGAAGGTTAGCCATGTGTGGAGAAATGTCATTGTAATCATTGATTTGCCAGAGCGGGGATATCAAATGATGATGATTTCTTTTTTTTTGGCCCACAGAAACTCATCCTCTCTGAAACCTCCATTTTTGATGTTTTGCCAAATTTCTTCTATCACTCCAATCAAGTTGTCTGCATGGCTGCCTTGGAGGTACAGTCGGTGGATTCACGCTTAGGAGCCTCTTATGCATTTTTATCTCTAAATTGATAATGACTTGTTCTGTCTTGACTCTCAGGTGTACGTGCGCAGAGCTTACATCGCCTATGAGCTAAATAGCATCCAGCATCACCAGCTGCAGGATGGAACATGTGCTGTAGACTTCCAGTTCATGCTGCCATCGTCACATCCGAACAGGTAACAGGTTTTCCCCACTAAGAGAAGCTGCACAGACTCTAAAGGCACAGGTGAATAACTCATTGTTGCTTAATTCTTGAATAAGTGGTGAATCACTACCACCTCCAAAATTGGACAGATGTTGCCTCAGCACTGGCTTAATAGATTGATGAAGATGAATCAATGAAATAGCTACTCTGTACCCAGTGGTGCAGGTGGGGAGTGGCCTATAAACCGCTGCTGTAACTGTGCTTACGGCTAACTTTGAATGCAGAATGGTTTTACCCACTGGACATTAATGTGAATGTGCATAGCTTCTGGAAAATTGCTTCACCCTAATCATAATTTGTTGAGGTAGAGGTACATTTTGATCATCCACTGCTGATATTCACCTGTCAATCATCTTATTTCAGAGGGAGCAGCCCTACTCTGAACAGGTAGAGTAAAGCTCCTCCCAAACCAGCCAAACCACCTGATCGTGTGTATGTCTCACAGCAATGCATGCACTTGTTGCTTTTTTCCTTCTGTCCTGTGAAACCAGAAACATTTGCTTAAGGGCTCCTCTAACAAGTCCTTCTTAATTCACTTTTTTAGCTGGGTTTCTCCATACGTTTTTTTTTTTTTTTTTTTGTCGCTTCTCTCAACTTGTAAGGCAATAATGAGCTTTTTGAGAGGTAGATCATTTATTTATTCAATGTTCCTCTTAAAAACCTCATGCCTGCGATTTTGTTGACTGCTACCAAATGGGGAGCCTGTATTCTCCGGCATTACATTTTGATTCTTGAATTGCACCTCAATGAGATAAAGTGACAGTTGCTCTTGACAACAACAATTCATAATCCCTTTCAATTCCATACATGAAATGTACGCATCAGCTGTATGTAATTATAATTGGAAATGAGGGTGGTCGTACTTTTTCTTTTTTTGTTAAACTGGTAAGAATATCCAGACTGGCTTTAATTGCTCTTTATGAATATTTGTACTTCTGGCTGTTCAGTGTTTTTTGCAAAAGCAGGCCTCTCTATGTGGTCATTCAGTGGTCCAGTCTGTGCTGTCACTGCCTGTGTGTCTCTTATTTTCAGGGTTCCTGTGCCAGTCAATGGATCAATGAGGCGGCAGAGCAGTGAGCTCTTCCTGGAAGGAGCCTTGTCTCCACCCTGCCAGCGCATGGGCGCCATGGTGGCTTTTCAGTGTTTTGACGACTTCAAAAGGTCATTTTTTTAATTATGGCAAAGATATGTAGGTCGAAACAAAAGCAAGTTATTGCCTGTTGATATATTTCCTTTTCTTTTGCAGGAATTTTGATGAAGTTCTCACCAGCTTTGCAGAACCACTGTTGGAGAGTGCTCCATTCTCAGAGGCCTGCTCCAGTCTCTACGATGAGGAGACGTGCAAGGTGAGCGCTGTGGGTGTTCAAAGGTCATTGGCTTATCAATAAATGTGTCTCTGCCACCACTGATTATCTTATCTTTCACCCCCACAGAATACGAAGGAGAACCCGATCCACATCATTAATGTGTCCATAAAGACGGCAGATACAGAAGATGACGATGTCTTGGTTACAGCCTTCACTGCTTTTGCCCAGTCAAAGGTCAGCTTCCTGACCTACAGCCCCAATTCCAAAAAAGTCTGGACGCTGTGTGAAACGTCGTTAAAAACAGAATGCAGTCATTTGCAAACGAACTGTGTTCACCAACAACAGTTTGATGAAATGTTCCTGTGTAGTCACCTCCTTTATACAATCATGTGTCCACAAGGTGTTGACCCTCGCTCGTGAACTGAGTCTTTCATACCTAATCATGATACTATCACCTGTTACCAGTCAACCTGCTTACCTGTGGAATGATCCAAACAGGTGTTTTTGGAGAGTTCCACATCTTTCCCAGTCTTTAGTTGCTCCTGTCCCAACTTGTTTGAAACATGTTGCTGCATCAAATTCAGAATAAGCTGATATTTACAAAAATCAATGAAGCTGATGAGGTAAAATATTAAATATATTATATTTGTACTCTTTTTAATTGAGTATATGTCAGAAAGGATTAGAAGATTATCACGTTCAGTTTTATTATGTTTTACACAACGTCCCAACTTCTTTTGAATCGGGGTTGTAGTTCCTTTCACATGACTGATTCTTATGAATGTGATATAATGCTTCTGTTTTTTATTGTTGAATTGAAAATGGTGTATTTTTTACAGAAAGCTGTCCTCTTTGAGTATGGAATCAGGAGAATCACATTTTTGATTGCACAGAAGGTAATTCAATCTCAGCAAATACACTGTTTTCATCAGGCCCACTGTGTCAGTCGTATATTCATACACAATATGTTTGTTGGTACTGGATGAGGCCATAAATGGGTCCTGACTCTTCACTGTTTTTGACCAAACTTCAGCTTGTCTTTTTTATGTGCAGCAGATCACAGATCTGCATAAATGTATAATAAATACTAATAATAATTTCTGTATATGGTGCCAACTAAACTGCATTTATCCCTCTGGTTTGCTTCTCTGAAAAATGTAACTTAATATAATGTTGAGACTCTGTTCTTAGCCTTGCTGTCTTCCCTGTGAATCATATTCTCCAAATCTGTCAAATATTGTCTTTAAGCCAGAGGTGACGCAGCATAGCGTGGCAGTTCATACCTGTTTATTCTACAGTATGATTCTGTTACTGCCTCACCGTAGCTGCACCAGTTTTGCTGAGTGAAGCTGCCAAACTGCTTTTGGCAAGAACACATATTTACTCTGAAAAACAGACTTTCTTGTTGTGTGATTATTTTTATCCTGACATCATTTCAACAGAGAGAGTTTCCCAAGTTCTTCACTTTCAGAGCTCGAGATGGGGTAAGTTTTTCTCAGTACATCTTAATTGATCATGTAAGTATGTGCTGCTGTGTGAGGAGATGACCAATCTGCCTCTCCTCAGTTCCAGGAGGATCGTATTTACCGTAATCTGGAGCCAGCTTTAGCGTTTCAGCTGGAGCTGAACCGCATGAGGAACTTTGACCTGACAGCCGTTCCTTGTGCCAACCACAAGATGCACCTGTACCTCGGTGCTGCTCGGGTGCAGGAGGGGGCTGAAGTCACAGACTACCGCTTCTTCATACGAGCTATTATCCGCCACTCAGATCTCATTACAAAGGTCAGCGGAGCAACTATAAAGTACAGCTCATTGAGTCTTTAAAAAGCTAAACATCATCAGAACTTAGACTATTTTCCCAAGGTGAAAGGCTTATGATTGCATAGTTAGAGAGAATGTTGTTAATGTTTGGTTAGTGCTAATGTTATTTTGGTGATTAGATTTTTTTTTATACACAACCAGGAAGCCTCCTTTGAATACCTTCAAAATGAGGGAGAACGTCTTCTGTTGGAGGCCATGGATGAGCTGGAGGTGGCCTTCAGTAACACCAGCGTCCGCACAGACTGCAACCACATCTTCCTCAACTTCGTCCCCACTGTCATTATGGACCCCTCTAAAGTCAGTGTCTGTTGTCCGCCTTCATTGAACTGACTGTATATACAGACTTGTATTCAGATTTCTGCATGTATGCATGATTTATTTCTCAGTGTTTTTTTAATGTCTTCTTGGGACACTCAGATCGAGGAATCTGTTCGCTCCATGGTGATGCGCTATGGCAGCCGTCTTTGGAAACTGAGGGTCCTGCAGGCTGAGCTGAAGATAAACATCCGTCTCACAACAACCATGAATGCCATTCCTGTCCGCCTGTTTCTCACTAATGAGTCAGGCTATTACTTAGATATCAGCCTGTATAAGGAGGTCACTGACCCAAGTTCTGGACAGGTGAGGACAGTGGACTGAAGTAGCCTCCTCCATGCATTTTATGAACTGAAAAATATGATATGTGGCAGGAGATTTGTTTCGTGTGGTGGTTAATGGTTGCATTTTCATGATCAAATTAATCAACTTATCATCTTTCCCTTTTCAGATCATGTTCCAGTCATATGGAGATAAGCAGGGTCCTGTGCATGGCATGCTGATCAACACTCCTTATGTGACCAAAGACCTGCTACAGGCCAAGCGCTTCCAGGCTCAAACTTTGGGGACTACATATGTCTATGACTTCCCCGAGATGTTCAGACAGGTACTGCTAACTCACTGAATTAGTTTTGTTTCTTTTTTCTCTGTTCCCAAAAAAGCTGACTGAAACTGAAATTCTTCCGGTAGGCACTGTTTAAGCTGTGGGGTCCTTGTGACAAACACCCTAAAGACGTCCTAATGTGCACCGAGCTGGTTCTGGACCCTCAAGGTCGACTCGTGCAGATGAACCGCCTGCCTGGAGACAATGATGTAGGAGCCTTTTTACAGCATTTCTGTCACTTTGTGCTTTCTCAGTGTGATGATACTAATGACCATTCTTCACCAGGTGGGAATGGTTGCCTTCAGGATGAAGATGAAGACTCCAGAGTACCCAGAGGGCAGAGATATTATTGTCATCTGCAATGATATCACTCATATGATTGGCTCATTTGGTCCTCAAGAGGATGAGCTGTTCCTCAAAGCATCTGAGCTGGCTCGGACTGAGGGCATCCCCCGCATTTACATCTCAGCAAACAGTGGAGCGCGCATCGGCCTCGCTGAAGAGATCAAACACATGTTCCAGGTGGCTTGGATTGACCCCAACGACCCCTACAAGGTGACCGCTGACATGTGTTTCTTCTAATATTTGCATTATACACTAATCAAGGAAATGACCATAAAGAATACTGCAGCAGTATGTATGTGCAGTTCTTATTATAAGTTATTTCCATTGGTCTGTAGGGTTTCAAGTACCTTTACCTGACACCGCAGGACTACACACGTATCAGCTCCACCAATGCTGTTCACTGTCACCATGTAGAGGAAGGTGGAGAGTCAAGGTACGATAAATCATTGGTTGTCTGCTCTCATAAACTAGCAAATTCGGCTTGAAATATTTGACAGCCTTAATCGCGTCTTTTGGATAATAGAGATTTGGTCTTCCTCGGCCTACATCACTTTTACAGGTACATCATCACTGACATCATCGGGAAGGACGATGGTCTTGGGGTTGAGAACTTGCGCGGTTCTGGCACCATTGCTGGAGAATCCTCTCACGCCTATGAGGAGATTATTACAATTAGCATGGTGAGAATGTGGATCTAATTTCTCTGAGTCAGAAGAGCTCACTGAACCTCTGCAACGTTTGAGTCTGTTTTTGTTTTTTTATGCTCTTGCAGGTGACATGTCGAGCTATTGGAATCGGGGCCTATCTGGTCCGTCTGGGACAGAGAGTGATTCAGGTGGAAAACTCTCACATTATCCTGACTGGAGCAAGTGCTCTTAACAAGGTTTGTTGGTTTAATTAATGTCACTGTTGAAATGAATGCACAATATTCATTTAAGTCATTAACGTTCCCATTTTGCGGTCAGTTAAAAAACGTCCTTGGTCGTTAAATCCCTGTTTCTGAACAGGTTTTGGGCAGAGAGGTCTATACTTCCAACAACCAGCTGGGAGGAATCCAGATCATGCACAATAATGGAGTCACACACTCCACTGTGCCAGATGACTTCGAGGGAGTCTTCACCATCCTGCAGTGGCTCTCCTATATGCCAAAGGTTTGGCATGAAATTTCATGTAGTGTGGCTTGTTTAGGTCTATAAAAGTAACTGAGCAACACTTCAGATCACTAACTATTGTTCTTCTTCTCCTTCCAGAACAAATACTCCCCTGTGCCTGTTATAGCAACTGCAGATCCAGTGGACAGAGAGATCGAATATATTCCTACAAAAGCACCGTATGACCCCCGCTGGATGCTGGCTGGGAGACCTCACCCCAGTGAGTGTCAAGATAATATAAACTCTGAAAGCATTGTATTTCAGTAATCGGCCTCATTGATTTCCTTTTTTGTCTGCGTCTGTGTCTGTAGCGGTGAGAGGCGCCTGGCAGAGTGGATTCTTCGACCACGGCTCTTTCATGGAGATCATGGAGTCGTGGGCTCAGACAGTGGTAGTGGGCAGAGCACGGTAAATTGTTAGCACTCTTCAAATATGTGTGTGTGTTAAGGAAGTTCTTTTTAATTGACCATCAACTCTGTTGAATGAAAACAGATTAGGAGGAATTCCCCTTGGTGTCATCGCTGTTGAAACACGCACAGTTGAGCTCACAGTCCCGGCAGATCCAGCAAATCTGGATTCAGAATCAAAAGTGAGTAAATTTCACCACCATGTTCATGATTTAAACAGACTGTATCTCAGTGTTTAATCTCTGCCCATGTTTTTGTTGTGTCGATGTCAGGTTCTACAGCAAGCTGGCCAGGTGTGGTTTCCAGATTCAGCCTTTAAAACCGCTCAGGCGATTTGCGACTTCAACCGAGAACATCTGCCTCTAATGGTGTTTGCCAACTGGAGGGGCTTCTCTGGCGGAATGAAGGGTACAGGATGAATACTGAACTTTGCAGAGAGACTGCATTACATGGGCTTTTGTTATTAATTAAAAGAATCTCTTTTTGCCTATTTTCTCTCCCAGATATGTATGACCAGATATTGAAGTTTGGGGCCTATATCGTGGACGCCCTGCGTGGTTTCCGTCAGCCGGTGCTGGTTTACATCCCACCACACGCTGAGCTGAGAGGAGGCTCATGGGTGGTGATAGACCCCACCATCAACCCATTGTGCATGGAGCTCTATGCAGACAGGGAGAGCAGGTACATGAATCAGTAATGTTTTTAAAGGTTACTCTCTGGAGTTCCCGACTTAAGCAACCGCATGCGCGCTTGTGTGTATGAGATTAACCACTTTCCGACTTTTTGTCCTCACCCTTTTGCTGCTTTCTGTGTCCAGAGGTGGTGTGCTGGAGGCTGAGGGTACAGTGGAGATCAAATTCAGGAGGAAGGACCTGCTTAAGACCATGAAAAGACTTGATTCAGTCTATGCTGGTCTGGTTGAGCAGCTTGGTAAAGGCTATTTCTTTCTAAACTCACATAAGCACTTTTTTTGCGTTTATTTTCCTTTTTAATTGCAACACAGCTGAAGGTGCACACCCTTACTGGCAAGTCTTCTGTTTTCATCAGCTTGCCCAGAGCTGTCTGACAAACAGTGCAGAGAGCTGGAGACAAAGCTCAGAGCCAGGGAGGAATTCCTGTTGCCCATCTACCACCAGGTGGCAGTGCAGTTTGTAGAGCTCCATGACACCCCGGGCAGGATGCAGGAGAAGGGTGTCATCACTGTGAGTGAGCTCCTCAGAAACACTCTAATGTTATAATTAGCAGAAAATAAACTTATATAGAGAGACTGTATTAAGAGCTTCACTCCTTTTAATTTATTCTACTGTGCCCTTCGATACCCTGACAGGATATTTTGGATTGGAAGAATGTGAGGACCTTCTTCTACTGGCGTCTTCGTCGCCTCCTGTTGGAGCAGGTGGTGAAGTATGAGATTCTGCAGGCCAACAAGGACCTCAGTGATGGACACATGCAGTCCATGCTGCGACGCTGGTTTGTTGAAACAGAAGGAACAGTCATGGTATGTTTTTGACAGTCAGACACTGCTGTCTCTAAATAGATAAAAGTGGTGCAGCTGATGGATCAAATTTAGCCAAAATCTGTTTGAATTTTTTAACCCTGTTAATTGCTGTGAAAAATGATCAACACTTAATAATGATAATACCTAGTAGTTGCATGTCTAATCGATCCAGTGTCAGTTTTTGCCTGAGGCCAACAAATCATGGTTTTTACTTTTGAGCTCTTCATTGTTAAAACTGACCAGAGATTTAAACTTGCTTCTGTCGTCCTCTGCAGGCCTACCTCTGGGATAATAACCAGGCAGTAGTTGAGTGGCTCGAGAAGCATTTGTCCACGGAGGATGGCACTCGATCAGCCATCCGAGAGAACATCAAGTACCTGAAAAGAGAAAACACTTTGAAACACATCCGCAGGTATGCAGCCACACTCGCACAGATTTTTTCGGTCCAACAATGTGGGCTTATTTTCATTGCTATAATCTTATCAATGCAGAAAGTCACGTGCCACATCTTAATAACTCTTACATGTCAGCTCATACATTACGCTGCTGCATTGTAGACATCAATGAATGACTCACGGGTTGCAACCCGAGTGCTTGCCATCAGTTTGCTTATATTTGGCTAAAATGGCCTAAAGAATTTAAATCTACAGCTACACTGACTCTATAGTCATCTTAAGAGGTTTGAACACTTTCTGTTGAGTCCATTCTATAACTGAAACCACACTGCGATGCATGCTGAGCCTGGCAAGGTAATTTAATAATGTCATGAGTCATGATGGTGGTATACAACCACAAGTGATGGTGCAGCCAACTGGAAGTCGTATTTTGCAAACCACCTTAGACCAGTTTATTCCAGCATATTTAACAGCTGAGCTTGTGTCTTTCCTCCTGTGTTGTAGCTTGGTGCAGGCCAACCCTGACGTAGCCATGGACTGCATCATCCACATGAGCCACAATATCACTCCGTCCCAGAGGGCCAAGCTCTCGCATCTGCTCGCAACTATGGACGGCACCAGCACCAGTTAAGCTGTGGGGCTTTACGAGGTTATATTATTAAAATGAACAAAAAGCCCTGTTCTCACTGATTGTACTGTATAGTGAAGAGGTGGAAAACGCTTAAGAAAAGAAAAACACACATGCACAAAGTGACTTATTCCTCAGTGCTCGCCACTACAGTGCTCTGCCTGTTGTAAACGTATTGAATGGAGTTATAAGAGAGTTTGTCTTTTACATTAGTCATTTCAGCTGCTCAGTCCAGAACTTTCTGGTTCACAAAGTCTGTCTGCCATGCACATTTCATTTGGTTGTATTTGTACATAATGGTGTATCAGTGTTAAATTAGCCTCAATAGGCTCTGCACAGTCTATAGAGGTCAGATTTCTACAAGCTTCATGAAGTGGGAGACTTCATATCCAGGTGCTGGTTGTCATGATCCGTTGACGGTATTAAAATAGACTTTGTGTTTATCTTTGAATGTAGCTCAGACCACTGATCAATTATTTGATCAATTTACAAAGCAAAAAAAAAAAAAGTCAAATTTTTGAGCCATAAAATCATGAAATCAATCAATTCTATTTCATTTGCATTGACTGAAATCCTGACATTTTTACAAGTATTGTAATGCAGAATTACAAATTAAGAAGCAGATGAAGTTTTTTCTAACAAGCAGTATAATGAGTGCAGTTGTGCCATTTTACTGCTGACGTCGCTTTCAGTCTGTTTATGTCTATCGATGCTGTAGTTTTCTTTTGTGTTAAGCCAATGTTATGAATGAGAGGAGAGATTGACACTGGATGTGATACTTCTGAGCGTTTTTTTTGTTCATTTTTGTAGGTATATCTCTGATATAATGCAGTAATTTTTAAGACTCAGGTTGGACAATAATTGCCAAAGTGGACCCCAACGGATGGCTTAATTTGCCTTACCTCTGATCAAAATTTGAGCATTTCATTTGAATGTATAGAAACTCTTTCATGTGTTCCACCATGACTGTTTGTTAATAAATGCCATTGAGATATTTTTTTGGCAAAAGAAACTTATTTTATTTACCCATTTGATTTTTATTATGATCAAGTTAATGAACATAATATACATCTGACTTTGAGACACGTTAATCACAGTGTGTAAAAGAAAAAGTGTAAAATCTGGATTACTCAGTGTTGGCACACGTCCGCATTTTGGAATGAAGTGGGTAAATACAGTCAAAGAAAGCTTTTCTGTGGCGATAGCAGTTTAAAACATTCAAATATATATACAGCGAAAGATTGATAGAGTCATCACCTTCTCCAGCTGCCTTTTATAAATATAAATAAAACATCACAGCAATAATGTCTAGCACAATACAACAGACAATAGACAGGGAGCTACAGTATGGTGGGGCTTTAAAATGCAGAGTGAACAGTAGAAAAAACTGGCGGATGCTAAAATACACATACATCTCCACATAGAGTCTTTGTACTCATACAGACTTTGAGTCTTTGCTTGGCAAAGCTAGATATTTTAAGTCTTACATACTTTTTCTTACAGCCATCTCTGTATTTATCAGCAGTTTTAGTTCTTAATGAGCAGTTTTGTTGTGGACTGAATGTGAAACGATTTTAAAACATCCCTCTCCAAGTAGTTCCCAGCTGACTGAAGGAAAGCGGTGTGATTTGTACTCTTAGTAGCGCACAGGAAATTCAGACTGTGACCTCACACGGCGTCCGCAGATATCCTCACACAGTCGGATAAATCAGGTTGACTCTGTTAGAGACAGTTCAGCTGCTTTATAACAGGGCGATGGGCTTGCTGTTGGCTGGTGTGACCATGTACTGGGAAGACAGGGGATCCTGGGAGGCGTAGGAGGTGTAGAGGCCCGTCACTTGCACATCCGACAGCGGCAGGTTCGCTCCAGTGGAAACGGGAGGGAGGTTGGCTGTTCCCAAGTCACAGTCTGATAGTCGGAGGGGGGAGTTGCTGAAGGTACCCAAAGCATCCAGGTTAAAGCTGTCGTCCTTCATTTCCTCCCACAGATTACCTAAACAGATCGATGGAGAGGTTAGTGTACGGATGCAACAACACCTGAGTTATCTAACAAACAGAAACAGGGCTGACACTTAAATACATCTGTTTACCTTGAAGGGCGAAGTCCATGATGCTGGGGTCCAGTGCATCCACCTCTGTGTGTGTATCACCGTGCACACTGTAGAAATCATCTGACGGCTTGCTGGACTGCTGGGTGAGCGGACTGTGGGAGAGGTCAGGGACCGTGTGGAGGGGAGGTGTCTGAGCCGGGGCAGGGGACATGGGGGCCAGGCGGGCCTGAGCCTGGAGCTGGGCCTGCAGCTGGTGGTGCTGGTGCATGGGTAAACAGGGCAGGGACAGCGTGACTATAGGCTGAGGCTGCATCTGGGCCGGGACGGGCAGCGAGAGGCCAGTCGGACAGCCGGGCAGCCGGGTCATGCCGGGCTCTGACGCCTTACGTCTGCAGTTCTCCGGGCGGTCTGTGATCAGCTTGTCCAACTCATCTGCAGGGAAAAAGACAGATTATCAGACTAAAGACGCTGGCAGTTTTTGATGACTCATTGCCTGGTTGGGCAGTAGACCTTTTACATTTAACAAACTAAAAGTCCTGACCAGGGTTAGCCATGCTGCGGCGGATGGCTGGAAGGTCCTTGCGTTTCCACTTCTGCATCTCTTCCTCCATCTTGTCAATTTTGGCAGGGTTCAGCGCCCATAGACAGCCCTTACGGGACGAGCTGCTCGTCTTGTTCTCCACTTTCTCAAAGCATTTGTTTAAGGACAGGTTGTGCCTGACTGAGTTCTTCCATCCATCAGGTGCAGTCTGCAGGGAGGCAAGCAGTGTTTAATCCTTCACATTCTTTATCTGCATGAACCCTCTCTTTTATTCCTTTTCTATAATATTAAAATCATACCTTGAAATAAGGAAAGTGTTCCTTCATAAAGCTATAGATCTCGCTGACTGGGAGGCTGCCGGTTTTGCTGTTCTTCAGCGCCATTGCAATCAAACAGCTGAAAAAAAAAAACAGCAGGAAAAAAGACATTTGAATGTAGTTCAGAGGAGATTCGGGAGATTTGATTTTTGCTAAGCAAGTGATGTCTGACCTGTAGGAGTAGATTGGCTTGGGGAAAGACTTGGGCTGCAGCTCCTGGTCTTGTGGAGCCAGGCGAGGTTGTGTGAATAGACTTTGGTTGTTGAAAGAGACATTGCTATAAAGCCCACCAGTTGAACACTACGAGAACAAGGAAAGAATAATGAGAAGCTTTATCACATTACAGGTACAGAGGTCCATGCAGGGGTTTCCACACAGGAAGCAAAGAGAAACCAACAAATCAGCCGCAAACGTTAGAGTACAGGCCCAGGAATGAAGATTTAATGTAGATACAAATGAGGAAATGGGCCATTTATTGCACTATTACTAGCCTAAATCATTAAAATGCCATACAAAGGTGCAAAGATAGTGAAAAAAGTCATAATACACAGGAAATGCAATAAAAACAGGCATATTAAGAAGAGAGATAAAACAAAATATAGCAGAACAACATTGTGGTCATTTGTACAGTACCTGTTGTCCGGTTTGGGTTAGAGAGTACACCTGCTGGGGTGTAGGCTGGTAGACTGAGGTAGGGCACTGGTATCCCGGAGAGGGCAGCCCATTCATGGAGAATGGAGACATCTGGGAAGCACATAGAGGGATATTTGAGTCGACCTTATCAGCGGCATAACACATACAGATTTTTCTTCTCGCAGTGCTGTTAAAACTCACGCTTCCACTGTGTGTGTTGATGATGCTGATTCCCAGAGGGCTGTGCTGCATGTTGCTCTGGAGGTGGAGCATGGAGCCTTGACCCGCTGTCATCGTCATGTTGCTCAGCTGAGCTGTGGGAAGAGATTTCAGCCGAAGACTTGATCAGATCTCACCTGAACTGCTTTCTATTTGTAGATACTGTAGTTATGGTGTGATTTCTGAGGTTTGAAGACACAATGATGCTCATAGCTCCAAATATACCACATATAAGAAGCTCTGCAGCAGCCTCTCTTTAAAAACACCATAACCACCATTTAACCATAACATTGGAAATATAACCTACTGCTGAGTTTGTTCAGGTATACAATTGTTCTAAAAACTCATAACTAATAACTCAAACCTCAGCAAATCCCACCAAAGCTGTGCATCTGGATTGATCTTTGAGCTTAACTGTCTCTGTGATTTTAGTGTAACTAACTGTTCCCAATGGCAAAAACAGTGTTCTTGTATTCTCATGGCTCTTTATCTTTCAGGACAGTCTTGTACAACTATGTTCATAACTGCTAAGGGAAGAAATCCAGAAGAATCCAGCAGTCCCGATCTATCCAATCAGAGGGATGATGCTGTTTTTGAATGTTGCACCGTCCCCTCCCTGTCGCCTCACCTGTCTGTTGCTCCAACAGGCTGCCCTGGGAGGGCCCGTTACTGTGGCCTCGGCTATCAGCCATCTGCTGTAGTCGGGGCACATCCACAGAGGTGAGCCATGACAGAGACTGCAGGTCCCCAGGGAGGTCCTCCTCCCTCAGCTGGGAGGGGTCCGTGGTCAGAAGCCTTCAAGGGAGAAAGAGGAGGGGGGGGTCGGGAGGGGTAACACGGCTGTCAGCTCAGACACACGAAGACCAGAAGTGAATTTAAATCTAAACACTTGATAGACGATTCTGTCCTTCAAAGTCGAAATCACTGTAATAAGTCTGAATGTGGGGGAACAGAGATGAAAGCTGCTCAGTGGAGCCGTGCATTAGCTCTGCCATCCAGGATTTCCCGTAAGGAGATTAACTACAAGTGTTATTTAGCAGTGGCAGTTTTAATCAACAATGAGGGAGTTAAACAAGCTTCCCTTTCAGAGTAAATCAGCTGTTGTTTCTTTTTCCACGACTGATCTGTGTCCGTCTTCTCTGCTTGTTTGGATGATGACAAATTTAATTTAACGTCATGAATGTTTCACCTCACAATATGTTTTCAACCCATAACTCCAGAAAATGTTTTGCAATTAACTGGATTATAAGCAGGATTTCGATTTAACCGGTGCACTGCCAGCACCAATCAGCTTTCAGTCATTACGTCTTTTATGTGGTGAGCCTCCAAGAGGAAGAAAGAAAAGAGAGGAATCCTCTTGAATCCTCTCCAGTCTTCTCTGCGCACACACACACACTTTCTGTGCAGGGCTTTAGTAATTGGGGTCGCTATGACAACACATACTATTCAGTTACTTTGTGTGTGGACAGTGTAGGAGTAACCCCCCCCCCCCCACACACACACACACACCAAATCTCCTAATAAAAAATCAACCCTGTGTCAGGTGACCACGCTCTCGCCTTAACCATTGGCTGAATCATAAGTAAACAACGCATGAGATCGTTTGAAACATGGGACAGCAGCACATGTTGCCTGCAACAGTTGGCCTTGTCTATTGAAAAATGATCACCTATTGTGTCCCAAACGACAAATCTGCCCAGTGGCACGTGGCTCTATTGTCTTCCCCAGACCCTTCCTTGATTGTCTCTGTCGTTTCTTTTCTTTACCCGACCCTTGCATTAATCTGTTGGAATGACAGCCCTCACATAAGAGGGACAAATAGGATGCCATCTGCTTCCCTGTCCCTTTCCAGCCTCTATCCTCCTCACCGCCGCCCCTCACCCCCCTCCCCTCACCATCAACCCCCTCCCTAAATGGGGAAATCAACGGAGCCTCGGGCCAGAGGGGGTGAAAATGTAGTTTGAGGTCAGGGCTCTGTGTCTGCCGTCTGAGCGGCCAGCAATCAGCAGCACAAACACCTTTGCATGCGCCGGTAAATGATTTGAAGGGGTCGTCCTGGTGGCGTTGTGAAGTTTAACACCCTGCAAAGTGTCTCAGCAGGAGCTTTGAAGTTTAGTACCGCTTCTTTGTCTTCTTCTCTGCCTGCCTGCTGCGAGCTTTCTGTCACTTCTGACAAAATGAAGAAATAAATGTTCAAGCGTAATTTGAAAGTCTCGGACTGGTTGAACGTTGAATGGAAGGACTGCAAAGGTACAGGTGCAGAGGCTTTTTTCCCCCTTTGTGTTTCGCACAGAAGTAGACGTGCACACACTCAAAGTGAATCGAAGCTAAAGTGTGTACAATATTTCCTAATGTTGGTCTTTTACACTTTTGCTTCACAGATATACTGAAGTTTGAAATTTTCCATTATAAATGGCCAATACACAGAAAAGATGATACACTGGGGGGTCTTCATTCCCACCTCCCCTTCTCTCTCTCTACCAGCAGCATAGAAATTGCTCACTGATGCAAAACATGTTGAGCTGGTGTCTCCATGTATCATCCGAGCCTTCCCAGAGGTTCAACAACACAAAATATTGCACCTCCTCCCTCCCTCCCTCCCTCCCTCCTTTTCTAATTGGGAGCCACTTGTGCATACTGGTGACCCAGAGCGCCCCGTCTCCCCCTGAGCCGGCAGGCCGAGAGGCTCAGGCTCTCCGTGTGCCGACAGCGGGAGTGTAAACAGAGCTGATGGTTTCTGACAGATCCATTCAGACTGAAAATCATTTATTCTTCAGGATTTTTTTCTCTCTCCTTTTTCATGAAACCCCCCATGCACAAAAAGAGCTGTCCATCTACCTTTAGATTAAACAAAGTGGGGTTAGACAGTTTGTTCCATGACCATTTGGGAAACACCTTAAAGGGTTTGATTCATAGAAAATATGCCTTTTATCTATTGAGACGTCTCAGATTTGATCCTGAGGGTTTTTGACAATATGTGACACCAAAAAAAAAAAAAAAAGAAAAAGAAAAATATAAAACGTTTTTAGTGCCAGAGGATTCTGTAACTGTTTGTCCTGATATACATGTTAAATCAGAAGTCTTACCTGTAGTCCTGAGGAGACGGATGATGCCCAGCATTCTCAATTATTCCTGACATCCTGGATGCAATTCCACCTTCTATCATTTCCTGGGATATGTGGTACCTCTGCAGTGAGATCAATGAAATTAACACACTTTTCCTCCGCAAGTGAGCCTTCAAACTGAAATAAACAACCTATGTGGAGGAAGTTATTATAATATTAACAGTTTTGCTCCAAATAGTATCTTCTTCAGTAGACAAACATGGTGGAACAGCATGTGCTGTTTCTGAAAACATAAAGTTGCTCCATAAAAAGCAGCCATTTCAAACAAGTTCACGGCTCAGTGAGCATTTAACACAACAAAAAACAGATTCAGACATGAATCCATGTTAATCCAGAAAATGTCTGTTTGGCATCAGAAAGCCTTTGTTGTAGCTGGAGCTACTGTTACTGTTTGAAAGCTTGTTGTCCCCTTTAACTCTCTCTAATTTAATTTAATGAAAGTAAAGAGAATAATGGAATAACAAAGCTTGTATTAAGCAAGAATTCGGTTCAAATGTCTACACAGCAGTTTGGTCACATGCACTCAGCCCTGATTTAAATGGCTTATCATTCAGCATGCCTGCAGAGAAACTATAGTTAAAGGCTAAAGATCATTAAAATGCCTAAATACTCATAAAAAAGCAACAATCTGACAAAGATGATGCTGCTGAACGAGAGAAATCCTAAGAAAAACTCACCTGTTTTGAATGATCTGAAGAATGTGTGAGCTGGTCGCGGGGGCCCCTGTACTGTATTTCACTGTGTTGCACTTGATGCTCCAAAAACCGTTTTTAAATTTCCCTCTCTGGAGCTGTCCAGCGCTCTGACATGCGCAGTGGAGACCTCAGCACAGCTCCCAGGCGCCCGCAGGGCAGGAGGGTCCCATGAGTTTGACAGCTGCTGTTAATGCAGTGCCTGTTAACAGTCCCGACAACAGCCACACTGCTCACAGAAAGAGCAGGAGCTGCGATAATGGAGATTTATTTCTCTCTCAGTTTTTGGGGGGACTTTGCGTCACGGTGCGCTCCTCCGCTGTATCCAAACAGCAGCCAAACACGAGATGTTTGCATTAAAAGTCAGGCCATACTCCACTCAGACATTGTAGTCCTCTTACTGGATGATTATGACAGAGATAAGATGATATATTTCGATCAAGTTCCCTGCCTGTCTTACACTGTCCTGTGCGCTCCTTCCGCCAGCGGCAGGTGTGCGTCTTAAAAAACGCAAAACGCACGAGTTCAGGCCTGAATCCTGTTAAGACTTTTTAGATTAGACTGGCAAAAAAGCTGCTGAGTATTTTAAGATAGCTGAGCCAGGCTGAGAGTAATAAAAGCAACAGAAAAACACCTGAGTTAAACCTCCCAAAAAAGCAAGAATAAGCATTAAATATCCATTTTGCTCCACTAGGCTGTATCCTCCTGTCAGGTTATTCCCGGTCAGCTCCCTCCATCAGCTCTAAGACGGTGTGAGTCGCTACTTGTGGTGGCATCTGTGTATGTGAGTGTGAACTTTTTTTTTTTTTTTTTTCTTAGGGAAGTGCTTGTAGATAATTTGCTTCCCGCCGCTGCGGCCGCGTCCTGCTCCTCTCAGCAGTGGGAAAAAGAGCCGGGGAGGCGCGTAGGGAGGGCAGGGGGCCGGGTGGGCTGCAGCAGCAGGCGGCAAAAGCTCCCACACGACTGGAGAGCAGGTTCACTCCGGAAAAAAAAAACAAAAAACCCAAACTCACCAATCCAGAAAATAAGAAATTACTGTGTCACCGCCTCCTTACTCAGCCTGCATTGTGAAAACACTTCCTGCAGATTTTCATTCTAAGCATGCTTTTCTCAAATAAGTTAGCAAATAAGTCACATAATAATCAGCATCCTTAAATATCGAGGGATTGTGTGATAGTGTGTTTTGTGACTTTTTCCACAATTTCCTAGAAGAATAAAGTATTACTAATCTAAAGGATCCATTGATTCCCACATTTCCCTGCTATCTAATTTCAGGGATGAGCCTCCAAACGAAATATCTCACTTTAAACAGCTTTACATCTCGATGGATCAACCTGGGGTGGCTGATAGGAGTGAAAACCGCCTGCGCTGAGTTACATAAAACAAGTGGTGATCTTTTAATAGCAGACTTCAATGTGAAACCTGCAGGAGATTAAAATTTGCGGCCGGAAATTAAAGGGGAATTCCTTCAAGTCTGCAGGGAGACGGCAGTGACAGCAGCAGCAGCCCCATGGGACCCTACAGATGGTAAATCGGCCTGTCACAATAGGCACAATCAATGATTACATGCATGAACGTAACGGACAAAAACAAGCCCATCCTCAGAGAGCGCATCCTGAAGGTCCTAAAGCCCGCGGAGTTATGATCTGCAACCGGGGGAGGCTCTGCTCATACTGTGTGAGCTACTGTAGGTCAAGAGTGCTGGTGGCGGTGGTGATGATGGTATCATCTGGGTCAGGATGACCACTGCACATGAACCCCGCAGCCAAAGTGTCCTTGAACAGTTCATTCAGAAATTAATCCGGATAAGTGCAGCCTGCAGGGGTTGGCCAAAAAAACAGAAACACCTTCCTAGAGAAAAAATAATCTGCAACTGCATCTCCTTTGTGAAGATTTGCTGGTTTTCTTCGTCCTGTGATAGTAAACTGAATCTGGTTTAAGACAGTGGTGGAAGGTAACCAAGTACATTTACTCACTTACTTCAAATGAGCATTTCCATTTTATGTTACTTTCTACTAAATAGTGACCTTTTCAGTTCGCTGCATTTATTATGAATTTTAAAGAGTTACAGTTAGTTTACTTTTCCAAATTAAGAATTAACATTTTACAAAACACATGATCAGTTTATTAAATATGATCCATTGTTACAGGTTAAACGTATATGAAGCAGTTAAAATTAGCTCCACCATGACCGACAACAACATTAAAGTACTGCTTTCATATTAATACATCAGTGATGACAATATAATAATGTAATAGCAGAACACTGACAGTAGCCACTCACCATTATAAGTACTTTTACTTTTGATACTTCAAGTACATTGTGTTGCCAATACTTCTGTACTTTTATTAAAACATAAAGATTAGAATGCAGGAGTTGTAGTGAGTATTTGTATTCTGTGTTATTACTACTCTTACTGAATTAAATGATTTCAGTACTCCTTCCTACTCTAGTTTAGGATTGTTGTTCTGGAAAAAAAGCAGTTTGATGACACAGGATGAACTGATTAATGGAGAATATAATTGGAACATTGATCAATAATTAAAATAACGGTTAGCTGCAGCCCTTGTGGAACCCAATAAAGTGGCACTATTGCACAAATTTGTATTGACTGTTTATATTTGGTGATGATTTTAGTGGATTTTCATTTTAAGATGATTTTTGTTGTTTGTAGTGTTATTATGCAAACATCATTTTGAATATGATTTATTGCATATTATTTGTAAATGCAGATTTGTTGGATTAGATTAAATTTGATATGTTTTAGCTGCACACCCCATCACACACCCCTGCAGTGTTTTGCAACTGATGCACCAAAGTCTGTCCGACCTCTGCATGATAATTGTCAGACTTATGTTTAAACTTAGACTTATTGCTAATTCTACTGTTGTGTAGCTGTCTTTGTCACTGTGATTTGTAACAATGGAAACATTAAAAAAAAAATCTTCTTGTCTTATATATCTTGATATCTTGTATATCCTGATAAAATTACCATCCTGCTGACACGTGCTTCAAGCATGCACAGCTGGTGGGACACAATAACAATAAAATAATATAATAGATGGCAGTTTGCTGAAGTGTGTAATGTTGTCTTTGTCGGCCTTAAATGAGAGAAAAGTCTGATTCAGGTCAGTGGTCATTTTGGTGGTTACAGGAGCAAATCCTCAGTGAAGGCTCTTTCAGTTGGATGAGGATTTACTGCATTTGTCTCAGCTGCTTCTCTTTACCAGTGAAGTTTTCTTGTGTTCAGCCCTTTGCTGCATTCTTACAGAATTTGTTATGCAATGGAAAAACAACATTGTGATCTTCTGAAAACTGGTATGTGTTCTAATAGATTCTTGTAAGGTGTTTTTATTGTTTGGTTCCTGTGCACCTGTGCATGCTTTTAGTAAATATCAGCATTATAGTGATATTAAAGGGTACACGGCTGCAGTTATATTGTGCTTTTATCGAAAGCTTCTTATTCACACACTCACTTACTCACACACTGATGGACTGACCATCAGGAGCTATTTGGGGCCCAGTGTCTTGCTCAAGGACACTTTGACATGTGGAGAGGAGGAGTTGGGGATCGGACCGGCAACCCTGCGATTAGTGGACAACCTGCTGCTGTGCCACAGCTGCTCCACATACACATAAGGTAATCATTTAAGGCCAGGTAGCACCGTGTTTAGTATCAAGTTAATGACGATGACCTGCGGGCAGCTCTGAGAGCTTGACCTGGCCGTGTGTGATGCATTCAGAGGAGAGCACAAGGACTCCCTGCAGCTCAGGAGCACAGAGTGACGGCTCTCCCCTCTCATGCCTGTTCAGGAGTAATGGGGAAACAATGGGATCACCGCCTGAGGGTTGGCCTGTGTTTGTAGCCTGTGTTTTTGTCTTGCACCAAGTGTTTACTCAAAACACATCAGCCCCTCTGAGAACGAGGTCAGCTCACCCCTCTAATCTCCTCTGCAGGCAGAGACACAGTGTCCCCCAGAACAACACGTCACCCAGAGTGACCCTCTGGCCACACAGAGGAAGCTGCTGTCAGCCGTGCTTAGCCAAGGCGCAGCATCAGTGTCCTGCCAAAGACTTTGTTTTCTCGCTGAAGCTTCAGCGCGGACGGAGCAGAGCGTCCAGACTGTCAGGCCTCAGGTTGCCCTGTCAAAGGTCAGTCAGTCAGTCAGAGACGACCGACAACAGGTTTGAGTGTAGTTACACCTTCACAGAGGGAGGACATGACAAAGCAGCGATTAAATTTCACAACATCAGCAGCAAGCTGCTCATTTAACATTCATTGTGATTTATGTGTACTTATGTGTCTAACAGAAACTGAACTGTTAAACCTTCTAAGTGCAGCTCGACACTGCTGAACTTATGATATAATAAACTTGTGTGTTGCATAATGACTTCCAGTTAGTTGTATTAAAGGGTCAGTTCACCCAAATCACACACACAAAAAAACTAAAACAAAAATAATATATTATCTCGAGACAGTTTTAGTTTTATTTGGAGAGATTTTTGCCACTAAATGTCAATGCCAGTGTCCCAGTAAACTAGACAATGTGGCAGAGAGCCAACATGCACGATACCAGGACCCTGAAACTGAAGCAGCTAAATGGAATTCAGCCATTGTTAAAATGTCCTCTGTGGAAAAGACCAAAAGTCTCAGTGGTGGAGATTTCAAAACCAAAAATCTCAAATAAAACCAACAGGATCTGGATGGCTGGAGACCACGAGGGATAAATGTGAAAAAATATTTTTTTGTGATCAGGTGAACAGGTGTGAGCTCAGACTGTGATCTCACATTTGGATCTTTTTCAGTCCAAATGTGAGATACTTGAGTATTTCCATTTACTGCTACTTTGTACTTTTTACTCCATTACTTTTAACTGAAATCGTTAGTTACCAGTTACTTTTACAGATTACTAAACTTGCACATTTTGCTAATGATGCCTTTGCATAAGTGATATTTTCAATGCAGGATTTTACTTGTAGTGGGAGTATTGTCACAGTGTTGCTCCTTTATTAAAGAAAATTATCTTTCTCCACTGACAGACTTCAAAACCTTGAGTTTTTACCATCAGCCATCAGTTTGCATCAAGCCTCGGCGCTGATGTTTTAAGCACTGACAGAGTGTCGGTCAGTAATGGTCAAGCAAAAATGCCCCCGCAGGTCCCATCACGCCATTGTCTCTCCTCCACGGCAGACGACTTCTCCGGACAGACCGCTGGACTTCACAATCCTCTTGTCCTGTGGGATCACAGAAAACCCTCTCATGAGGGTTTAGAGAGGTCATTGGTGTTGACCTTAGAGTGACCTGTGTCAGCACCAAAGCCTCTGCTCTGAGGCGAGGTCAGTCCTTTTCAGTGCCCTAAAGGGTAAAGATGGAGCAAAAGTCCTCTTCTCTTTCACAGCCGATTGAGTGTAAAAGAGCCTCATTTCCACGAGAGCTCTCAGCAACTTTTTTATGTGTCACAGCAGGCGCATGGTGTCCCCGAAGGATGGCACTCAGACACCCCTAAGTCAAGTTGTCTGAATTACTGTGCATTTAGTTTTTGCAGTGACCTTTCAGAGGTTACCCAAGATGACAAATATTCCATTCCTGGAGTGTAAGAAGGTAATCTGGAAAGAACATAGTCAAATCAAGTGTAATGCAATGAAATATTTAAAGGTACAGTGCTTAAAAATGGGACATAATTAGAAATCATAACCAAAAGAGGGACATAATGATGTTATATATACCTCTCATCTCTTCAGCAAGACAAAAATGATATGTAAGTGAAATGTGTCCAATGTGGGGTATGAAGTAACCTCACTGACCCAGCATTTTGGTACTGAAATGATGACGGGGCCCAGGCTTCGTTACGCTGCTCTGAAAAATTAGAATAATGGACTATGAAAGAAGGAGAGATCCAAAGAAAGGGACAGGGGAAGAAAGAAGGTCTTTGGGAAAAGAGGAATTAGATAGGAAGAGAGGGAGACATAAAGGGAGGGAAACAGTGAAATGGAGACAAAATAAGTAGGAGAGAAGAGAGAGGGGGCAGTAGTGGTGTGATGTGAGTGTTATCATCAGCTCTCATTCTCAGCATGGAATCTATAATGGGAAAATCAACCTCTCTGACTCCTGTGTAATTGGATTTGCCGGGTCTCGTGCTGAATCAGAGCCCAGTGGGTAGCACAAAGCTTGTTAAGATTGGACAAGCATTGCTGGGCCGCTGGGCCGGGGGAGAGGTGGGGCGACGGCAGAGGTAACCTTGACAACTTTTCTGGAGGGGAGAGTGAATAATTCAAATATGTTGAGCACTCAAGTGGTCACCCACCAGAGAAATTGACTGAAAGCTTTCCAAACATTTATCACTCCATTAATTGGGTGAAACCTGATATTTTCACACATTTAGGTCACCAGAGCAGAGAAAATGGACACCTGTGTTACCTTGGAGGGTGTGTGTTTTCTATTGCTGGTTACCAGGTTACAGAAGTAAACATGTCTTTATTCCCACACAGTCTCTCCCCACAGCTACTTCAAGCCATTTTGGTACACAAATTAAAGTTGGGTCATTAGAAAGTATTCACGAGAAATTATAATTCCTGTACCAAATCCACCAGTTTAAAAGATATATTTGTTTGCATATTATATTTCTTAATATTTACATATGACATTATTGTTATCAGATATGAGCAGCCTTAAAACAACATCCAGGCTCGACAATAGCAGCAAATGAGTCAGTAAGTGATTGAGCATCTAGTTAAAAGCAATAGTTGATGTGTTTAAGCAAGATACTAAGACTCTCACCCCTTTTGTACAGCTGTAGCAGCAGCTTCTGTCCAGACATTCATGATCCCCAGAGGGTGAATCCCAATGACTGAGGTGATCCTCTGAATTTCTCACTAGTGCCACCAGCAAGCCAAAACTTTTCACTGGACCAGTGAAATAATGGTTCCCAGAGGATGAATCCTAAAGATGTTAGTGATCCCCTGACTTTTTCTCCAGCATCACCAACAGGTTGGCACTTGTGGTTTTTATCACCAAATACCTGCTACAGGAATGACATTTTGCTTTGGTGTGTACTGTACATGTATATATAAATGTCTGTTTTTGTTCCTTGTTCTTATCTGTGTAATTACATTGAAAGCAACGAAAAAAGTCCTTGTATGTGTACACATCCTTGGCCATTAAAGCGGATTCAGATTCTGATGTTTTACATAACTTACATATGTTTTATGTATTTTATTGTTTTTTACCCTGAAGTCTTTGTATGTTCTGTGTTTCACCTGGCTGCAAGGCACATTCTCTCTTGTGTACAATAATGTTAAAGTTGAAATTTGAAGGAGATACCTGATGTGATGTATGATTTAGAGGGATCTATTGGCAGAAATGTAACATAATATTCAAAGTTATGTTTTCATTAGCAGTAGGTCCTTTCCCAAAGAGTCTGCCATATTGCACCACCATGTATCTACAGTAGCCCAGAATGGACAAACCAAACACTGGCTCTAACAAGAGTCTTTCACTTTTTTTTTCATTTTTCACAGCCACCTTACAGGAGGCTAAGGCGAGAGGTGTTCACTTGGTTGCAATCTGCAACCTCACCAGTAGATGCCACTAAACACACTGGACCTTTAAGGGGCACCCTGCTGACCTGTGGCTTTCTGTCTTTTCTTTCCTGTCATCGCTACACTGTCAAGTCTCTAATACAAGAAGATAAAATGGCCCCAAAATACTCTCACTTCCGACATTTGAATGCTATCATGGGGAGGTTATCTGATCATTGTTTTCACCCAAGCAAAAAAATGAGGTAAGTGTATTTGGGCACATACTCAAGCACTGAGCACTGGTAGCTCAGACTGCTGCTCAAAACAATGGTGTTCCCCTGACAAGCATTGTTACATTGAGTAATAAAGCAGTTGGTGATTAGCGTGTAATGTATCCATCTAATCAAAGATCAGTAACCAGACCCAGAATATGCCAGTGGGGAGACTGGGGGCTCTTTAGCTGCTGCTGGTGATGTAATGGAGCTTAGAGAGAGAGGAGGAGAAACAGAGGAGCAGAGGGAAAGGGGGATGGTTGGATTGGTGTGGTTTGGATCTTGTTTCTGTATCGTTATGTTACACTCAGTAGAGCAGTAGATACCCAGGTAAGCACTGAATAAGATCTCTGTCCCTCCACCTCCCACGGCATGAATGATTAAGCACCAGACCCACAGTGCCCTGAGCCTGGGTCAGGATGATGTGGAGGAGCATATGTGCACACAGGCCTCCACGCAGCATCACCAACACTAACACTACAACAGCATAGTGGATGAATGAGCCACGAGACAAACCGGGGGAGAGGACAGTAAATGTGTTTGTTTTTTTTATTAGTATTTAACAAGCTGGACTTTTGCCAAACAACTGTCAGTCATCCAGTGTTTACAGGTTCACTGATTGTCTCCATGCAGGCGGACACAGGAGGACACGCTCTTCTTGTCTAACTTCTCTGGAGGGAAGAGATTTTCCTCCCATTTGGATCCTCACTGAGCTTCTGCATCTGACAGCAGAATAACACAACTTCAGAGATGCAGGTTTGAGTTTGATTGCGAGATGAAAAAGTATAATGTAGTATGTTGTTTTTTTTCACTTGTATGCTACGTATATACTGAACTGCAGCTGCTGTCAAAGAGTTGCAAAAGTGGTACAAGAAGCTTGACAGATCAGCGTGAATGTTTGTTCTGTAACACTGTCACAGAGAACAGCTGGTTAGCTTAGCTTAGCACAAAGACTGGAAACAGGGGGAAACAGCTAGCCTGGACTGGTTTGAGAGTAACACAGTCTTCCTACCAGCGCCTGTAACGCTTTGAATTAACATGTTTTATCTTGTTTGTTTTAACCGCACACAAGAGAGGGTCAAAATTACAATTTGCCAGTTGTCTGGACTGGAAACAGTCTTTATGCTAAGCTAAGCTAAATGGCTGCTGACTGCAGCTTCACACTTAATGTTTTTCGGCCAGCAAGTGAACAAGTCTATTTCCCAAACCTGAGCTGGACCGAGCGTACAAACAGTGCTGCATTGCCTGATGAGGACCTTTCTGGTTAAGATGAGGAACAACCAACACATGAAATAATCAGACAGAATCTTCTTTATGAGGGAGATAAAATTTCCTGTTCCTTGGTAGATAAATAGCTGTGCTATCTTAGCAGCAGCGTCCCCCTCCCTCCCTCTCTGAAGCTACCTCTGCTCCTCACGCAGATGAGGTCACTCTGTCTCAGGCGACACTGACACTCTAGACCAGGACGAGGGACCATCTCTTAATTAAAATACAATTGCTTGTGCTCTGAGGCAGCAGGTCAATTCACCTGATCTGACAATGGGTTAGTGGACTCATTATATAATCATTCTTTCCTCTGTGCATCAGATGGGGCTGTTTAATTATAGCTAGAATTACAATCGCTTGCTTTGCATTATATAAAGCTAAAGGTATCAAATGCGTGTGGAGAACTTTTTTTTTATATATGTATATGTAGTCAGCCGCTTTCTTCAACTCAGGCTTTCTTGTCGTCCTGGACTGAGAACGCCCTTCCAGTGTTCGGCCTTTCGAGGACAGTGTCTTTAGAAACACTTCTGCATGCTGCAGACAGCTTTCTTAAAAAGAAATACCTGCAGGACACCAAAGGAGCCCTGAATAGAAAACAACAAACCTTTAGATTTTGTCAGCGTGCTGAATGGAAACCTAAAACATTAGCATTATTATCACCCCTGAATTCATTAATCCTCCTCTTGACAGGAGCTTATCTGTTCGTGTTATTACTTGTAATACTGTATGGCAGATCCCTAAGTCACGCTGTCCCAGCATATTGTCTGTTTGTGCTGCCCTGAGAGAAGTTTGTTCCCATGAAGAAAGGGGGTGTCACAGATACCCCACACCAGCACCACGACCATTGCATCGCCAGATTGATTCTGACGTCCAAAAAAGGGTTCCTTCAATGATATTGTTCACCTGTCTCATTGGCTTAAAGTGGGTGACTAGGAGGAGGAGGAGGGGGGGACGGCTATGGGAAGGGGGTCGGGTGAGGGTTATTGGTGGGGACACGGGGTGAAGGGTATTGTTGAGGAGAGGGGTGAGAGCATTGGGGGTGCGGGGCTGACAGGTGGAAAAAAACACTCTCATCTGACTAGCCTCCTCTATCCATCCGTGGGGCCCCGTGTGAGCAAAGTAATGAAGTCCAAATTACAGCACAGGATTGCTAAGAACAAGCCTCTATTGTTCGCCCTCGGGGCACACTAAATGAGTGTCACAGCAAGCAGCGGGGCACAGACCGTTACTGCACTATTTAGTCTGTCCCGTTGTCTCAAGACGGCCCCGTTTCAGAGGTTCTCAGATCAGACAAATACTGCTCCCCTCCTCCCCCGTCCTTCGCCTTCACCCTTCCTCTGTACAGCCAACCCCTCCCCAACTCCTCACCCCAAAATAGGCCAAATCTCCTCCATTGTGTTTCGACTGCCTAGTGTGAAATTCACTGTGACGTTAAATGTTTTCTAATGAATAATTACTGAATGGATATGCAGGGGGAATTTGTGTAATGGATTGTAGACTGCATTTTAAAGACGTCTTTTTTGTCTCTGCTCCGTGGTATTTACAGGACAAAAACACTTGGCCTTTCTCAGAAGAAATGAGGGCCATAGGCGGAGGACAGAGGCAGGGGAGGAGGGGGGACGGAGGGCTTTGTGTCAATTAGATCCAATGGATTATCTTTTTTAATGTTTTTACAGAGAGACTTGAGAATCAAAGGACTTCTGCTTCCAAAGGAGAGAGAGAAAAAAATACAAAACCAACAAAAGCTGTGAAAACCTTTGGTCTAAGTGTTGGTACTGAGAATGCAAAACAGACTGGTGGAATTTTTCCCACTATGCCTCTTAAATGTGCCGCTGTTTTGGGCTCCCCGAGTCCATTTGCACAGTGTGTTGTGTTTGGTTGGTGCGTCAGCTCTAGTGAACTGCGGGCTGGCGGCCAAGGTCCCTGTGTGCTGTGTCGCGATCATTAGCTTCTGTCTGTTCGTCTGCACAATCACAGAGCTTTGCTTCAAAGACACATGGGACCTCCAGACCTCTTATTTCAATAGAACTAACAGGGACCATGTTTGTGCTTTTTCTGGTGCTTTTTTCAGCTCCGTCCTCCCCCACGGAGCCATTTATTCAAACATTCATTCATCCAGCCGCATTGGTCAAAATACAGGCTGAGAATTTTCAGTGTCATTGTTGTGCATGCAAAATGTGTTATTGTTGCTTTGGCAGTTTGCTTCCTCGAAAGTTTAGAATTATCTGATAAAGACTCTGATTTATAAAGTTGTTAACCCAAACAAACTCAAATTCATGAAATGACGTGAAATATTGAGGATGAAATATGTTTTGAAATCTTCAGATTATGATGCTTTACACCAGGAATTCAGACTCTTAGGTTGTGCATTTCGCTGCCTTACGGTTGATGCAACCTGTTGCACAGTGTCAGCTGGACATGGAGGGCGCCCTGACGGCGAGGGACCGGGTGGGAATTCAGGATTTTGTCCTGCTGGATGAAACCACAGAGGTGGCCTTCCTCAGCAACCTCAAGAAACGCTTCAGCAAAGACCTCATCTATGTGAGTCTGGGAAAGGACTTATAAACCCTGCTGTGCACAAATGGATGTTAACAATTAATTTGACCATTTAACCCGTTCTTTTAGACCTACATTGGCACATTGTTAGTGTCTGTCAATCCCTACAAAGAGCTGGACATCTACAGTAAGAAACAAATGGAACTCTACATGGGCATCAACTTTTTCGAGCTTCCACCACACATGTGAGTGTGTAATCTGAATGAAAACTGAATATTTCTACATATTGAAAAGCTCCTGATAGTAACTTGAAGCAAGTCAAGTGATCACCTGTTAAATATTCTGATTGCTCTGCATCCCCACAGCTACGCCTTGGCAGACAACGCCTACCACACCATGCTGACAGAGTTCAACAACCACTTCATCCTCATCTCCGGTGAGAGCGGAGCGGGCAAGACGGAGGCCTCCAAGAAGATTCTGCAGTATTACGCTGTCAGCTGTCCCAGCACCACCCTACTAAACACCGTCAGGGACAAAATGCTCATGTCCAACCCTGTCCTCGAGGTCCGCTGGTCATTCATGTCATGTCAATGTACTGACATACCAAAAAGCAGGTCATGCTAACATTAATGAGTCTGTATAATGTGGCGTTTTCCCACAGGCTTTCGGCAATGCCAAAACACTGAAAAATGACAACTCAAGTCGCTTTGGGAAGTATATGGACATTCAGTTTGACAGCCAGGTAAGAATCACAGACACACGTTAAAAAATATATTGATAAATTATAATTCTGAAAGAGAAAAAACAGGAAGTTTATGAGAAGTCCTGTAAGAAGAGTTCTTCTGCTTTAAAATCTCTCAATCTCATTAGCTTCAGGTTCAGGTTCTTCCAAATGTGCCTCCAAACAATAATCTAACCTCCTCAGCTGTGACCCATCACCCAAAGGTTGCATTCACAGTGTCTACAGATAACTTGTGGGTGGTAAATAATTATTAAAAGCTGATTTTAATATTAAAATGTTTGGTTTAAAAGCTCTGTTTAATTATAAAAAATAATAATATAGACGCCTTGTGAGTCCATAAGCATGAAGAATTACAGAAGTTATTTCTTGATTAATTCTTTTCATAGGTGTGAAAAAAGTAGTTTCCAAGAGCAAAATATCTGATCCTAAGAAGATTATTTAAATCCGTCCACTGGACCATAGGCTGTGTTTTTTCTGCAAGTTGTAGAGCTGCTGTTTTTAGGATCATGATGCCCGTAGGGGGATGCTGTCGGAGGCCATATCCTGAACTACCTGCTGGAGAAGTCGAGGGTCGTGCATCAGAATCACGGGGAGAGAAACTTCCACATCTTCTACCAGCTAGTGGATGGAGGAGAGGAGAAGCTGCTGCACCAGCTGGGCCTGGAGAGAGACGTCCAGCATTACAACTATCTAACCCAGGTAACTAGGTGACCCTGTCTGAACAGAATGGATTTGAGACTGTGGTAAACTTTGAAAACCTGAAGCTACATTTGCTGTTTCTGGCAGGGAGAGTGTGCCATTGTGTCTTCCATCAATGACAGAAATGACTGGAAAACAGTCAAAAATGCTCTGCAGATCATCAACATTGACGAACTCAACACTAATGTAAGTGGGATGCTGCTGATGCTGACGCTCTGATTTAAAACCACTGACTCTTCCCTGCTAGTCTGGCATCGCCTCACCTGCTTTCCTTCTGCTCAGCACTTGTTTGGGATCGTTGCGAGCGTTCTCCACTTGGGGAATGTTCAGTTTGACTCGGACAGTAAAGGCCACGCCCTCCTGAACAACAGTGCAGAGCTGCGCTGGGTCTCAAATGTAAGAAAATACAAATGAAAGTCTTCAGATATCCAGGATTATTAAAAAAACACACTCACTTACTGTTATTTCCCCTGCAGCTACTAGGGGTTGATGCTCACGGTCTCCAAGAGGGACTGACGTACAGGAAGATTGAAGCCAGAAGAGATCAGGTGCACGCTTGTTCAATGACTTTTAGTTCATGTTTAGTACGATGAGGCTGACGTTCAATTTTCCATGTGGTGTTTGACATTTATCGTTGACTTTCTCTCACTGTAAAGATCCTCAGCCCATTCACAGTTGATCACGCCATCTATGCCAGAGATGCTCTGGCCAAAGCCATCTATGGGCAGACCTTCACCTGGCTGGTCAACAGGATCAACGAGTCCCTGGAGAACAAGGTGAGGAGAAGAGTGTGCGACAAATGACGAATCCCAGGTGGTGACGTTTTACTGACTTTATACTTTCATCAGGACCCTTCCAGGAAGACTGTAATAGGGCTTTTGGACATATATGGATTTGAGGTTTTCTATGTAAACAGGTAAGCATCTTACATCGTGGCCCTGCCTCGATTATGTTTGATGAGGGCTGTTTTATAGCCTTTTGACATTTGCAGGTTTTTCAATATGCTTCATGAAGCACATTTTGCAAAATTTATGACTAATTCCGTGGTGATTTTTTCTGAGCTTGACCTGTTTGTCCTGACCCGTCTCCTCAGTTTTGAGCAGTTCTGTATAAACTACTGCAATGAGAAGCTGCAGCAGCTGTTCATCCAGCTGACGCTTAAGGCTGAGCAGGAGGAATATGAAGCAGAGGATATTGAGGTAATCTTGCAAACCTGAAACAAAAGCGTGTAGATAGAGTGTGTTTACATTAACTGGCGCTGAGCGGAGCTCCATTCACATTCTGCTCTATAATTCTTCCCCAGTGGGAGCCGGTTCAGTTCTTCAACAACAAGATCATCTGTGATCTGGTTGAGGAGAAACACAGAGGAATCATATCAATACTGGTGCGTATTCATAGAACTATGCTGGCATTTAATACAATGACGCTGAAGTTAATCATGTGTTAATGATAATCCTGCAGGATGAGGAGTGTCTGAGGCCAGGAGACGCCACAGATCTCACCTTCCTGGAGAGACTGGAAGAAAAGATGGGAAACCACCCTCACTTTGTCTCGTGAGTTAAAACCTGAACACACACCTACAGAATGCTTCATGAGCAGGAAGCTAATCACATCTGCTTCATGAAATCATTTTGAGTTACACATTTGGTAATTAACCGGTTGTTTTAATTAAACACAAACATCTAAATGATGTTATGTAATTCAAAGCTAAACTCCATTCATCACCGATATCTCTGCTGGCTGGTGTCTTGAGAGCGAGCCGATAGAGACGGAGGATTAGGGTTTGGTCTGTAAAGCCTCTCACTCTTCATCCCTCTGTCTCTCTTCACCTCCTTCACTGCAGACACAAACTGGCTGACAAAATGACACGTAAGACTCTGGAGAGGGGAGATTTCCGTCTCCTGCATTATGCCGGGGAGGTCACCTACTGTGTTGTGGGTAAAAGAAACCACGATGTCAGGCCTTGTTACTCAAACATCTGAACCCTAATTATGATTATTATTATTCTCAACTGACTAACAGCCTTTTTTTGTGACATTTTAGGTTTCCTGGATAAAAACAATGACCTTTTATATAGAAACATAAAAGACGTAAGTCTGCAAAACAACATTTTATGTTATGTGAAGCAAGGATTGCATTATTAGAATGAATCACATTCACAGATCTTTTCCACCGCACATATTTTGATTGTCATGGCTGAAACTATGTGTGTTATCCCACCTTCTCATAGCTGATTTCTCAGTCTAAAAATGCCATAGTCAGAGAGTGCTTCTCCACAGTGGATTCAGACAGCAGGCGTAGGCCAGAAACAGTGAGTACTCACCATGTTTGACCCTCCATATCCTTTAACTGTGTCACTAACAAAGCTGATGTTACGTATCATGGAAAAGGAGACATTTGACCCACATTATACAACGATATTCATCATGTGAACAAAGAGCAGGAAATATAGATCACATAACAGAAACTAGCACTGATTATCCCTAAACAATTTGCTGTGTGCACTAAAAACACATTATGTACTGAAGAAAGGACATAACTTTGAATTTATTTTTCAAAGAGGAGAAGTCTGCACAGTGTGGAGGTTAAAATGAGGAGGAGCAAAGCCGTCCAAATAGAGTGACCCCTGAGACAAAGAGCAGTCATTTTTGTCTCTGTCAGCGGCAGCCTGACTGCGCCATCATGAAGCCATATGTGTCTGACAGATGAACTGTTGGGGATTATGACCCTCGTGTTGTGCCTGTAGGTGGCGACCCAGTTTAAGAGCAGCCTGCTGAAGCTGACAGAGATCCTCATGGCTAAAGAGGCCTGGTACATACGCTGTCTGAAGTCCAACGAGTCCAAGCAGCCAGGTACTTAAACTGATAGAAGGCACGTGCAGCTGTTTTAATAACAGGGTGGAGGTTTGATCGTCTCTCGTACAAACACAGGTCAATTTGACGAGGCACTGATCAGGCACCAGGTGAAGTACCTGGGCCTGATGGAGCACCTCAGGGTCAGACGAGCTGGCTTTGCATACAGGCGCAAATATGACATCTTCTTAAAGAGGTATGAAGGACCGCAGAACCTGGACCTTGTGCTTGATTTTTAAATGATAAACCTCAGTTTAAGTAGTTCCTCTCCAGCATGGTTAAAACATGCTGAGTGGGTTGTTTGCTGCATCTCACAGATATAAACCCCTGTGCCCAGCCACCTGGCCTCACTGGAGAGGAGTGCCTGCCGATGGAGTGGAAGTGCTGGTTCAACATCTGGGCTACTTGCCAAATGAGTACAAAATGGGACGGTGAGTGCAAAGCTTCTTGAATACAACACAGCAAACACACTTAAAGCCCAGAGTAACCACAAACACTCATTTCTTCCCTTTGTCAGCACCAAAATATTCATCCGCCATCCGAGGACACTTTACGCCACAGAGGATGCTTTCGAGAAATGCAAACATGAACTGGGTGAGTGCAAATGTTTGTTATTACTTTTCAGTCATTACCAGTCACACAGTGATTTAACGTCATGCTCTCTATTTGCAGCAACGAGGCTCCAGGCCAAATACAAGGGATACAGAGCAAAGGGTGAATTCAAAAAACAGAAAGAAGCTGGTAGGTGTCAGAACACATGATGCAGACAGGATGTATGCAGCATTGTTATGTGAGTAAAGGATTGTTACACGTTACATTTTCCATCCTCAGCCACGAAGATTGAAACCTGTTGGAGAGGCGTGCAGGCTAGGAAGGAGAGAGAGAAGAGGGCCTGGGCTGTAAAAGTCATTAGGAAGTAAGAAAGAAGATGAAAGTGTCAGGACCCAGCTCCTCTCGAGGTGGCTGTCACAGTCTCACTGATACAGTATTTAACCATCAATTTTAGATTCATCAAAGGCTACATGAACAGAGGGCAAGCAAAGTGCACCGACAACTCCGAGTACCTGGCCTTTGTGAGACAAAGCTACCTGAACAGGCTTAAGGTCAATCTGCCCAAGAGCGTTTTGGACAAAACGACCTGGTTAGCGCCACCTGCTGTGCTCGCAGAGGTACAACGATTACTCATCTTCATTCTGAAACAGTTTAAACTCAAGAGAGCATTTTATTTTGACTCTGTGCATGTTGTTGCTCTTGCCAGACGTCAGAGATACTGCGTAAGCTTCACTACCGCATCATGGTGCGCAAGTACGTGAGAGGAATCACACCCCAGAGAAAAGCACAGGTAACACATTATGCAAATATAATCTATAAGACTGGATCATCATTCGTCCAGCTGTGGCGATCGGCTTAATATTTTCCATCCCTTCAGCTTCAATTGAAGCTCATCACCAGCTCCATCTTCAAGGGCAGAAAGGACAGCTACCCACAGAGTGTCGCTCAACCTTTTGTGGACACCAGAATCAGTTAAGTATCAGACACATCCACACAATTTCACTTTCCTTTGAACAGCCACGTTTTACATCGTTTAATATCTGTAGGTGAACAAGACATAAACACGAGGGTCCTCCAGATGATTCGCAACGAGCACATTAAGGTAATCAGCTGTCACGCAGAGGAAATACAGCATCACGTCAAGCACATCTCACTGTGTTGCACTGTGTGTTCCTGCAGTACAGCGTCCCGGTCATTAAATATGACAGGAATGGTTTCAAACCAAGGCCACGACAGCTCATCCTCACCCAGACGGCTGCGTATGTGATAGAGGAAGCCAAGATCAAAGAGAGGGTGCTGTACACCTCCCTCAAAGGTCAGCACAACATGATTCCATACAACTCACCTGATATCAGGGGTGTTTTACACTGGGCTAAATAAGCGTCTGTGATCTACTCTTTGCAGGTATTTCGGTCAGTAACTTGACTGATGCCATCATTGTATTCCACATATCATGTGAGGACCCTAAACAGAAGGTATGTGGATCTGTGACGTGCAGCAGATATTTGGGCTTGTCAGAGCAGCCTCTTTTTCAGTATGACACAAGGAAAGTGCACGTAAAACATCAGATGCAGAATTTTCTTAAAAAACACATAGAAAATGACGTTTTGTGATGTAGGTCTGATTGTATATTATTTTGCGGTTGTTTCAGGGTGACCTTGTGATGCAGTGCGACCACTTGTTTGAGTTTTTGACCAAACTCTCTGTCATCGCTAACAAACAGAATGCAATCAAAGTGGTTCAGGGCAGGTGAGTCTGTGTTTAGGAAACAATTGAACAGGTTGGATTTGACATGTGCTTCGATCTAAAACACTTTTGCACCGTTTGTATCAATTCTCAGCATCAAGATTGAAATCCAGGCGGGCAAAGAGAGTGCAGTGGACTTCAGCACTGGGCAGGAACCAGTGGTGTACAAGGCCAAGAACGGACACCTCATGGTGGTGAGATGAGTGTTTTTATGATGAAGAGTGCACTTACTGCTCTGCTCTAAAATGAATCAGCACACGGAGGGATACAACATGAATCAAGCTGTTTGTCACCGCAGGTTGCCACTCGAGCTAGGACACGGTAACACGTGCAGGGCTGCGAAGGCACACAAGGTGCCCCTGCATATTTCATCAGGAGACCCCCAAGGGGAGATCAACACGTCTACAGGAAACACACCTGACCAGAAACAGCAGCAGCACTTAGAAACCCTGAATGAGCTTGTTTTGTTGTACAGCAACACACTTACCTACCATACATACCAGTCAATAATGATTTTTACTTTCCCACCAAAACTATTCATCTCTCATAAGTTTTAACATCAGTCTGCATTTAGTAAAGGCTCACACTGGTCTATAACTCAAACATTTAAATCTACATTCAACATTACTCAAACTGCTTCAAAGGATGTGTACTTCTGATATCTAAAAATGAAGCCATAGGTATCATAATTTTGTATATTCACTGAGAAGGGGATATGCAAATAAAAACAGCACAAAAGAATGTTTGTAGAAATTTATTTGTGATAAAGTATGTATAAATATAAAACATACATATATGTTCACTTCTGTACAACAGACCTACAAGTACTGTGATTGTTAGACATATTTCAACTCAAACCCATTGTGTGCAAACAGTACATTCTCTGATGATGAATGTGGCGATGAAAGACAGGTCTAATTTCTCCCCCTGTTAAAAGCTTGTAGACAGGATTCCCTTCCTGCCAGGGAGGTCTCTGGTTACAGCCATTCACTTCAACCTCAGCATCCATCATTCAATCACCCCAGTACATTTAACACCTCAGGTCACAGCTCAAGTTCCCTCCACTGAAAATAATGATAATTTAGTGGAGTGAAGGGAAAATGCATAAATGTTAAAACTACATGTGGCAGAAGCACTACAGTGAAATGCTGCATCCACCTGTGATATCTTAACTGTATCAAAAGTTATTACATTTTTAAAAAGATTTAATTGCTATTATCTGCAGGCTACAAAATAGCCCTGGTAACATCTAGGAGTAAAACAGTGCCACCATGTGGCCACATCGTGTACAACATCTAGTTATTCCACTGACGACCTTACAGTGGACCCGTCAGAACCATGGTAAGGAGAAGCAAAAATTATGTACATTTTTAGCTGCTTGCATCATATAATTCCTGTTCTCCTGAATTTCATGTGTTTAGGACCTCATATAACAAGATTTATACCAACAATACTATGTTCTTTTTTCCCCACACGCTCAGGTAAAACTGTGATCACCTGCAGTGTTGAATGCAAACACCCATGTCTATGGGCTTCTGCACGCTAGCAGAAAACAGTGATAGAAATTATCATGACTAACAAACAGAGAACAAAACACTACAGCCTGTCAGACCACACAAAAAAGACGACAAGTGGACACATAAACACTCACAAAATCACTTCACCACTACACACTGTTGTATGACACTCATGTCATAGTAGTCTCCTGGAGAAAAAGCTGGTAAAATAAGAATACAACAGAGAGGCGCTGGGTGATGTAAGGCACAAGCGTGGTGCAAAGACTGTCCGGGGTCAGAGACACAGGCTGACGGGTCGAGGGAGAAAGGTCACTGGTGGTGGTGTGTGCGGTCATCCGGTCGTTTGATATGAATCCTACGAACTCGCTCAATTCGTTCTCGCTCCTCGTCCTCATCCAGATGATGAGATCGCCCTGCAGCGCCCCCTGTGGCCTCCAGCAGGGCATTGTCTGGACCCCTCCCATCATGGGACTCATACAGGAGGATGTTGAGGGTCTCCTCATAGATTCGAGCCTCTGGGAACTCCACCTAGGAGAGAAGTGGAGTGTTACACAAGGCATCAGAAAGATATTTAAACAACTTACTGCAGCTCTATGCTCACAAAGAAGCAAAGAGCTCTTCAGAGTGTGTACATTATACAATATATCTACCTTTGTCTGCTTCTTTTCTGTGGCATAAACAATGGAGGTGCAGCATACTTCAGCAATCTTACGTCCCTGGCCATAAAATGACCAACAACAGATCTCATCCCCAATCACATCTTTGATGAAGAGTACACGACCGTTGAACCGCAACGACAGCTTGTCAAACAGCTCAATATTTTTCAGCATGTTGTCATCAGAATTGCTGGGGGAGGGGAAAAACAGTTACACGATGATCATTTATAAAGACAACTTGTTCCTTCCTTCTTTAATTAGACATGTTAGCTCCTGAGATCAGTTGAAGAGGACTTACCTGGTATATGAATATTTGTTGTTGCTTCTGTTATACAGCAGTTTGACAGTAGGCTGTCAAGACAAAGACGGTTGTATTTTGAATGAAAAATAATAACAATATATTCCTCTTAATATTGAACGCTATACATTCAGAACATTATGGAAAAAAAAAAACATAACTTACCTTATTTGATGTTGCAATAAGCTTCTGTTCTTCCTTAGATGATGTCATCAGAGGCACTTTACAAAGGGGTTCATAAGTTTCTTTGTTCTGGAGGGAAAAAGAAGAAGTATTGTTTTCCATTAAAAAAGTTCCACCTGCTGTAACACTACATCATACAAGAGGACATATGCCACCTGGTGGAACAGAGTAGCAAGGCAGGTGAAGGGTAGCGAGCCCCACCCACACAATGACTATGGCTCATTATTTTAGTTATCAACTGTCACCAAGAAATGCTGAGACTCATTTAAAGAGATTGGTTTTAAAAAATGTAATGGCCTTTACAGAATTTGAAAAAGATCAATAAAAGTATTTTGACGTGTATTTTTGTAGACTGTACTTATCCATGAATATATTTTTAATATTCAAAATAAAGAGACTAATTTATTTCTTGTTTTTTTAAGAAAGCGAAAACCGAACATAATGAGGCATATCCAAGGTGAATAGGGGGTGAGATACAGTATGATAAAAAGAAAAAAGTAACTGGACAAAGTTGGTCAGGTGTACAATGCTGAAATGAAAACTATCAAAAATGTAATTAAAACTCAACTTTAGGTGGAAGTATTGCAGAAATTGTTCCAAAGATATATTACCTACGAACTGTTCTCTGGAGCTAATTAAACAAACACTCTGACAATATGATGATAGATTAAGTAAATATTAAGTATCCTAATTGACAGCCCTCTGTGGTGATGTTACCTGCAAGGCAGCTGTACATTCATCAGCTAGGCCTTGAACAAGATAATACTTGGCCTCAGCAAGCAGCTCCTCAGTTTCCCGTCGACTGTCTGGAAGCGGCACTGCCCCATCTCTAAGGTAGTTAAGGATTGTTCCAAAATGTTTCCCACAGCGATCAATCAAGATCCAACCTATAAATATTAAATGGCGAAACGTTGGTAACAGATGACAAGAACGAAGCATGTAATTTAAACATTTTCATCAACAGCTCACCTTCACTGTCTGTGAGGACCTCCATCCTGCCACTGAACATGGCCTTGAGCATTGTGTCCTGTTTGGTTAGTGTCTGCATTGTAGTGTAGTACAGTGCTCCACCCACATTTAACTTAACATATTTAGAGCTGGGGCTGGAACCCTTAAAGGATGTAGTCCGGGTTGTAGCTGCCGGCACTGCCGAGCTCACCACGCTCTCTCCTGACATCTCTTCCTGTGAGAGAACAAGATCAAATATATGAAACCTGGTTCAGGGCTGGTATGTCACTGGTTTCACTTGGTGTAGGGCAAGAAGTAAAAAAGTTAGCTTATTAACACTGGAGGTCGATGGCTCAGATGAATAAGCAGCAGGCTTTTTCTATGCAGTAGTCAGATCAATTAATTGTTGGCATTGTCATGAAACTTGTTGTCAGTAAGAAAATAAAGTGTAGAATATAGCCATTGTAATCCTTTAATCTGCTACATGAAATACACATAATATCTTGTGTATTTCATTTCTGACAATAGCAAGACTTCTCCGATTCTAAACCAGTCATTAAAACTTAAGCCAACTGTCTCTTTAAAATATGGGATTTCTGGGAAAATGTTTAGATAATTACAAACATGTACACAGCTATTCTAAAACGTATGGTTATGTAATCATAGACTTGTATTCGCAATATATCAATGGGAAAAAACAAAAACGCTGTCAACTTCAGGAGAAAATTTTCAGATTCACGTTGCCATGATAAGGCTGTGACAAAAGCTGGAACAGGGCAGGGACCAATGAGACAGCACCACTGACTTTTCCTAATCGGCTGCTATCCTTTTTCGAAGCGTTAATATCAAGCGTTACTACGTCTCTAAGAATATCCACGACCATTTTCCCGCTTGATAAAGAAAAACACCGAACCGCATGCCTCAATCCAATGTTTAAGTTAACGTTTAATAACAATTTGATTTAACCAACACGGCTAATGAGTTAGCTGGCTAGTTAGCTTTAACTAAAGTTACCAAACTTATTACAAATTTGGCAAAATATACACATATTTTGACATTGAATATTAAGTATCTTTCTCCAAATAACGTTAGTAGCGTGTTTCTAACTGGCGTTTGATAAAACGTAAGAATATTTACCATAGAACCCGCAGCAGACTTATTAATTGTAGCTTGCTAACGTCAGTCAGCTAATACCCACTTCCTTCCGGTCCAACAGTGCGCAGTTATAAAATTGACGTCACCTTCCAGTGCTCTGTTTAAAGAGACAGATAACAGTATTTTGTTTAACGTTACGGAGTGTTACAGAGTTTTCAAGATGTGGTCAAAGTAGACATAAGTAACAATGCAGGACCTGTCTTTAAACCACTTTCTTTCCTAGCACTTTAAGGTCACATTTAGAAAAAAATAGCTTTAATTACATTAGCCTTAGCTTGTACATTTCCGCTGTTGAAGGAGTAACAGTGATAACAGTCCCCACACCACCCACCAACACCCAACACAAGGGACGAAAGCTATATCCACCACCAGAAATAAAGTCGCTGTTGTTCCAGCACGAACAAAAATAGTTTGGCATGCCAGACCATCTACTCATAAATACTCTCATATAACGATTTTTACATGTAGACAAACACTACCCGGAATCATTTAGTGCGACACAGTGGCGGATTAATGGCTGCAGTCACTATACGGATCTCCTCTCATTGTTTACATTTCGAAACGGTATGTTCCCTGTGTGTTTGAGGTTGTCATTGATACAAGATCAAACCTAACCCCGCAATAATGATAAATATCGCCAAATTAATGTGAAGACATTCTCGCTGAGACAGTATCAAGCCGACAAGCGGCGAACTAGCCCTGTATGCTAACTATCCCAGCTCCATCTTTACTGTATCGCCTGCTGCTCCAGAGATGGCAAGTTAGTCTTCATCTTTCGTTTGGATTTCCTCCTGCTTGGATCTCAAGGACAGCCGAATGACTGAGGAGGTATAGCACCAGGTGAGGCTACAGGCCAGACAGCATCTTCATTTGAGGAATATCGCAGGTAAATTCACTGTTATGCTAACTCAAAACATTGTGAAGATGTGCAGTTGTTAGGATGCTGTATTTTTTCAAAAGCGCCGCTATTTGCTCGAAAGCCACTGTAAAAATCTCATCCATTCAAGAATGCGGACAATCAGCGTGTAGTTGTGTAATGCAGCGGGTAATATTCGTCTTTTCCAGGGTGCGCAATGTTTAGTGTACCTCAAACCTCCAAGTCCGCGTTCCTGGACAAAGCCAGGCTGGCCAGGGAGGAAAGGAGAGGACAGAAGGATAAGGAGAAAGCAGCAACCCACATCCAAGCGCTGGTCAGGAGATTCCTCTGTCGCTGCAGACTCCAGAAGCAAATAAGGTAGTCTCCAGTTTGATTAGACGGAGATTTTTTAGCTACTTGTTATTTGAAGAGCCTTAGTTCATTATGTTAGCCACAAATATGGAAATTGTGGAAATAGAATTGTTCTTACTTGCTTTCCTGTCATGCAATCGTTTGCTGAATACTTCATTCTGCATCTCACCAGGAAAGAGGTAGATGACTATTTTCAAGCATCAGAAAGTGGGACAACAAAAAGAAATGCGCTGTCAATTTTCAAAATTGCGCGGAAATTACTCTTCATATATCGGCAAGAAGATAAGATGGTGAGTACACAAGCAGTACGAGTCAGTTCACTTTCATACAGATGTTGTTTCTGTTCCTTGTTGATTTTGTGGAGACTTTTGAGAGGCTGTTGTGAACAAAACAGAAGTACTCTTGTCTTTGGCTGTGTGGCTCACATGACTGTATTTTTGTACATCACAGAGGTTCGAAAAGCTCTGTCGTGCCATCCTTGCCAGCATGGAGGTTGAAAATGAACCTAAAGTGAGTGTGCATGTGTTTATACGCTCCTCATATCAAACATTTTTTCATGTGATTTATGTCACAGTGACTGTTCTCACGTTTGGCCCTCAGGTCTGGTATGTTTCCTTGGCTCTCTCTAAAGACCTCACCATTCCCTGGCTCAAACAGATAAAAGACGTGCTCTGGACCTGCTGTCAGCGACTGAAAAATTTAAAGGTTACTCTCAATTTGAAGCTAAAAAGTGTTTTTTAATATTCAATTTATGACTTTGATTGTACATATCACTGTCTTGTTTTGTGATTTGCAGCCTGACATACTTCAGGACAATAAACTGGTGACGCTGTACCTCACCATGCTGGTGACCTTCACAGACACTTCAACCTGGCGGATAGTCAGAGGGAAGGGTAAGTTTTTAGTCGAGCTGAGGTTGTTATCATAAACAAACCTTTTGTTATTGCAGGACATGCTCTCTACAAAGACAAAACATAATATTTCCCCCGTGTTATTTTAGGAGAAGCTCTCAAACCCGCGTTGATGAGGATTTGTGAAAATATCATGGGCTATCTCAATCAAAAGGGATTCTATTCAATACTGCAGGTTCAGTATTACAGCTCACACTTTTTCAGTGTTATCAAGAGATTGAGTGAAGCTGTGTGACACATATTTTCTGTAATAAAAAAAAATGCACATTGTACGTCATCTTAACTCTTCTTGTTTAGATCTTGCTGACCAATGGCTTGGCTCGCTCTAAACCGTCTCTCTCCAAAGGCACTTTGACAGCTGTGTTCACTTTGTCATTAAGGTGAGCTGGTAATTTGATAAAAAAAGATAATAATCTTGAATTTTTAATATGTGAAGTGGAGGTGACATTTTATATCCAATTCTGTTGTATCCTGTTTTGTGGTTTTATTTGCAGGCCGCCCTTTTAATTAAATCTAATATTTTTCAGGCCAGTCATTGCTGCTCACTTCTCTGATAACCTGCTAAGATCATTCCTCATTCACATCATGTCAGTTCCAGCTGTCGTATCCCACCTCAATGTGCTCACTCCAGAGGTAAAAGCCTTGTCATGTATCACTTATTGTTGTATTGTTTCACTGTATGTAGTGATTTGAACCCTCAGAGTAGGTTGTAACCTCTGCTCTCTCTCTCTACAGTGCATGGCATCCATCCACACACATGACCTGCTGAGGAAATTCATTCTGTTTCTCAGCCGGGAAGAGCAGTGTTTGGACATTTGTGTGTGTCTCGAGGGGAGCCACACACTCTGCTTACTTGGTACAGTATCTTGGATGAATATGGGCTTGCACTTTCATCAATGCAATCTAGTTGTGTACAGATGAGAAATCACAGTGTGTCACAGTTGTAACAGCATCTTTCTCATGTTCGATAGGCAACCTGATTCACTTGGGCTTCCTTAATGAGAAAGTCCTTGAGGAGGAGGCCAACCATTTTGTGAAGGACCTGACTGACATGCTGTCCTACTGTCAGAGATACGTCTCCCAAAAGAAGTCCAACCTAACCCACTGGCACCCTGTCCTGGGCTGGTTCTCCCAAACTGTGGACTACGGGTCAGTGAAATACTTCAGACTTGCTGAGATTCACCAGAACACTACATAGAAAAGGTTTCCCAGAAGGCCCAAAATATACAAACAGAGGAAAGGTTTGAGTCCCTTTGCATGCAAAAGTAAACATTTTATTGTCTTTGATAGCACAAAAATCAATTGCGCCTTTAAGAAAAAGAACACACAGAAATGGTTTGATAAACTTACTCAGGCTGCCTGGTTGTTGCAAGCCATTAAAGCATCATTATTCGTGTACTTCCTATCAGATGCATGTGCTTGACTTCGCTGCGACTCTGCTTCCTCTGTCTCTTGTGCTCTGCAGTCTCAATGAGTCAATGCCACTGGTCACTAAACAGCTTCAGTACCTGTGGGGTGTTTCTGTCATTCGGACCCTCTTCAGCGACGTCCTCTCTAAAAAGCTGGAGAGTCAAGAGCCCACTCCCCCACCTCCGCAACCCAGCACATCACAAAACAACCTACCGGTTAAAAGTGAGTCATAACCCAAAATTCTTCAACTTTAATTAAACTATAAAAAGGTTTGGAGGTTCTTGAAGGTTCTCTGCTTCCCTGTCCCGTTTTTGTTTTGACAGACCTCTTCAAGCGAGCATTTCAGAAGTCGGCTTCTGTGCGGAACATCCTGAAACCAGTCGGAGGGAAGCGAGTCGACTCAGCTGAGGTGCAGAAGGTGTGCAGCATCTGTGTGCTGTACCAGACTGCTCTGTCTACACTTACGCAAATACGACTCCAGATACTCACAGGTGAGTGCCGGAATCTTTCTAAATCTCTTTTTTAACATAACACAACACAACAACGTATTATCTTACTGTATGTTCTCTGTTTTCTGCAGGTCTGACACATCTCGATGACCTTTTGCCCAAACTTTGGGCCTTCATCTGTGAGCTCGGTCCTCAGGGAGGCCTCAAACTCTTCATGGAGTGTCTGAACAATGACACTGAAGAGTCCAAGCAGCTCCTGGCTATGCTCATGCTCTTCTGTGACTGCTCTCGACATCTCATCACGTAATTTCACAGATTTTTATAAAAACTGTGCTGTGCGTCAGACGTCCAATCCAACCGTAATGTTTTACAGTTACAGTTTTTCTGTGTTCCAGAATTCTGGATGACATTGAAGTCTATGAAGAACAAACATCTTTCAAGATAGAGGAACTCATCACTATCTCCTCGTTTCTGAACACGTTTGTGTACAAGATGATATGGGATGGTATCTTAGGTGAGTGTGCGGCCTCACAGAATCCTTAGCATTATGATGATGATGATACCTAATTGAAAAGGTCTCTTTGTATTGAAAAAGCTGCTTTGTATGTCATGTTAAACAGAAAATGCTAAGGGAGAGAAACTGGAGTTGTTCCACAGTGTTCATGGCTGGTTGATGGTGCTTTATGAGCGGGACTGCAGGCGACGATTCACCCCTGATGACCACTGGCTGCGCAAGTAAATACAAACACTGAATAGCTGTTGCTGTCCTAAACACACAGGCCTTTTGTTTCTGTATAGACTGTAACATCTTTGTGTTGCATTCAGGGACCTGAAGCCCAGTCTGTTATTCCAAGAACTGGAGAAAGGCAAGAAAAGAGCCCAGCTATTATTGCAGTACATCCCACATGTCATTCCACACAAAAACGTGAGTAAACGGGATCCTGTCACGTAAGGTCGGAGTGTCATTTTCAGTTGTGTCATCACTTTTCCTCTCATTTCAGAGGGTGCTGCTGTTCAGGAACATCGTCACAAAGGAAAAAGAAAATTTAGGATTGATAGAGACGAGCTCTGCCTCGCCACATGTCACCCATATTACCATCCGTCGCTCACGGATGTTAGAGGTATGGAGTGAACAGACCAGATGGATTAGTACCATACTGCTTCATGTCAGTGGTTCCATATTAACACCTGTTTTTCCCTGTCTAAGGATGGATATGACCAGCTCCGCCGATTACCAGCGAATTCTATAAAAGGCGTCATTCGCGTGAAGTTTGTCAACGATCTGGGAGTGGACGAGGCTGGTATCGATCAGGATGGCGTGTTCAAAGAGTTTCTCGAGGAGATCATTAAGAAAGTGTTCAATCCTGCTCTCAACCTGTTCAAGGTGAGTCAGGCAAACGGAAAGCCATTTTTTTTAAATCACCACAATTCTTGATTTGACTGTTGACTGCATGTGTATGATATTTATTTTCCACAGACTACGAGTGGAAACGAAAGGCTGTATCCTTCACCGACATCGTACATCCACGAGAACCATTTGCAGCTATTTGAGTTTGTGGGGAAGATGCTCGGGAAAGCTGTGTATGAGGTACATTTGTGCTTTCTGGGGAAGTGTCCCGATTTGTCGCTCTCTACTCTGAACGCCAGTGTTTTAGGTCATCGTCAGTGAATGTGTAACTATAACTTATGTGTTCTCAGGGCATTGTTGTGGACGTCCCTTTTGCCTCCTTCTTCCTCAGTCAAGTCTTGGGTCACCACCACAGCACTTTCTACAGCTCCATCGACGAGCTGCCATCGCTGGACTCTGAGTTTTACAAGAACCTCACTTCCATCAAGGTCCGCTAGAATTACACTTGAACAATTTTTCTTACTAATTTGTCACATTTTTTTTCTCTATTTCACTTATCTTTCATTTTATTTATTTCTTTATTTATTTATTTTCAGCGCTACGATGGAGATGTAGGAGATCTAGGACTCACGTTATCCTATGACGAGGATGTTATGGGACAGGTAATAGTGGGAAATGTGGTAGATATAAAACATTGTCGTGAAATACATGAAATTCACAAGTAAAAGCAACTTTGTGTGTTCCTTTACAGCTTGTCTGTCATGAGTTGATACCTGGAGGGAAAACCATGCCAGTCACCAATGAAAACAAGTACGTAAATTCATATTGTTTAAGTTTAAAATGTTCTCCTTTTGCACGTGTGTGCTCGATGGAAATCGCTGTCTAACTCTGCCGTTTCCCGCAGGATCAGCTACATCCACCTCATGGCTCACTTCCGGATGCACACGCAGATTAAAGAGCAAACGGCAGCTTTCATTCGGGGCTTCCGCAGCATCATTAACCCGGAGTGGCTGCACATGTTTTCCACGCCTGAAGTTCAGCGTCTCGTCTCGGGAGACAATGCTGAGATTGATCTGGATGACCTCAAGTATGTGACATTTCAGACGTCTTTAATGAGGACTAAATTCTCTCTGTTTTCTCGCTCTGCCACCACAACAGTTCTACTCATTGTAACAGAAGTTTCCTCAGCAAATGTGTCCAGACGTTTTCCTTCATCTGTGCTTTCCGGGCAGCTCATCCTTGTTCTCTTCCACTCTCTTTCTCAGGAAGCACACTGTCTACTATGGAGGTTTTCACAGCAGCCATCGAGTCATCATCTGGCTGTGGGACATCCTGTCCAGCGATTTCAACGCTGAAGAGAGAGCTATGTTCCTTAAAGTAAATTTTTGCCTCTTTGTAACTGTCACAGCCAACAGCTTTTCATGTCTGCTGCCAGGTGGCTCATCATTGTCTTATTTCTTGTCTTTGAAATGTGTTTTTACAGTTTGTTACCAGCTGCTCAAGGCCACCTCTTCTAGGTTTCGCCTACCTCAAACCACCTTTCTCCATCCGTTGTGTGGAAGTTTCAGATGATCAGGTAAGTATAAAAAAGGAGAAAAAATTGATGCTGCCTACTAGTTTGTAGTCTGTGTTTTAGCTTCCATGTGTTCATACGTCTGTACTAACAGCGCGTCCTGTGTCTAGGACACTGGAGACACACTTGGCAGTGTTCTTCGCGGCTTTTTCACTATCCGCAAGAAGGAGCCAGGTGGACGGCTTCCCACTTCATCAACGTGCTTCAACCTGCTCAAGCTGCCCAACTACAGCAAGAAGAGCATCTTGCGCGACAAGCTGCGCTACGCTATCAGTATGAACACAGGCTTTGAGCTCTCCTAACTCAGCTGCATCAGGACAATCTTCACAGGAGGGTTGCGCTAAGTGGCCTGAAGGAAGCACAAGGCTTGGCTTACCTGGACTGGAGCCTGTCACATCAAAGGGGCATCATATAAACAAAAGGGGGATCGTGGAGGACCTACAAACTCTGCTTTTGTCTCTTTTGAAAACTGGATGAGCTCTGCTCTACTTCACCCTCACATCAAAGGGGATGCTGTTTTTGCAGCACAATCCAATTTTTAACATCTCCCTTTGCCACTCCCAAAATTCAATCTGCGGCGTGTTTAACTCGATGGAATACGGATACACAGTGGCTAGATCTGTCTCTCAGGCTTAACAGAATCATTCTCGGATTTAACACTCCAATTTTAAGCGAACTGGAAAGCAATATAGATGCAATGCAAGCCATTAGACACGTGGTCGACTCACTCGAGTGAAACCAAGCAATGCATTGTTAATGTACTTACAAGCTTGGGCTCCATTATCCGAGCAACTTTCAGCCGATATTGGATGAGTCTTAAAATGTTTTGCTGAACATAATGCGTCTTTTATAAATGGAAGACAAATCAGTGTCTTGTGTTCAACCTCCATGAAGGAGGAGTTGCTCACAGCAGTGATCCTGTGTTCATTACATTATGTCCCATTTGGAGGAAAATCATTCTGACCTCGCTCCATTTCTCCCCACTAAAAGACACAGCAGTCACCCGAGAGAGGCATCGGCCCTCTGGTTTTTATGTTCCCACTGCCTTTGGAAATCTAGCTTCTGCCTTGGTTCTGGTGAAGCGGCAGAATTTCTTGACAGAGAATCTGATCCTGCTGTTGTTTGATTCAGAAAAAATGTCCTTTGCTGTAGCATTTGACTTTTGAGTAATCAAAAACTGGAAATGTTTTGTCACTTATTTGTATTTCCTGTGTCCAGGAAAGCAGACACAGCTGTTCATTGTCACACATCTGTGCTTGACTTACACTCCAAAAAAAAAAAGAAAAGCAAAGTTAATGATGTTAGCCTTTGAACTTAATACTAGTAAAACTGAAGATTTCTCACTACACCCTTGAATAACGCCGAGTGCCTCATAATGCCCCCAACCGCCCCTCCCCCCCACGCTCTCACACGTCCGACTGTAACCAAGAACAATGTTTATCGGAAACAAGCCATAGAAACGAGGGCTGTGTACCTGGACTTATTCTCTGCTCTGACTAACAAAGAAGCGCAGAAATCCAACCACTTTACCACCACTACAACGACACTACAACTACAACAGCCGAGGAGGGTTTTCCTGCGATGCCCTCCCATCTCTGTGGACTTTTTAAGCCATGCGGAAAAGAATTTGAGGTTCAGAAACCTCTCAACATGATGTCATGGACTGGTTCGTCAACCAAATGCTTGACTGCTTGATTTGATGTTCCCTTGGATGGAAAGGTTGCTCAGCTCTCTGCTGTTTGGGGCTGTTGGGAAGAGGGACATGTGGGTGAATGTTACCTTATAAGCCTAAATATTACTTCACACAGGGTTCAGAAAGGAGACGCTTTAGTCATGAACCAGAAACGTTAAAAGAAAAATATCAATTTCTTTATTATGCAAAAAAATGTTCTGTCATGAATGAGTATGGATACTTTTAAGCTATAGAACATACTGGAGGTCATTATTGCCATGTTTCTAACTAGTAATATCATGGCCACTAACTTGTGTGAAAACAACAAATAAAAGTGATTATAATTCAAGTACAACCATTATATATATATATATATATGTATATATATATACAGTATAAATAACACTGGTTGTATTGAACGAACCAGCAGTCTACTAATGAGATTAAACTATTTTCAGACAAATCAGTCAGGAGGAGTTTGCTCCAGCTCTCCTCCTTTTTAATCTATTCAAGCAAGAAGTGGAGACACCACGGACGGATTTACACGAGTGTGTGTTCATGTGCAAGAGGGATGAAAGATACCTCACAAGCTTGTCTGTCTCGTCTGATGAGGTCACTCATCTGTTTTGAAAAATGATGTCAAGAGTAGGCTGTAGGCTTTAAATGTACCGGTGGTCTGCTGATGCTGACTTTGAATATTCACCCTTTTAGTACAAAAAAATGAAATAAAAATGATCCTGGAATTGTTCCCACCCTTCATGTGAAAGTTTCCATCTTTTTTTAAAGTGTCTTTCAAACTGGCTGCACTGCAGTGAGGAGTGTGTTGTTAAAAAAGAAAAAAAAAAAAGATTTGTCCATGTGTAAGATACTTTTCCCCCTGTAATGTTTTCATGTACACCAGTGTTATATAAATAATTTACCTTGAATCGTTTACAACACAAGGAGTATTTTTTCCCCCTCTCAAAGCTCTGGCTGACTCAACTCATTAATTAAATGTAGAGAATTAATTCCCAACACCTGCTGGGTGTGGATGGACGCCTGCAGCACCGCGGACTGAAGTGTATCGTTGCTCTGATGACAGCAAACCGCTTTAAAACATGAGCAGGAGCCTGCAGGATTGAGAATGTCTCATTCACACCACGTTTTCTGGTTTTCCTGAATAAAGTGCATGGCGGATTACGGTGTAAATGCGCACGTCTGACTCATATTCCGCGTTGTGCGTGAGAGGATTTCCACCGCGCCAGCTGCAGCGTTCTCAGCTGCTGACCTGCGGTCACCTGAAGCTGCAGACCGGCCATGAGCAGTCCGCCGAGCCCCTCTCCAGCCCGATGGTTCAAAGCGCTGCGCAGGTAATGTTGAAAAAAAACCCAGCGACACTTGAAGTGTGCAGCGGATTCTGATGTAGGCCACAAGCAGGAAACGCGCTGGTCTCACTGTTCAGTTGTTCTTTACGAGTGTTGCTGGAGTTTTGAGCCCACACTGCTTCCAAGGTTTTCATGTTAAATAACAGTTTTAGTTTGAACTAATGTAATCAGAACTTGCAGTGTAATGTTACTGTCCTTCGTCACCTCCACATGATGCATTGAGGTGACTGGGTTTAAGATTATCAGATTCCAGCTTTGTTCATTTATGTGCATCACCTGACTGGCTGGAGTTGTTAGGATTTTCACTATCCTCCCTGCCAGTGGGGCTTTAACTGGTGCATAGGCTTAACGGCACACTAACTCCATTCAGAAAGGCCAGTGGAGGATTCTCGACTGGAACAAACATGAGTGGAAAAGTTAGGGCGTGCAATGCTTGTCAGAGGAACGGCCGGTTAACGTGTAGAAGGTACAGTGATGAGCTGTGGATGGTGGATGTGTTCTTGTTGCCCCGTGGTGTGAGTAAAACCAGTGAGGTGGTTGCTGTTTCAGGACCAGGCTAGGGGAGCCGTGTTTGAAGACGTACCCGCTGGAGTGTGTGGATCTGCTGAAGAGGGCAAGAGTTGCCTTTCGAGCTGGACGCACCCTGAAGGAGGCCTTCAGACTGGCTCAGCTGGAGGCTGTGGTCCGGATGCTGGAGGAGCACAGCTGTGACTTTGTGGATGCTCTTGGAAGGGACCTTCACAAGGTCGGTGGTTGTGTTCGTTAAAAGCATGAGACAATGACAATGTGACTTGACGTAATGGTCCAAGTAGTTATTCCTTGCCATTTTTGTCTTCATTCTTGTTTTTTTTTTTTTAAACCAGCCACGGTTTGAGACAGTTGTGTCAGAACTGATTCTTGTCAAGAACGAGGCACTTCATGCCATCAACAACCTCAAGAAGTGGATGCAGCCGCAGCATGTGGAAAGAAACCTGGTGCGTCTATTGTGTTTGTAAAGACCATTTTATCCCCAAAAGCATCTGTATGATATTATTGGGATTATTCATGACTTATACAACCTTTTTGGAGAGAACATTCCGTCTGGCTGCCACAAAGAAATGTATTGTGTCGCCAAAGCAGATTAAAACTTAAGTTGCTGTGCCCTTTTTGTAGAATGAATTTTTTCTTTCTGTTAGTCATCATGTGCACTGATGCAGACTTTCACTCATGAGAGTTCTGCTTCACTTGTAACCTAATTGTGAGCTTGTCTGGCTGGTCCAGTCCACCACATTGGATGAGTGCCTGGTGATCAGTGAGCCGCTGGGGGTGGTGTTTATCATGGGGACCTGGTGTAGTCCTGTCCAGATGTGTCTGGTGCCGCTGGTAGGAGCCATCGCAGCAGGTGCAGAGATTTAAGACACTCATGTAATCAGTTCAATTCTAGTATTTTCCTCACACAGGCTCACTGGTGATATTTTACTAATGTGTGTAGGAAACTGTGCGATCATCAGCCCCTCTGAGTGCACCGCCCACACAGCAGAGCTGCTTCACCGTCTCGTCCCCTTCTACTTGGACAATGTGAGTAATTACACAGCAGGGAGGATGGATTGGGTAGTTTTCATTCGGAAAGTTACAGCAGACATTTTTTTTTGTACTTTTTGAGGTTTTTTTTGCAGCAATATTGAAAGGTTGTGTAAATGTTTACTATATACTTTGATGGAATAGACAGTCTTGGATATTTATTCAACTAATTTGAAATGCTGTCAAATCTGGGAGGATGGAAACCTCCACCTTTCATCACCCAACACCCACACAAAAGTCGACTCTCAAACTCAGATTTTTCTGCAGTTGTATTCTGTGTATTGATTGACAGTAAGGACCTACGGTGCTACAGCAAAGCGTAATGAACTTATGGGAATTCTTCTCCTCCTCAAGGAATGCTTCCATGTGATTCTTGCAGGCACAAATGACTTGCCTGAAATTGTGGAACTTAAATTTGACCATGTCTTCTTTACAGGTAAATATAAACTTATCTTTATAATCATTATGTGATTATTCATTGAATTAATCTGAAGTTATTAAGGATGTCTGTCAATCCCAAGGGAGCAGGGAGGAGGGCAGCAGGCTTGCTCAGGCTGCAGCTCGCACACTCACACCTGTCACCCTGATTTTGGGTGGCAAGAACCCGTGCTATGTGGACCAGCACTGTGAGATTGCCACCACCGCACAGCGCATCGCCTGGGCACGTTTTCATAACGCTGGACAGAGCTTGGTGGCTCCTGACTACATCCTGTGCCACGTGGATGTCAAAGAACGGCTGGTGCAGGCCCTGAAGTGCTGCCTGATGCAGTTCTACGGTTCTGATCCCAGAGAGTCCCGAAGTTTCGGCCGCATGGTCAATCCAGAGATCTTCAACCGTACGAGAGACATGCTGTGGAGATCTGGCAAGGTGGCCGTGGGCGGGCAAGTAATAGAAGCGGAGAAATATATCGGTAAGCATCCTCTGTGTGGAAGTCTCTAAAACAAAGCAAACTGTGTCGTGCATTACATGTAATACTGCTGTAAACCTGTTTTCTTTTTTGTCTGAAGCCCCAACAATTTTGACAGAGGTAGCTGAGCTAGATCCCATCATGAAACAGGACATTTTTGGCCCAGTTCTTCCTGTTCTGACTGTCAACAATATGGATGAGGCAATTACCTTCATTAATAAGCAAGAGAAACCCCTCTGTGTGTACGCATATTCTAGCAACAGCAAGGTACATGAGACATTAAAGCTAAGACCCTCTGCATTGATTGTACTGATGCAGCCGATGTGTATTCTGATCATTGCTTTTCTGGCTACGCAGGTCATCTCAAGGCTAATGAGTGAGACGTCTAGTGGAAGCTTTTGCTCCAATGACAGCGTCCTGCAGAGTCTGATGGTGGCTCTGCCTTTTGGTGGAGTTGGTAAGTCAGTGGCAGCAGAGTACATATTATGACAAACACAGTGGTGGAATGATATAACCAACAACACACCAACTCTCCTGCCACGTTTTTCGACAGGTGCTAGTGGAATGGGTTCCTACCATGGCCGCCACAGCTTTGACACCTTTTCTCACAGGAAGTCATGCCTGCTGAGAAGCACACGGTTTGAGTGTGTAACCTATCTGCGCTATCCGCCCTACGAGGACCGCAATCTGTCTCTAATGACATGGGCCAGCACCTTGTCCCAGAAGAGCCAGGGCTGGTGCCAGATCCTGTGACTGTGTGGGAGGGTGATATCAAAACCATGTTGGAAGAAAGCCGAATGCCCCATAAGTCCTGAACAGTCCTGACATGCAAGTGTATTGTTGATACATTAAAAATAGATGAGAACAAAACCTACTGGGGTACAGCCACACCTAACAGAGGAAGTGCAATATGCGTGCTAGTTATTCAATCTCTGGATGACTGAAAATAAGACATAGATACACCATAACTGTAAAGAGACAGTACTCGTGCAAAACTAAATAACCAGGAGGTGCATGTGTTGGTTGAATGGTTTCACACTTAACCACAGCCACACTTATTACTGCCAATATTCTCACATTATGCTTAGAAAAAAAGTTGCATCAAAATAACTACTTTTGATCTTTTCAGTTTTATTAATATATTTACAATAAAAATTAAATACCTGTATCACCATCTACCCTAACCCCCAAAAAGATAATTAAGCATTGGTCTTATTCCTCATGTGAGGATGTGGTCATTCAGGTCTTTTGTAGATTTTCTCCTCGTTGCCTTCTTTCATGGCTGTGTATCTGGCCACGGTGAACAGGTAGTCGCTCAATCTGAGTGAAAATGTTGGGAAATTTATCAGATGTGTAATAGAGAAACCTTGTTCTCATACTAATTTCAAAGCACTGGACTCACCTGTTCAAAAACTTGGCAACATCTGGATCTGCCTCCCCTGACCGCACAATGGGGGCAACGCTATGACAACGACAAAGATTTGTCAGAACGAACTGTGTGGGAAAAGCAAGACAAACGGGGGTAATTTTACGTCTTTCAAGGCAAGGAACATGCAACTGACCTGCGTTCTGCTCTCCGACACACGGTCCGAGCCAAGTGCAAAGCTGCGCTGCTCTTCCCTCCAGACTGTGACACACAAAGCGAAAGTGTTAGTGCCACAGGAAAAACCTGGACTCATAAGTGTCTTACAGGTGCAAAAATGGGCTTACAGGTAAAATGAAGTTGGTCAGTGGAGGGAGTTCTTCAGTGAATTTATCAATCCAGGTTTCCAGATCTGCAATTGGCTGAGCAGTAAATTGTGTTCTCTCTTACAAAAACAGAACAGAAAAACAAAAAGTCCAAGATATCTTCAAGCATACAGGACACATTACTTTATAGCACTGGACTAGCCAGCAAATGCATACTCATGTGACTTTCTCTTGCAGATGATCGAGGGGTGGCAATATTGGAGCCCACGTCTTGCAAAATGCACTGTATCTGGGATGAAAAGCAAAATGTCAGAAATCTGATATCCGGCTGGTGTAAAATGTATGCAATGAAGGAAGTTAATAAATGCAGTATGAAAATCATACCTTGTCCAGCTGATGGGTGAATGCATGTCCTTTGTCGAGGCAAAACTCTCTGGCCAAGCTGTGATGTACAGTTCGACATGGTCACTTCAGGTGAGACAGAACGGTGACATTTGAAAAGATTTTAAAGTACATTTTACCCTATAGCTGATGACAGCTCATCTGTATTTCCCAGGGCTTCAAATATAAGATCTTCCTTTGGCCTCCTTTCCCCTGTAAATGTGCTGGAGAAACCTTTAAGGGGTACAGCAAGAAACGAGTCAGCTTTGATAAGAACTATGCACTGCAACAGTACTGTGACATGCACGGTTTTCCTCGTTAAAAAGTTGAAAAACAACCTTTGTCTCCAGTTTTGGTGTATATTTTGGGTGTCCTGTTGTCTCCTTCAGTGGCAAAACTGTTGGGAAAAAGGAAGACAGCAAGATAAAAGTTAAGGACATGTACTTCATACCAACAAGTACAACTAACGCATATACACTGTGTAAATAACGCATTTTTTGTTTGCTTGTGTCAATGGGTCTTTGAAGTTTCAAACAACGCTCCAGCTCAATATGAAGGATGCAGCTCTTGTGCCCATAATTTGTATTAATTATATAGCATCTGGTGTAGTAACTTCCTAGCTAGCACTTTGCGACTGTAGACATTCACATGACATGAATATGACAATGATGAACAACTACCTTCTGTCAGAGCACAATGTTTTCCTTGTTCGATACTCGCTTAAGAGCCTGCCAGTCCGTACAACACAGCGGAGGTGAGCAGGTTTCATAATAAACGATGCCATGTTAAAGCTCAAGGCTAGCAAGTAGCATAGAGGTGAACGAAGGTGGAGAATAATTTTTGTACCTCCGTGGTGTCCGTACTTTAGGGGCGTTTCATTTTCATCGCACGATTGGTTAACTCTCCGTATGGTGGGACAGTGCGGGACGCTGATTGGACAAAATAATATATGTTCAACTATCTACGCCGCTGATTGGATACTGAAAACCTAACTTATGTTCGTCCCTCCTCTTGTGTGTCAGCTGTGTTTTTAGCATGGTTTAGTCACGGTCAGTAGTAGAGAGCGTGCTTAGAGCAGCTTCCTGCACTTTGGCCAAAAATGCTGAGTTAAACTGCTTATATTCGTCGAGTCTTCGCGTAAAGCGCAGAGCAGTGCGCAGAGTTGTCAACTGCTTGTCGCTGCTTCAGAGGATTAACCGTTGCCAAAGGTGGCTAAGCTATCTTAATAGTAATAATAATAATAATACTGTCAATTTGAACTTGAAGGCTCGAGCTGCCAACCCCTGGACACATTTTTGTACTCTGGAAACTGTCACAGAAATGCAAGTGAAGGACAGCTACGTGTCTGCTCCAGGGAAGGCGATCCTCCACGGAGAGCATGCAGTTGTACACGGAAAGGTAATCTGAAAGTACAAGGGTGATACTGAGTTTGAGATTTTAAAGAGATGGGTAAGTCAGTCAGAAGAGCAAGAGCAAAGCTTGTATGCATTCACTTCCAAATGCGAGTTTCCTACCTTGCAGAGGCAGGTAATACGTTCCATTCATTTAAGCAGATCATCTCTGCAAGAGGATTTTTCCTACTGTACTGTAAAGAAATGGGAACCGATAATTATCTGCCTTGGAAATGTGCTTGGAGTTATGTAAAGTATGCACACATGTGCGGTAAATGGGCCAACACCTGAAGAAGTCTGTGCAGTTAATCACCCTGTGCTCTCTGCTCCATTGCAGGTGGCTCTTGCTGTGAGTTTGAACCTGAGAACATATTTACGGTTGAAAGCCACCAACACTGGCAAAGTTTGCATCAACCTCCCAAATATCGACACGTTCCTCTGCTGGGACCTGTTTGAACTGAAGCAGCTTGTTCCTTATTTGAGTGGTAAGGGATGATCCAGCACTGGTGACCATTAGCACCTACATGCACTGTAAAGCACACTGTTGCATCTGCACCATGCATCCCATATTCCAGCACATACAGGGACATTTTGCACATCTTATCCATTTACATTATACATTTTGCAGTATTTTTCATTATTTTTCCTTCAACCTCAGATCAAAGTGTGTGTTGTGATATTCTTGTGATTTTGATGGTTGCTGTGTCTTGTGATTCATGTTAACAGGTAAGAGGGAGGAGGTGAAACGTCTGGATGCTGAACTCGTGAGGAGACTGCGTGAATTTGTTGCTATACCTAATGGAAACTTGGATACTTGCAACATGGCCACCTTATCCTTCCTCTACATGTACCTGTCACTGTTTGGATCAGGGTGAGATACTACTGTTCCTTTTGAATTTGTTAATTTTAATTTTACAGCTCGTTAGCTCAGATGGTCGCTTTTTTCAGAGCGTCAGTCCAATCTGGGGTGCCTTTGGGTAGATAAGTAAGAGCAGCAACAGCTAAGAAACTTTTTTTTGCAGCTACTGCCTACTACTACTATGTGTGTGTGTGTGTGTGTGTGTGTGTGTGTGAGTGTGAGTGTGAGTGTGAGAGAGAGAGAGAGAGAGAGAGAGAGAGGTGTAAAATGTTATGTTTTTGTCCGCTGGAGACCTTTTTGCTGAATACTGGATGTTCCTTCTGTTCATATCAAGGACTTTCCTCATCTGTGCTTTGGGGAGAGAAGGTGGAGGGGTGTCTTCACCAGATCTGAGACTCACTTGTCTGACGGTTTAGCTTTAGAAAATGGAAAAAAAAAAGGAAAGAAAAGAAAGAAAATCGTGAAAACCTAAGGTGGATTTTGCAGACAGAAGCTGAGGGGTTAGCATGGCATGAAGATGTCTCATTTCTATTGATAATTTGATTGCGGCTGATAGGTGGTGCAAGTGTTAAATGTAAAATCTCACACATTCAATATTAAAGAAAATGCAGCCGTGGCACTAATGGCCTGAAGTTACTGTTAAAAATGCATTAAGTTACTAGAAATGACTGTCTGTGCCTGTAGGTGGCGCACAAACAAACTCACACAAAATTTATTACTAGTCTTACAATGAGAAATCACTGCAGCCTGACAGACCTAAATTTGTGTGTGAACCACAAACCAGTTCAAATGAAATTAAATCAGTTTGATCTGTATAATTTATTATGTGTGGCATGGTGCGCTGTCATGTGTACTGTAGTGTATCATGCTGGGGTTAATTTGTTTATTACATGTCATCCTTTGTACTGTGACCACTGCACATGCTTCCACTGAGATGTCATCACTGATGCAGATGTGTTGAGGGAGTTGAGGGCCGTTTTCACTGCATCTGAAAACCAAGTCCCTCCACCTTGAAATGAAGATGGTAAAGAGAGACAGACAGACAGGAAGGGTGGATGTTAGTTGAAGCGACTCCGGCAGCTGTGAACAGGGAAAATGCTCAGGAACATTAGAGCTGCAGGTTGTCGGGAGGTTTAATCCGCGCTGACACGGTGCTGCCGTGTCTGAGGGAGGTGATGGGTTCTGACAGGATGGCCACTAATGAGAGTCTGGCACTGGGCCCCACTGCAGCCTTTAACAAGTCTGGATGTGTTTTTCCCTCGAGAGAAGAGCTGGACAATTAGTTTAGAGTATTCTCCTGTCTGCCCAAAAGCAGCTTCCCTGACAGACGTTGACAGCAATGTCAAGCACGTTTCTGTTGCCTATAGAAGTGTATGGATTACTATTTATTACACACTGCTTATATCTTCCTCCTTATGTGTATCCTCTATAACTGTACTAGTTAAAGGATGTGTAAAGAGGGAGATGTGATACATTGACTTACTACTTGGTGTTTTTCATATAAAAACGCACAATAAGTGATTGTAAATGTGCAATAACTGTAAATAATTTTAAATTGTAACGTACTCAGTTTGGTTTTCCTAATTTTGGGGATGCAGTAACGAATCCCTGTGGACTCATGTGTTAATAACATTAATAGTCAAAGATTGAGTGTTCTTTTCTCAGTGAGCTGCCCAGCTTGACGGTGTCTGTGTGGTCGGAGCTGCCAACTGGAGCAGGACTGGGGTCGAGTGCTGCCTACTCTGTGTGTTTAGCTTCAGCTCTGCTCTGTGCAAGTGGAGCCATTCCCGCTCCTCTAAAAGAGTGGGAACACACTGCAAGGTAACCACGTTATATTAACGAAGGTCTCTTCCATGATCTGTGTATGCAGCAGGTGTAGATCGCTGTTGTGCAGAGACAGAATTATTAGGCCTGATGAATAAAAAGGGTTCAGAGATGATTTTACTCCTCACATGTGTAAACAGTCTTAGCAATAGAGAATGAAAGGCCTTGAATCACAACATTATGCTTCTTAAATACACATTTCAATGTAATCAGGAGGAGTAGCATGCGATGCTACGATGCTATGTTACGTTTTTGATGGATGTAACAAGTCTTTTTTTTTAAAAATTACAATTTGATTTTCACGGACGTTGAAGCCAAACAGCTGCAACGTACAAAACAACCCAGAGAGAAATGAGAAGAACAAAGAAAAGAGCAGAAAACATTCAGTTTTTATTAAAATACTCTACTTTCCCATTTCAATCCTTTAACTGTTTGATTTTAAAATTACATTCATCAGTCACTTGAATTCTTTCAAAAGTTTCTTTGGAGCTCATTTCAAGTACATAAATGTTCTTTTGCTAATATCTGCACGAACTGTTGAAACACACGAGCGCCAGAAGTCCTGACAGCTCCAGTATATGAACTCTGTCGCTGCTGATGGTGTTTTGCTCCATTTCAGATACATTCACATCATTGTTTCTGTTTGTTCTTGGCAGTGGTGGAAATTCAAATCACAACTACAACCCCAATTCCAAAAAAGTCTGGACTCTGTCAAAAATGTAAATAAAAATAGATTATAAAGTTCATGTAGTAACATCCTTTATCCAATCATGTGTTCACAAAGTGGTGAACCTCGCTCCATCCTTACTTGTGACCGACTGAGCCTTTCCAGGATGCTCCTTTCATACCCAGTCATGATACTATCACCTGTTAACAATCAACCAGTTTACCTGTGGAATGATCCAAACAGGTGTTTTTGAAGCGTTCCACATCTTTCCCAGCCTTTTGTTGCTCCTGTCCCAGCTTGTTTGAAATGTATTGCTGCATCAGATTCAGAATAAGCAGATATTTACAAAAATCAATGAAGCTGATGAGGTCAAACATTAAATATATTGTCTTTGTACTGTTTTCAATTGAATATATGTCACAAAGGCTCAGAAGATTATCACGTTTAGTTTTATTATGTTTTACACTGCATGTCAACCTTTTTTGGATTGGGGTCTTATAAATTAAAAAAAAAAGTATTTTTTGGTAAAATCAAACACACAAACTAATGATCAGATGTATTGCCAGTGGGATGTTGTCGTACCGTATCACGCTACAAACCCTGTGGTGATTGCTTCATCACAAACAGCATCTGTATAATCATTTATTGAACATGCAACTGTATGTCCCTCCCATCTACTCATGTTTGGTTCGAAGATGAAGAGGCAGTTAAAGGTTATGTCTGAGAGGGTCTGGAGTGCTACAAAACTCTTCCTTAATTTCTGAATAATTGCAGATGGTGTCAGGAGGACCTGGAGCTGATCAACAGCTGGGCTTTCCAAGGGGAAATGATCATCCATGGTAATCCTTCAGGAGTAGACAACGCTGTTGGAACGTGGGGTGAGGCCTGAAATAATCTGGCATACGGTGCGGTGCATATGGTGTTATACCCTCCCTTCGTCTCAGTGGACACAGAGCGCTCTCTAATTGCACCACTGAAGTGTTGTACCAGCACTGTCTATTATCATTTGATGATTATCTATTTAATGATTTAGATTTCCCTGTATGTAGGTGGCATGCTGAGATTCTTGGCCGGGAAGATAATACCACTGAGCAGGTATTGACACTGATTAACAATTTTTATTTTGATTTAAAAATAGAACACCATGAAGTCAAAAATACACCAAGATTTTCAGAAAGCTCCGGAATAATAGGTCTGTATGAACTCTCTGATCTGTCTGCTTTACTTCCAGGGTGCCGCTATTAAGAATCCTCCTCACTAACACCAAAGTACCACGTAGCACCAAGGTGCTTGTTGCCAGGGTGAAGGACAAGATTAACAAGGTACTAAATGGTTTCTTCCTCCCCCGTGTGTTACTTGCCGACACTGTAATTAATATAATAGGCGGTGCTTTTGCATGGCAGATACTCCAGAGCATAGCGTTGAGTGCCTTCATAAAATATTGAAATTAAACTCTTAGCCAGCACCCCTGTGTGCTGTTGCCTTGGTGACACCAGCAGGTGTGCAGATTTCTGCCTCCGCCAGACAGCAGCTAGGCCTGGGTGGTGTTGTGGCAGTGTTGTGATCAGGCTGGAACACAACCAAAGTCAAACCTGCAATTTCACAAGCTGTATTTGTACACAGCTTATCCATCATTTAACCGGTCGGAGTTTTTAAACATATGCACAACGATGCTTGTTTTGCAAATAATCTGCAGTGATGAGTTTGTGTCGAGACGCTATGCGCATGTTTTTTTCTGTTTTCGTCTCCCATAGTTTCCCTCTATCATGACTCCAGTACTGGACTCAGTTGATGCCATTTCCTGCACTTGTGAGAAAGTCCTGTCAGAGATGACCAGTGAGCCAATCACAGGAGAGCACTACAATATCCTCGAGGTACAAACATGAATAGATTGTGTAAAGCATGTGACACTCTCTGATTGTCTGCCAGTAGCAACAGGTATTAACAACAGCTGTGTCATTTCATTTACAGGAGCTCATTGACATTAACCAGCACCACCTGAACGTGATGGGGGTGGGACACCCTGCCCTGGACACACTGTGCCAGGTCACGTTGGCCAAAGGGCTCCACAGCAAGCTAACCGGTGCAGGAGGAGGAGGCTGTGGCATCACCCTTCTGAGACCAGGTACTGCTGGCCAGTTGTGGGGCTGTGTGTCATGACGGTGTGCATTTTAAATGTCTGTATAAATGGCAGCCAGAGTTTTGGCTCCAGAAGGATGACATTTGCCATGTAGATCAAGTGTTTGTGTGTGTGTGCGTGCGTGGATGCATGCACGTATGTTGTTGTCGTAGCTATTGCAAATTTGTGCTTGTTTTTCAAATGAACGTTCTTTATCTGCTTAAAAAGAAAAAAAAATCTGGTTTCACACCATTAAGGCCAATGATGCCTGAAGGGATTTACATTTTATTCAAATATAGTTTCTGACACATGTCAGACAGAGGCCCTTCTCAGAGCATGGGCAGCGGTAACAGCAAATCAATTACATACCAGATGGGCAAGGCAAATTAATTCAACATAGGTTTACAGCAGACCACACCCGAAACAGATGTAAAGATGGGACAGAAACAGAAACATTACGTGAAAGAGTTAACAGTAAAGCTATCATTTTAGTCCAAACACAGCTCTTTTTGGGAACGATATTTTGGAACATCACCTCCTCTAATGAGGCCAGTGAACAGAAGAGAGGTCATGTTTTGTCACATGTGACTTTGAGTTAGAGGCTGGTGTTTCAGGACCTTCAAAACAACAAGGATATCATTATCAAGCCTGCTGACAAACGAGGCGCTGCAGTCCTCTTGGACTGAAGTCTACACTGAGTTAACATCTCAGCAAACAGCTCCTGCTACTGTGATCCTGCATCGACATTCAGGATTTCTAACATGTTGCAACATCCATCGGACTGTAACTGGATAACTAAAACAGAATTTGACTTCCTATAACCCATATGGGCTCCCTAAGGTACATGAATATCCTAATAACCCTCCTTTTAAACCCACTGTCTCAGGTAATGACAGTATAACAGAGCTGCAATCAAAATTCATCCATCTTGTATTAAAGAAACCAGAAACCTTTTGGACCAGTTGTGACGTAGAGACAAACTGATGTTCTGTCGGCTCGTTTGGATGCGGAGAGTCGGTTCACTTTTACTCCACCTGCTCGGGGATTAGAAACAATATCCAGAGCAAACACAGACTCTGACAGACACAGACGTGACTAGTTTTAATGGAGATGAGAACTAAATTCATGCTTTTATTTATCATGAACCAACTGACCCTGATACTCTTCTACAGGCAACGAGTAATCGCCCAAAACACACAAACAACCGTGCACCTACAGACCAGTTTGTGAGGTTATGTTGAAACTGCTCATCTTTTACTGACTTCACGTCAAACTCAAAGGATTTGTGTGAACAGTTTGGAAGCAGAGAGCTCCCTTCAAAGGAGTTTGATGCAGCTGTTCAGCTTTAACTGAAAGAGAAAATTTATGTCCCAAAACAAAAGGGACCGCGGCCTGTTTTACCACTGACTTTTATCACTGCCCTGCAGAAATCTGACACGCCCTCAAAGAAACATCAGCACATCCTGCGCTCGCTTCCCTCAAAGGTAACTTCAGATGTGGACATTGTGCACCGTGTAATAATACTTATTCTAAGAGCTTCAGACATCCATTCATTAGTAAGCAGTCGCAACTCTAAAATGTCGTCTATATGTCGGCCTGCCCTTGTAGAAAGGTCTGTACAGGACAAACTAAAGAGCTCTGGAAGTCTGTATTTCTGAGCGCAGCACAGCTGTCAGAGGAAGAAATCTGGACTGAGTAATAACCAGGCATTACACAGAGACCAAACATGGCCCACCACCCTCTCTTGAAAAAGAAAGTCTCATTAGAAGAGGCGATGTTCCAAAATATGTTTGCAGAGAGCTGGTTTTCACTGCAGTCTCCACAGGCCTTAACGATAGCTTTACTTTGAAATCCGTCCTGTAATGGTTGAATTTTGATGCATGATGCAGCAGCAGCTGTATTCTTACGTGTTTCGTTAGAGTTGCTAAGCCCGGCTCTCTGCTTCTGTCCCTTTCTGTCCTATAATGAATTCAGTTTGATGAGGGAAGCTTGATGAGCCGAACTGTCAAGACTCCTGCTGACAACAAATGTTGTGTTTTCCTCAAACGCTCGCTCACTCTTCCTCTCTGAAACGACGATTTGAGTGGCAGGGAATGATGAGAGCGCTTTGGTGTGCGGGTACTACTGCGCTATCGCTTATAAGGAAACTTTGTATCATCCTTTCTTTAACAAAACAAACAAGCAAAGAACCTGCAAGTTCAGTCTTTGTTTATGCCTGCAGCCTGTAGCACACTGAATTTTAATAGGTTCAAACTCCTCTAAATAGATTTCCAAATGCTCTTTATTTGTTTTGATCGCATTTCCATCTGTGTGAATTGCAGCTCTAGTATCTGTCTCTGTCCTCTGATGTTTGGTGGAACACACGGATTGCAGAGTGACTTATTGACTTCAGTGACAAGCTTTTTGTGTGGTCCTGTTCGCTGTGTCTACGTACAGCCCTGATCCCAAAACAGCTGAGATGCTGTGTAAAACATAAATAAAACATCCTCTTTGCACTAAACTCAACTGAAAACAGTACAAAGGCAATATTTTTAATGTTTTACCTCATCAGCATCATAAATATCTGCTTATTCTGAATTTGATGCAGCAACATGTGTCAAATAAGTTGGGACAGGAGCAACAAAAGACTGGGAAAGATGTGGAACGTTCCAAAAACACCTGTTTGGATCATTCCACAGGTAAACAGGTTGATTGGTAACAGGTGATAGTATCATGATTGGGTATGAAAGGATTATCCTGGAAAGGCTCAGTCGCTCATAAGCAAGGATGGAGCGAGGTTCACCACTTTGTGAACACATGATTGGATAAAGGATGTTACTACATGGACTCAGTGACACTTCATTAAACTGTCTGTAAACACAGCTCATTTGCAAATGATTGACCCTGTTTGTATTCAGGTTTTCCACGGCGTTGGAACTGCAGCCCACCCTGACATGACTTTATTATGACTTGTTTATTTTGTAGAAACCGACTCCTCCGTCGTCCAGGCTACAGCGCAGGACCTGAAAGACTGCGGCTTTGACTGCTGGGAAACAAGCATTGGCGGACCAGGTGTCCAGCAGCACTCTCCTCTCTCGGTTAAAGAGGACGTTCTGGAGATTTTAAACCGTTACTGAGATGCACGCGTGGCTGTGGCTGCGCCAGAGGACAGACGGTGTCTTTTTGTTGTTTTGATGTCACAACCAATGAAGTGAGTGGACCAAGGAGCTGGACAGACCTTCCTGAAGTGTTGATTGTAGATTTAATTGACAGACAATCTAATTGTTTTGAAACTAACAGCAAGCGTTTCTAACAAATAACTGGGAAAATGAAGAGGATTTAATTCTTTTGGTGAAGCATCCGATGGAATGTTTGCTTGTCGAACATACTCAATGGTACAATTATATGTACTGAGCTCTCTGTCCACTAGATGGCATCAGAGTTGCACTAATGCTTTCGGTGGAACAGGCTCGCAAGGACGGGAAGAGGCTCTGATAAATTGCTTGTGTGAGTGAAGCAGTGGCAGAATTAATTCATAGTTTCATCCAAATGTTTAAAGCAGGAGGGCCGACCTATCTTAATGGATTAAATGATCGTCAGTATTTGCTCACTTCTGGCATTGTAACGTTCAATATTGGTGGGTAACTGCTAGAATGAATGTGGTAATTTACGCAATTAATTGTACAGAAAATGATACTGGAAGGAAAGTTTGATAAATGCTTTTTTTTTTTTGTCTCTTTAACGAAACCCAATTTTCACACATGTTCAAAGAGGTTTCTGAAAGTGACTTAGCTTGAATTTTTCTCTGAATCCAGAACAATGTTGGCGAGAATATGTGTGAATGAGCTGAGGCCAGGAAGTAATACCGCCATAAATATACTCTGAGGACTATTTGCATAAAACTTCGCTCTCATAATGACTATCCCACAGACAGATGTATGCCGCTTTGATGCTGCAGCACTTTTTTATTTTGCTCTGCTTTTAACATAAAAGCGTTTAAATGCAATACGAAGCTGGAACCAAATGATTTTATTCATTTGAAACATGTCAAAAACAATATGAAATATCTGTTACGTGTCCTCAGCTGAAGACATACTGGCCGTGTTGTTTTGCTGGAGTAGAGGACGGGGAGGGGGGGGGACAGCAGGAGTGTGTGGCCTCTCAGGAGCCTCTGGATTAGCGCCACTATAACGTGAATCAACAACAACCAGCATCCTTCTGTGAGTCACACATTCGCGCTGACACATATGCACACACACACCAGCTTTCCCAAATTCTTCCCCACCTAATTGCTCATCCCGCTAAGCATTACAAAATATTCCGCACATGCCGCAGCTACAGAAGACGGATCTGTTCAGAATATCCCTGATTTGGGGAAAAGGTCATTGTGGGATTCAGTTGAGTCTGTATATCCATTTCATTCTCTATTTTTTAAATGTCATGAAGATTGAGTAGTACGAATCTGGCAGTGTACGTGAATAAACAACATTTGTCACCCTCCCTCCTTTTCCGCCTGGCCCCCTCTGTCCTCTTGAATTGTGTCATCTTTATGTCAGGGCAGCCCCCCGTCAGTGCGCCGCACAGTTGCCCCTAACCCCTGCTGGAATTTAATTACCACTGCGCTTTTCAATTGAAATGGCATTGACGAGGGGGGACAAGAGGGAGACAACAGAGCCTGTTTCATTTGAAGCCCCTCTCTTTCTTTTCCGTCTCATTCTCTCTCACTTCTTTTACCCCTGCGAGGCACAGATGGTATTTTTTTTTTATCAATGTCAGCGCCTGCTTCTTTCTGCTCTGATGAATAGAATCTAAAGAGGCCCTGAGATTATTTCAGATAACAGAGGGAGTGAAGAAAGGGGGTCAAGGATAGAGGGAGAATGTCAGAATCAGAGAGATAGGGTGAAAACAGTGTGCCGTCCCGGACGTACAAATCATTTAACATTTAACGTTTAGGGAGTTTTGTCCGCGTGGATCAATGTGTGAGGATCAAGGATGTATAATTCATTCTGTCCAAGCAGGAGGAATGAAATGTTAAACGTGAATTTGCTGAGTGGTCGTGCTCACTGTGGCACATTCCCTCTGGTCTCGCAGTCGACTGGTGAAATGCTTGTCAGGAGCCATTAACTTTGAATACAGAATTAGACCTGACTGACAAGATATCATGCTGCTGTTGGCCACTGGTCTTGCTAACAGGGATCTCGTATATGACTTCCTACAGGGAGCATTTGCATTTACACATAAAGGCCTCCGGATCGCAATGTGTTGTCGGTCGTTATTGTGGAAAATTGTGTGTGTGTGTGTGTGTGTGTGTGTGTATTATAATGTATGTCGTGATATTTCTGTTGTAAGTGGAAGTGCAATTGTCCTCAGCAGGGGAGATTTGTGCGACCAGCATTTATATCGTCACGCTGACGGAGGCACCATCAGCATCATGAGCTCCTCTCACTCATGGTGGGTTGTATGAGCCTCCTGGGGGTGTTTGCCCTTTCGGTAAGTGGGGAATGGCGGACGGTTTTTGGTAGCAGGGGTCCAGTTAAGACAGCGGGGTACAAGGGTGCTGTCAAAGAACTTTGGGGATTTAGTTTTAGGGATGAACATATTTTAGTCCCAGTGAATATGCAGTTGGAATACAGCTTTCACCATCTGAAAGCAACCCTGATTCAAAAAAGTTGGGACGCCGTGGAAAACACTGACAAAAACAGAACAAAGTCATTGACAAACAAACGTATGTTTACCGACAGCAATTTACAAAGTGTTCCTGAGTTCATACAGTAACATCTTTTATACAATCATGTGTTCACAAAGTGGTGAACCTCGCTCCATCCTCACATGTTAACGACTGAGCCTTTCATACCCAGTCATGATACTATCACCTGTTACCAATCAACCGGTTTACCTGTGGAATGATCCAAACAGGTGTTTCTGGAGCATTCCACAACTTTCTCAGTCTTTTGTTGCTCCTGTCCCAACTTGTTCGAAACGTGCTGCTTCATCAAATTCAGAATAAGCAGATATTTACAAAAGTCAATCAGGCTGATGAGGTCAAGCATTTAATATATTGTCCATGTGCTGTTTTCAGTTGAGTATATGTCAGAAATGATTATCAAATTATCACATTTGGTCTTATTTATGCTTTTCACAGCTATCTAAGCTTTTGGAATCAGAGCTGTGTCATCTTGGACTGATTTAGCATCTTACTTTTGGAGTTCCCAACCTTTTTGTGTAGTGACGAAACTGTTGGACCCCTCTCGCTTCTCGCTTTGCTAACACTAACTGTAAGGACAGCTGAGGCTGATGGGAATGTTACTTTTGCAGGTATTTGGTCATAAACCAAAGTGAATGCCTGTGCAAACCTCTTGATGGTGCTAGAAGAAAAGTCAAAAGATCATAAAATTAATTCAGATCCATCCTCTGGGAACCACGAATTTCTCAGTAATCCACCAACAGTTAGAAGCTAGCTCGGGTTAGCCTTTAGCTAGCATGGCTACAAAAAGCATAAAAGCATTAAGAGAAACGTCGGAAAAACAAAGCTGTTTTTTTTTTCCTGCCTTCCTGTCCTGTTAATCCTCTCATGACCCATCAGTTTTTGTTGTGACCCCCCACGCTGGGAACCTCTTCTTGACTCTCGGCCTTAGACAAAATATTCCAGTCGAGGTTTCCACCTGGAGGGTCTGTTTGGTCTACAACGCGGCCTCACTCATGTTTATGAAACGGGGCCCACGGTGTATAGACCTGCTCGAGCTGTATTATTGTAAACATCTGAAAACACATGACACAGAGCGACTCCCGGTCCACGTCCCATTTTCCATCATGGAATTGTATCATGTCGTCGCATCGATCCGGTAATTGATTCTGTGAAGTCGAGGGCACCTGCAACATACTCTGTCATTCCTCAGTGCCAGGAGCGCTCTTGTTTAATTGCAGGCTGAGGCGCTGCTTTTTCGTGTTGCCTTTGAAAAGCCTCATTGATTTTTATACCACCCTTCATCCTCGCTGTTCTCCGTTTTAAGAGCAAATCCCCTGTGTCGAAGTTGCCCAGAATGTAAAAGTATGAAATCTGTCAGCGCTTTTCACAAGACTTCCAGGTGCAACACAGACACGTTAACACCGAAGCTAAAAAAAAAAAAAAGAGAGGCTACTGTGTGCGTTTAATGTTTAGACAGAAGGAAGATGAGAGGCTGTGACACACGCTGCCGGTCTCTGTCTCGTATGGAAGCAGCTGAATGTGAGCTGGTGTTGCTGGTCAGACTGGGAAGGTCAAAGGTCAAACTTTAGCTCTGCCTGTTTGGATTGTTTTGGAGCGAATGTCCAGTATTTTGGGATGAATCAGAGGTTTAGCACTGTTTTTCTTCCTTTCTGTGTAGGATATGTGCGCATTTATGGCTCTTGTACAAGAAATACATTATACTTTGATAATACATTGCATTTATTAATCTGAAGGCAGTAATCCAAATGGGGATTGTGATATTTTTTTCTTCTTTTTCTGTCAGGCTTTACACTGCAGTTTAGAAGCTGGCACAGAAATATATTCAGTACATTAGGGTCTATATAGAACAAAAATATCCTAAATGAAATTTGATTTGCATTAATTTGAGAAGCAGCTTATCTAACATTCATACTTGAACTTGCTTTGAATTAGAAATAGGTTCTCATCATTTCCCTGGGATTGCAGCCAATTTATTGGATTCGGCTTTTTTTTTTTTTTTTTTTTTTTTCTCAGAGACTGTGGGAGGAGGATGATCTGAAACTGTTATCACATGACACCATGTGATTGATGGACCATTAAAATGTCAGCCAGATGTACTTAAAGCCACAGCTTTTAGGTTGATAAATCATGGCACAAATGGATACATAAAGCTGTTAGAAACAAATATTCCCATCTAGAGCGATCTGCAGTCAGATGGTAATGGATGTTCTATCTGCTTGTCCGTCCGTCTCTCCCAGTGTTTCTTCACATCTTCCCCCTCTCCCAGTGTATCTCTCGACCACTGCAGTCATGTAATTACAATGGGACAGGTAGGAGTGTTCATATTTCATCTGCTGCATTCATGATAACATCTAATAATCCGAAAGCGTTGCAAAATTGGTATCTCGTTTCTCATGCATTATGAATGAGTCACTGATTGCTTTTTTGCATAGATTAGCAATCATTTCACAGAAATCTTTCATATAAAAATGTGCTAGGAGGGTTCTAACTCTTTTTCTGAAGAGTTGAGGTGACACATCCCGCCGCTTTTTAAGATAAGACAGATCAGGTGATGCCACTTCTCCCCCTCTGCCCTTCTGCTCCTTCTCTTGCTCTCTGACTTATTTCTCTATGCATATCATCATGGGGGGGATAAGTGTAATTTTCAGCCCACTTTGCAGCTGATTGCTCACTTAGTGAATATATTCAGCATCTGCAGTGTTATTGTGTTTGGAGCCAAGTGGCTAAGTACCGCTGAGATTCTTTGGCATCAAAGTAAACATTTGCAGACTCCAGAAGTGCATCGAGAAGAGCATATCTTCTTCTTCAGAGCGCTAAGATTGTGTCCTGCATATGGATTTCAGTGACCTCCGGTTGTCCTGACTTGTAGCCTCAGACTCGCTTAACACATAAGGGGCTCGTATGGTCTAGTGGTTAGGAAAATAGGCTGGTGACCAGGTCGCGGTGTAAAGTCCCGGGAGAGGTTTACATACCACTTTTGTTTCCTGTCAGGCAAATAACCTGTTTCACGGTCGCAACGATCAACAATAATCCAGTGAAATGTTAAGTCAACTTTCACAGAGGGCTCAACGACTCTTATAAGTTTCAGGTCCTTTGGTTGTCATGTGCACAGAAATCACACTGAAGCAGATGGTGGCAATGTTCTCCGGCTCCCTTCAACAATGCTCCTACAATATGTATAAAAAGAAAAGGAGAAAAGGAGAAAAATAGAGTCTGAGACATAAATTGTGCAGAAGTTGGTGGTGTTGACATGAATAAACTGTAAAATGCAGTGAATGTATATAAGAAGAACCAGTTATGGACAGGTAAGAACAGGTGAGCAGAGTAGAACATGAAGCCGAGTTGTTAGCTTTGTTAGCACTTTTAAGCTTTCGCTTGACGCTTTGATGCGTGTGGACTTGAATTTCAGCTCTGCCTCGTTGCTGATTGAATAACAAAGGAAAAGTGTCACCAGCGTGAGTGTGCACGAGGTGTGTGGATGTGTGGATGCCTGCGCCGCGTCTCCCATCGTAACCCCTGGCCTTTGCCCCCTCCCCCAGATGGGCATACTCTCAGCCAAGGCCCTGTGGAGGTTGGTGCCCTCTGCCTGACAGCCTGTCACTGCGCTATGGTGGTGATTTTTTTTTCTGCAGGAGATGGTGTCTGATTGGGAGCAGTGTGTGAATAGCCCTGTCACACTCGATAAGCCAGCAAGACGACCTGTGACGGGGACATATGGCATGTTTGACAGGGAGAGAGGGTGCGAATCGCACTGAATGATAAAATGGTGTTTTTCCCCCTTCGGCAATGTCATGCTTTCAGGCAAGCGTGTGGACCATCGCTCACTCAAGCGGCTGACTCCGGCCTCCTTGTGACATCTCCTTCAAGGTCCTGGGCTTCTCTGCCTCGCGCCTGGCCAATTGTAACACTGCAAGTCTGCGCTGCTCACAGCTGCTCCGTTAGCTTGTCGATGTGGGGAAACATAATTGGATATCAGTTTAGTTTAGCGTTGCAGACTGGGAAATTCATCTTAAGAGCCTGTTCGTCAGAGCTCCTCTTAAAGCTCCCCGGCGCTGCAGCCCTTCATCCTGTCTCTTTTCAGCCTGTCACACGCCTCACACTGTTGATTAATACACACACAGTCTCATCAGACGACTCTAATTGATGGGTTCAGCCTCCTCGGGACCCTGATTTATTTAAAGGGCCATGAACACTGAGGGAAGGCGAGGAGAGAGAAAGGAGGAAGGAGACAAACAGGCTCGGATTTAAAGTGTGTCGGGGAAATTATTGAGTTGAACTGCACGCCTCTCATCCTTACTGTCAGCTGGGTCTTGACTTCTGGTGTTGCAGCCTCAACTCCTATCCTGTCAAGTGTCACATTGTCTGTGTTTGTGGCCGTGACAGACAGCCCAGGTGTCACACTCAGGCTTCAGTGCACCATCAGGCACCCCTGCTCCGGTCCCCAGTGGCTCACAGTCAGAGAGACAGCACAGTCCAATAACCCCTCTCAAACCCAGCATGTCTCGCTCCCAGGGGACTCCCCTGTGGAGTTTACTCTCTGTCCATTGGGCCAGAACTTAGAAACTCTGCCAACGGTCACATGATCCTGCTTTCACTCTGAATGCTAATTATAACACCCCAACTGCTACAGTGCTGCTTCTGCCATTATCATGGCTTCTTACTATGAGAAACAAAGAAATGGGACACTTCCCTAAATTCAGTGGAAGAATTGACCGGGAGGGTCATGATGCTGAGATTGTTTCTCCTCACTTCATGTAGAGATGCAGGGCTGATGATGGTTCATCTTATCACGTTATCATTCTGCACATTTCTGTTGTGCAAATGATTGATTCAGGGTAAAATTGTAGGGCTGGTTTGTCCTCATGAGTGAGTATATTTACTCAGTTACTGTACTTTACTCGAGTTTTCCATTTTCTGCTACTCTGTACCACTGCGCTACGTTTCAGTAGTAAATATTGCACTTTTTACTCCCTGACTTTCATTTTAACAGCTATAGTTAGCAGCTTCTTCATTTATTTTAAGAACTATAGTTACTAATTATTTTTCAGAACAATTTTAGATACCAAACAAACATGATAAGTATATAAAACACATTGTTCCATGATTAAACCAGTGGTTCCCAACCTTTTTTTGCCTTGTGACGCCTTTCACATTTTAGTTTCCCCTCTAAACTTCTCACATGGTGTTATTTAAACAGCTGTTTGTGGCTGAAAGAAGTAAAACTGTAATGTAATATGCTGTATGATAATGTGTCAGTCAAGAGTCATTTTACTGCAACAAGTACTTTAAACTTTTGGTACTTCTAATATATTTCACTGATGATAGCTCTGTACTTTCATTTAAATGCACTACGGGGAGTTAACTGGTTATCAAACAGTCTCAGTTTAATAGTGATGCCTCTATATGACCTACATAAGCAAACAAGACCATCGGTGAGAAGACTGTCTGCATCTATAAAATTATTTATTCCCCGGATCTGATTTCATTCTTATTTCCTGTTTCCTGGAAACACTACTGCTTTTGTCCACAGGGGCCGTCAAAATCAATACAAATTGAAAGTTTCATGTAGTTGCTTGAAGTGCAATTTTGAATGCAGTACTTTTACTTATTGTGGAGTATTTTTTGGACATGGTTTTTGGGTTGTACATATATGATCAAAAATGTTTTTGTTTTTTTTTAACTTAAAGCAACTCTACTCCAAAGTTAAAGCGAGAGTGGCTCCCTGTGTGTGTTTACATATGTTTAGAGGGTGTTGCATAATTCAGTCGCAGTTTGGCCTTCAGTCGTTGCGTATCCATAAATTGCTTTGACATTTTCCCATTTCTCAGAACTGCTGTCCATGCCTGTGTGAGCACTTTGTGACAGCTGCTGTTCCAGTGGACGCAGTTTCAAGCTGAGCAGAGCTAGGCCAGGACCTTCACTCATTGACCCCGCATCAGATTTTTTTTTTGTCCTGGATTGCATCAATGAGGCTTGAGTGGCAGCCTATCGTCCCATGCAGCCGCCGTGTCGAATGCTAAAGCAGACTCTGCCTCGCTGCAAGAGACGACATCGGCGTTGTGGTCGTCCTGCTGCAGTGCCATCGAGGGACAGGAAGTGGTCTTCATCATCCGCGCATTAGCCGTGCCCTCTCTATGTGTGATGATTGTTTGTTTATCAGCTGTTGGGGTCCTTGGTTGTCAAAGAAACCTTAGTCAAGTAGCCATTTTTAGAATTTTGTCATGTTTTATTTCCTGCATTTTCCTAGAAGATTATGGGGTAGCTGGCACTACAACAATATTCATAAATATGCATTGGGCTTTGTTAAACACTAGAAACACAAAAGTGGCCATTTTGCATGATTGCGTTCACTTACAGGAGGATAATACTGTGGAGGAAGCAATTTCAAAGAATTGTGAAATAAATCAGCCCTTTGATTAGACAACAAAATCTGTGACTGTTATGAAAGGAAGGATTTTTAAGGGCAAATGAAATCAAATAAGACACTTTCTGATGCAGAAAACACAGCAGTGCAACTGAGGGAGGATGTTAATCAGTGTGGCGGATTGCTGTAATATAGTGTGTTTGGATTATAGAGTACAGATTACATTCAAATAATGATGTGATTATAAAATGCTAATGAAATGGCAGAAGTTAGAGCGTCTGATTGCAGATTATTTTCAAAATAACTTATCACAGTTGTCTTTAAAGCAAGTCAGCAGTCTGATTGTTATATTTAATATCTTATTAAGTTTCAGTACATTTTATATGTTATATTCATTATCTTGTTTTGAAAATGGACTCTATTTAAACATCATATTTTGATGTTTTACTCAGTTTGTTTCATCGCTGCAAATTTCACGGTTAAATGTTTTCATTTTTAAGGAAGTGATAATGAATTCAAATCAAAGTCAAACAGTTCAAGAGATGATTACTGATTTCTGTTTTAAGCAGAGAATGATTCAACACTTGCTGAACACATTTTACAAGTATCCTGTCCCTCCCAATCGTGTATTACATCCATATCAGGAATCCAGTGATTACTTTTCTCTGCCTGGACTGCTTTTCATGTGCTCGTGATCTTTTCCATTAGATGTGTTGCAAGAGGAGGAAAAAAAAAAAATCCCAACCACTGAGGATGAACACCAAAGTATTTAGTCCTCATCTGTAGTCATGAGGGCATCGGCACTGATGAGCATGGTCAGGGTCACAGCACTTAACTCTCCAAAGGAGGACCAGTGCTTGTAATCACGTAATATGTATGATCTCTCATTCAAGTGGAGCTGACATTCGGCAAATGCAAATGGTTTCATGGACTGTGCAGCTGTGAGGTTTTGCTCTGTGCATGCTTGGTATGATGTATATACCCATTATGTAAAGCATGCCAAATGTAAGCTGTAATGCTCAGGTTGGAAGAGTGATTGGCATAATACTGACTATTATTTTTAGCACAGCGTGTGGACTCTTATGCTGCAGTAGATGTTCAATTTGGCTGCATTCTGCAGTTGAGAAATTGAACCCGAGGGGATCATGCAGGAGCCGCAGCCCCTCTCTGTGCTGTCTCTCCCCCTCTGTAATTAAGAACAACATTTTGTGTTAGATTATAGGGGCACCCATCGTGCCATTGAACTGGTCTGCCTGATTAATAAAAGGCAGCTAATTTCAGTGGAGGAAGGCAGCGCTCCAAAATGGCTCCTAATTACACATTAGGAGTGTGAAAGGCTCCTGCCGCTCCGGCCTCAATCCTCCACCCAACCCGCAACCCCTCCCCAGCCGGGGTGCATGTGCTGGCCCACCAGCACATTAACGCCGCTCCCAGGAGTGGCTAATTCCAGCCAACCCGTCGGCACAATCAGTGGCAGATGTCAGGAATCGAATATGATGAATTATGAATATCCCGGAGATGTGGATAGGATACCAGCGTTAGGGGAAAAAAGATTCCTTTCCCCCCCCCCCGTGCCATTTTGGGCAGCCAAATAAGCAGACAGATTCAGGAGGAGTGTGCAGTGGTTTGGAGTGATTGATTTCTGTTCGTCATTATAAACGGGGTCCGACTGAAATTGGATGTTTTAGTGAAGTCGTCAAGGACTTTATGAGTTGGAGGGGCTGTCTGGCAGTGTAGGGACTGTGCCTGACTGTGATAGCAGTAATGACTTCCTCTTTTCCCTCCCCTTGGTGGTCAACTCAAGGGTTCAGGCAGCTGGGAATGATGTCCCGGAGAGGGCAACACGAACCTCTCAGTGCACAGCATTTGCATGGCTACATGATTACAGCTGAAATGGAGGAGGTGTGGTGAGGGTCGGGCAGGGGGTGGAAGGTGGTGACAGTAACAGCTGCAGAGAGGAGGACAGGAAATGGAGAGCTGTTGTTTTGGTTGCCATTGATCCACGTCCATAGAGGCATGATGGGAATGTTTTGATGAAAAAGAATTGATACCGCTGCACCAGCATATAATAAAACTTTGCTCGATGTAATCGCATTTCTATAGGTTATAGCCTTTTTTCTCCTTATTAAGATTCAGTTTTAATAAAGATTGAGTTACACAGAGCTTAATTTTAATAGATAGTTATCTAGCATAAGATCAGATGTCCTGCTTTTAAGCAGGCGGCAGGTGCAGGAGCTTAAACTATGCCTGACCTTTAAACATCCCCTTTTCATATGAACGGAGGAGAAGCAGTGGACACTATCTGCTGTATCCTGGGACCCTGAGACACGCTGATGGAATCGGATTCCTTGTCAAAACAGATGTCAGACTGATGCTGTGGTCTTACTGACCGACCGGCCGACTGATGAGCTGGCTGCCGATATGTGAACGTGCACCTGGACATCTGTGGGGGGTCACAACCACGGTGAGGTTCGAGCCTGGGGCAGGCTGCCAGGCCAGACTTCACCTTGCCACTTCCAATGAGCCCGCAGCACATTTCCTCAGCCTTCCTGCCATTCATCACCACACCATGACAGGCAAATTCATCTGAGCAGGAAAGAGGAGCTAATCCTCTATATCTGAGACAGTGATAGACTTGCTGCTCCACAGGACCAATGAAATTAGGCTAAAACTGCTGTGGGGGTTCACAGGAAATTGGCCTTGCCAATCATTCGCAGCAACCCAGTGTTGTACCACAAGCCTCAAATTTAATGTCAATCTAGCCTGCATCTGTTCATTTACTGCCCTATTTTCATAATGCAAATGTATCCGTCTCTGACTTTGATTGCCCTCTCACTGAAAAGTTGCTGCTTTCTCTAACGTGATGTCGAGCTTAATGAAAAAAATGTTTTGAATCCATAATTCAGGACATTAGAGGTAAACAGCAGCCCTGTGTCCATAGCAGAGGATCAAGTATATATTATTTTAGATCTCTCCAACTCTCTATGTGGCTGTATTGATGTAATTTCAACCCATTTTCCTGATGAGTGCCTCAGTTCTGACGCCCACACAGCTTCTCATAATCGCAGCGGTCAGCATAAGTGGGCTCTCCACCAGCAACTCAGCAATATTGAAAAGTGAAAATCTATTCATCAACATGTTTTTCCGTTAACTACATCTGAATGCAGAGTGGAAGTCCCAACAGGGTTGAGTCATTACTTTCAGTAAAATAACTCCATTAAATAAGAGCGAACACAAAGCTGTCCCCCACACGCAGCCTCTACTTTTCCCTCGAGCTGCAGTCCCTCCTGCTGTCTCCCAGAGCTCTGGGTTCAGAAACACTAATACTGTCTGCCAGTTCAGTTCTACATAGATTTGTGAGGAGACCAGGGGTGATCATTTCTTCCCCCCTTTCTCCCCCTCCCCTCAGGTGACACTGAAATATATTTTGTGTGCCCTTTCACTTCAGACGAGCTCAGTGTGGAGGAAGCCCAGAGGAGACTAATGAGAGAGCGCAGGGGTATGGCTCCGTCTGCCTCCATGCCTCATTTTTCTTGATTTCAGCCGCTCCAGTGTCGGCATGGGCTCCTGCTGGTCAGGTGATGGCGGTGCCAGCTGGTGCATCCAGCTCGGACGGACAGCGATTCATTTCCCCCAGCTGGTGATTTATGGCACGGCAAAGCAGAGAGAAGCTGGTGTGCATGGCACCGGGCCGCCTGAGTTAGTGCACTGTCCGGCCCCGTCATGCTTTACCACACAGCGGGCTGGACTGCCTAATTTACGCTGGCAGACAGTCACATATATCACACCCCGTCTGGCCAATGAAGATTGGTGGTGTTTGAAAGGGTCTGTATACACAGTCGATTTTACCCACGTGTTACTCCCAGCACAGCATTGCACCAAAGAATATTGTTTTTCTTTTCCTCTCCTTCTTTGTCTATTTGATCTTTCATGCTTCATTTCTGCACCTCTTTTCGTTCTCTCTCATCTCTATCTTTCTCTGTCGCCCCCTCTCTCAGTGTGTGGACGTAATGTGAAGTGACTGTGGCCCTCTCTCACTGGACCGGCTCCTGAGGACTGTGCCCTTCTGTTCAGGGAAACTGGGGGAGGTCACAGTAGGTAGCTCCCTCGGGCCATGGCGTATTAATGCCTGGGCTGACCTCGGTGATAAGAAGGAAGCTTCGGGCGCATGTTTGATTCATGAGTCCATCCTCAGTGGGCCCTGGGGGGCTTTTTCCACTGCTGTCCTTTTACTGGCAGGGTGGAGGGTTGCTGCAGGGGAGATCAGTCCTGTCTGTCACAGAGAGGTTGGGGTGTGATAAAGGCACAGTGGCTGGGAGTGGGCCAGAGCACACAGATCGGCCCCTGTGTCGGGCACAAGCGATGACTTAATGGTGGGTGGTGATGCGACAGCCAAGTGTTGAGGGATATTAGAACGGATATCAGCGATGGGGCCCGACATCATGAGCACCCCACCTGCCTGGAGGAGGGTTTGTTCAGGAGCAGGATGAGAAAGTGAGTTGAAGGGCACTTGGCAGCTCCACTTCTTCCAGCTTTTTTTTTTCTCGTCCATATTTTACATTTTCCACCATTTCAAAATATTGGACATGTCTGAAGGCTGGCAAAAAGGAGTTAGATGGCTCAGATGGGGTGGAAGATGGGGTTTGTGGGAGTAAGCCGACACAGTTTCAGTTCCAGCACATATCTCCAAATTACATCCTCTGGAGTTTGGTTAGGGATTACTCCTGTCTAATCCTGACAAATGCTGCAGAGTGAGACACATCTCTGACAACAGAGCAACGACACAGCCTGCGATGACCATGGTGATCAGTTTAAATAAGTGCATGGAACAGGACGCACTCTCATGCACATCACATGGCCAAAAAGCTGCACGCGATGTGCTGCAAATTTGAATATATTCATTAACAAAATACAAATGGGCAGAAAAAGAACCAAGTTGAATTTTGGACAAGTTTAGAGATTTTTTTCGTTCACTAAATGGTCAGTGAAACATTTCGGTTGTGCAGAAAGTGAATATTCTGGTCATGGTTGCATGCCTTCATAAGAAATGGTTTTCTAAAAGCCCAGATCTGGGTAATTACAGTGCACACACACAGAGAGAGAGGGAGGCACATCCTTGAACAACAGTATCTTGCCAGACACTTCAGAGCTCCTAATGCCAGCTGTTTGAATGTGGCTATGTAATACATAATCCTGATTTGTGTTCCTTTCAGTCACCAGAAGATCTGTACATGCCTCAAAGAAACTTGTCAAGGCTTTTCAGCACACATTGCCTTCTCACAATCAAGTCGATGCTTGTCAACGCTACTGCTATCAAAATAGTCACAGTAGGGAGGGGCAATCCACTTTTCACATATCCCATTGCTGTCACCTCCTTCTGCCCGTCACTAATCTTTAAAAGCTATTTGCAGTTTTAATATAGATCTCAAATCCCGTTTCCTTTTCTCTCTTCCACTTGTACACACGCACGCACGCATGCACATTCGCGCACACACACACACTCGCACTCATTGTTCTTCTTTTGTGGTTTGCTGGAGAGCAGGGTTTGGTGGGTAGAGCGAGCCTTCTCATTCCTCCATGCGTTCCCATGGTCGTGCTTTTGTTTTAGCTAAGCTGGTGCCCCCGGATTAAAGTGGAAATAATCCTTCTTTCATTGTTGTTTTTGTTCTGAAAACCTGCTGAAAAGCGATCTGTTGATTTTTCTCTCATCTTTCACAGATTAAGTTTAAATTGAACGATGAAAGGAGAATTTGCCGGTAATGTCTGTTTATGTTCGTACGTGCTAAGGCAGAGGTAACGTTGACTTTGTTTTTTCTGGTGATTTCGTCTGAGCACGGTTGAGTGAAGGAGGCTCTACAACCTTTTCCAATTTTGCGATGTGTAATGCACATTTGCTGTGAAATGTTCTGTATGTTTAATTCATCCAATCTCTGATTCATATCCACTTGAGTTATTGTCTGGCCCTGCAGCCAAGCTACCCATTTGTGTCAGATGGCAGACTAATGGTGATATTAATGAAGTCATTGCTTTAGTCAGAAAATCAATAGTCACTCGAAACAGTCAATGCAGGCGAGTAGGCTTGAATGGTGACCTAGTTCCCATCTAATGACAGCTCCTAACCCATTCTGTCTTGTTTGATGCTCACAACATCTGCTGCCATACCATCATATTTATGCAGCAAAACAAAGTAGAATACAATGCACAGCAACACACGGTATATTAGGAGAAAATTGGGGCAGCTGTAATGTCTTTGTTTGTATGTGGCAATCAAGGCTGCCAGGCAAAAAATGAATTTGCTGATGCTTCACACGACTAGTAAAACCAATATTATTCCACATCAATGCCTGTGAACAAATAGCTCCGAGAAACATCAACCCAGTCTTCTCTTGGCCACAGAAGGCAGGGGCCAAGTGGGGCCAAGGGGTTAACCTGGGTTTGGAATTAAACAGCCTGGCTGTTATTGTTGGGTCTTCTGAGTCTGTAAAAGACCCAGCAGCGTTCGAGTTGGAGTGGGGCCACGCAGAGGTCAGCAGGCCTCGGTGGTCAGCTGAGCAATGAGGAGAAGGTGAGTGGGGCCTTGTGTACCAGCTCCGGTCCCTGCTTACAGAAGCAGCCCTGCACTGACATCAGTCAGAACTCATGACTGTGTTATTACTGTGTTCTGTCGTGCGCTCGGAGATGAATAGGCGCCGCATTCAGTGTAACAAAAGAGCCTTGGCATGCATACAGGAGCAGGAAGTGGGAATTCTAATACTGCTTTATCATGGGCAGTAAAAGAAGACAATACGAGCTGTCCCCTCTGAACCGGTTTAGTGAATGCTCAAATCCCTCTCTTCCGTAGACAGACAAGTCATTTCACAGAGAGGACATTTTCGTTTATTTTTTTTATTTTTTCCAAAATGGCTTACTGTGGCATGAGTGTGTACTTGTTTCAATGCTCCCAGCTCCAGTGGGAATCGGTCACCACAGCTGTAGCAGTGTCAAGTCTTATGTGATCCCTGGAGTTGCCGTACAACTATCACACTTTTCTTAACAAGACTATCACCTCTTTGCACTCACATAACAATTGGTTTATGACATGTTTTGGTTCTAAATTGCAACTTACATTACAATCATTCTTTCTCTTTCCATGTATGCTGTCGTTAAAGCAGTAGAAGTAACAGGTATTCCCTCATGTGGTGCTTTGATGTCAGCGGTGGCGATGCTCTCTGAAACCTCAGTGTAAAATCTCCCATAGGTGCTCAGCTTGGTTGAGACTTGTTGGCTGCAAAGGTCAAAGCACATGATTCACATTATTTTCACAGCTCTCAAGCCATTCAATGGCCCCTCATCTCATGCCCTGTATGGAATCTGTTATGTTTCCTCCATTTTTTCAGCTTTGTTTGGTCATGTTTTTAACTTAGTTTCACTCATCTGTAGGCAGTTAACAGTGAGCAATATGTATGAAATATATCTCATATAGACTGGAGCACTTTAACTGATATCTGACATATAATGTATGTATTATATGTATTTAATGCAGTGAACAATGCAAATCTATCAGTATAAAGAAGGAATCTGTAACTCAGTCCTACACGTATTATTACTGGACAATTTGATGCAAAATTGTGGTGATGATCAGCTCAAAATGTATTGATTATCAACTGTATAGCTCAGTTATAAACCACTTGGCATGTTGATAATAAATGCTAACATTACTGAAATAACATAAGCACTAACTTTGCTGTAAAACTCAGCTGACGGTTGGTGGAGGTTGAGTGGATATTGACATAAAGCCGTCTAGCTTGCAGCCTTCCTTTCAATTAAACAAAGACAAGTTGAGGCTTTTTTCTCTTACAGAGCCTCTCTGCTGTGACCTTTTATGCCACAGCGCTGGCTCTGAGTACCTTTTCTTACAAACATACTGTATACAGTATATTTGTATTGCAGTATTGCGCTTTTATGCTTTGCCTTGCACTTATGCAGACTTTTATTTTCCATCTTACTTTAGGTTTATTTTCCATCCCTGTTTTTAATGTTCATTCTTTGTCTTTTTTATGTGAAGCACCTGGTGCATGTAATGTCTTTGTGGTATTATTGTTATTATTACAGTTTATCAGTGTATTTATACATTAACATAAATGTGACTTGTATATATAGTCATATTGGTCATACTGGGAGAAATACAGTAAACGTTGTTGCTCAGGACTGAAATTGTAATGTAACAACACTGAGGTTAAAATGCAAAGAGCTTAATAATAATGATTGTTTGTGCACAAAAGGGCCATAATCTGTGTCTGTGGGGCGAACTGAGGAACAGCGACTCAAGTCTCCTCTGTGGGCTGCAGAGCAGATGCAACTAAAATGCTGTTACCAGAGACAGCCTGGTCCTCAGGCTAAGCTCAAATACCCAAATGCCAACCCCCCCATCCCCACCCCCTCACCCCCCTTCAGCAAAACTTCCACATTTTAATCCAATAGTGTGCATAGAGCTCAGGGAAATGATATTTAGGAGACAATGAGTGCCCTGCAGAGAAAAAGAAGGGAGGGGGGATTAGAGTGTGTCTCTGAAGTGGCTTTGACTCCCCTACTGATGGAGAGTAATTAAAGCAGCCTACTGTGTTGTCGATGTAGCTAAAGGGGGATAATAATGAAACATCACAGCTCATAGAGCTCGGGCCTGCAGCACCTTACTTTGGCCTGAAGCCCTGATTAGGAGCACTATGTAGGTTGTTCCTAGACTCAACACTTAATACTCAAACACACACACCAACGTGCTAAGACTGCTCTCAAATGTTAGGTCTTGTTCCGTTAGGAAGTTCAAATTAAAAAATCCTGGTTAATTACTTTTAAGCAAATATAGATGAAGTGATCACAGGCTCCTGTGATGTGTTGTATCCTCATGAAATTTACAGTTTTTGATCAGATGATGCATCAGGCAGAAGTACAGACCATCTGGTTGCTCCAATTACTACTGAGCTGAGAGGACAGTAGTAAAAATGAACGCTAACTATCACAGTTATCTGAGGTCACTATTTCCTCACAGGCCAATTACACAAAAAACTGTGTAAAGTCTGTGACTCATCCTCGTCGCTCGACTCCTCTTATCTTCCTCTAAGATAATCTGGCAAGTCCTAAATGCCACTGCTTGCATCTTGAAACGTGTCAGTGGGCTCAACAAAGTGTATCTTTGATACAGCGTGGAATAAAATGGATGACTGATTCACACATAATGTCCAGACTCTGAGCTGCGGTGTCAACCAAACACCTGCGTTCTCCTGCCTCCTCTTGGCAGGTTACTGAGGGTCACATCAGCTGTGGGTCCTCCCTTGAAATTTCTACTGAAACATTACAGCCATCAGACACCTGACTGCTGAAGTGACCCTGTATGAATGTATTATTGGGTCAGTCTGGGTGTCATTATGTGCTCGTCATTTTGGGCTTGCCTCAAACCAATTTATTGGTCATTTTGGATGTAGAGTTTGGTTAAACGGACATTAATGCCAGACTTGGTCATTTGTTCCTCAACTAATAAGAAATAATGCTAATAATAAGCTTGATCATTTAAGTGATAAAAAAATTAGAATAAGCTGAAACTGGAATGTGTTGTTCCCTTCTTCATAGATAGCTGATGACACTTCCATAAGGGCCATTTAACTGAAGTCATTAACATTTATTTTCATTTGAATTGAGCCCAATGACATAAAATGTATTCAATACATTTATTCAAATGTATTCAGCCTCAGTGGTGTTTTCTACATTTTGGCTGGGCATATTCCAGACGCTGATCACGTCTGTGCTTTTGAATCTTTCTTTTTTTCTCAAAATGTAAATAAATGTACCACAAAAAACACATTTTATATATCACTTGTGGTATTGAATGTATCATATAGAGCAAACTAATGTAAAATTGAGAAAAAAAATATGCATTTGTTTAAAGATGAAGGCAAGTATTCATAATCACAGGGTTGTCTCTAATTAGCATGTCTAATTTTGGACATTGTTTTCCATTTATGCCATGAGAGTATTTTCTGTATCATATAATTAATTCACATTGGTCTGACCGTTTCTCCCCCTCTGCACCCCTTGACTTGTTTATCATTTTTGAGGCTCAGGGTAAAAAGTTGAATACGAAGCATTCCTGAACCCATGTAGTAACATACTTTATACAATCATGTGTTCACAAAGTGGTGAACCTCACTCCATCCTTGACTGAGCCTTTCCAGGATGCTCCTTTCATACCCAATCACAATACTATCACCTGTTACCAATCAACCTGTTTAGCTGTGGAATGATCCAAACAGGTGTTTTTGGAACATTCCACAACTTTCCCAGTCAACTTGTTTCCTGCATCAAAGTCAGAATTAGCTGATATTAAGAAAAATCAACAAAGCTGATAAGGTAAAGTATTAGACATACTGTTTTCAGTATATGTCACTGAGGATTAGCAAATTATCACTTTCTGTTTTATTTATCTTTTACACAACATCCAAAATCTTTTGTAATCAGTGTTGTATGAGAAGATGAGACCACACTTTATTGCACTTTATTGTTGTTTTTCCCAAACGGCATCCACTACACGTGAATGACAGATTCTGTTAGTAGAGACAAACTCAGCCTCAGACTTTTCTCTAACAGTGCAGTTTGGTTTGCACATGGCTGAAAGAGTGGAAAAGGGGGCTGGTGAGGAAGGTGAGAGACAATGGCAGGTTTCACCTGGTCTATTTCTGTCAAGATCAACAGTTGCCTTCTCATCATGAGCGGTTTGGTCTGGAAACAGCTCAGAGCATATTAAAGCAGAGATCGCAGCTACAGACAGAAACAGCTGGGATAGAGCTCGCTCTGCCCATACACATGTGGATAATGGATCATTTTCATTCCAGTTCCCAATGCGTTTGCGCAAGTTAGGGGATATAGAGCCGGGGTGGAGGAGTCAGCAGATGTTAAATTAAGCATGGAGTGAATACATAATGAGCTATTACGGCAGGAAAACATGTCCTAAATACGGTGGTATTTTGCACACAGATCCCAGTGGTCAAAGGGCTCTATCTCAAAGCTTCACCCCCTACGGTGGTCCTGGCAGGGGAGAGGATATGAGGAGGGTGGATTTTGAGCAGGGCAATTCTGGTGCTTTTTGAATTTTGAATTTCAGCATTTAGGTCAAACTTCACCTCGGGTCTTGCAACCATCTGCTCCTGGGATGCAGGCCAAGGCCACAGGGCAGGCTTCTGGTAGCATGGAGGAGGCCGGCACCATCTCAGCCTCTATAAAGAGGCCCTGCATATCCCTGTGATGTGCCCTCTCCCTACCCTGTGTTTCAGGTGTTTTCCCTTTTTAGCTGCATCCTCCAGGGAGCCAGCTTTAAAATGGATGATTGCCTGCGACCGTCGCATTAAAAGCATTAATCCCGCTGTTATCAAGCAGGGAATGATGAATTAGGAGCGTCAGCTCTGGGCTCACCTTTGTTGTCATTTGAACAGAATCAAAGCTTTAAATCACAGGGCTGCACCTGGTAATAGGAGGGGGGATGGCGTTCTAATACTGTGTGTGACAGAGCCGCACTGCTTCCAGCTGATTTAATAAGTCCAGAAGGAGGGGGTGGCACTGGGCTAAATGAAAATTTGAGCAAGGTTTTAAAATATACTGTATGATTGCAGGATGAAATGGCAGTTGCCCTCATTTCTCTTTGGTTAGTGTCTATTTTCCTTGCTGTGTAATACAAGCCACCTGAATTTGAGCTGTCATTCAGTCATTGTCAGGCCAGTTGTGATAAGGTTTGTAACAATGCAGCACTGTATGTGCTCAGAGTACGATACTTACTTTCCTTTTTCCTGCTGGTAATTCAAGTCCTTGTTGAAAGATCAGGCTGCCTTGCTGATGTTTCTGACAAGTTTCCACGGGGGAAGGCCTTGTTATAATCAAGGTTGATTTGTTTAGAGGTAGAGCGTGTGTCAGTACAGGAGCAGAGAACATTCTCTACCAGGGGTAGGACATGCACTCCCAGCAGTGCTGAGCCACTGATACATGATTTGCAGCCCGCAACAATAGCAGATCATACTGCTCTTCTCACTCAAACTACTGATCTGATCCAAAATGTGCATGTGGGGGGAGTGCAACAATTGAACGTGACAAAACATATCAACTCTAGCTATTTTATGTGTATATATTTGCATATTTTATTGAAATGAAATTGTTTATGAGCAACATTTAAGCAGCTAACCCCTCTTGTTTATGGAGTGCTCCCGTGTATTTATGATAAAAAAAAGAAACATGCGTGGAATTAAGCAACTGCTTTAATGAGAAAAGACAATGTAACTCTGTTATTAAAATTATTTTACCATGTTCGTTTCTGTAAATTCCCACATCAAAGCAGCTCATTACGTTTTGTTAATTAAACCTAGAATAATTGAACCTTACTTCAAAATGCAGGCATAGGAGAGTAGATTTCTGTTGTTCATTGAAATATGGATTGGACTTTAGTAGCCTAGTTTTCTGCAACATCTGAGGCAGCTAAAGGTGATTATCCACTTTCTAAATTATATTATTATTCCCCTGTCCCTATCTTCTGTACTCTTCCTGTATTTCCTCTTTTCTCTGGCTCTGTCATTTCTTTTCTGAACACCCACAAGGTCTGTAAAGCACTCAGCCAGCTCGATCCATACCCTTCAAGAAGCATGGAGACCACTCTCCTTTGAGTCTGTAAATGCTGCAGAGAAATATGTGAAAAGACAGTCATGTTGCAGTGAATATTAATGGCTCTTTGAGTGCTTGCTCCCTGGTAAACAGAAGGATTGAGTTGACATGTAGCCAAAGACATAATTTAAATCTGGGGAGGTCACAGGAAACATTAGCAAATTATCTACCCAATGCCTTCCAAGATCTCCCGGCAGATAATGGAAAAGCCAATCTATTTGGCTGATCGGTATCTTATCGGAATAGGCTGAGAAAAGCTCACAGTAATTTCACTTGATATGATAGAAGATTTCCCTTCACTTTGAGATTAGGTTTGCCTCGGGGGTCTGTGCTATAATTGTAAGCTTCTAACAAGGTGAAACATTGGTGGAATTCACAACTATATTTCTCATAAACCATGTGAAAAGAGGCCAGCACTGTATGAGGTGTGCATGTGGGAGTAAACGTGCATGTCCTGTAGTTAATACTGAAGCAGGTAAAGGCAGATAAAGTAGGGTGATTATTGTGTGTGTTTCATGTAATACAACGTAATATTTTATTTTCAACACTGGAGCTCCATGTCTAGGTTTTGTTATCATGTATACCTTGCAATTTATTTCTGTCATTTTGGTTGTTACTCTTAGACCCAATTAGACCCAACATAAAAGCTGTCGTAATGTTTCTGTAGTCATGATTATGTGCAGTAAATATAGAATTTAAAACACAGTAGCCTAGTTTACACATACATTACAGAGAGTAATAGTTCTGAAAATAATTTTGGCTCTTTTATCAGCTAATGAAAAGCTGCATAAAACAAGAATAAGAATTTAAAGCCATGTTAGCGGCTGGATGTAAAGTCAGGAGGTCACCAAAGTCATACCGATTCATCCTCCGGGGGATCATGGACATCTGTACCACATTTAATAGCAGTCCATCCAATGTTTGTCCAGATATTTCACCGAAAAACAAATGTCAACCTCTTTGTGCCAGTAAATGCAAAGTTAAGGGATCGCCAGAGTCATTAGTTTTCATTCTCTGGGGACAATCAGTTTCTTGGCAATCTATTGAATGTTTGTGGAGATATTTCAGTCTGGACCAAAGTGGTTGATGGACCGACCAACTGACAGACCTACATTGCCTTCCATAGAGCCACACCGAGAGCATATCTAAAAATGTAAAACCCAAAACAGATGGGAGGATAGATAGATGGATGGATGAGAGCAGGGATGAATCATTAATTTAATCATAATGTTTTACTATCATTATGAGGTCATTCATAGTGATAAATTCACTTGCTGTTGGTGGAGCTGTTGTCTGTGACCTTAAAGATGTGGAAATGAGCCATCAGTGAACTTGAAGCCATCTGTTGCACATCTGCAGACTGTATATCTATCCATTTCCAGAGGAAGAGCAGAGGAGAGGGAGACAGAGGTGCAGAGACAGACAGAGGGGAATCTTACCTTAATCTTCTGTCTATCCAGTCAGATTCCATCAGACTGGTTTCTGCCCCATATTGCTCTGCCCTCTAAGGTTTTGTTTTAGTTAAGCCCAGCTGAGTTACCTTCAGAAATGGTGGTCCATCTTGACGGGAATGAGCTCTGACAGCTGTGGCTATAAAGTGGAAACAGATCCGAGCCCTCCTGTATGGCCTCTGGAATTCCACAGCTCTCTGGAGCCAAATCAGCTGTCCTTTACACCTATCGATCCAAGACCATTGATTCCTCCGCCGATTTAATTTGCTTTCTGAGGTCTGATTAGTAATGATTTACAGAGCCCTTTGTTCTCCATGCAAAACCCTAAAAACAATCCTTTTGATGAATTATCTATTTTTTCTGTGCCCTTTCATGTGTGAACCTTAAAAATTCATAGGTTATGACCTCACCCATCAGAGAGGAGCGTGTTCTGCCTTCTGGTGATCAGTGGGAATTGGAGGAGCTTGTTTTCACCTCGCCACAGTAAATCTAGAGGCAGGGGTCATCAACTCAAGAGACACTGTCATGAAAAGACGGGTTGTAATGTTTCTGCTGCTGGCCCACTAAACTATCGACAACTGCAGTTGTTAAAAAGTTTTTGTAGAGACCGTTTTCTAAATATCTATACTGCCTATTTCTATTAATCTTCCTCAACTGTGAACAATCAGATTGCTACTAGAGAGCTCTCTCTGCTTGTATGGTTACCAATGGGACAGCATTTTAATGAAGGGTGTTGTCAAAGAGTTACCAAAGCTTTAGTAGATTTCAACAAAAAGTGTTAAACCTAGTCCTTGTGGCAGTTATTTGATTTTTGACTCCTAATGGTCCTTAATGGCATGAAATCACACACATATGTTTTTAATGCACAGGAGGCATGAAGATCCCTTAAAACATGCAGCATTTTTTACACAAGTCAACATGTGCATCCCAACGGAGTGTTTGTCAGCATCTGATGAACGCAAATTAAATATTCACTCACCGTTTAGCTCCAGTTTTGTCTCAAAACTCCTGTGATCTAAAAGTAGCTAAAAGCTTCTAGAGCTGTATGACGATCCTTAGTGGGATCAGTGGTGCTAGCAACCCTTTTAACCTAATTCAGTGTTTTGTTTTAGAAAATTTTGTCACTTATACAGCAGTCACAATAATAAATACATTTGAAAAGGAAAAGAATGCATACACACACACGTATGTATATATACTTACATACATACATACATACATACATACAGGAATATGCAAAGATACCTATATATAATTTATAAATATTTTAAATAAGTTAAGATGAAAAAAAGAGGGGGGTGAAAGTTAGGAGCAACTGCTACATGTACTAGAAACACACCTGCACACATGTTATCTGATATATTGCAGTTATGTCGGAATGTAGGTAACCACTTTCATATTTGCAAAAACAAATTAGGTATATGTTGACTTTAGGAATGCAAACCATATTTTCTTAACACACGTCTGAGGGGAAGTCCCATAATTTAAAGTTTAATAGGTTTCAGTAGTAGTGGAGGTTCGTATCAGTGACATTTCCGAAAAAAACGCAGGGGCTGAGAGTTTCGACGTACAAAAATAGCCCACATCACAGAGAGCAACCCTGCATGCCACGCTCTCCACTCGGTGTGACCTCCTCCCACCACGCGCTGCAGAACGAGCTGTGAGGTCACAGCTGCAGCATGCGGGGGATGTCAGGGCAGGCCGGGTGGAAACCTGGACCTGAGAGGAGAGGTTTTTGTTGAAGGGAAGATTTAGAGACTCTCTCCTGCTTCCAGGACGGAGGGCAGGAGTGAAACTTGTACCATAGCTTCACAGCTGGAGTCCCCCCCCCCACCCCCCCCACCCCCCACCCCCTCCTCCACCACCGTGACCCAGTGACTCTGTGGTGTTTACAACCCGGTGATAAAACATGAGAACGACTTGAATGAGCAGAAAAGTATTGACGTGAAAACTCGGAGCGCTCCGAAGAGCAGCTTGCACAATCACCATGTTGGCACCATGGCTGATAATTCAGAAGCATCTCGCAAGAGAAATTTTTCAACACATTTTTTCAACTTGATTTAAAATGCTGAAACATGTATTAACAGGCTGCTTGACAAAGAGGTCCCATGTTCTAAGAGATTAATAGATCCAGGTAAAGAAAAATAGTGAGCTGAGATGATATCATATTCACATATCATATTGTGTGTCTGTGCATGAATTATGGAGATGTTTGGCCTAGTATGAAGACTGGAAATGGGGGGAAATGGCCTGCCAACATGTCCCTAATTGTGCCTCTTTAAATTTCTGTTTGTGTACGAATCAACCAAACAAGAGACCACTGTCTGTATGTCTGTATATCAACTATAGCTTAGCTTAGCATAAAGACTGGATGCAGCAGGAAACACCAAAAAACCTACCAGTGAACACCTCATACTGTATCACAGTTATGACATTCTTGCAAAAACTATTTTTGTATATTAATTATCGGACTTGACAGACTTGCAATTACTATGCCAGCCACTTAGCAAAGCCCTGCCCATAAATATCAATATCACCTTAACTGTAAACCTAATCCAGTCTGATAATATTGGACTGAATATCAATATTTGATAATAAAAAATAAAAAAAAAGAATCATAGGATGGAAAGTTTTAACCTTGACATAAAAACCTTGCTGCTTTACCTTTATAACCACTGGATTGTAAAAACAATGTATATATTCATAGTTATTATAATGATATCACCAACATGGTCTGTAAATCAGAAAGATCTGACAGATCTTACTATGTAAGAGTCAGATTTCCATATGGAGTGCTCCTGATGTGAAATAAAGGAAAGGCACCTAAGTAACCTCTGGTGTGTAAATGTGAATGTTTGCCCCGAGTCATTTGCCTGCCAACAGACATGAAGACTCGGGGGAAATGAGGTGTGACACACGGGCCCACACACGCCAGGTTGTGGCAGTTGTTGCTTTGATGATCTTTGCGAGCTTATGAGTCTCCAGGTGAAACGCAGCTCCTTGTCCTAGACGTTGACTGTAAATATCATACTGTTGTCTACACCACACATGTAGGGGTTTGACTTTCTCTTTATGCCCTTTCATGCTATTTCACCTCATGTGTTATTCACAGTCTTCCTGAGAACTTTGATGATTTGTTGCATTACAAAGCAACAGCTCAGTAGATTATTATCCTTTGTTTGCTGCGTTCTGGACTGTCTGCATGGAACAATGTGAGGAGATTGTCTCTGATTATTTGGAAGCCGCTGATAATTGATTATGATATTTGAGCTTCATCTGCAGCAGCTCAGGAGACTACAAGCCCTATTGGGCAACCAGCTTGGCGATAACCCCACACCTGGCCTGATGGTGAGATATAAACAAAAGCAGCCTTGATCAGCTCAAGATACCCATCTTAAAATAATCTAAAGCACAACATTCAAGCAGTTGGCGAAAACAAACTTCTTAAAGATGAAAGCAGTCTGTGTTCGTGCATACCCCAAAATCAAAGACCACCTATGCCTCTTGGTATGTAAGATCATGTGAGGTGACATTGATAATAAAACCAATTTGTTTTCAATCAGAAAGAACATCTTGTGCTGAGATTCCTCTGTGTTTTCAGAAATAGGCCTTGATTATTGTTCTGCCCTTGCCTTCAAAGTAAGCTTCAATAGCACTGCCTCTCTCGCAGGTGTCAAAAGTACAAGGCCCTGAATACACACTGTCACATTCTCTCTTTCTGTCAAATGATTCCTTTCTGTCTTTGCACTTTGTTTGCCATCAAAAAACATCAAGCAGGGGCCTGTGTGTTGTTTTCAGGCTTTCTGTTTTGTGCTTTTCTATGTGAGTGTGTGAGTGCATGCATTTTATGTGCACAGTAGGTGTGCCCTCACATAGTAAGCCGATGATGGCTTGTGACGGCCTGATTGATTTCTGGCAAAAATAAAGCAAGCTGAGGCTGCACGGAGACAGCAGGTGGAGATTTCTGTTAATGGCAGAGCGGCCCAGCCAGACTCCACTGGGACACCTGGAGTGAGTATGGTGCTCTTAAGGTCAGGGAACAAGTGTGTGTATGTGTGTATTCTGCATGCTGAACACAACACAAACAAACAGAGTTACTGGAGCGTAGCATAATGCTTGATGCAGGATGTGTTTCTTTATTCACATTCATTCAATAAAATATTATTGACTATTCACTTGAACCCTCCACTCTGCAGCGATTGTCCACCCATTTAAAGTAAAGATAGCAAGGCACAGCATGTCTGTCAAGCTTTTGATTTCTCCACTTGTTGTGTGCATGGGGCTGAAGAAAGAGAGATATCAAGTATATAATAGATTGGAGGGTGGTGTCTTTTTTTCCAACCTTTCCTAGACTAAAAATACAAAAGCTGAAGTCTACAGAATGCATTTAACAGTGTGTCTGCCTGCTGTAACATAAGGTACAAATGTTAGCATGTCTGGCTAACTAGCTTACTAAATACTGTAGTAACCAGGCATTTTTCAAAAGTCACAGGAATTATCATTAGCTAAATAAATTATGTGGGTTTACAGATTATGTTCAATAAAAGAAGCCCCCTTCATTATAGCATATCCACTATGTAGTCGTTCACCATTCTGTGGCCAGTTTAGGGAAGCTAATGTTAGCGGCTATGTCCTGCTTTGCTTACACTCCAGCAACCCCAGCCAAACAGGTTATCCGAGAGTGTTACCTTCATCAAAAACACTGCTAGTCATCATCGAATATGCCTTTTCTCCTGTGACATTAAAACTGACACATACTGTGTAATATTATGAATAATAGAACATACATCTAAACTCCTCCATCTTGCTAGTATAAGTAAGAAAAGCAGCTAAACAGGCGCTATGTTAGAATGAAATCTTTTTCCTTAATATTTCCTATAATATTAGGACTAAGAGTAGAGCTAGCACTGAATAATAATGATATTTTCAGCAAGTACAGGTACGTCAAGTCTTATATTTCTTTTATCTTCTAGCTGGCGAGGATGCTGACTTTTAGCCTGGGACATGCAGCTTCAGCATTAGTGTTAGCTTCAGTGTTTTACCAGGTCATGTATGTAGTTCTTATTCAACAGTTTATCAAAATTGAAATGAGTCTGCTCAAAACATGAAGAATTTATCCAGCAACAGCTGCGAGGTAATTTTCAACATACCATGAAGCTAACGTTAGCGTAATTAGCTAGCGACAGCTGATGAAAGAGAGCGACAGTTGTCACTTCAGCCGACAAAATTGACTGTCACCAGTTAGAAATGAGAAGCCCGCATCTGTATGAAATCAATCAATCAAAGATGACAAAAAATTGATTGTTAAATGTGGCACTATTATCATTGTAAACTGTGCCGTGCGAGAATGGAAAGCTTGACAGGCATACCAACATAACTAAGGAGGTGCGGGCTTATGAATGAAAGTGAATGGTCAGTTGTCCCAAAGAAGATCCCTTTATGTCTTGTGTGGGTGCTGCTTCCTGCCTCCACCCACACTTTTCTCATCCTTTTTCCCTTTTCTCCAGTTTTTTTCCTCCTTTGCTGTGGTGGCTGTGGCCAGGTGTCCTCTCACTTCTCCTCCCCACAGGGCCCTCTCCCTTATTCAGTTCCCCCTTATCTGCCACATCAAAGGATCTCATTACGAGCTGTGACACCAGCCCCACCCTGAGCCAACCTGTTCCTACCATCACATTTAAATAGCATCACATTGTATTCATAATAGGTAATGTCATGCACTGAGGTCTCTGATGTCTCACTGATCCCCCTTTCCTTTCCCTTTCTTTCCTTTCCTTTCCTTTCCTTTCCTTTCCTTTCCTTTCTTCTTCTCTCTTCCCGTTTCAACCCCACATGCCCGACAGACACTCCTCTATAAAATTCTCTTTTATTTATAGCTTGTTTGCTTTTTATAAGGCAGCTGTGTAGACCAAAGTCGCTCGTCTTGTTTGATGTGCACATCTCTCATCTGTGATTACGAAGTGAATCTTAAAAAAAAGGACAGGCTGTTAAATGAAACGACTGGAGTGGAGCCTCCTTAGTGAAGATAATTCTGCACGCATTTTATTTGCCATCTCTCCATCGACAGCCCATAATTTGTGTCTGGGATCCTTTCTGAGGACCCCCAGCACTCTTTTCAGCAGACAGAGGGGCTTGATTTGGCAATCCCACCTGGAAACTTCAGCATCACAGGCCCTACCTGTTAGCTCAGTCCCTGAGCTGCAGCCAAGGCCGTAATTAACAGGAGTGGGGTCCTACTCTTGCCGCTTGCCGCCCTCATTTACCCACTTAATTTATTTTCTAAACAGAGCATTGGCTCAGCTCCGCTCATGTTCCGGGTAACGCTCTCCACAGCGGCAGGGCTGTTAAAGAACAGAGCAGAGCTTTCCTTGTGTGTCATAAATAATCTCCATGGCAGACTTTACTGGGGCCGCTGAGCACAGCCAGAGATGAATCTGATTGTAATAGCGGATGGGGAGCTTTCGTGAGCTGCATTCATCATGACCAATGTGAAGACAATAGTGTCCGGCAGGAATAATGGATCTTTAACTTTCTCTCCTCTTTGTGCTCACTAGTTTGACAGATATCACTCATTCCCCACATACAGACAGCCAATTAAACCGGTATACAGTCTAACCTAGATGCTCTCAGTCGACTGACCCAGCTACAGCATGCAGGTGTGTGCATGTACACTTTGTGTGCAGCGTAGTGATGGGGGAGAGGGCACATGCAGAGTTTAGGCAGAGAAAGCACAACTGCAAGGACAACTTCTCCATCTCTTCCAGACATTTATCTGACACTTGAGAGTAATAGATGAAGGTTGCAGCATTTTTGGAAGGGGATGCTAGAGTTTTATTTCACAGGATGTTTTGTTTTTCCCGTAGAGGATTTATTTTGGCAGGGCTGTTACTCAGAAGCACTGCTCTTTCCTCCCTACTCTCTTCCTCTCTATCTATCTCTGTCCTCTCTTCATCTCCATCCTTTATTTCTCTCCGAGGCGCTGTCTCTTCCTTACAGCCTCCCCTCCGTTTGATAAACTTTTGAGATTTTGTATAACAAAGCACACAAGAAACAGCAGCCACATGAAAAAAAGGACAATCACACTGTCAAGGTGCTTTGAAGAGCAGAGCTCTGCAGCAGCAGATTAATGTCCTCATAAAGCGAGGGAGCTGATTTTGATGGAGGACTTTATAGATTTTGTAGGTGGACCACCTCCTTTGGGTGATATTTCTTTTCTCTTTTGTTCTACATACTTGAGGTAAAAGAGAGAAAGGGTGGGGAAATGAGAGTGGGAGCCTGCACAGGGGGTGACGGTGACAGTGACAATAACCGGATCAGCTACACAGTCAGTCATGTATATGAAAATCTCCGCCTTGTGGGAGAATGGCGTACTGTTTCAATGATTATTACCTCTCAGGAACAATAGACAGTATGTATCGCCTTTAGCCTTGTCCTCCTAATGCACACACACTCTCTCTGACACACACACACACATTTCAGACAGCTGAAAACTGCCGCTGATATTGCACCATGCAGAGGCAATTGTCCAGGAATGATTGGCCCCTTACAAACAATGAATCACAAGTTACTATGGAAATGGAGTCAAAAAAGAAAACAGCAGCGGATATTGACGTGGGCAGGTAATGAAATGATAATATCCCGCAGATGGAACGGTTGTCTAGGAGTCATTGACCTTGATTCCTCCCGGAGTTCCTTTCTGTTCCCTCTGCTCAGGGTTGATAAGAGCAAACAAGCAAATGAGCAGCATCAAAAGATTTGTCTGATCGCTTTTGTCTCACTACTCATTTAAAACGTAACACAAATGTGAAATATTTCAGAGACAATGTGTATCTGTGTTTGACGATAAACAGAAGTGAGGGTCTATCCTCTACTGGTGAGTAAAGACTACTGGAGTGATAACTCAGATGGTGTTTGCTTTTTATAAAATCAAAAGCAAACAGCAGCCCTTCCTGAACGTTAAATATGTGTGATTGCATATTTGTCTGGAGGGCAAATGGGGAGTCTGTGGAATACAAAAGCTTCATGCTATATATCTTCCCTTTTTGTTGAGACCTTTTGATGAAATTCAATTTGATGGCCCAAACTGCAGTAAAAAGAGAAGCTTGATGGAGGAGAGCTGAGCCTGAGCCATGCAAGCCAGGGTAAGGAGACCTCCCTCTGGGCCTGGCAGCCCAATCCAGTTTATTGATTTTCTGTCCTCTCCTTCAACATCTGGAATGCCCCATACCCAATAGATTATGACAAACGTGCCCGCCAGAGACCAGCGATCCTCTAATTGAACTTGATGGAGTACAGTTGAGGATCAAAGGTTGGGAAAATTCAGTGACATAGCAGGTTTCTCCACTCTTCCCAAAGGCACTCCTTCAAACTCTGTAAAACAGACCGAGGTCTCGGGGAAAAAAGGTGTGTCTTCCGTCCAACCGTCTCTCCTCTCTTGTCTTCTCCATGGCCGTGGACAGCTAGACTTTCACCGCACCGCTGAGCACAATGGAGTCAGTGCTTTACAATAACAACCTCCTGCCAAAAGCACAAAAAAACAAGGCAGGAGAAAAGCTCAGTGCTCTATTTTGATGAAAGTAACAAGCACAGCTTGTTGTAAATAGGCTTTCTGAAGCCTGAGGCAGCTTTTCTCCCCAGGGGACGTGCTTTCTGCATCTCTCCCAGGGTTGCTGTCGCCAAAAGGTTCTCTCTGTAAGGGAAAAAGGAGGCACAAACAAGAAGTTGCTTCAGCTCTTCTGGCAAGAGGAAATCATCCCTCAGTAGGGCACACTAGTTGGGATTTACCATCCATTCAGATTAGGAATAAGATGTTTGGGTTACAATGCACGATTGTGTATGGACCTTTTTGTTAGCTGCATTGTTAGGATTAGAGTCCAGGTGCACACAGAGACACATTGTTAGCTGAGTGTGTCGAGGTGTTGAGCTACTGAGGAAAGAGGTAGTGCCCCGTCTGCCTGTGAGCTCTTCCTCCTGATCCCTGATAACTCGGATGTGTGCTTATTCAAATGGGTTTTGCTCCGGGCACCCTCTTGCAAATCAGGTGCCATCCGCGCTGGCATTGTCACACAAATTAGAAACGGATGTTTTGGGCAGAGCAGAGGTGCAGAGTCTGTGGACATAGTTAGCCCCGGTTTCTTTGACGTGTTAGTCTCTTTCTCCTCACCTCCACAGGAAGCTCAACCACAGGACCGAGTCTCTCACCTCTTTCTGCCTTTACGAGGGAAAAGGGACGTAAAAGATGATTGTCTCCAACCTGCCACCCACATTTGAGAGTAGTTTTTTTCTTTTAATAAATCTCCTCAAACCTCTCTCTTCAGTTACCTTTCTCCCCAATGCCTATAAGCCCCTCTGATCCTTTCCAATAATAATGGCATTGCCAGCCAATCTCTCTGAAAATGGGTTCAGCGCATACCTAATCCCATTTAATTACTTAGACACACAGGGCTCAGGACACACTCCTCAGGCAGCGGCCCCCCCTCTGTAAGCATGCCCTGTTTGCACCCCATCCACCTCTTCTCATGAATTATGGATCCCTGGCTGCAAGGCAAAGGGTGATCATTCCGCCTGCTCTGTCATAAGGCTCAGGGAGAGCCTTAGCTCAGTGTAAATATGGTGCCTGTCTGGGGTTGAGGTGCCCTATTGTGCATGGTATTAAAAGCTCACCACTCTCCCTCTCAGTCCCTCCACCGCTGCAGTGCTCACAGCAGGGGGGCAGGGGTAATCGCACAGGCCTTCCAGCACTCTGCTCAACTGCAGCCGGGCTCACGCTGACCGGCATTATGGCTGACAGTCATCATACCTGAGAGGTGGGGAGGAATGAAAAGGAGATGGAAGCTGAAAACTGGAGAAATGGGCTGAATCAGCTCGGTTTTACTGTTGATTTGTCAGCACAAATGCTGTTTTACACAGTGAGAAAACATCAACACTTTCAGTGTGATCGAATGTCAAAGTCCGCCCAACCCTGTGCTCAGGGTGATGTAATGGTGATATGACTTGAACAGACAGTCCCTGAATGATAAGGGTTTTTGAATGCCAGGCAGTGGCTGTTTGCTTTTTCAACAGGGATATCTCTATGCTATCTGTACACTCTGAGTTGCGGCGGTTGATTCCAGTTGCTGCCATAACGTTAGCGGCTGAGTAGAGCGGAGGATCACACTGGATAAATCATGTTGTCCACTCCTCATGTGCTCAGCTGACAGGATCAGACCTCTCCTTCCCAACTGCTATCAGATGCTTCACACTTCTGGGCATGATTTACCATTCTCTTGTGGCACTATCTGGTTTGAAACATGATGACATGTTTATTGAGAAGAAATGTCTACAAGAGCCTTCATCAGGATTGTGTACTACATTCACAGAAACAGCCAAATAAAGTACAAGACGGCCACCTAAGGACTCCATAATTGGCAATGTCACAGTTCTCCCCTTGCCTTAGGAAAAGAAAAGAAAGATGATGTCTGTGTCAGCTCTGAGATGGTTCGATGCTGTCTGTCAGGGCCCTGAGCACATTTCCCTGAGCTTGATACAGACAGGGCTTGTCTCGCTGCCCTCAGCAGCAGACAGACGTCTCATCTTTATCTCTCCAGATTTCTACCTAATCTGTTTCTCTCCCCTTGGCCTCTCTTCATGAATCTGTCATAAATCATTTTTGGATTCTGGCCCCGTTTGCACAGACGGTTTCATAAAGGGAGAGGAATGGGCATCAGATATCCAGACTAAATAGCGATCAAATTACACGGGATATGAAATGCTGTAGTTTGGAATCCATTATACTACTCAATAAGAGTCTTCTCACTGTAATATGTCAGCTCTGGCCCTGAAGGGACAAAAGCACAGATGGTACTGTATATGTGCAATATGCATATGACTGAACAGTCTAATAACTATGGTTGACAGCTGAGTGAACAACGTACAAGCTGAGCGCACACAAATTGTTCAAAATACAAGCCTGCCTCCATATGAGTCTTACCATATGTACATTAAAATTTGCCTGATAGCAGCTTATTTTGTGCATTACACAAGGAAGCTCAAAAACCAAATAAAACAGTTGGGGACTTTGAAAATGAGTTCACAGTTGCTTTCAAACCGCCCACACCAGGTGCTCTTTTCCACAGATGAGGGTTCATGGTATGCTTGGCCTTCTTTACTGGTTCCATTGATTCTGCAGGTTAATTACAATGTTTGTTTGTTTTGTTTTTTTTGTGCTGCTTTTTTTTTCATTTTAAGGTTCACATGAAAACAAGTAATTACATTCAATAACAAACTAAAGTGATTATTGCATTAAATGGACTGGACCCATCTTCCGCCATCTGTTAAAACCACTGCCTTTTTTTTTTTAAAGGGCTCTTCATTTTGACAAGTATCATTGAAAAATTCCGTCGCCATGGCAACGGCAGACTCATTACATTTAATCCACTAATTGCAAACTAGCTCCACAATTGGCTGTAATTGCTTTGGGGACACGTTGGTATGCAGAGCAAGGCTACTTCTGCCGGCGTCGGACAAAGGCCAGAAATGAAAGATGGTGCAGAGGAAACCCCGCCCACAAAATCCAACAATCCCCAATCGCACACACACACACACACACACACACACACGCACACGCACACACACACACAAGCACAAAAATCTGTGTACACTCCATCCTCATCATCCAAGCATTCCTAAATCTCCTAGCACAATATTAATTAATGGGGATGGTTGCTATGGTGATTGATCACCATATTCTCTGTCAGCAGTATTTAGTCAAATGGGCCCTAATGTTTGTTTGTTAATGGAGCAGTAAACAATACCGGTGGAAGTCTTTTATTACCTCCTCAGCAGCTCCGCTAGCACCTGGGCCATTCAACAGCACGCTGCACCCAACATCAAATGAAAGAGAGGAAATCTACTCGCTCTGATAAATTGCAGTTCCTTTAGCTCTCATGGTTAGTGAGATTGGGCAACAGAGACAGATAGCGACCTAACATGACAGTGTTGTAATATGTCTAATAATACTGAAGCCATTACAGACTGCAAAAATCCCTGCTACATGTGACATGACTTGAAAAAAGCCAACTATTATAAAGGACATCAGAGTGCACTCAGTGAGCATGTGTGCCAGGACAGACAAAGGATTCTGTTATAAGATCAGAAATATGTATATTTATTTATGTAATGTCTTTGATGGCATCAGTTTCATCCTCAAAATGAGTCACACAAATGACTGATGATGAAAACATATAGGCTTGCCAATGTGAAAAGTGCTTTTAGGTTGGTATGTTTGTGCGTGTGTGTGTTCACATGTTGGTGTTAGAGTATGTTTTAGTGTGTGTGTATGAGTCAGGGCACTGAACAAACCCAAAACCCTTTGAAGAGTGAAAGGCTCAAAGGATGGAGAGGCAATCCGAGAACTTCACAGGCGCAGAGGGGAAATTGCCTTGAACCTTGAGGTGTATGAAAGTGCAATTTGTGTCCCATCTGTTCTGCTTCCCTTCCATTAGGAGGAAGGGTGCTCTAAGGCCACCGAGGAGAAAATGCCCCTGTGAGGGTCCCTGGGTACACAGAGCCTCTCGTAGATTTAATTTACCAGACCAGTCATTCCCTTTTCCTCTCTGTACTATTAGAGCTTTGAATGTTATTACCTCGACCCTCTTTGTGATTTTTTTCTAAAATCAAACAACAAATTTTGGTTTTGGAAAATTTAAAATGTACCTGAGAAAAGTAGCTTTTGCATTCATGTCTCTGTGTGACAGTGATGTTAGATTTGTGAGTGAATCGTTCTTTTTGAATGACTCTTAAAGAGGAATGCGTTTTGCAAGCTGAAGTGATTTCGAAATCCTGCTTCTGTACGGTGCATGCACAGTCGTGCATAAAAGCCAGGTTAAACTCCGATTCAGAGAGGCTCTCGCTCATTCTGCGGCAGACTCCTGTTCAGCAGACTAACCCAGTAGCACAAAAAGGCCAGCGACGACAGAGAGAGGCAGCAGGGACAAGCGTGTAGCGTGTAGATCCAGAATATTTTCAAACCTAATTCGGTGAATTGAAGGTTTATTTCAGCCAAACCAGAGTTGGTGATCGTTGGAACAGTGGACAGATTTACCAAGACAGTTTTGTGAGTTTTGTTTCTGTTGAGTCGAATTAATGTATTTTACAATGAGTTAAAAAAGCAATTAGGACAGTTAGATAGATAAAAGAGAGAAGTTTGAATTCAGAAGGTGTGTGGTTGTGTTTTTCTGTTTAATAAATAATATGGATGTAATAATATTTCCGTTTTTGACATTTTGTACGTTTATTTTGTTCATTTGTTAGATTGCAGGCTACTCAGATTTGTTTCTCAAATCAGACCTTTAAGACAGAATGTCTGTACTGGTATTTGCAAGTGACCACATCAGATTTGTGTGTCCAGGCCAGAGTGCAGCACGGGACACATTTTTCAGTCCGAATCCGACCTAAACAGTTGTAACCCAGCCCGACCCAAACCTGACAGGTCTTCATGACCTGAAATGTTACAAATAGCCTGTGCTGTGTTCGTGCATTGTCACTTAGATAACAAACCCAGCACTGAACTGGACGCAACATCATTTCTAAAATTTTGACCAAGCCCGGCCTCTAGTCCACACATCACTAACCTATCAGAATGGGTTGCTGTGGTAACAATGCAGGTGTCAGTCACGGTATGCTTCGGTAGCTTTCCACGGTGGAACAGAAACGTGACAAATGGAGATCACCATCCAGCCCGCCAAACAACTGGCAAAGAAAAGTTGCATTTCTGTCATTCTGAAATCCGATTTGAGCGGAACGAGACGCAGCTGTAGAAATCCAGTTGGAATTTTCAGACAACACCCAAACAAGGCTTGGATCTGATTTACAAAAATCGCATTTCATGTGTTTTTTTTTTTTTGTTTGTTTATTTTTTTGCTTTCCAGACTGTCTTTAGCTTGAGAAAGGTAGTAAACTCGCCCCTTGCACACATCCCCAGCTGAACCAAAAGCATCGTTCATGGGTTGGTTTGCTAGTGGCGATTTGGACTGTAATATTGCCACGCCGTATTGACCATCTCTTCCAGAGGAGATGGTAACATTGGCGAGACTGAGAGACTGAAAATGAGAGCGAGACAACCCTGCAGCTCTATTGAGAGAAGAGTCTCTCGACTTTCACTGAATCCTGTCTCTGTCATACCTCTCTGCAAAGTGGCTGGATCGACTTCCTTAACTTTTTGCCCTTTCTTCAGAGGGATTTGCATGACAGAAGCCAGGGGAGAAGTTTGTTGCCCGGGCAACGGATTGCCTCCATTTGCAGTTGGAGCAGAGGTGTTACTCGAGGAGTTGGAAACCATGGCATCAGAGGTTAGATTAGCCGGCTACATGTTTGTCAGAGCTAAGGTAGTAGAGTGCATTACTGACACCAGAAAGAGCCACTATCATCGATTCACATTTTAAATATAGCTTTGGAGGAGAGAATCTTTTGAAGTATTACTTGTGCATTAGGTAAACTGTTGACCATTTTAGCTCGCAGGGATCAGCACAGACATTTTCCATTTTGAAAAGATGTGACACTTGTTAACTTAAATGGCATAAACTTGAGAATTTTTCAGATTATTTCTGCAAAATCCGTTACATGAAAGTTTAAAATTGTGTCTGTCGGCGAGTTGTAATTATTCCACTTGATGCACAACTAAGTCTTATAAACCAATCAATTGCCATGTCTAAATGTAGGAATGATTGCTGTATGAGTGATGTGTATAACGGGCCAGTGAAGGCTGGGTGTTGCATAAGGCCAGTTCTCTCTTCTGAATTCCTTTTCAGAACCATAAAGAGCTGTAATGGACTTGGAGTGGCCTTCATTGGGCCTTAAGTGGCCAAATTTTTTCAATTTCAATTTAATCTATCCAGTTCTTTTCCTGAGCAACTATAGCATGACTCCGATGGGACTTGCAATTGTATTTATTGATTAACGATCTAAGAGGAAAGAAAGACAATATTTTAATTTGTGTTATGTTTAATAACGGCATATATCTATTTTCTCTGTGAAAATTGGGAAAGTAAGCCTAAAAAGACAGTAAACCAACTTTTGTTAAGTATGAACATGTGTATTGCCTCTGTGCTTTTTATTCTGCTTATTTATTTTTGGTGTTTTAATGTTCCATTTAAAGCAATGCAAGCCAAAACTTTTCAGTAGTCAGAAAGGCGTGGTAACTTCATAGGAACCCATTTAACAGGAGTGAGGTCGTGGGTGCAGACACCTCAGCCCCTTCCCCACTGATACAGCGAATCCTAATGGCACCTTTCACTGAAACGCTCGTCTCGACAAATTGATTTCCATGTGTGAAACAGAGAGTTGTCCCCGGAGACAACAGCTCCTAAAACCCTCTTCACACATATATGCTGCTAATTTAGAGGAAAGGACAGAAAATGAATGTGAAATCGAAATGGGGTTGCGTTGCGAGAGCATATTAACAGTCGAATGGGCGAGGAGGTGTGTGCAGTTGGCGATTAGAACCGCAGTTTATATAGAGGAGAGAGCACAAAGTCCCTATTGCCAACTGTGAAACAAATGGCATCTAAATTGAATAATTCAGTCTGGGGGAGAAAGACGTGGGATTTGCACACAAAGACTGACTGACAGATAGAGTGAGAGGAGAGGCAGCCAACCTTTAACAGAGCTGGAGAGAAAAGACAGTAAATGGCAAGTTAGATTAATAGATTGGCAAGGTCTCACAGAAGATGGGATAATAATTCACCAAGCAAAAGAAAGGCAGCTTTTTTTGAGGTCAGAGTTGAGCGAGGAGGAATTATGAAGATGGAAATATGAATATTGAATAATGCAGTCAAGATCCTTTCTTGAAACAAAAAAGGGATTAAGAGTGGTAGGAAGAGTCAAAGGTTAGAAGCAGTTATGGAGAAAGATAGAAATGAATCAGGTGGGTGTAGACAGAAAAAAAAGAATCCGTGAAGGAACTGAAGCGTAGTGGAGACAGAACAGCTGGAGAAATAAGAGTGTGCAGTGCTGGAAGGAGGTCAAGGTGTTATTAAAATCCACATCCAGCTCACCTCTGTCTGTGCACCTCTAACCGGCGGCTGACGTGCAGACACGAAGCTGCAAACTGACATGTAAATGAACACCTGGATTTCTGAGGCTGTCTTCGGATCCAGTTTCTTACAGCGTAATTTCAGCTGAACAAAAAAGAAATCACTCTGAAAGTCATTTATGTCATGGTGAAATGGGAAATGGACTATTTAATTTTTACAAAGCAACCTCTAACTCCGGCTAATTGCATGCAGCTTATTCCAGCTGGTTTTTCTTCCCATGTGAGGTGACTGCATGTTTCTCTCCTTCGCTGTCTCTCTGCCCCCTGCACCACGGTTTGAGATTTTCTCTCATCTCATTCATTCTCTGTGCTTCGAGCTGAGATGTCCTGCTGGGATTGTTAACCAGCTTCCAACACAGACTTTTAACCTGCTCCCTCATTCATGGTTGTGTCTAAACCTTTCATTTTCTACCAAGTCTTTTTCATCTGCGTCTGTTGTGACTGATGTTTTGTCTGTGTCGCAGCTACTTAACACAGTTTACTGTGAAGCTTCAAACTTTAAAGCTATAATCAATATTTTACATTAGCAGTGGGCAGGGGTGGGTGGTAATGCATGGAAAGTAACAGACATGAGTAAAAAGCAGTTTTTTAAAGTACTTTCAACTAGTTCCACTCACTACTTTAGTATATTTTTCAGCCTATATTCTACTTTTTAATTCACTACATTTGCCATTTATACCTTCAGTACGACTAGTCTGCTGAGTCGAGGGGGGAGAGCACACGAGGAGCGCCAAATTGATGCCAAGCTGCCAGCTGCGTGGAAGAAAAAGAAGCACCACTTGTCTTTTGACCGCGATGTGATGATGACGGAACAAAACCCAGAAAAAGAGGCGGCTTCTGGTGACAGTCCCTGGCAATTTCTGGCCTCACTGTTTATACTAAAATCTAAAAAGACAGCATTTGCACGAGGAAGGGCTCGCTGGGCCTCTCGAAACCCCCCGCAATTTTCTTACCTCTACTAACACTTTCACTGTACATAGCTTTTAAGTTGGTGGGCTTTAGAGAGCTGTTAGCCTAGCATAATGCCAAATTCAGCATTAACGTTGCTTTCAAAATTTTAACCCACAAAGCTTTTATTTCATTATTTTGTATACACCCTAAAAAACAACATCACTGTTGTTGTTTTGCTGTAGATTGAGGTTATGTAGTTATCACCTCATCATTATGCTTTTTCCTAGTTTACCTGCCTGCTGTTGTTGGTTGTTGATTAACGTTAGCTAATTTTAGCCGTTAGCCTCTTCACTGTTGCGTAGCAAAGTGTTCAAAGATGAATGAGTACGAGAGACAATTAACACTGCATTGAGATGAGCACTTTGTGATGATTAGCCGCAGAAAGTGGAAACGTCATTTTGTAGGCTAGCCTGTTGAACTTGGTGTGAGGATGTTGCACCACTAATGTGGCTAGCTGTTATACTCCCTCAGGCCAGGTCGATGGTGGGCTCATGTTGTAATATTGAGGGAGTCAACAGAAACTGTGAGAACACTAAGCCTCGTTTGAAGCCAACTAATTAACAAGAGAAGCAGGTTGGATGTCGGCTACTGTATTCATGTTGCCCTTGGTGGAACTTCACACTGCGGTGCTAGCTCGGCTAGTGTTAGCTTTGTTGTTATACAGAATGCCTGTTCCTCCTCCCCGGTGTATGTGTATGTGTGTTGCTGCTGTATGTAAATGTTCTTGATAGAAGTCCTCTGAAGGTAACGATATGCAGTAGCTACGTGTGAAAAAGAAATGGTCAATCTGCTCAGTGGGCGTGGGTGTGGAAACTCGCACACAATGCATCCTGTCACATAAAGGCACTGCCAGCACGGCTCTGCGAGCACAAGAACTCAGCTTTCCTGGTCAATATAGCATGCAGGAATTTATTGCTTCAATAGACTACATTTCCATCAATGCTGATTGGGCAGCCACATAAAACGTGGTGAAATTTCCCTTTAATATGCCAATGTTGTGATTGTTTTCACTGCCACCAAGTGGCCAAAAAATCTGTTTAAAGTGAGACAACTTGATGTTTGCTGTACAGCAGCCACTGTGCCTACCAACATCAGTTTTGGCCTAACAGTAAATGCAAAACTATACAATGGTTGCACAAGTAAAAAAAACATCATAACTCACCTCATGAGACTAAGAAATTTCAGTTAGCTACCTAATATTAGCCACTACAATCTACTGGTCATACCAGACTGATGGCAGCAGAGCCCCTGAGTCTACTGAATATGCTGTGTTTGATGGCTTATAAACTCAGCTTGTCAGTTGTCATTTGTTATAGGAAAATCACTCGAAACAACAAAAACACATTTGTGCAGTCTTCTCTATAGCTGAAAACTTTCCTGTCACAAATTGTCAGGACAAAAACAAATCCTGCAAAGCCATATGCATGCATAAAGGCTATAAATGACAAACTAGGAAAGCCTAACATCATCAGGCTCATCATTATCATTAATGGAATAATTGCCATCGTTGTCATTTTCGTCATGTTTTTGCCCCCTGTAGTTAAAATTTCTCAATTTATAGCATAAATGCCTTTGTAATTTCAGCTTCACAATTCAGTCGCATCGAGGACAATTTGTATGGAGTTAAGTAATTGGACCAAGAATCCAATGAGACAGTTTCAGCATGGTGATTGCTTCCAGGAGACAGCGGTGCTCGAGTGTTGTGGAGAGGTTGTCTCTAATGTGATTAGCTGTCTGTTTCAAATTAAACACAAGCCAATAATGAAACTAGGGACAAAGTATCCCATTGTCCTTAGCATCCCTACAGATATCCTCACTTCTCTGTTTCTTTCTTCACTTTGACAGCTTTTGTTCCGCCTTTCATTTCCAGCCCTTGTCCTTTTAAAAGACAGATAGTAGAGAAGAGGTGAATGCGTGTGTGTGTGTGTGTGTGTGTGTGTGTGTGTGTGTGTGCGTGATTACGTATGTGTGTGTGTGTTTTGGGGGGTGCAGGGTGGGTGAAAGGAGGGAGCACTGAAATCCCAGTGGCTCTGGGGAGCTGTCAGAACTGATAGTGCTCTATCACTTGCGAACGGAGGTGCAAAATTGGGCAGAGCTGAGCACTGCGCAAAGCAGAGGATGATGGTCCCTCTGTCCACTGGAGCCTGACTGACTGAGATGGAGAGACATGGAAAGTGTTCAACCAGCTGCCTCACAACTTGAAATGAACAAGCCTAAGCAATTCAAAATGCAACACAAGGAATTCAGAGTACAGTAACTGGCAACAGGGACGACAAAATCCTCTGGCTTTTCTGATGTTTTATCCAGAATGTAAATGCCTGACTGCTAAGGCTGCTGTTTTAAAGTAATGGTTAACTCCTTACTGGATAGCATTAAAGCAGTACTTCAGCATTTTGTGAAGTACATGTACTCACTTTCTTGCGTTACTTTGAGAGTTACTTACCACTAAAAAAGGCATTCAAGCATAATTCCCACAATGTCAAACCTGAATTCCTTCAGGTGGTATTATAAATGGGAATTCAGTAACAAGAGCTATGTTGTGATCCCATACCATAAAACTAAATACTGAAGGTACTAAAGTATCTGTCTTCATACTACATTGTTTTTGCAGTACGAACAGGAAACTATAACTTCAGAAAGCTGCTGACCATTTCAGAATCAGAATCAGCTTTATTGGCCAAGTATGTGTGCGCATAGATAGAATCTGACTCCGGTTTAAACATTGCACTCATTGTACTTGCATAGAAAAGAAGACATACAGTTCGACAAAGACAAAAAAGAAAACCACTAAAAGACTGAACAATAAGTTAACTAGTGCAAAAACAGAAAATAAACAATAAATCTGGAACTTAAAGATAATATTTTCACAAAATGTCGATTAAGAGCACGCGACATGGTTTAAACTGTGGACCTAAAGGCGCTGTGGATGAACAGCTACTGAACTCACATGTCAGCCGATGCATCCGCCTGACAACTAAGCAAACTCCACGTACTGATGAAGACCATTTAGTGCAAAACTCCACAAAAAGGCAGTAAATGGACCGCGAGTCGGATTTGTTTTGCCTTTCGCAGTTTGTTTATTTTCTTTCCAGCTGTGAGCTCCTCCAGAGTTGTTTTGCATCACATTGTGCGACGAAAGCATCATTGAACATGTTCAAAAATCAAGTGATTCGATCTTTTTTTCCTTTTTAGACTGTACATAATTTTTTCACTTTTCTGAATTGAACACACACTGCTGGGTAAGAATTAGTGTTTAGTATGAAACTGGGACACAGTGAAGGACTTTAATCAACTTATATTAATATAACAGTCACATTTTTATAAGATTAAAGTATCTAATTAGTGCAGAGATCGTCACAATCCGGCGCTACACAGAGGGGGAATGTAAGTCAAGCATATGGGTGGAAATCTGTGATTTCAAATCGACTTTCCTTCATGTTCTACTTACGTTTGACACTCACATTGCTTATATGCATGAGTGTTTTAGCTGTTCCCATGGGCGCAGTTCATCAAAGCAGATCTCAGCTAAAACAAAGTGTATTCATTGGCCCCTCACCTGTCACAGACACCAGTGCAGAGCTGACTCTGCTTTGTATGGAGAGAGGGGAGATTGAACATGTGAAGAATAGCTGTGTTCTTGGCAGACCTGCCTCAACCAGCTGCTGTTTGGAGGAAAAGCAACAGCGTAAACACACAATGTGAGTGGCTTCTTTGATAGACAGCAGCAGCAATTAAGTTGTTAATGTTTGGTACTCCGGGTTTGTAGGATGGTGATGTTTCATATTTTGATATCACAATGCAGAACTCGGTGTACTACCAGTCCTATAGCCAGTTAAAAACTACTACGAGGAGTTTTAAACTGGTTATGAAACATTCTCAAGTTAATACTGCTGCCTCTATATGACCTACATAGGCAAGTGAGACCATCAGCGAGACGATTGGCTGTATAGTATGTTTCCTGTCACCAGGTCTGACTCCCTGTACATCTGAATTTATTTATTTTTTGGACGTTAAATTTTGTGGTAACGGCTGGCTCTGGAGCCAGATGAAAAGAATTGATTGTAGAACAACAACAACAAACTAAAAGGGACAGTGATAGAGCAGGAAAACCCTCGCTCAGTCATTGAATAGATGACAAGAATCGCAGGAACTGAATACGACCCTCTCCCCCCAGCGTGCCATGTTGGTATATATTGGTTGTTATATTTTGAAAGTGCTTTGAAATGTTTACGTCGGTCACACCTGTTTTGAAATAAATGTGTTTTAACCAAACATGACCTCTTTACGTAGCAAACTTTAATTTCCATGTAATTTTCAGTAATTCAGAAGAATTTACACCTTACAGTGTTAATATGGTGGTTAAGCTTAATTTAACAAGCAATCCAGCGAGAGAGTTTATGCGTAACACTAAGTGTTGCGAAAAATTAACAAAAGTGTTAATAAGTGTTAAATTTTAACTGCAAAAAGTCTCAATAATTACAATAAATTAATGTTAAGTTATCAACTCCAAAAAGAGGTCAATGAACACGCTGTGGTGTGAACCCATAGACACACTTTTTCCAGTGTTAATTTGAGTATGCTGATTTTGCTGTGTCTGTAATATTGGGAAATGTTGATAAGTTTAGTTTTCTCAGTAAAGTTGCTATTATCAAGCAACCGAATCTGTTAGTTGTGGGCTTACAATGTAACCAAGATGTATGAACGGAACTAAAACAAAACTTGTTTCACCATCGTCATATTACAGTTATTAATCTTACAAAACTTCATCATGATGCATCCTGCAAATAGCTGTTCAAAAAACAAAAATACTACTAAAAACAAGTTCTTTCTTTCACTTTCACATATGCACGCAGTAGCAGATCAAGCTGTTAACGACACAAGCCCGAGGAAACTTGTAGTTGCTTTAATAAATAAAAGAACATGGGTAAGTGTGTTTTGTTAATGTGCTGCTGGGAGCTGCAGCAAGCATTAAGGTGCTGACAAACACCAGGAAAAGGTGTTAAAAAGTGTTTTATTTTCTTACTGGATAGTGACAGCGAGAGATGTAAGAACTTGTGCTTCAAAGACTTGCAATTACTGGGACATAACTTCCTACGTTAGCTGTTGCAGATTCAGATGGTTTGCGCGTCTCCTCCCGGAGTGTCTTCAGTTTTTACGAGGAGGAAGAGCTGCCATAAGATTTAACAGGCCCAGGTGTGACAGAGGTCACGCTGTGCATGACCGCCCTTCCCCCACTCCAATATTTCCCTGCTTCTGTTTAATGGAGACATGTAAAGGCCTGACAACGTGAACTAAACTTCTCATCTCTGATCAGCTCCATGTTTTGTCAGAAGTAGGTTTTATTTTAGAAATGCAGAAATGAGTGTTGCTATTTTTTGTCTCCAGCTCGGTTTCTGCTTTTCACACTCTTATGCTATTGCACTAATTTGATTTTGCTGTCTTTTAAATTAAATACGGGCCCCGCAAATAGCAGCAACAGCCGCCATCTGAAAGCGCACACATCCCGAGCAGAAAGGGCACCGCATAACCTCAGCTCAGCCTGTCTGCAAACAGTTTCCTGTGTGTACGCTGAGGCTCCAGCTGGTGTCTCATGAAGACATGTCTCGCTGGTCACACACAGGAAACCAGATGCTTCTGAGAGTCGTACCAAAACACTGTTCAAGTCAAGTCAGCCTCACTTAAACGGCACCTTGAATGAAAAAAAAACGAGGTTACAAAGCACTTCACAAACAATCACTCTCAACCAAAACCGTTCAGGAGCACATTGTCCTTTTCAAGCATAGAAAAGTGACAGACTTTCTGTCAAGTCAACTGCATTTGTGTTACAGCTTTAACGCAAAGCCCCGGCGACAAAAGCCCACAAATATATCGACCAAACAGAAAAAAAACACTAAAATGTCACTGTCTTTGCAATAGCAAGGCCATAGGAAAGAATGTGTCTTACTGGTTTTGCTGACAAACCAAGCAAACACGTTTCTCCACGAGCGAGGGGCTGCAATAGCAAACACACAGTTCTCCTAGAGTTTCAGCGTGGACGTGAGGTTGCCAACAGAGGAGACAGAGGGATGTTGTAAAAATACCAAAGTTCAGGAGTAACACCTCTTCGTCTGGATCTGCGTGGCTGCTCTGGCCTCTGATCTCTGTCCTGGCTTCCCCTCTTCTCAACAACATTTGGCTGTCAGTATAAAGTCTCTGGGGAGACATCTATTTGCCAATTGCTGAGACTTAAAATATTGCAAAAGATGCTTGTCTTGTCAAGCACTTGCAACAGCAGGATTTGATATATGCTTACTCACAGTATTATCGTAGCCAACAGCCTTTGACTTCACACTGAATCAGATGGAGCTGGCCTACTGCGGTGCTTAAAACCGCTGAAATAGGGGTCAGCGATGTTGTATTCGTTTAAGATGTTGATACTGTCAACAGGACGGAGAAGTCTTGGTTCTAACTGGTGTTTTGGTTCATATGATGGTTTGAGCTTCAGGCCTTTTGCTCTTTCACTCGGCTCTCCGCTTTCCGTTGATCTCTTCTCGCTTCTGTCAAAGACATTTAACGCAACACCGTGGAGACTCAACCCCGCATAGTGGTGGTGCCATCCTCGCAACATTATCCCCTCTTATCAAGCCTTTTCGTCGGCCGCCTTCTTCTGCTTGATTCTTCGTGCCCTTGCTCCATCTCCAGTCTGCTCTTCCTCCCCCTGCCACCTCTGGCTGCCCCCGATCTCATCCTCTGTGTCCTCTAACCACTTGACACCTTTTCAGATTCATCCCCATCAGTTGGCAGACAGCGTGCATTTCACCCCGGAGGGCACAATGCAGCGATCCCTGCGAATCAATGGCAGATAAATCAATGCTATCTCTTTTTTCCATGCCTCTGCTGCCATCGATTTTTTTTTTCCTGTTACTTTGCTGTTTGTGGAGACTTGAACTTTGCTCAATTAAACTGAGTTCACTTTCAGGAACAAATTGTAACAGCGTAAGGCTTTCAGCTCCGAGACAGACACTAATGTTAGCTCTGGATGGGGCGTACAAGAGCTTTATTTATGAGATGCCCCATTCAGACAGAGGCTGCAGTGGTTTTTACTGAAGCTGAACCTGGATTTATTGGTATTGTGAACCCTCTTTCAGATGAGGCATGCTAAAGGCTTGCCTTGATAGTAAGGTCTTTGATTTTGAACCAGAGCTAATACCTAAAACAGAGACAAAGCAAATACCCTTTGATCATATTTACTAAGAAAGAAGGAGACCCAATTAGCATGTGAATATGTGCTTTGGTGTTTTAGTAAAACCCCTCATAGGTTTTTTTCTGGCAGGGAAATATCTAATGTGATTTCATATCCAATCTCCAGCCTCTAGATCCTGTCATTGGGAATGATTTCTGGGAAATGCACAGACTCAGACATATTATTTTGAAAACTGCATTTAATATAGCCCACAGAAAATTATCCACTGTGATATTTCGCTAGTCTCCCCATAAATAATTCATTGTTTTTATGTGCCCTCATGCTGCCTTGGGGATTGGAACAGCTGAGTGTTTTCACAACGTATTTGTGTCCAATCTTCTGCGTATTGGGCGCACTCTAATCAAACCACAGTAAACATGCCTTGAATGTTTGTTGAGTCATCTGCTTATCAGCTAATCAAATGGCTTATTTGCCTGCCTGCCTGCCTCACTGGAGCACAACACAGCTCTGGTTGAATATTTTTCAATTAATTGTTCATCTGTTTGATTGACTCAGCAGCCACACGGCGTAGGTGATATGATTGAACTCCACGGGCTTTAATGTATGCTCTATAGGTCCACTGCAGCAATGAGGGGGAGATGTGATTGCAGCAAATACCTAATTCAGGTTGCCTAATTCAGGCGCTCTATCTCTCTGGAAATTTTACCTTCGCAGGCACACTTTTCGCTGTTTTCTTTTTTGGTCATGTAGCCGTGAGATCACATAAAAACCCCACATGTACATACAGTATGTGGCTATTTTCTGTGAAAGAACTAGCATGAAAGTGCAAGTCATAGAGAGAATTTCAAAGGCAGAAGCCAGGACAGCGACATGGAGCTGCCAGGGATTGGTGAGCAATCAGATAGGGCAGAATTGATGACCTGGCTCAGGATGGATTTCTTGGAGCGGGCTGCCAGACCGAGGTAATACTTTCAGGCTCTTATCAGCACTGGCATAAGCTGAGTGCTGCATCACCCACTTCCCAGCGTCAGCTTATTATGAGAGTCCATGATGTGTGATTGCTTGTACTGCCTTTGTGTGTCCCAGGGTCTGCGTGCACTGGACACAGTTGGCAAGAAGAAGGAGAAGAAGAATACTAAGGGCCTCTGTCAAGCCTCCACTTCCCCACTGTTGTAATGACATTCTGCAAAAATAGGTGTTTTGCAAGGTTTCCTGTGAGTCATATAAGCTGGAGGTGTCAGTGAAGGAATTCTGCAAAGTTAAGTAGACAGTCACGTATATGTCATACTTTTTAAAGATTGACTGGCTGAAATATATTTAGGTAATAAACATTTTGAGGTAGTCGGTGGATATAAAGTGCATGCTGTGCAGGTGGCTCTATGCGTTCATGAAAGAGTTGTTGCAAGAAATGATCGATATTGAAGGACATTTTATGTGCATGTGTTGCATCCTGCATTATAGATGACTGAATAAATCTGAGCTCATTAAGGACCATGAACAGTCTCTGACGTTGATCACACAGCAGCCAAACTTCTACACGTTTGTCCTATTGGAGTTTCAAACCAATTCAGTTAAATAGCATTTTACAGGCAATTCATAAACAGTAGATTGATTTTGCATGCTAATCGCTGATAATCGCATCCGGGCTCCCTGCAGACCAGCCACAGAGCAACATTCCCGCATCTTGATGGGATTCAGTGTCTTGCTCAAGGGCACGTCTGCAGAGCAGATGCCTGCAGGTTTGAGCTCAGGTCTGCTCATTAAGGAATGGTGGCTTTAACCTTTACCTGGCTCCTGATAAGAGGGGAAGAGTGATTAAAGATCTCAATCTGCATTCTGCCACGGCAATTTATATCAGACGTTTTTTTTTTTTTCTTATTCCGCGAATAAACAACGTGGTTTCAGACGCTTGGACGCCGAGCATCTCTATGGTAACAGTCCTCAATTACCGATGATTGGCCAACCCGTGGGAATGTTTCTATTCCCTCAGTACAGTGATTGGTCGGTGGGCGGTCTGTGTAGCCTGACAGTCTGCAGCGTTCCGGGTTATTGTCAGTCTCGGCAGCTCGGCGCAAGGGCAGGACCGCATCCCGGAGCTGCCTGAAGCAGCTAGCTCTTTATTCAGACGTAACCATTTCTTATTTGGTTAATACACCAAAGAGAGCATCTTGGAGCTTTGCTATCGAGGTTACTCCACAGCCTCAGCTGGAAATCTGAGTCTGAATCGGGAGGCGAGACATCTCAGAAAGGCTGCCGACACCGCGGAGAAAGTGACGGACGGAGCAGAGCCTGATCGCCGGGATTTTACACCGCACCAGTTTAGGATATTTCAGGCAGCTGCTTCGGCCCAGCCTTGATTTCTTTCAGGGTACCTTCACACAATATTGCCTAGATAAAATCACTAACATTTGCATGAATATTTCACCCGAGGTCGTCGGTAGTGAGCAGGCGGACCACTTTAAACCCATGCGTAACAGCGGTGGATTTTGGAATACTGCGTAGCAGTTCAAGCATCCAGTGTTTCGATTCATAGTTGTGTTATTTGGAGGTATCCACAGGCGACAAGAAGAGCAACCAGGACCTTTTATTGTGTCCCGGAGGCTAAACGGTGAAAAACCCGAGGCGCACTTGGTGCGCAATCCTTCCGAGGACGCTGCTGAAATTGCCGACCTGCGCTTTTGCCCTCGACAAAAATTGGCAGCCGAGTCGAGAAAAAAGGCAAAGCTTATTAACTTTGCATGCCAGAGGCTATAGTGTGGAATCTAATTCGCAGGGTTACCGGTACAGTATATTTGCATACCATCGGAAGAGGAGGAGGATAAACTTAATCAACATTTGACATCGACAAAGCGGCTGCTGGATTTTGGAGAACAGAATGAATCCTTTTTAATTTGGACCACAGAAGTATGAGGCAGATTGCTCAGTGAATGCTACAATCTGCATGGAGTTCTAGTCTGCACTACGGAGCAATTTATGGTAAATATGATTTTTTTGGTAGATTTCTCCCTGTCTAAGTGTTTCAGCTTCGGAGGGGTTTGGGTTTGTAACCATTAACGTGGCCGCTGTCAGAGCCTCGCTCGATCCTTCTGGGATGGCAGCAGAAAATAACGAATGTTTGTAAATGCTCCCTTCTCCCAGGATGCTGCTCACATAACGATGTCTCAGATTTAAACCCTTTGTTTCCTTGCGTGACCCGCAGTAAAGGAAGTGTTGTAAAAATCGACTTGTTAGAGAGCCGCTCCCGAATGGCTTTAGGAACTGCTTTGATGTGTAATATTGGTCTTTTCAAGTATGGGTAGCAATTAAGTGTATTGTCGAGGGTGTTGCACCGCAGGCACCGCAGGCAGGAATATGTGGCACTAGAGGAGTTGCGGCTCAGAGCAAAAGGTGCGAATTTTTCATCTGTACGCCCCCGTGCGTCACTGCGTGCGGGGAGGGCGACTGTAGCGTCTGCTGCAATTAGTGATTTTTCACCCCGGAGTGTTAATGATATACAATCTCTTTTTATTGTGGCTCTGCGTATTGTGACAGGCTTTTATGAAGGAACTCGTAAAATTCATGGAGATGTGTGCGTAACGCTGTAAAACTTTTCACTTTGTGCTCGGCGACATGGATGATGCTCTGTGCTGCATTGAGGTCTGGAGGCAATTTGTCATTGTCCTGTGAATTCTTCAGCAAATTTGTCCTCTGCAGTCCAGTCCTCGAATGCAAATACAGGAGTCCGATCATGCTGGATGTTTGATTTGAATGTGAATGCTTGCTGCTAAAGTTTAGGCAGTTTTGACTCCTGTGAACTTTGAGCCCTGCGGGGTTGGTGAGGTTGCTCTGCAGAATTTAACTCACGCTGCACATAAATGAGCCTGCACGTGATGCTGACTGTGCTGTGAAAAAGCTGCACACGGTAGGTTTTATCATTAGACTACAAGCATCCTCAAAATGCATCTTCCTCGCCGGCTCCAGTCGTTCGCTCTCCAGCAGCCCCGCAGACAGGCAGCTCTCTGAATGTAATATGGGCCCCTACAGCAGGGCAGGCGCCCCCACAGTCAGGGCACCTGCCATAGAGCCTTCCTGGCTGTATTGAATAAAACATCCAGTGATGTATGAGGCAGGGGCTGCACCCGAGGGGGCAGAACTGCCTCATTTACTTCCTCCACTCTGCGCCTGTGACCTGCTGAGCAAATTGTGCTCATATTAGCTCTGCGGCTGCTCCTCACCTAAACAAATAGTCTTCCCAGCATAATGCTTGCCTTAACTCAACATGATGGTTGGACAAGGCAGGGGAGAACGAAATGGCAGAAAAGCTTTAATATCTAGGTCACTGAATTACCTTTTGGAGTTTGTAGCTCTTGTTTTGCCTCTTTATTTTCTGCCTTGCTGTTGGATCTTTTTTTCCCTCTAACGTTGGACCTTCAAGTGTCCTGCTGCAAGACTTTACTCACATTTCATCTTCCTCTTACTTTCACTCTGTTTCCTGTTGCTCTCTACTATCAACTGTCTAACAAAGGCAAAAATCCATTCAGGCTTTGTAGGTTGAAAGCTTGTGTTGCATAAATTCTGATCACACCAGCGCTTTATTCACTTCTGCTTTTTCGTTCTGATGAAATTATGAAAAGCTAAATTACCAAAGCAAAATCTGATCTGCTACTCTTATTTATGCTGGCAGCAGTTGAAAGGTGGAGAAGATATTTTGGCATCTAGCTACAAGAAGTCTGGCATTTTTATCAATTTGCAACTCAAATTGCATCAGTTTGGTTGATTGATAGCGTTTGGGTTCCTTACTGTATTCTTTGCTTATTAAAGTGCCTGCCTGAAGTGAATAAGTGAGCTCCACTCATGAATATCGTTAAAGTCGCTGAAGTTTAATTTCCTGCACTGTGTATTAATCTTTTTTAATCCCTGCATGGTTTGATTGTCTCAACACCTACCCAGAGGCAGCAAAACTCATTTTGGCACTTAAGATGACTAAAATAGTAGATACAGATGTGTGTGTGTGTGTGTGTGTGTGTGTGTGCGCGCGTGCGCATGTGTGTGTGTGTGTGTGTTGCTAAAAATCTACCCACCCCTGAAGTGTTTAAGGTGAGCATGTCCATTCTTGTAATGAAAGTGCTTCTTTTTCATTCACACAAACGAAACAACATTTTAAAAATTACTGTACAAACTCCCTTTTGTATAAAAAAATATACGCTGTGGGTGTAAATAATCTCGTAAAAACATTTTCCTCCCCCGTCAAAGAAAAGAAAAGGCAACCGTTCCGAGATGAGCCGAGATCCCAGAGAAGCACCAAGCTTATGCATGAAAATATCATCGGACACTAAAGGCAGCATGAACGTTTCCTGTCATGTCAACAGCAGCTCATTAGAAACCCGATCAAAGTGTTTTATTTCAGGAAAAGTCTCTAACATCTTTGTGTTAGCACCTTTCATGTGCAGGCAAACAAAAGAGACGTGCCCTCTCTTGTACTTTACAATATTACATGATTTAAGACGAACTCTGTTGTCCTGGCAGCGAGACTTGTCTTGCACATCAGCACTCCGGATGTGGAGACAAAAAGCAACATAAAACAAACGCATTTCACACAAATGATTGCAGAGAAACAAACGCGCCCTTCAGCCAGTCGGTGTGAGTTCAGTTTCCAGCACAGATGATGCTGCTGATGCGATTTGATGCTGAACGTCCAGGCAGGATTAGCAGGAATTGTTTGTGCTTTTGGCTTTGTGGTTTGCAGGTAGCAACATCCTAATGCTTGATGTGATCTTATTTCGTTAGCTGCTACATCAAACTGCACTCTGGATCTGTTTCACCGCTGCATGATTGACCCTCGGTCTTATTAGCTGTGTCGAAAAACTCAGACGAGCAGCTCTGGTTTTCTTCCCGGTCTCTTGAAGTTTGCTCAATGTCGAGGTCAAATAATCAAACACAGACTCTTTAAAATGGATCGGGGTCACTGCTCTCAGTTTTCAGATCAGCTGTATAGGATACATCTGTAAACCAGCTTTCCCCACTTTATTGATGGTGTCCCAGTGAGGTACTGCATCTAATTTCATGAATATCTGTCCAGTCATGTGACATCCCAAAGAGATTCCACCTATATGTTGTAAAATGTTACAACATATCACGCAATCAAGCAAAAAAATCTCCAGTAAGTTGACTGCCTTTACCACAGCGTCTTGTTTTAATGCACCGGCGCTTCAACAGTTCAGTTCGAGCACGTTTTTGTTTGATGTGGAGGGGCTCCGCTGAAATAGACTACAGGCGTGTGATTACATACATGCACCCCTGCAGTGTTTCTGATGAGTGCTGCATGTTAGCGAGTCGCGGTGCGGTTCTCAGGTCGTCGCTCCACAGATGATTTCCTGGTCTTTTGGCTGTAGTGAAAGGTCTACCTGACCACTCCGCTCATGTGATCTGACCCGCTGTGATAGTAGACGCTGGCAGCTCTTCATCAGGGTTATCCACTTAGCGCATGACGGACAGCGCTGGTCCTCAGACCTGCTCCCTCTCTCCCCCTCTCACCTCCCGTCAGACTGAATGGAAGTCACGTCTCGCCAGGCGCCGAGGTTAATGTATAGCCTTTTAATTTGGAAAGGTTAGGGCGGGTAGTCCATTTTTTTTTTGTTTTAAAATGCTCTTGGGCGTGTGAAATATAGTCAGCAGGAACTGTGCAGTTTATATGTGGTTAATGAGTACACAAGTATAGAGGGGCTGAGTGCTGTGCAGTTTATAGTTTGCTCCATAAGCCAGCCAGAAAAGTGCGGGGAGGCTTGCTCCTTCCAAAGTGTTCTTGGGAGTAGAAAGAGAATAAAGCAAATCTGACAAGCTCTCCAACAGCGAATTTGCTCTCCTTAAAAACAATGCCGCTCTTGCCTTCCTCATGGTCACATTGATTTGTTCTGGGTGACAGTGCAGGCTGCTGTGAAATCACCCCAGTGCCATTGATCTCAAGGAGAGGAGGAGGAGGAGAGGCAATGAGAGGCTGGCGACAGTGAGCAACATGGGAAAATCCTCAGCGTGCCCTCCTCAACCTTAACCAGTAATAAAATGAAGGCCTTGGCTGCTATCAGATCAGCCCCTGCTTCACTTCTTCAGCCACTGTATCGCGGTCTAGTCGGCACTTTGATTTGTTTTGGAGGCCCGTGCATGCTGTTTGATTTGCTATTGTGCCTCGCCATGTTTCAGATTATCAGTTGAACTCTTTATTGCCACTGTTTTCCATGCCAGAAGCAAGGCTGTTTTTTATCTCATGCAGGCCTCTGATTAATCTCTCCCTCTATGCTGGTGTACTTTAATCTTGAATGGGAGATATCTGATTCTCCTCGGCTATTGAGGAAGATCAAACTTTAATGGAACAAGGAACTGCACATCATCCTAATCTCCATCTCCCTGCATTTTGGTTGACTGCTCTCCCTCGGGCTTTGTAGCTTTCTGCAGAAGCAGGAAATACATCAGACAGATAAGATGTTTTCTCTTCATGCTTTGGTAATTTATTCCCTGTTGACAATGGCCACCACTTTACATCTCTGCTGTTTGATTACCTGGTCGAAGGAACAGCGGGTGAAAAGCAGTGGAATTGACTGACACTCACAAATGGCTATCCTGTGTGACCTAAACGTGTGAAACTTCTCCAGAAGCTTTAATTGGGGTTTCTTCACAGTTCATTCTACAGGAAAACGTGCCTCCCCTGTCTCTATTTATTGACATGCGAGAGATGTGACCTACGTCATCTGTCTATAATAGCCTGAGGACAGATACGTCAGCTGTATGGATGTATTCGGGTTCAATGCATTTGATTACACTACAGCCAATCCAGGAATTAGCTATTGACCGCTATTTTCTCCATTCAGTTCCTCCATATCACTGAATAATGGTGCACATTATGCTGACCAGCATCCGGACTGTTACCGCCTCGATGCATATTGTTGCAAATGGATAACACTTATGGGGTGTCGCGCCTCCCACAGACGGTTTGTGTCTGTGACAAAAAGAGGCTATTACCCAATTCTAAGGCGGTTGCTGTAAAGTAATGAAATTTCCACTGACTGGAGAAAACAATGTTGTCTGGTCCGGATTGTAATTGCAGAACCCACCTCGCCATTTTCCTGAGTTCAGCGTGACTGCAACGCGATTTAATAAAACTCTGGAGATTTTTATCATCTATTGCCAGGCCTGGCAGCCACATCAGGCAGAGTAAGCTGAGGCTCACACAGATAAAACTCATTCAATTTACTTGTTGAATTTTAACCAAGCCGGAGAGCATTTACAAGAGAGTCGGCATGTGACCCATAGGGAAACGTTTAATTTTTTTCTATAGGGCTGGTGCAGGTCAGCTATGTTGTTTATATAAAGCCCCCATTTCCTTAATCTAAAAGGAGGAGTAGCCTGGAATTTCCGTCATTTTCTCCAGTGTTATTATTTGTGTCAAGAAAGGGTTGAAAGTCTGTGGGATATTAGGCCCTAAGGCCAAAGAGCTTCTGTGCGCCTGCCTCCACTCTCATACAAAAACATAGGAACATTGACATGAGGACATGTATGGACACACACACACACTCACACACGCGCACACACACACACACGCACACTCCTAGCCCTGTTTTATTACCTCCTGCCTGCTGCTGGAATTGCTTTCCTCCCTCGAGTGAGCCAGGCAAAGCCGGCTTTATTGTGTTAACCTATTTGTGTGTCAAGAGCGATTGCAGCGTTCTTTATCTCTGTTTGTATTCGGACGGGGAGACGGCAGCGAGAGAGAGAGAGAGAGAGCGAGGAAGAGGAAGAGAGAGTGGCGGAGGCAAAGGAGGGAGGGAGGAGGGAGGCGGCGGGGTTTGCACAGGAGCCAGGCGAGCCACCGGAGTTAGACGGATGGCCGGTCACCTCGCTCCACTCTGGAGGATAATGACTGGTTGCTTAGCAATAACCCACCCCCACCCACTTCCAGACTTGCATCCAGAGTAATCACTTTTTTTCTCTAAAAGATTTCATATATAATTATAAGCCCAGTGCCGGCCTTTGAAATCTGCCTAATGGGTCTTTTCATTTATTTAGCAGGGTGGGTTGAGGGTGCGAGCTGGAATTGGAGATTTTGGTGTATGTATGTGCATGTGTGTGTGGGGGGGTATTGTAGGCTCCAGAATTGTGCATGTGTGTGTTAGTGTTTGTCAGCATGTGTTTATATCTGCTTTGTGCTCAGCAGTTGGTGGAGTTTGACCGGGATTATGACCAGGCCAAAGCTATATTTCCTGCTAGATAGCTGCTGCTGTACAACCTTTGACCTGCGTAATGCTGCGGTGGCAACGATGCATTCAAATAGATGCATCCGCACACGCACACACGTTCACACATTCACATTTTTTACTGGGCGACCAGCGGCGATGAGTGCTTCTTCTTGTGAGCTCTTAGTTTTATTAACATTTTTATTGAGTTGAACAAATTGCTGACCTTTTGTGGCATAATGAATAGCCCGGCCTGCTTAGGAAAAATGAGAGTTTTGGCAGAAGTGACTGGCGTCAATCCAAGCTGTTTAACACATGAGTTGCAGTGTGTTTATTCAGCAGGTGACAACATTTAATACCGCTGAGTGTTTTTTTCTACATTTCAATTCTTTCTCAGCTGCTTTTTTTTCTTCTTCAAATCTTCCTCCTCAGTCAGGACATTAATCTACAGTAAAGGCTGTCTTTAATCTGCACTGTTCTCCAGCGGGTCTCTATAATTTTAGGTAACTGTGTTTTTAAGTGGCAGGATAAAGGTATAATATCTGAACATGACCACAATTTAAATTGCCTTTCATCACCAGCAGCCACTAATGTTGGCACAAAGTCCAGAGTCATTTTAATGCTCAGCCAATTATCCTCTCTGCTTTTGAAAATAGATTTTTTTTTCTTCCCATCTTTTATGAAGATATAAAAAATTAATTTGAAATTCGCTGTGAAGTTCATATTAAACTTTTACTTGTTTATGATGATAAAAATGTCGGGGCTGCTCAAACAGACCTCGCGGATCAGATGAAATGTTTTGACTTATGCCAGTGCAGCCAGTTGGTGATGCATTCGATTGTTCATTTATGGAGAGACAAAATGCAATCCGCAGAAAACCTTTTTTGTTATTGAAGTTTCCTCAAATAATGTCAGCCGTGTCTGATAGTTACCCATCTGTGCTTTCTCTCCATATCCTGATCACTGCCATCTTTCCTTATCCAGGCTCATGCACCATTGCTAAAACTGACAGCTATGCACGTCCTGGGAACTTCATACAGACAAACTAAACATACAGCACCATCCCCCACCCCCATCTCTGTGGCATGCTTCTGTGGCTGCGTCTATAGGAACAGCTGTCCAGCTGTCACCGCAGCCAGCCAGTCAGCCGCTCTCCAAGGCAACATCTGTAGAGACTGAACGCACAAGGGCAGCCTGCCGCTCCATGCTCGTCCCCAAAGACCATGGAAGTGTGTCAGGCCTTTTGGCTGCACATTACCACTGACCACATCAACCGTATCACTGGGTTTTGATTGAACGTTATCTGCTCCTGTGCCACTTAAATAAGGTCGGCGAGGCGTCACGCTGCTATTTTTTTGTCACCGACGTACAGCGATCTGTTACTGAAGCGATTCGTATTATCGCAGCAGTTCTCTTAAAACAAATCATGTGACTGTGCAGCCAAAAAAACCCACACCACATTATCGTAGCCATTAATAGTCATCTGCTTCTGCATGGATATGTGTGTGTGTGCGCGTGTGTGTGCACGCATGTGTGTGTGTAAACAAAACAAAATCCCAGCGAGCAAGGTGCAATGGCCTGGAACTGACGAGAACCCACTGGGAGAGTCTATCCTTGATGTAGCCCCCCCGCTCCCCCTCCCCACCATCTTTTCCTCCTGGCAGCGGAGTGACGGTGAGGTGGGCGGTGAGGGGGGGGCATAGAGCCATGTGAGTGGGGAGATGAACAGAGCTGCGGTCCCCTCTGTCAGCCGCAAAGTAGGATCAGGGAGATCGCATGGGACTCTCTCGTAGGATGAGCAAAGGGAAGAAGGGAGAAAGCAGCTGTTCAGTGTTTTTCTCTTACTTCTTCCTCACTTGGGTTTTTTTTTTTTTCGCCCTCTCCGTCGTCTTCTCTGAGGCTGTCATTAGCTTCTGTCATGCTCTTTTTTTTTGCCGGGCTTGTCTTTAAAGGAGGAAATGCTTTGAGTGCTGCTGTACACATGGATGAGATGAGAATTTGCTCTTTAGAAGTGTCATAATCATTCCTGTGCCTCTTCTTGTTGTTTTTAGGGACTTTTAAAGGACTTGATGTCCTCATCAGTCCTCTTGGTAACCGAGGGCCTCTCAGGCGTACTGCGCCTCTCCCCACAGACAGCTGCAGACTCATACAGGCTCTGGGCGAAGTTTGATGGATCCTGTTTACTGGAGCTGAGAGAATGCCTGGGTATCTCAAATTAAGTGTCACTTAAAGCTTGTCTTTTAGTCAGCTTTCCATTTTGTTCCCCCATCTCTGGTGACAGCACTGTGCTGCCAATTGTAACAGGGATTGAGAGGAAGACATTTGGTGATTACACATTCTGTCATGATTGAGGGGTGAAGCCAGCAACTCGAGGCAAAACCAAATTCCATATGGCTGCAGTGAAATCTCTCCACCCATAGTGAGTTACACTCAAACAGCCCCTGTCCTGATGACAGGGAAATCGCCTGCTCATGACTTATCGTTTTATCATTCAAATTTACCCCATTGATGCTCGCTGCTGTGATTGACAGCTGAGCTTGAAAGCCACAGCTATCTCAATTGAGCTGCGGCAGCCAGTTGGTAACCGTGACAATGGTCTCTCCTCTTTGCCTTGTTTTCACACTTTTTCTGCTGTCACAGAAACCTCACTGATTGCTTCTCTGCCAAGACAGCATCCTATTAATCTTTTAAATAAGGGCCGCAGCCCAGCAGTATTGTTTGCAGAAAACCGAGAGGACCTTGTGAGACCACGCTGAAAGGGAAAAAAGGGGGCAACTGGGGCTGAATCTGTCTCATTGTGGCAGGAAAGCCGAGCCTCCTTAAAACCAACAACATTAGAAATCTAATAGCTGCTGTGGAGATAGATGGTGCAGGGGTCTGAATATAGCCAGCGCTCTCTGGCCCCACCTGATAACTCTGTGTGCTCTCTTGTCTTCTGCCGCTCTCAGCTTTGCTCTCCAGGTGCATTCTGTGCTTTCATCTACATCGTGGCACTCTGAATAAAAGCCTCTGTGTTTATGGCCATTTTCTTTTTCTATGCACTTATTGATCCCTTTCAGCATGGTTGGAATAGGCTTTATGTTATTTTTTTTTATTTGTGGCAATTCTGGCCTCGAACCGCATAACAGCGACATATTCTGAAAAGGCAAACCATTGATGTATTGTGATGTGACCTAGGGAAGGAAGAATACCATTTCAACCTTTTGTCCCTCAGCTGGCACTTTGTTGGAGACAAACGTGAATGAAATGACGTGTCCTTGTGCAAAACATGTGTTTCTTATAACCCAGAAAATCTCGCCTCGACTTTCAAAGGGCTTTCTGCACTGTGATTTCATGGACTCGGCTTTTGTGTTTAATTAGGTGTGATTTGTGAACACTTCCCAAGTGGTAGGAAGTCTTTTTTTGAGTCTCTGTACTGTCTTGTCAAGTGGTTGTTAATGGAGAATTGCTGCAATGCTCCTGACACCTTCTGCTTTGTAATGAGTGCCTTCCTATGCAAAATGGCCCCATAAACCAAACCTTTCAAGTATGAGGAACATGTGGTGGCAGTATTTGGTATCTCAGTAGTTGGGGATGTTTACTCCACATAAAGACCCTGAAGTTATGGGATCATTATATACCCTCCTCACGTCTTTGTCTCGTCTCTGGCCATGGAAAGCCAGTGAGGCACAGCAACCTGGATGACTAATTGACTCCCAGGTCAGAGCCACATGATAGCAAGACTGCAGGTGAATGGAAATTGATATACTTTCCCCCACAGGCAGCCATGACTGCTTTGTGATCATCTGTGTGATCATGCACACGTGCATGCCAGTTTGAGCATAGTTGTTCATCCTCTGTGACACACTTTGAAAACACAGCAAATCAGTCCATCGATAGCGATGATATAACACCACTTTAGCCGCGTTTCCACCCAAAGCACCCAGAAGCTTTAGTCCCAAGAACTACTTCACAAGGAATTAAAAGGCTCCCTCAGCCTGTTGTTGTCTGCATTTCCACCATGGTCTGAACACCAGCTGAGATTAGGCAAATCAGTCGCCTGAATGAAAAAGCGACGGCAGTTTTTACTCGTCGTTTTGGCATGCAACTTATGCAACGTTGGACGGCTTTGTTGGTCGTATGCTTTCCTCTGTAACTCCACAGCGATGTGTGAAAGCACAATGGCCAAACTGGTTTGCGGCTGTGGGTTTTTAAAAAATTGTAGCTGAAATTACATGCTGTGAGTACTCGATCAATCAGTGTTCAGCGCTGCAAGCCTCACCCCCAAAGTCCTTACAGTTTTGGACAGTACAAACCCCTAAGCAGGAACTCTTTGGGGGGGTAAAATAATATCCCCGAAACTTAATTTAGACCATGGTCCCTGTGGTGGAAACGCACTGAGTTCCTCCAAACGTTCCTAATCTCTGGGGAAAGTTCCTGCAGTGGAAACACAGCTTATTTATATAGGCTGCGAGAACATTGAAAGTTTAAAAACTAAGGAATGAGTGAAGCAAAGCATTTGTTTTTTTTAATTATGTGCTTTAGCTGTACTGAGTTGTGGCCTGGTTGTGTAATATTTGACACCGGTTTTAAGTGTATCCACTTCTGTATTTTGTGAAGAAGTGTCCTCAGGCACAGCAACTGTTTTGCAGTGGTAAAGGTTTTCCCTGCTCTCTCTGTGTGTGTAGCCTCGCTGCAGTGCTTTTTATCAACAATGAAGTTCTCTGTGCTTTACGTGCAGCTTTTTGTGCACAAAGACAAGCGAGCGTCTGTAACAGTTGGTCCTCGAAATGTGCGTTAAACCGTGAGTCTGTGTTTCCTCTGAACATGCAAAATGTGTGCACATAGGGATGTCTTTTTGTTCTTGTTTGCAGGTTAAACACAAACGCTGCTGTCCCAGATTCACACACAAGCCCCCCTCCACCTGAGTCTGATCCCCGGCAACCAGCCCGAGCGCCTCACACGCAGCCACGAGCCTCCTCCTCCTCCGCCCGCCACCCGAAAAAGATCCTCTCAGTTCCACCACTTTCAAAGCGCTCGCATAGCTCGGCTGTGTCGAAGCATGCCCCTCCTCCCTGACCCCACCTCCTGGAGACGGCACTCTTGACCTGCTGCCCCATTGTTTTCAGCGGGGATGGATGAGGAGCCGCCTCTGCCGGCGCGATCCTTCACTCAATAGCTGCTCCATCTGTTGACTGCGTGACTCTGGGTTACAAGCGGGGATTTTGCTCCGTCTGTGCAGGGTGTGAAAGGAGCTATCTCAGGGGGCTTCCTGAATAGGGTTTTAAACGGCAGTAGCAGGGTGTTGTGATGCCCCTCACACCCCTCCGCCCCCCCCCTCCACCCGTCATCAGCCCAACACAGCCGGCTGGGTGTGTGCAGGATGAGAGGCCTTCATTGTGCCTGTTCACAGGCCCCTAGGCAACAGGGTCACCTTGTCCCCCAACAAATGCTGCCCTCAGTGGGATTGTTGGCACTGCATGTCTGTGTTTCTGTGTGTGTGTGTGTGTGTGTGTGTGTGTAAAGGGGGAGTGGGTGTTTGAGTATAAGAATGCATCATCAGGGAGAGGGCAGAGGCCTTGGCTGTGAGGACATTTATCTAACATCTCTGCCTTTCACATCAAGGCCTATTCAGTGCTCTCCGTCTGCGTGAGGCTTTCAAAGGACAGCTCAGATAGAGAAACACTCTGGGCTGATTTACAGGTCAAACTGCTCAGCGTTTAGACCAACAAAGCTGCTGATGTCATTTTCTATTTCCCTTGTATATTCAGCCTAGTAAGGAAAAAGCATCATCTGTGGTCTGTCTCTCATGAATCTGAGTTCCCATCACTCAAGCTAGTGGAAGAGCGCCGGTTCGGCCTCTGAGGCTGGTCTGTCCCGTGTCTTGGTCTCCTTCACAGAGAACACTTGGCAACAAAAAACTAATCCGTGGCTGCCGGTTCACCTCCGGTGATTAATGTTGAAATTGCGATCAGTCGGATGTTTGTGCTGAGGTCCTCTGTCTGTCTGTCTGCGTGGGAGTTGTTTCTCTTAAGTGAAATTAAGAAGGATCGTGCCCTCTAGGATCCTTTTCTTTCCCCTAAATAAAGTTCCCACCAACAAAAAGAAAAACCTGTGTTTGGGATGATGTTGTCTTTTATTGCAATGCAGATCCAACTAGCTGCACATATTTATCACTTCTAGGCTTTTATAAGGTTTTTTCGTCTCTCTCCCATGGCTCAACCTGCTTTAGACAGACTGAATAAGTCAACTGCTGTTCTTCTTTTTTTATTTCTGTCTAATGGGGTGGTCCTCCTGGTTTGTCTCTTCTTGCCAGGAGCTTAGTCCTGAAGAGGCACAGCCAAGCACCCGCATCTGCCTTGTTTCCTGTTCTTTTCCTTTATCACACAGCCACAGCTTCACCACTGGGGCCCGAACCCCTCAGCTGTCACAGGATGTCCCCAGCACACTTTTACCTTGGCTAAGATGATTAAAGTAGCAGGATCCACTCTCCTCATGTCTTTAGCACGAGTGTTTCACCTCCACCTTTCTCCTCAGGCTGAGAAAAGACGAAGTGAGCAACAGTATCAGACAGAGAAGCAGGCGTGGAGCCCCCTCGCCAGATGAGACGGAGTTGAAGGAGGAGGGGGTTGTTGAGTGGAATGAGTGGAGGTAGAAAACTGCAGTGACAGCAGAATGAATAAATTGAAAAACTCTCTCATTGTAAATTGTCTATCGCTCGTGACAAACGATCTGATAGGCGAGCGGCCCGGGTTTCCGACGCATCCGTCCCAATAGAGCTGTGAATAACTGGTCTATCTCCACACTGCTTAGCACTGGCCCCGCACTTAATAATTCATACAGCGTGAAATATTTTCCCCGGTACAGATATGCCAAAGAGCTGCCGCCAGCAGGCGGGGGCGGTGAGGGGGGTGTCCCTGCGGTGCTAATTTGGGGGATGGTGACGTGCATAGATTTCTAAGGGGGCTGTAGTTTAGAGGAGATGCCTCAGACACATTTGCTCTCCTGTATGCTCTGTCTGTTATTGGAAAGAGCCGAGCTGGAGATGCAGAGAGCGAGAGTGAAAGAGTGCGGTTGACATTTAACTCATGGCTGATCTTTCTGGAACCGGGAGGAGAGAAGGGAAATACATTTCCATTTAAGCTGACTGAACACAGTTATCAGTGACTGTGGGGACAAAGGAAGGCTGTAAACCTGTTAAGTAGTTTTTGCTGTTTGCCCCGCTGAGCGTTGTGGTCGCAGTTGACATCAGTGGCGGCAGGTTTCTGTGGGCACCTGGTTTCTGTCTCCTGTTTCCATCAGGTGACTCCTCCTGCCTCAGGCTCCTGCAAGAGCTCAGCAGCCAAAAGCAGCTCTCATGGTCCCTGACCTTATTGTCCCCTTCATTCACAGTGCTGAGCTCACACCGCCTGATTCTCCACGGCAATGAACCCAAAGCTATAATGGCCTCGCTCGCATGAGCGTGCACAAGCTCGTGCGGATGCGTGCTCGCCTGTAATGGTGGCATGCCATGTGTGTCATTTTTGTGCCGCGGTGCTGTGTGGTTTTGTCTGGCTTGTTCCGCAGCGCAGTCCTGTACAAACTGGGTTTTTATGGTTCGCATTCAGGCCCTGATACCAATTATGCAAACTATTAAAAATTTAAGGAGGACAGTCTTTTATAATTTAATCCTAAAGTAATAGATTCTATTAAAAATGCATGAGAGGAGCTTTATAGATGGAGCTAGAATTAGTGTCTATCAAAGAGTCCAGTCAAGGATGCAGAGGGAATGGGCGGCAGTAGTGGTGGTATTGCCTCATTATTCAAATAGGATATGATTACCATAGAGCAGGAGTCCCTCAGAGCTGAGGAGCAGAGCAGAGCTCGCTGGCCACTGTGATCACACACAGGAGGAGTCTGGTTGGGCTCCTCAGAGGGAGCTCGCCCCTCTTTTCTGCCAAAATAAAACCGATTTTGGATTTCCTGTATTAACTGTCGCAAATGGGATTCGCAGCGACGTGTGATTTGTGGTGGTTTTTAAAGCTCTCTGCCGTTGAAATACCCTTTGTCTTCTCAGGTTTCTCCTCCCTGGCGTTTCGCTCGAGATTGTTTAGTCTTGTCCTCGCTGAAAGCATGTAGAAGGTGTTCAAGCATGAAAACAGGAAGCCTGCAGTGTTGTAACTTAATGGCTCATGCAGCAAGCGAACAGCAGACCTTTAACTGGCCTCGGCACTCCTCGGTTTACCCCACACAGCTTCCTGGACAGGTGGAGAGCAGAGTGAAGGCTTTCCACAGCGCGTGTGCTGTTTTTAACAAAGCAGCCATATCTGCACTGTTTTACTTTCAAGCCTTTCAGTCATTTTGCACTCCACTTTATCCCACTCTGGCAGGGGGGCGAGCTTAACAGTTTTTATGCACCACAGGTTTTATGGAGTCCTGATAGCAGTTGAATTTCACTCTGTTGTCATTGTGACTTGCTTCAATAATTACAGGTAGAGAGCTGCAGATACCAAAACCTCTGAAAAGGCTCTGTGCTTATTAATGTGCTGCAAGAAGTGGATTGAAAAAGCCAATAAAAATTGGAACCCTCATGAAGCTTATATGGATTTCAAGTTCTGCCTCTGAGGTAAATTCCTTGCCTTTTTGATGTAATGGCTGCCTGTTTATGGAATAAATCCAACGGGCTTAATCGATCATCTCCGTGGAAAGGTCAAGAGTAGAAGCTCTGGTGTTTGAAGTGCTTATCCCATGGAGGAGTGCCAGAAATGTGACACCTCCTTATGAGTGGGCGGCGGCGGCGGGCAGATTAGTGACGGACAGGATGGCCCAGGGGGATGATTTAGGGAGATTCAGCTCTAAATACTCTGTGTGTATCAGAGAGAGAGAAAATTATAAGCTGCCTTCCTCCAATCCCCATTTCCAACAGAAAAGCATATTAGTAGATTAAAAAGAAAATTTCCAAAAAAGAAGACAGGAAAAAAGAAAACAAGGGAGGTCACAGCGGCCAGTGAGAGGTGAACAAAAGTTTATTGCTTTTAACCTCCTGTCCACACTTTCTGTTTAATGTTGCTTGAAGTTACCGGTCGGTTTCATCCCTCCGCGGTCTAATCTAATCTGGAGTGGGTGGCTGTGGGCAGCATCTGCGCTCCGAGTTGAAATAGGGCTTTCTCTCTGCCTAATCCTCTATCCAGGGATCACTCAGTAGGGTGAAGACAATTACCAGCCCGCTTTCTCATGCTAATGGAATCTCTAACTAGATCTTACAGAAAGAGGAAAAAATAGATGGAGGAAGAAGAGAAGCAGGGACAATGGCGCAGAAAGATGACCCAACTAAAATGGGTTTTTAGATTACCATTTAATTATTGATGGAGACCCAGTTGTAAGGCCTAAGGTCAGGATTTGGAGAGCATTTTCAGAGAAAAGAGATAGATTATCAAGTTATTTTGGTGTGTGTGTGTGTGTGTGTGTGTGTGTTGGGGGTGTCGTGTCAGGAAGTTGCTGAGACAGGACCGATGTCACTGACGTATCAGCAGCCGTGTGCCAGGTAGTCTGCCTTTCACCTTTTTATCACCTGCCTCCAGCAAGGTGTCTGGAGTAGTTTTAAATTGCATTAATATGCAGGAATTTATAGATTGCCTCCCTTGGCATTTCTGCAGGGAGGGGAAGAGAGTATTACAGTCTCCATCTGCACTAATTACTGGGTCTTGGCAGTGTTACCTGTCTCTTGTGAAGGACAAACCAAGGCACCGAGCGGTAGCACACAGAGCAGAAGGAGCTCATCTGCTGGGGAGTCTTCAGGAAGAGGGATGTCTCTGGGGCATTTTTACTCTGATATGTTTGATGTGTTGGGAACCTTGACTACCATAAAAAAAAGCTCCGGCAACAACATCAATAAACTAAATGACTTTGTCCAACTTCCTGCGTCTCGCGCTCGGAGAGAAAAGCTAACAGGCTTTGCACCTGATTTCGGTGACAGGGAGCTCAAACTGTTGTAGTTAAATGTATCAGCATAAATCTCCTGTTAATCCTGCTGGAAACTTAAATTGACTGTCTCCCGCGTGTCGGAAGATTTAAAGCCGTGGCAGCTCAAGAGTAAATCTTAACAGGTGTACACCAACTGGTTCTCCTTGAAGCGAAGTTCCCAGACCCGAAACAGAAAGCAGGTCCTCGGTCCACCAAATAAATCACAGGAGCAACGAGATGTATCAAAAATCCTTGAGAGGGAAGAGATAATCAGTCTGCACGTGCACCGTTATCTCCGCGATGACCTCGCTTCTCAATTCTCTCCGTGCCTGGTCAAGCTCGCTGATAACAGGAGCCCTTATCAGGCTGCTTTTGTCATGGAAAGCATCTGCCATTTTAAATCATTACGACCTGCCCACTTTTTCACTTTCCCCAATCACTGAGCAGTGACACCAAGACCTTGCCCGTGGAAACAGGAGATCAATGCTTTAACTCTTTGCACTTCAGGTAGCTCTCCGGCCGCCGGCTCTCTGCATCAAAATCTGCTCGCAGCAGCTCCTCAGCCGGGTTTCTCAGGTGTCTGTGTTTGTCTGTCGGCCCGTCAGGGAGACTTCTTGGATTGCTGCAGCACGAACATCTTGCTGGTGTTTGTGCCATCTGTGCCTTCAGCCAGCAGGTGATTACCAACTGCAGCCTCACCTCCCACTCTGTCCAATTGGATTGTCTGCGCTGGCGTGGTCAGGGCCGGCTTTCAGAGGGAGCGGGACGACAGCAGCTGGATAGCACACGTTACAGAGGGAGGGGAGAAGCTGCGAGGAGAAAACATGTGGAGGAGAGCGCCTGCCTCTGCTTCATCTCCCGACTAGCTTAGCTGTGAGCGCTTGTCTCACCCTCTCTTTTATAGTCCTTAGCAAAAATGGCTTTGTCACACTTCAGATATATCAAATGAGATCAATGTCAACATTTCTACGGTGCACCGTTTGATTGCCTCGCGGGCTTCACAACACACTAATGTTATGCATGACTGACTATTGGATCCATGACACCCTCCAGTGAAAGACGGCGGAGTTGTCCTTTGGACCATGGGAATTGGGGTCACCTTAGGCCCCGCAGAGAGCGATGTTTGGAGTCAGGCTCCGGCAAGTGAGAGAAGAAATCACATTGTTTGAATTTAATTATATTCCATTGATTTATTGAACACCCATTAATAAGCATACATTTCGAGGCAGGGCCATTTTGCGTGGAGGTTTTTCTCCCCCCCCCCCTCTCGCTCCCTCGCTTCCCTCGCCTGCTCACTCCATTTCATCATAAATTGACATAAGCCTTTCTTTGAAGTTCAGGAGCCAAGCTGAGGAATGACAGCACAACAAACAATGAACAAAACACAAAAAGACAATGAACACTGTTTGAATATTCAAGTGAGCCACCGTAGGATGGGTGGGTGGGGGGGGGGCCTTGTTTTATTGTGGTTGTGTTAAGCCGTGAATGGACCTGTCTGGGACAATAAAGGATTGTGTCACATTGGGATAAGAAATTTTTTGCAATATCAACAATGCTTTACAAATGAGTGTGTAATAAGGTTTACAGAGAAAATATAAATCTGAGCATGAAAACCGAGAAAGCACAGCTCATTTTTCGCGTCTGGCTGAAGTTACCGAGGACGGTTTGTGATTTATGCTTAAAAGTCCTGCCTGGTGAAAATAATCTGTTTTGTACAGTAGAGGGATATTTAGTTTTTAATGCAGCCAGATTTGTGTTGAATTAACAGCAGCCCTCTGGTGTATCTGTGATCAACAGTTTGGTAAAAACTCCACAGCTACCCTCCACATCTGTTCAATATGTCACAACATTCGCAGGGTTTCTGTGTGAAAGTGGCATTAGATGATAACTGATGCTGCCGCCTTGCAAAACAATACGAGAAAGGCTGAGGCAATAAGAGGAGAAGAGGATGTGTTTCCCCTGTGGTTTGTCTGACAATCTTAAGCCACGCTCTCGTTGCTCAAACTCCCTCGCCGGCATCGGCAGGAGCGCGGAGGCTCAGGCATGTTGGATGAGCACCTTGGTTGCGCTGTGCCGGTGGAGACGAGCAGATTTTACCGAGGGGACTCTCCCGGCGTGGGATCGCAGGCGTGTGTTGGGTTTCAGATTGGTGATTAGCCCACAGGATGCACAACTTTCAAAATGTGAAACACAAGGCTGCGGCCGTTATGACTTGTGGGTTTTGCTCGTTGGGGTGCTTTGTCACGTACGGTGCATTTAGACTCTCGTCACACTGCTGTTTTCGTTGTCGAGCTTCAAGCTGAATGAGTTTAAACTATCAATTAAACATAATTTTCCATGCTCGTTTCAGCTTCTTTTATTGCTCTCATGGCTTCAGCCGGAATCCTCTCGACCGGTTTCTTTGTCCTGGTTCTTTGCTTGCCTTTTAGACATTTTCCCTCGTCTATCAGGTCTGTAGTCACTTTTCTTTAAGGTGGTAAAAATGTTCATCCAGTGTTACTTTGGTCTCTGAATTAGCTCAAGAAAGAGCAACAAAAGAACTTATCAAATGCTCTTTTTGCTACGTGGCACATTAGCATTTTCCTGCTCTGGCACATAACCTATTTATGCCCGGGGCACTTATTTACAAACCTCACATGTGATCAACTGATGTCAAGGTCGAGCTAATCAGCGCTTAGCTTACTGTACGCCCCTGTACACTTCTCACGTCTACTGAAGGTGTAAAAAGAGCAGCGAGGAGAGACTTACATAACTGATCCTTTGGTAAACCTCACCAAAAGCTGCACATGTAATACTTTAGAGAATTGCGGTCTCTGGTTGTTTCCTAGGATGGCGGTGGAGGATGCAGTGTTTTCCCCTGTAGCCCGGGCTGCCGAGGTAGCTGAGGAACAAGCCTTGTTTCAAATACGCAGAGGCATTTTTTATTTCAAAATCAATCAAGGAAAGTATGTTATGAATCCACGGTGCAGGGCCAGGTGCCAAGAGTGCGAGCTGGACCAAGCTGGACCATGATGGGGATCTCACCTTGCTCTGTTGACAGACCCTAAACCAAACAAAGATCCCCATCGCCCATAACCACCTGTTGGCTACTTATCTAACCAGACTATTTGATTGGTGGACCTTCTGCACTCAGTTCTACCTGACATGCTTAATTTTTACCCTCTGAATGCAGCTCAGGTAGTGGCTGGAAATATATAGTTTAATTTAGTGTAATACTCTCAGTTTTTTTGGCAGCACGCTCCTCAAACTCACAACTGTCTCTGTATGAAGGGTCATTCATCTTCATTTACATCAGCTCTCTGCGTTTTCTACGTTTTGAATGTGGTTGCCACATAGTCATAATGGCTCGCTGCCTTCTGAGCCCATTATTTACTATTAATGAAACCTAGCCCAGCACAAAGATGCAGCAGTTGGCTGTGAAGTCAATTAGTCCTCATTGCTATTACAGGGTTGACATTAGCCTAGGCAGGCGTGTTTTGATTAGAGATGACAGACGACTCACTGCTATTGGATTGCCAGACATTCCTCACCCTTCATCCCACGGGTGAAGCTATTGAAGCTGACTGGAATATGGAAAGCTAACAGCTGAGTGTTTTTGCCAAGATGCCCTTCATCTGCAGAGAAACCTCTTATAAATACGACTGCGTGGCATACGAGGCTGTATAAGCCCCAATAACTGCGACATGCGGCATAGTATATATAAGAATCAGCTGCCAATATGTTATTCCGGCGCTGTATATCATGGAAATAATACCCAAACTGTAGGCTTTTACACACAATGGCCTTTTGTTGTGCAGGTTATTTATTGTGCTGGTGTGAGGTTGTGCAGAGCTGGTGGGTGAGTGCATCCAGGGGCTTGTATTGTTAGGGAATCAGTGGCTCTTGTTTGTGGAGCTGGGAGGGTTTGTTAACAATGCCTTTTTTATGTCCCAGAGTGCGTGCCTGTCGGCAAACGTCCCCTCAGAATTTTTGTTTGTGTGTTGTTTTGTTGTTGGTGTGTTCGTGGATCAGGGTCGGCGAACATAACCCTCTCATTGTGTGCCACGTCCGAGCAGACCAGTTTTATATCAGGCACATGTGAGCATTAGTGTGTGTGCGTGTGGGTTTTGAATATACAGTACGAGTGCAAATTATTTAGTGCGGATGTGTGGAAAGTGCCGAGCCGAAGGGGTTTGCTGCCAGTCCTTCCTAATGGAGCCTTTCACTCTCCCTCCATTCATGTGACGGTATGGTGACGGAGAAGGGGGAGCCGGGGATTAAGGGGGTAGAGGCAGTGCCTTGTTAAAGAAAAAGAAAAGGTCTGAGTGTGTCGATTGGATTAACTTGTTTGGGCTTATTAAGAGGGGAGACACAGCAGCTTGTTAAAAGCACTGCATGGGGCGTCCCACAGTGAGACGGCAGGGTCACCATTCAATTAGGTTGAAGCCCCACCTCCGCTCATTGTGGCGGCTGTCTGCCAGGCTCCCGGACCACGGCTGGTCCTAAACTGGGAGGGGGAGTTGCACCGGAGACACTTTAACTAAGGCAGTCAGACCTATAGAAGCTTAATGATTGGCTTTGTGTAAGAACCACTGAGGGATAATATTAGCTAAGCCTGGAAATTGTATTTGCTACAGCTGCTGGTATAATACTTGATTTTCAGTATAAATGCCAGAATTACACCTGTTTTAATACCTTACTTTGAGAAATATTAGCATGTTTGTTACACCCCTGTTATCAGACGAGAGCGTTGATTGGATGATTCTGCAAGACCTTATGAGTTATGATGCTGCAGAACAGCAACTACAGCATGCCTACAGCATGTTTAGAGGTTTGCCAAATAAACTAAGTCACAGTGTTGTTCATGTCAGGGAAAGATTGTGACTTCAGTTGACAAAAAGGGGAACATCAGTTGCAGGATGTAGCAGGAGGCAAACTCTGATTTCCTGTGTTAATTCAGAAACGCTACCTGTCCATCTACCTCCTGCATTAGTGCTGAATGTCGGCACTGGACTTAAATCGTGAGGTGCAATATGTCTAATATGAGTCTGGGCTTTTTTTCTGCAAAACCCAATTTGACAAAAGAAACCAAAGTTCACAACTTGAACACAAGCAGCCTTACAAGAACAATCTGAACAAAGAGTAAGCAAACAAGACAAGGAGTGTGCCACCACGGATGCCATCTTTTGGCACATTTCAGCTCGTACCACGAAGCACCACACAATGAGGTTCGATTCCCATCCCCGGTATCAGCTGCCTCACTCCATCTTTCACCTGAAACATGTGTAGCTCAAAACACACACACACACACTCCGTTTATTCACCCATGACCACCCTGTTACGCCCCGCACTTGGCAGGATTCTTATCTGGGCACACAGCTTTGGGCGCGGGGAGCCATCTCCTCTGATCTCCTCTGCAGTTTAAGAACCTTTTAACTTAGAAATAGCCCTCTGCCAAGCCCACCGCCTCTTGATTCCGGCTTATTCCCTCATCTCATGGGACTGATCTTCCGCCCCCATTGCAAACCCTGCAGCAGCGTTAGCAGAACGGGAAAGAGCCGATAGACATCCTGGCTTTTGAGATATCCCCGCACTGGTGTAATAGGAGACCTGTGAGTGGATTTGATGAGTGAGTGAAGTGCAGGTGGTTTTTCCAACGGTGCGTCGGGCGGTGTGTGTGAGTGTGGGCTAACACACATCCTCTTGCACCTTCACGGGGATTGACCTGGGTATGACAGGCTGTTTTAGGGCAGCTGGGCGACGGGTCACAGGGTTTGGGTTTGGACATAATTTCCTGCCACTGATAGACATCTGCTAAGTAGTACAATAACCTAATAGGGGGAAATGAGGGGAAAGGGGGACATGACAAACAAGCCAAAGACTTGCTCCTTCTGCTTCGCTCTTAAAGGCAATAATAGGAGAAAATTGGTTCTTGAAATTGAATTGAAAAAAAGTGGGTCTCTTTCAGCGAAGTATAATGCCTCAGAATACATTTGGTGAGCAGCAAATGGAGAAAAATGGAGGGTAGTTACACGATTGTCTTTCATTTCAGAGAGGGGAAAACTGTGGAGGTATCCCCCGTTAAGACTAGCTTTTAGTCTCAATCTGCACCATGTGTCCCTTTCCTCTCTCTCAGCCGCTATCTTTTAACAAATGGGCTGTGAGGATGGGCTCGTTGTGAAATTAGTATCCTCACAGAGAGGACACAGAGAAAGGATTATGTGAATAGCCAGTAATGAGCTCAAAGTGCCAGTGTGTTTGGGCCAGGCCTGCCCGTGTGCGAGAGGAAATGGCACCGCATGCGACCTTTTTTGCTCAAGCACCTGGCGAGAAATAGAGTGGCCCCTCTCTTCCATCTGCAGTGTGTGTGTTTGTGTGTACGCGTGTGTGTGTGTGAGAGAGAGAGAGAGAGAGAGCTCTGTGAAATTCTTCGTCTAAAGATTTAATTTACTTGCATTTATTAGAGAGAAGCATTTTTTGTGAACACCGTTTTCACACTGTCAGGTTTGCGCTAAAAGTGTTGTTTTGTGCCGCTTCAGACAGGTTTTAAAAATACGCATTTGACTCGCAGTGTTAAGTGTGTTATACAAGCCTTGAGGTCTGAGGTCAAATTTAATGTCTTGCGAAAAATGTTTTATCTCAAAATGCTTTTTGTGAGTGAAAGACTGAATCCTTTGCAGGGATGATGCTTTTTTTTTCTGTAACACCTGCTTCTAATCTTTAAGTATTCAAACCAGGGAAGTCATTCAACCTTAATTATAGGCAGTAAATTTTGCTGTGTTTGTCAATCATGCTTCCCCCCTCCATTTCTCAATCCATACTTTAATCAGGTTTTACTTTATCCGCGAAAAAAGAAAATATATTTGCGACAAACAGTGCAGTAAAACAGCGCCGGTAAACACGGATCGACTGCTCTCAGCTCTGTTTTAAAAAGTTGAAATCTGTGTAAGGAGGACTGTTGAAGTTTATGCAAACACGCCTATTAAGGAAAACCTAGTCCCTTATTTTAAATTTAAAGTTAAAGTATATTTAAAATGGTGCCAACCCATGGAGTGGATGTAGAATGTGAACTCATGGGAACAATAACTCTTAAATCAAAGACTGTATTTTATTAATTTTTGTTGTTCAAGGTCAGATGATTTGCTGAGACTGGAAGGTAAATCCAAATAACAACAATCTGGAATGGATGTGAATCATTTTGTTCTGTTAAACATTTTCAGCCGTAACAATCTCTGAAACTGCTTGAAAATATATTGTTCAGAGATGTTTCTTAACTTAAAAATCAGTTTTGTACCTTGATGCTCCAAAGGTCGCTTTGATCGACTGCTCCTGTTAGTCGTTTCATATTTTGATGTTTTTCACAGGTGATCTGTATTGTGCTCCATTCCTTAAATGAGCGAGAACAGGAGCTGGCGCTTTACGGACTGCCATTAATTTATCTCGTAATCATTGTAATTGCTTTCTTTCATATTAAAATTATAATCTATACAACTCAGTAATGGACTGATGGCAGGTGGCTAAATGTTCATTTAGTGATTCACTGAGAAAATAAATAACAGAGGACAAGCCTGTGACAGGCGCATGAGAAATCATTTTTCAATAATCTGCCACGCATCATGGCAGGAGACGCTGGCGCTGACAGCATAGATGAAATATTCGCCTCTGTTCTTTGTTTTAATATGGGAGGAGACCGGCCCAGATGGAAACGATAGTGTTTCATATCGATGCATTTTGGACAAGAGACTCAAACACATTCAGAGCTCAGATTAAGGCCGCGGCGGCTTCTGAGCTCCTGCAGCGTACAGTGAGAGCACATTTTTCCTGGAAACCGAAGAATCTCCGCTAAGTGAACTATAGAGGAGCGAACCTCGATCCTTATCATATAAAAACACTTTCTGAGCCTAAATGGTTTGCTTTAGCTGTTCTCGTCTAGCACATAATCCAGGCAGAAGACTTTGTAATCAGTCATCATTGTGCTATGTGACACTGGTATGTTGCTGATGAATGATACCCTCCATGCTACTCGATTGTCCTGTGTTTCCACTGGAGCTGTGATGGGCTTTTTGAGAGGAAACTAGCAGCAACTGCCTCGCTGTTCCTGAGCGAAGGTGGCTGTGGGGAAAAGGGGGAGTGTAGAGCTGGAGATTTATGGCCTAGAGGGAGATTGATTAGTGCCGTCACTAGCCCTGATGTACGGCTGGCAGTCTCCCCCACCCAACCCATCGCATTCGCTCACACGCACACACGCATGCAGCCATACGCTTCAACACACAGCTACACACACATCCAGACACCACCAGTCCCCCAGGCCTCTCCTGACAGTCCCCCAGAGCTGTTGCATGTTAAGTTGTAGCAGACAGACTGCTGTTTTCTCAGCATTACCTTTTTTTTTCTTTTTTTTTTTTGCTGTCCATAGATAACGCCATCAATCACCACATACACACTGCCCTGGAAGGAATGTGCCTGAGTGTTGCTACTTTCTGTGTGAGCCTGCGTGTTTGTTTTGAGGACGCTTTCGTAGACAGGAGATGCAGTTGAATGGCTGCGTGGATGTGCTGTTTGAGGCCGCGGAGTGACTGGGCTGGACTGTGCTCTGAACCCGTGTCAACCGTGCTGCCCCAGTGCAGGTGTGTGTTTATCATTCAGCACACAGAGCTGAGAGGCAGGCAGCTGTAGGCATGCGTTCCCAATTAAATCCTGGGTGAGAAACCCAGCCCGTTGAGCCCAGAGCCGGCTCCCGCCGGCTTACCGGACACGGCCGTGGAGCTTTGACCTCGAATCGTCCTGCTTAACTCACCCAGTGTTCCTTTCTTTCTCTTTTTCTTGCTCTTTTTCTGCTCCAGGTTGGCCGCAGAACTCCCCCGGCTGTAGTACTGTGCCCACCTCGCCATGCTGGCCTGTCTGCAGAGGAGGCAAAACCCTCCACCCCAGCACCCGGTGTGTGCCAGCAAGACCCTGGAGCCGCCGCAAGCCCTTGGACGGAAATGTGAGTAAAGAAAGTGACAGGGAGCGATGGAGGTCAGGAGTTCAGCTCGCCCAAAGCTAAGGAATGAGAGAGGCTTGTGTTTGTCGTTTGTGTTTAATCTATCAGTCACGCTGAATGATGGAAACGGGTAGTTAACCCTGACTGTGAAAAAGTGAAGGAAAATAGACTTTCCGGTTTCTGTGTGTCGCTGTGTTCTCTCTCTACTCTGAGGAATTCTAAACAGTTTCATTCGCTCTGCACTTAGACCTTGGATTGCCGTGTTGTTTGGCTACTCATTGTGAGGGGGCCTGTTTAGCCGTGCTGATTGTGCAGTCGTGGCAACAGGGCTGAACAGACAGTGTTTAACGTGCCTCACTGGCCCTGGGTGACCCTGAGGGTCTGTAAACATTTACAGTGTCTGGCCCTGGCTGTGCCGGCCGCCTGTAAAGCATGACAGCTGCTCTGTTTGCTCCCCGAGCACCACCCTCTGTCCACTCACAAAATGGTGTAAAGGGACAGAGATGAGCCAGGGATGAAAACTGTTACAGAGCTGGCAAAACTAGTTCTAACCAGTTTGGGATTAGAGAGAGCTGCGGCAGTCAGGCATCTGGAAGGTGAATTTGCCCCTAATTTTGTCAGAGCTTTTGGGTAAGCCTTTTACACTCTGAGCCTGTTTTCTGATGACGGGAAGGAAGGTCCGCCCTCCTTATTGAGCGCTTCGAGGGTCTTTAATGGCCTTTGTTTACACGGCAGACCTACGAGCTACCTCAAGCCGATTAAAAGGGCTGGCGGATGGAGAGCAGGGGAGCACTAACCTACCGGTTTTTACCTCATCATAGAGAGGCTTAGTGGGAATAGCAGGTTCTGTGCTTCTTCATCAGAGGGACATTGTATCAGGCCTGTAACCAGTCCAGTGAAAGGCTTTAAAGAGGCTCTGATGGGCTCTGGGTGAAGAAATGAAGCACTGCCCGCGCTCTTTCTCAGCTCCTCACTGGCCAATTAGCTACTTCTCAGCTCAACATCACACTCCAATCGCTTCCCACAGAGGAGAGGAGAGTCGCAAACAACAGGGTGACTGGGTGCTACCTCTGTCCTCAGATCTGGAGTTGTTTTCGCCCGTCTGTATGGATGTTTCATATGGAGCTGTGTAGGTGCGTGTGAAACAAGAGGGGGGATCGAGAGAGATAAACAGAGCTCCGGGCACATTTGGAAGGGGCAGCTCTTCAGCTGAGTGGGGTTCAACTGGGCCCACTAATGAGGTTTCAGAGAGAGGTGAAGTGAAAGGGAGCACAAAGAGAAACTGCGCAAAATAGAATTAGAGAAGGTAAAGATGGAGAGGAAGGGAGAGAAATGGAGGGAGTCCTCAACAGTCGTCTTAATCGATTCCCTCCTTCCAATTTCGCAGGATTAGCCCACTTCCTCCCAGGGTCCTTCATTGAGGAGCAGCCAGTGGGAGTCAGGACTCAAATCAATAGAGAAAAGAACAGTCTTCCCTCTTACTGACCCTCTCTATCTGACTCTCCCTCTCTCTGTCTCTCCCTCTCCCTCTCTTTCTCCACCTGTTAAATCCTTTGATTGAAAGACTACCACTGCGACTGACTTGAGGTTCATAATGAGGATGTTTGAACATAATAGCCTCCTTTCTGTCCTTGGAGGGGGAGGAGGCAGCAAGTGTTGGATTTCCACCACTATGCAGCTCTTGGCCTCAATAAGGCAATTGTTCGTCCAGGCCCAGAAGGGGTGCAGAAAGGCAGACAGTGGGTCTGGCTGCAGAAGTGGGCACACTCAGGTCACCATGCTGAGCAGGTCCCCATGATTGATTGTTCGTGGCCCGGTTTGTGCCAATGTGGAAGGGGGTTGTGGGTAAGGTGACCTGGGCTCTCAACAGGAGGCTGAATACCAGAATACACCCCTCAAAGAGACAGAGTGAGTGAGAGCACAGGAGGGGGATTACCTGGCAATGAGGTAGAGGTGAGCTGTGTCATTTGCATCTTCTGTCCTTTACACAAAAGTTGTGTGTGTGTGTGCGTATGTGTGCATGTGTGCGCATGCGTGTGTGTGAGCACCGGGGTGGCAGAGCAGTTGGGATGAGAGGGCGAGGAGGGTTTTAGAAAAAGCCCCTGCATGCAGATGCCGAGTGGCTGCACAGTTCATTGATGCGACTCCCATTAAAAATCCCTCATACCCTCAATAAAAAAGGACTTAACTGGCTCTACCATCAGCTGGAAGCGTTCAGATCGGCTCGCCAGACAATCAATTTCCCCCAAGCGCACAGAGCTTAGCGGGAGAAACGGGAGGCGGAGAGCGGGATGTTTCCATTATCACAGCCCGCTCTGTGTCTGGACTCGGGGGGTTGGGGGTTGGGGTTGGGGTACTGTAGAGCGGGGAGCGCAGGGGAGAGAAGGGAGGGAGCGGCAGAAGGAGGTGGGGAAAGACAGACAAGTAGAGAAGAGAGAGAGAGAGAGAGACGCAGAAAGGGAGACAGAGAAGCTGGCTTTTCAAAAAGCCATTGACCGCCTGCCCTTAAAAATATCATATTGGATTAGCCTCACAGAGACGGCCTTTTGATATTTTTTTCTTTGGCCGTAGAATTAAAAGGAGTGCAGAGCATTACTTGAATTATAAATCATAGGCACTTGCTTTCACTGCGCCCAAATTCCGCGCATATGTGGCTGCACTCTCAAGCGCCAGCCCCTGTCATTTTTAATTAAATCCCCCCTTATGGGTGACATTTGTAGCTTGCCCCCTCCTTCGTCCTCCCCTCCACGTCTCTCTACCACTGCCCTAGATGGAGACATGAAAGGCAGAGATGGCAGCGGAGCCAGGGCCTCTCATCGTGTTGAGCCCCAGAGAGAGGGCACCCATCCAGACAGATGAGAGAGAAAGACCCTGCGAGGGGAGAGGGGTGAATGGATGCCACTGACCCCGGCCGCCCTCAGCCAGCGGCGACGTCCCTCGCTGCCCATCCCTCTCCTTGATTGTCGTCCTCTGCTTTGGGTCTGAAGGTCTGAAGAGCAGGGGTGAGCGTAGCAGCCCTGCTCCTAGAGGAGAGAGGGAGGTGCGCCGGACCAGTGATGAGCAACACTGAGATGGCTGGACAGGAGGCTAAGCAGCCCCCACCACTACCCTGCCTCCATCCTGGCCCAGCCAGCAATTACTCTGCCACATGTCAGCTGAAGAATAACAGGTCCAGAACCCCTCAATTGACTGCTTGATGGGAATATTTCTGCCTGGCTGTTTTCCAAAATAATATCTTTTCAGATTTCAGCAGCTTTTCATTTGTTTATTCATTACTTAGCAGTTGCATTTGTCCCAGGCATGACATTTTCTAAGAATGGCATTGTCACACTGGGCGTGCACGTTTGTGTTCTTTATCCAGTTGAAGGTTCTGCCCTTGTTAACCACACAGGTCATTGCCACTCCCTATTTGCCTTATAATTGGGTCATGCTTTGGGCAAAACCTGGGTGTTCCCTCCTGTGTCTATCCCCAGCAGGGCCTGGCTGCAATTCACACACACACATACTTTTGGTTACAGCGCAATGACTTATGTAAGTCTAATTAAGACAGAAACTGTTTCACCTCATTACGAATGCAATTGTGGTGAAATCAAACTCAGAAAACCAGTTTTGTCCCCTGTTAAATGTCTCACGCCTGCAGCCGTAACCCTCTGTGACACCACCCAGGAGGCCCGAGGTGCCAATCAGCCAAGTGTAGATGAAAAGTTCCCAGAAGGCCTGATATCTCAGGTTCATGCTATGTCAGGCCATGTTCAGCCCTCTTCCAGCTTGAACGACAGAGACAACCTGGCCATGTCACACACAGCCTGAGGACATGACACGGAGGTTCACCTGGGGATTGTAGTTTTCCTAATAGCCCTCTGCCTCTGCAGCCAGAGCTGCCAGAGCCATTAGTTTGCTTTGCTTTTAGCAGCTTCTCTTCCTAAGCCGCACTTCGGCGGAGAGGGAATATGCTCAGGTAATGACCTCCAGCCACCTCTCTTCCACTGTTGTCTGAGGCCGTGCGAGACATAACAGGGGAATTAGCTGGCATATCAAATTGCAGCACGTTGTTCCAACGGCTGTTATGTGGGGGGAAAAAAAACAGGGGAGAGTTTTCAGTTGAATATTTAAAAGTGGTCACATGCTGCAGCAGAAATAACAACCTTTTCCCTGATTGCCTCAGTACCCCGGAGGTGGGGGGCATAAAGTGGAACTGGGGGAAAAAGAATGGAAAGCGAGCGAGGGAGAGAGAGAATCTGCATGCACTTGACCTTTTCCCACTGATTGAACTACCTCGTTTCTACCTCCCATTTGGAATTCCACAGAGTGCCCACAGAGACTGTCATTATTGCGCAGTCTGCAGCAGGGAAGCAGAGGTCATGAGGTATTTTTCATAGTGAAAGGTGATTGACAGCTATCCATGGCCTGCCTCCTCCTGGGCGCCTACTTATGCAATCTCATTTTGGGGATCGCTGGGTTTGCATAGCCACATGAAATGTGTCATTCGCACTTTCATCACAGTGCTATATTGCAAAATCCAGAGCATTAATAGAGTTTCATTTTATTTCAGAGGGACAGCCGTGTCATGTTGGTTGTACCAGTCATACCTCATGCATACTACAAGCTCTCTTCTGTCATGTTGGCGTCTCAGTGCTGGCACACAGAGGATCATTTCCGGCTGGTGGCGTCCCACAGAGCCATGCCTTCCCTCTGCCCTCTGCCTTCTGCTGTGAACACGGGGGGCGAAGCAATCTTATTGCCTCGGGAGGTGAGCTTGAGGAAGAGGGGCTCCGCTTTAGTTTTGGTCACAGCGGGACTTGGGTCGAAAAACAGGTTCCTGGTTCCAAAGCCTCCGAGCTGGCATTTGGGCGTCCCAGGTGCAAGGCATCGACACCCTCTGTCTTCGCCTGCCAGAGAGTGGGGGTGGGGCGGGGGATGCGAGCGAGGGTACAGAGAGTGTCCGCACTCCCTCGCTGTCCCACAGGAAATGACACGCAGCCTTGTGCCATCTCTGAGCCGAGCCCACCACAGACTGACCATGAGAGGCGTTCAGGAGGTGTTGCGCGTTCCTGGCACGCTCCAAGTGTGTTTGAGTGGTCGCTTCATTGCAAAACTCAAAATAAAAAATGTAGTTTTGGTCCAACATTTGAATTACAAAGTGTGCAAGTAGGAAGAAAGGTTTCATTGTCCTTTTTAACTGGATTGCCAGCCTTTAATTACTCTATTTCTGTCCAGTCACTTTATCCAAACTCATCAAGAAGTTACAGCACATTTAACAGCATTAATCAAAATTTTATCTTTTTTTTATGTCTGCTGAATAAATATTGTGTAATATTCTTTAAGTAAACAAAAAAGTCTTGATTCTCAAGAGTGCATTCAGCAAGATTTACTTCACACACTGATGCAGTTTTTTTGTGTGTGTGCGTAAATCACATCTGCCATAGCTGTGTCCGTTAACTTTCAATTTAGTAAATTGGTCCACACATTCTAACTTTCACAGGAGGTGGATATTGATCTGTATGTTGTTGCTCAAGGTCTCCTTTAAAGAGTGTCCTCACACTGGGAAAATTTCAAGAAACGTCAAATTAAGAGTCGTCAGCGGCAGAGTTTGGTGTTTTGGTCCGAACCAGTCATCAGCTTGCACCAAATTTTAATAGCATCCCTGGCTGTGGCTTTTCAGTGTGCTCTAATAGTGCCGAGGGTTTGGCGGAGAAAGCATGGGAGTGCAAACTGACCACAGCACAATGCTGAAATCATCGCTCCTGTGGGACATTTTACTACAGTTTCTGCGGTTTGCTCGTCAGGCTCGTTCTCATGAAGGCCATCTTCGCATGCGTTTTAGGTTTGGGGAATGATGAATCACGCTTGCTTGGTTATAGGTTCAGGGTTAGGGTGTTTTCTTGCTGACCTCTGGATGCCAGATCTAACTCTGGACCTTGAGTCCTTTGAACAGATTTCCAACAAGCACTTTTGACTAACCTCTAACCCTGGAGTAAACCCAGGCCTTTACCCTGCAGTGTTTAATCTGTAAGGTTGTTTTCAATTTTTATCTTTGTTATTGACTTACCAGGTAACATGGAAGCAAACATATTACTGAAAGCCCCGCCAAACAGAAAGGTGTGACCCCCACAAGGTTCGCTCATTTTGTTTCACCGCAGTCCAACAGATGCATAAAATAAAAGTACATTAATTAAGAAACATTAAAGGTTTCAGCTTTAAGCAATACTTAAAATAAAACACGTGGCCTCTGTTAAATCCCTGCCTCCACAACTCCATTGACATTAAATCTTTCATAATGTTTTTTCATCTTACTGAAAACTTACCCATTTATGTATCTCTTTCCCTCCTCTCCTCTCCTCTCCCCTCCTCTCCCCTCCTCTCCTCTCCTCTCCTCTCCTCTCCTCTCCTCTCCTCTCCTCTCCTCTCCTCTCCTCTCCTCTCCTCTCCTCTCCTCTCCTCTCCTCTCCACTCGCTGGCATGTGTACTGCAGCCGAGTGCCTTGTTGTCTGTGCAGTGTTAAATATTAATTGGGAATCAGTGGAGGACTTGTCTCCTAAATGATAGAACAGAAGGGCCCAGGCTTGCCTCAGGCAGCCTGCAGGCGCCTTTCTTCTTCCATTTACCTGCAGGCCTGCGCACCAGCACTTCCTCCAGTCTGACAGGCCTGCCCAGGCGCCTCCAGCCTCCCCTCATCTCTCCCACTCTCTCCCTTTCTTCCACCTCCTCTGCTCTCCGCACCGATTCCTTTTCTTATCTCTGTGTGCACTTACAATCTCTACCTCTGGGTTCCTTTACGCCGAGCCTGTGTGTGTGTGTGTGTGTGTTTTTGTTGTTGCTGTGTCCATTTGAGTTTGTGCATGACTGTGAATGCTGCTTGCTCTTGGCTGTACATGTAGCCCTTTGAGAAAATAGTGTCACAGCGTGGCATATTCTCTTAAAGACAGGACAGGGAGGGCACAGCATAAATCTTTCAGGTTGGGATTTTCGCCTGTTGTATTTCTCTCTTTCGTGTCCTGTGCTGCTCAATGGTTTTATCTCTGTTTCTTCTTCCTGATGTTTCCCCATACCTGGCCTCTTCTGTGAGCCTCCCTTTGTTCGTCTCTATCAGCCATGTCATCTGGAGAGGTGTACCGAGACAAAACAACTGGCACCAGCTGCTTTTCGGTGCACTGGCTGCCTCTAACTTGCGGATGACCCTTCTGGACTTTGTTAATTAAGCTGCAGAGATTTGTTTTGGAAATCAAAGCCGTCTAACCTGTTGTTGTATTTTGACTCCGTGTCTGTCTGCACTGGAGCACAGCTTTCCACAAGGTTCACTGAGGGTACGCTGTGAAGTGGCAGGGCTGAATGTAAAATGGAAAAACCTAGAGAAGGAGGAGAGGGCAGCAGAGAGGCAGGGATATAACTGGAGGAGAGTAGGGGGTGGGGTTGACTTTGATGCCATAGGAATGAGTTCACAGGCTCATGAGCACAGGCCTAATCGCACATGACAATATCGGCTGGTGTGCCAGTCGCAACGCATAACCACCCCGCTGCTTGTGCTGACTCGGGGTATTTGCTGATAAAGCTCTGCTTTCTAGACCATGCTGTATGCACAATGAGGGTGGCCCAGGCAGGCCTGAGGGCTGGCTCATCACAGGCAGCCTACAGACCGGGGGCTAGGTCCCCCCATCTATACAGAACTGTGCACTCCACTAAGCCCTTTGGCCAGACTTGATTATTAAACAGAGAGCAGTTTTGTGATGAATATAGTTATTTTTTCCATTTATAATCTATTATGTTGCCCATCCAGGCCCATAAATTATTGCAAATGGAAAGAGCCTGGCGAAACTGGTGCCTGAAATGAGGTCGTGGCTGTGTTCACACTGTGAAATATTCAGGGTTGATATTTTTCTATTGAAATCCCTTTTTTTTCCTTGTCCTTCTCCTTCTTCTTCATCTTCTTCTTTTTTTTTTTTTTTTTGGCTGTCATGGGAACAAACATGGAGCCGGTTCTTTTTGTTTGGCCGTTTTGTTTATAGAGTGCTGTGTGTTGTGTGAGTTAAACATGTCGCCCCAGTTTCTGTGTTTTGTTTGGTGCACGGGTGTCCCACAAAAGGCCTGACATGGCCGCTGCTGGCCTGCATTCCTGTGTGGCTCAGAGAGGACGTAAACTGTGTTGTTTTTGCTGGACAGATCGTCAGTAATTAAGACGTGCAGTGATCTCCTTCGATTTAAAGGGGGAGCCTGTGATTTCTTGCGTTAAAAAATAACATAAAAGGCCTAAGATATCTGCCTAAGTATCTTTTTGTCCTTTCAAATCTTCACAAAGGTTAGTGCTGATAACAATGTTTTTAATTCCAGAGAGAGGCAGCAGGTCTGCTTTGGTGGTGCCAGTGGTGTTAATGGGGCAGGAATGCAGGACGAGTGCTTTCCCACGCTGTTAGTTTTCCTCTGCCGGGCGCGTTTGAGACGAGCCTCTGGGCCGGCTAGGCTCTGCTAATGCAGCCAGAGTGCAGACAAATGGAAAGTGACACTTGTGTGTGTAGAATGGTATTTGTGGTGACGCTTTGACTACAGATAATAAAGTGTTCGCCCTGAGGTGATTTCGCCCGGCAAGCACCCCAGATGAAACTCACTTACTCAGAGAGGGAGACGGAGGAGACAGAGAGGGGGGGTGAAGAGACAGAGAGGAGGGGTGAAGTGACGGAGAGGGTGGAAGAAGTGATGGAGAGGGCGGATGAAGGAAAAGAAGAGATAAAGAAAAATATAGAGAGGAGGTAAAGAGGATGACGAAGAGGAAGTGCAGCAAAAAGATCAAGAGAGGGAAATTCATGGATCAGAGGGTCCAGAGGTCACAGAGATTTGTCCCTTTGGCTTCACATAGTTTTAGTTATATTTGGAAAAAATAAAGAACTGGTACGAATCTTGTGTAGACTTTATAATTCTGGTGAAGTTATCAGTGCTGGATCTACTAAAGAGAAACGATGTCAGGTTCATCCGGAGGCTAAAATGTTTGGATCAACTGTTGTTAGCAGGATCTGTGTGTGTGTGTGTGTGTGTGTGTGTGTGTGTGTGTGCGTGTGTGTGTGTGTGTGTGCGCGCGCTCGTCTGTCTGCTGTCTGTCTGTCTGTCTGCAGGGCCATGTGTACGGCGGGGTCCTTCAGGATCAATCAATTCTCAGTAATTTCCCCTACAGCCCATAAAAGCCAGGTCTGTCTGGAAGGAGCATGAGGTTGCCACATCAAACCAGCTAATTAATTTTCATGGCTGATTCAGTAACATCTGGCTTTGGAGATAAATTCTAACGAGAAAATGTAAACATGACTGTGTCCTGGCGGTATAATATTTCAGTTTCTTGGGAGGAAACCTTTATAATAGAAACCTAATTAGCTGTTTTGATCTGATACATTGACCACAATCGAGTTATACACCAGTGTGGAAGTGTGAAATAATTATTATATCAATACTATCAATAAACAAACATGTTGTGCAGAAAGTGACGGTGGATCTTGTTTTTCTCTGGTATTATCTGTACCTGCAGACCTTATCTCTCTCTCAGCGTACGTATTAACCGCACACGTGTGCCGCCTCACTGCGGGCTAACTAAATGACCTCATGCTGCAGTCTGTGTGAGGAGGAAGCCCAAATTAGGCTCTCAATTTGGTATTTCTTCCATCTGCTTGTGCAGGAAATAGATAGATTAAATCTTAGATGAGATTGGGTTTAATGAAATGAAAGATTAGATTTGGGAGTTTAGTCCAAGTTTTTTAAATCTCTTTTAATGATTAAATCCATTTTTGACATTGTGCCATGTCTGCGTGCCTGTGAAGGATCAGTGTGCAGATTGCTTTAACATTCTCATTATCCTCTCTGCTATTTGTGAAACATGTTGGCAGGTTAAAAGTCCAATATGTGATTGCAGTATGGCACCCCCTGTTGAAAAATGTTGTCCAATTACTGATTTTATTTCTTCATTCGATTCAGTTATTTTCTTCCTGTTTAGTGAGTGAGGTTGGAGTCAGAAGTAACACTGTGTGACTGTGACATATATAGTTTGCTTACTTTGCAAAATACCAATTTTCGATTTAAATAGTTGCGTAAAAAATGACAATCAGTTGGTCGACCCCCTTAAAAGTAAACGTGGGGAATTTGGAAAAGACAGAGAGGAGTTTGGGGAAGAAGGCCACACTTTCTTTTCGTCTTCCTGTCTTACAGTTCGCATTTGTTTGATGATTGTGATGACACAAGCAGTCGTGAATTCAGACAGCTCTATCCTCTGAGAAATCATTGCAGTTTGATTTTTATCTTCGCAATTATAGATAGCAAAGGCCTGACAAATAATTGCCTTGATTTTTTTTCTCTCTGTGTTATTGCACAGAAAATCAACCTTGAGATGAACAGAGGGAGATGAGTGTTCCTAAAAATGGCTTTTCTGATATCAAGCAAGCAGCAGGGTTCCCTTTCCCCTAACGTGCACTTGAATTGATTAGTCCTCTGGCTGAGGGCATATTCAACATGTCTGCCCCCCTGCAAGGCTGCTCTACCCTGTTGATCACTGGCTCATACATGTGCTTCCTCTGCTCCCTCTCTCCTCAGGAAGCTCCTGTGGGGTACTGAGGCTTTGATTGACTGGCGGCCGAGTCCACAGGACGCCTCTATTATTATCATCTCTACCTCTGCAGAGGGGCGGGGGGCTATGTCCAGGGGGTCTGGCCGACAGCCCCCGCTTTGTGTGCCCGATAGTCAATTAGAGGCAGCGCACTGCCGGATACGAGTGGGATGCAGGGTTAATTGCAGAGGACCAAACAGCTGGCTCTATCAGGGCCCATTGTGTTTGCAGCAGTTGTCACGGCAATTGAGGCCTGGCTGTAATCGCTGACTAATCAGCCCTGTGCCAGATGACACCTCCATTAGCACAAGGCAGGTATTGTTCAGGACGCGAAGCTGCCTCTGGCTTCCCCCCCGCCTGCCCGTCCTTTTACAGCAGGCTCATGGAGGTGGAGAGAGGATGTCATAGACCCTGATCCTATCTGCTAAGAGCTAAACAATAGCCGCGGGTCAAGGGTCCCTCCATGGAACAATGCTGTTGAATCTGCCCTTTCTAGGCTGCAGCACATTTGACAGGTCATACTTTTTCTGCAAGCTGAGGGATTCTGACGTGAAGGGTCGTTCTAGCCATGAATTATTAATTTGAATAACTTACAATTACAATTAGGGCAAAGTGTCCATTAGTAGTGGAACGTGAAAAGGGGCGTCCTGCTGGTCCAGTGGTCTAAAACACGTATCTGATTTAAAAATCCCCAATTTGAATCCCCTGATGCCTGAAATTCACCCCAAAAGAATAACATCTTGGGAAAAGAGAGCCAGCACACATGCTGCATGTAGGTTGAAAAGATACACTATCAGTGTAGCAGCTAATGTACTCGCTCGGCTCACACACATTTAACAGGAGCCGTCCCTCTCAGGGGAAAAGGCTGCCAGTGAACCCCCTGTTTTCTTTCATCTTTCTGGTTCGCCTCTGCTCCCGTTGTTTGCCCCAACCTCATCACAGACGCCTCTGTTTGTTTGGGGCCGAAGTTAATGTGTACTACGCACTCGTTGTTCTGTGAAAACTTAATTGCAGTTCAACCAAACGGTCCTCTCCTTTCATTTAAACAAGCGCCCCCCCCCCCACACACACACACACACACACACACTGCTCACCAGTGTACATGGTCAGAGGGGATCAAAGCGTGCGGTAAGTAGGGATACTGGCTCGCAGGAGTGAGTGAGAAAACGCCAAGGGCTTTTTGATGTGTTGGAGCATTTTCTCCACTAATAAGAAGAAACTTCTCCAACCTGCTCATAATTTTAGAACACTTGGAACACTAATAAATGGGAGCAAGGGCATTTCAGGCAGTTCTCTCAGATTTTTTCCTCTGCTTATTCATTTAAACCTCTAATTAAAATGCAAAGCATTCTCGTGGTCCTCTGGATTTGGTGCTGCACTCTCGCACAGCCTCTGACTCCCTATCTCCTCTCCCTTTTTCTCCACTCCCCTGCTACACCCCCCCTTTTTTTTCCACCTCACCTAACTCCCTGCTCTCATACTCTCTCTGACTGCCTTTGCTTCTTGTGATCAACACAATTTGACCTCTCACTTGGAAGAAGTGCACAGAATTTAATGGATTTTTTACAGTCTAATCTAACCAGTTCCCTCTTTATTGCTGTTTTGTACCCAGTGGACCTCATCTTTACCAGCCACCCCTCCGCACCACCACCACCTCCTCCACCCTCGCACCAAGAAAATTAGTTCATCAGAATTCAAAATGTACTGCTGGCTAATTAAAGGAGTGTTAATTGAGTGTTCAGAATTGGGTACCCCCTTCACCAAACGCACACAGATACACACACACACACACATGCGTGCATACACAGAAGCACACATGCAATCACAGTGACAGCACGGGGGTACACCAAGGACGTCGCGCTTGGGGAGTTTCATGCCAATCAAAAATGGAGAGAAAGGAGAGTGCCCATCCTCCAAGTGAAATGGGATTTCTAGATCATATCATGGCCTACTGCAGCTCAGTCTGCCATGTTATCCTATCCAAGCCTTGCTATCTCTGTCTGACCGCTGGATAGTGTAACACTGCACAGATAGCCTCTCTCACTGCGTGCATCGTGCTAATGAGGGGTGGCATTTAGAGATGTGCTGCTCTGACACATGGGCATTGTGTGCCAGGCACTGGGTGATTAAGGACGAAGGTCAGCCCATTAATTGCCTCCCTGCCATCTCCGCTCCCTGGCGCGTGATCTCTCAGAACTAATGCATGTGTTTGCCTGAGCTTTTATCTCATCTCCAGCGCAGTTCAATCATATGCTTGGTTTGTTTACATTCCTTTCATGTGAAAGTTTTTTTTTTTCCTACTTATTGTAAAAGCAGCACTAGCCCAGGTTTCCCTGTTCATTTACTATAAGCTGTTTCATGTGCTTGTGAGTGCACATAGCCTCCTGCTCTCAGGAAGGGAAAAAGCATATTCTTCCATCCCCAGGGGAAATAATTAATCCTTACAAGGCTGTCGCATGTCGAAATGAAGCGAGTGTGAAGCATTTAGCCCAGGAGGCATTGCAGGCTGTCGCCCGCACAGGCACCTGTTGTTGTCCCTGCCCTACATTTCATGAGAGAGCGCTGAGCAGAGGATAACAACATGCTCCACTGATGGCAAATGAGACACACAACTGCAGATGCAGGCTCGTGTGTGTGTGTGTGTGTGTGTGTGTGTGTGTGTATGTATGCATGCGTGTGTCAGTGTATGTTTTTGCCTTCCCCCCCCCACTCTTTATCGTGCATTGTGTTTGCATGCACGACCACGCCGGAGAGTGTGCACAGGTGCAGGAAACCCCCTACCTTATGAGGAGGTGAGGGCTCACACAAAGGAGGCAGTGTTGGCTGCCTCAGAGGGTGTTTATCAGCCAGCACCATCTGTATGCTGCTGCTCATAGCTGTGATCTACTGCAGCCTAAACCAATAAGTCACAGAGCGCCAGCCTAAAAAGAGACTCTCTCCTTTAACCTCCATGTCCTCACTTATAGACTTACTCCTCTGGAGGAGAGAGATGTGGAGACCCTGCACATCAAACACACAGTGTGTGTATGAGAGTGAAATTACACCTCAGTCTGTGGCCATACTTACTGTAATCAACTTTGCTATAAAATTTATACCATGGAACTTTTTAAAGAGGAAGCTGGAATCAGAAGCATCCAGATGCTCATTTGCCTCCTCCTCCTCTTCTTCCTTTATGCCTGTGGGTTCTAATAACCGGAAGCCTTTGTGGAGCTGAGATGGGTTTTGTAGGCCTGAAAGGCCTCTAATCCCTGTGGCCTGTGAAGTGTGAAACCCTTTGATGCCAGGTTGGTGTGCCAAAGGCTCTGCCTATTGACAAACAAGGGCCAAGCTGGGAAAAGACGGAGGGAGAGGGCTTTCTCGTCTCTCTCAGAAGAAACGCAGGCTCAGGCATGGAAAATATGGACTCAGTCAGTGAGAAGGAATAGAATTAGCCACCCTTTAATGAATTTCCTGGCTGTTTTTATAGTTTTTTTTCCTCATGTGGCAGTAATTAGGTGGAATGATGGGCATATTGCAGCTGGGGGCTTGTAGGGGCGGCAGGGCACAGGCCCTTGATATGCCTGAAAGCCAAGTATCTTCCCTCATTTAGACCATGTGATGATCAAAGACAGGGTTTTTTTGCCCTCATGTAAAGAAGATCAGAAAAAAATGCTGCCATTCCATTTGCATGTGGATCAGCAATGTGCTTTGAAATGAGCATGTTTTTCTCTTCTGAGCAAATGAAATAAGTCTTCTGTCAGTTTTCCACTGCAAGTCAGAACATCAAAGCAAATGGCACTGCTGTCACCAGGGAAGCAGAGCTTTGCCTCAGTGAGGGTGGTTAGATCTTAGATAGGCTGACCTGGCACACTCAGCCCGGCCCATTAGGATGGCACCAGGTTCCCTCGCTCTGATTAAAACGAAGTCATTAAAGCCAGGCTGGTTTTACAAATTTAAATTCTAATTTCAAGTGTAGTGTTTCTGATTTAGAAAGCATGTTGTCTGCAGGATGAGCCAAACTGACTGGAATAGTTGGGCACTAAATTTGACTTGGGATATTCACAGTCTCTCCCCTCTGCTGTTAAATTCCCAATTTATTTCTTTTATGATATGGATCTTGTAGATTTAATCATTTTCACAGTTGGAGACCCATAGGGTTGTTGAAATGAACTCCCCATGCTATCTGTAATGGGAGCAAAGAAATGAGAATTGTGACTACTTGGCTGTGGAGTCTCTTTAAAATGATTTTGCAATTGCAAAGGAAATGGAGTGAGTCCCAGTCACAGCCTGCACCCTGCAGACTCCTTAGGTCGCCAGGACATTTGCTGACGGCACAGTTATGGCAGTTAATTTTTGTGCGTTTTGTTAGCTTTTGCATAAAAATGTCATTTTTGAAGGGGTTGCAAGTCATTTGTGGCAGCTGATATATTGCTTGTAAATTGAGTTCTTTTCCCAACCCCCCACCCTTTTTGTTACACTGAGCTAAGTAGCCATGAAATTGCCTGAATAATGTCGTTTAAATCCAATCTCACCGCGGCCCCTCACCTCCGTGCCCAGCCCCCAAACAATGACACATGGTGCGGTTTTTAGAAATTGCCATTTTCCTGTTTGCCACCTCAATTCACAATGGCCAAGCCTTGGCTCATTGCGCGAGGACCATTGCTAGTCTCGCTCGCCACGTTCACTGCTGAATTGAATTTTAGGATTGGATTGGTTTCATATGGCAAACAGTACAGAAAATTTTCATGTATATTTATAGCAAAGTCTTTTTTGCCCGCCTGCCATCAATTCTGCCATGTGTTATTCTGTAATTGTCAACTAAAGACATGTAATAACAATCTATATAACACAAACAAAACAATTGTTACTCTATGTTCAAAGAAAAACCATTGGCATGTCTAATGTTTGAGTTATTTGATCTCAACAATAATGCGTTTCTGTCTTTTTCAAAGCTTTTCAGCGTGTGTTCATCTGCAAACCAGTTTTTCTGTTTTATCCTTTAAGTTTGCAAATAGCAGCACTCCAGCATTCTTGACTTGGCTCTGGTCTGACACAGTTAACCTTAACCAGGCTAGTAATTCCCCGTAGATGTTTAATTGGTTTTTTGTGAGGGCCTCTCCACGTACTCCTCGATTGAATAAATGTGGAAATTCTGTGGCCAAGGGTAAGACCCAGTAAGTGATACCACTTATAAATCTCAAATGTGCCACTGCAATTAAACAAGCTTTTATCCCCTCCCCTTCGTCCCTCCTTGCCTGGTATCCAAGGCTAACCCAATTCAATGCTAAAGAGAGTCCGAATTAATTTCACAATGGACTGATTTAACAGCGCCTAAGGTACCAGGCTTTGACAGAATGAGTTTTTAAAAAGATCCATTTGTCTAGGGATGAACTTCCACAGGAGGGTGTGAAAATGAGATGGAAAGAAAGCTCAAATGGAGGAGGGGAGCGATGGAACATAAATGAATGTCAGCCCTGATTTACAATTTGCAAACTCTGTTTGGTTTCGTCGGCTGTGTTTCTGCTGTTTGCACCTGGTTTTATTCACCTGCTCCTGCAGAACACTGATGTTTTCAGTCTGCTTTAGATGTAGTCGGTGTAATGCTGCCAGGTTTTACTGTTGCAGCAATGTAGTGGTTATTGCAATTGATTGATTGATCTGACTTTGTGGCTGCCATTGCTGTCGGCTCCTTCGATATTTCTGGTAATTAAACCCCTGGTCTGCTGTTCTGTTCTTCTACACATGCAGCCATAAGTGGGTTTTTTATCTCAATCATTCATTTGACTCACACTTTTCTCTCTGTTTTGTCTTGCAGGTGAGCTGGTGGTGCCCACACATACCCCACGCTACCCCACCGCGGCAGAACTTGATGCCTACGCTCAGAAGACGGCCAACAGTCCTCTGTCCATCAAGATCTTCCCCACCAACATCAGGGTTCCCCAGCACAAGCACCTTAACCGGACTGTGAATGGGTATGACACCACAGGCCAACGCTACAGTCCCTACCCACATCTCCACACAGGGGGCTACCATGGTCTGCTTGCTATCGTCAAGGCCTCCTCCTCATCGTCATCATCATCAACATCCACCTTTGTCCCTTCAAAAGGTGTTCTCAAGAACTCGGAAGGCAGACGGACTAAACTCTCTCCAGCCCACATAGCTGTTGCCCCATACCCACCCCCTAGTAGTAGCACTTTAGCCAGTGGCCACGGCCAAATGGTATACCACACCGGGCCCTCAAAGCCTCCAGAAGGCCCAGGACTGTCTGTTCCCCCAAATGTCACTGTAGCTGGCTCAGTGATTCCTGTAACAGGGGGCCGAGGCCTGGCCCTGCCCGCACAGTCCAACCTCCCCTCCATCCAGAGCATCATCTACCAGATCAACCAGCATTGCCAGGCCCAGGCTCTGCAGCAGGTGTGCCAAGGCGCTGCCACAGCACCGTCGAATTCCAGCCCCTCAAAGCAGGGCACTACTGTCATGGGGCTCTCTTCTAGCTCCTCAGGTGGAGGCTACGTGGTAGGAATGGGTCCCCAGGCTAACATGGTGTACACAGGGCCCGGGCTGCCGGCTCAAAATGCAGAGGCGATGAAGACTGGTGTGTACGCGGATGGTATGGACTATATCCTTTGGCAGAAGCAGCAGCAACAGCAACAACAGCAGCAGCAGCAGCAACAGGCCGTGCTCCGCATGTACAGTGGAGGTAGTGGAGGAGGGGGCGCCATCAGCAAGTCCCCCGAAACTTGTGTTCCAGGGGGCGGGATTATGGCGGCCCAAGTGTCCTCCTCTTCCTCCAGACCTTACCACCTGACAGCGAGTGCCAGTGGCGGAGGCGGGCTGGACAAAGTCAGCTCTTCCCCTTTGAACTGTGTGGGTATGCATGGAAATTTCTCAGTGGGTCAATACTTTGCCCCGCCATGGAACAGTGTGCTGGTGACACCTGACAGTGACTGCTACAACCCCCAGGAGCTTTTGGGCACCTCCACAGGAGGCCCAGCCACGGGGCACAGAGAGATGGGCTACCCCCATCACCATCACCTCTACCACCACCATCATCATCATCATCATCACCCTGCTATAGACAGCGGGGGAGGTTTGTGCTGCAGCCTGCCCAGCAAGAGCTTGTGCAACACGTCGGTGCTGAGCAGCAGCTTGCAGTCTCTGGAGTACCTGATCAACGACATCCACCCACCCTGCATCAAGGAGCAGATGCTTGGCAAAGGCTACGAGACTGTGTCTGTGCCACGTCTGTTAGACCACCAGCATGCACACATCCGCCTCCCTGTTTACAGATAGAGGGGGAAGAAGAGGAGGAGGAAGAGAATCAAGAGTTGCGAATTTGTGAAGAAAATCAAAGAACAGAGATGTTTTTCTGGGTACCGTTTGTTGAGAGTGGCACTGCTTTAACTAGTGTGGGAGCTTAGAGAAGAGCAGTTGTTGTGCTGTGCGACCCTGGGTTCGGTGGTTTCCAGGCAGGCTGTGGGAATCCCAAATATGAAAGGTGGTAGTGATTGCCAGTGGGAGTGAAAAGGGATTTCAAGATTCTCCAGATGTTCCATTGTGTGGTTTGCCAATAGGAATTTTGGATTGATTTTTTTTCTTCTTTTTGTTTGTTGTTTTTTGTTTTTGTTTTACTTGCCTGAACATTTTTGACGAGAATCATAGGTTGACATGAAGTGCGTATGCCACTCGTATCCCCCTTCCAAATACTAAGGATGAAGCTACTGTGTAGGTTGTCACTGAAATGGTCTTAAAAGGGCCGACATTTAGGGCTGCTCTCAAAATCCAAACCTCTGTAACAGCACACGTATAAACACACACATAAACACATACAGATACACACATACTGATACATGAGGAGACTAAAATTATAGGCAGTACTCGAGTGGGTATGTACAAGGATCATAAGGTTGAATTAAAAGGATAGTACAATATTAGTTATTATTGCTGTTATAATTGATACATAAATTGCACTGCTTGAATCTTGTTAACTTTGAAGTTTGGAATTGGGTAGTTTGAATATGATATATTTAAGAAACTTGAAAAACTTGAACCTATTTTTTGTTGTTTTATATATTTGTAGGTATATTATATGCATCGGCTGCTATGGGGAAAAGTGTCTCAAATGCTTTTTTTTATTTTATTTTTTTTCCACTTTGTTTTTATGGTTTAATGATTCCTCCTTAAGCTGATGTGCAGTCTCTTATGTCCTGGTGCGAGGCATAGTCGCTGCTTTGGTTCTGTAAGAACCCGGTCGGAGAGCTCTTTTTCCTAACCAACACTGGAATCTACAATAAATCTTGAAATACTTATTTAAAAAGAAAATGTCGCAAAAAAAAATACACAAGATAAAAAGAAATGTTACAATGAAGAATGTGATTGGGAGGTTATCTACATAACCTGTGTGTTCATGCGTGTATGTGGCTGAGTGCATGCGCGTGTGTGCATTTTAGTTTGTGTTCTTCAAAATCCTCAGACTTTTTTTTTCTTTTTTTTTCAAATTGTGTCATTACAAGATTTCTACCACCAAGACTGAGAAACTGATTCACCAGTCCCATAGACATCATATCTGAGTAATGTACAGGAGATTTTGCTCCCTTGCATTGGAGGCTTTAGCTATTCTCTGGAGCGAGAGCAGAGCTCAAGTTCTCACATGACTCCTGTAGTTACAGTGCTACATCTCCTGCTTCTGTCCAATATTATCATAAGGACAGAGAGAGGTGGGAACACATGGAAGTCCTATTTTGGGGATGCCGCTCACCCCCGATCCTGCAAACAAAAACAAAATGAAAACAATCATACCCTGTCCTCTGGCGTCAGATGAAATGAGACGAGGCTCACTGCTTTTCCTTGTCCATTTCAGCCCCTGGTTGGGACACGTTTAGCCCGGGCCAATCTTAACTTGATGATTCAGAGCAGTGAAATATTTATTATGACTGTGAGATTCCCTTGAATGTACTGCACTTAAATTACTGCAATGTTTTATTGCCTTGTGGGACTCAAGTGAAAGAGAAAAATTGGATCAGTGCAGCAGTCCTCTGGTCTTAAATTAGCATTTCTTTTGTCCGTCAAATTTCAACGGTAAATTGAATTTAGTAACTGGAGAGAGAGTGACGGAGCTTTCTTGTGGGGAAATACTGGCATCAGTCTAGATTTATGAAGTGCAATTATTATGACTGTATTAACATTTTTCTCTGAGCTTACACCAAAAAATGTAAACTACAGTTGTCAATACATTCCCAATGTACCACATCCCTAATCCCTATCCTTTTTTGTTTTGAGGTGTAAAATAAATTTCTTTAAGAATATATTCAGAAGCCACGTCTTGGCTTTGAAGTCTGTCATTATTTTTTAACGTATGTCCTCTAGAAGTCAGTGGGAAATTGAGCCCGTGTTTCCGCAGCTCTGTGAGATCCAGAGTGGAGCGTGATGTGTGATGCAGATCCTTTACCGTACTGTAGCGATTAAACCTCAACTATGGAGAAAACCTAGAATATTTAACTGAGCATCACCTAAATGTTTACACTTTGGCCATCCAAAGATAAAGGACAGACAGCATTGTTGAAAAGAGAAAGGACTGACTCATGAATATTGAACACGAAGTGAAAAGCAGAAAATAATGTTTCTTTGATCATTTGCACTCCATAAATAGATCTGTCTCTCCCTTAAGATAACCCTTGTTTAATCTTAACTGTGAGCCTTAAATTTTGAGCTAATGGTGTTTGTAGACACGCTACTGTGTTTGAAGGCTGACAAAGATTTCAGTCGAAAGAATACCAAGCCCCTTGGCTTAAATTTGCACAGTAAGCCTCCTTAACATTCCAGTGAAAAATTTTCATGTTGTTTCAACAGCTTAATACCCCAGCCACAGTGTGATTCCAGCATATTTTCTGTCTTGTAGAAATATTTTGACAGATTTACAGATACATCCCATCCCTAAATCCCCTCCGTTTGGCTTCTGCATCCAAGCATTAAACCCTGTCACATGATGTTGAAGTGAAGTGGAGACACTTGAGGCAGTGGAGGTTCTGGTGTCTGGCCTTTCCCACCGGTGGAGGTCTGAGACACCAGGCCTCTCTGCTAATGGGAATATTGGGTGACGCCTGGCTGCTGGACACTGCCAGTGGAGAGTATTCATTCACTCAAAGGGCTGAAATCAAACCCCTTTCAAATAGCAAGGGGTTTCCTGTTAGGTACCGAGAGGAATCTTTCCATTCTGAGCCAAGTTCAACTGAAAAAAACAGGGAAACGACACAAAATAAAGGAATTTCTATTTATAGTCAGTTCCATTGTATTAAATATATGTTGGTGTTTAGCTTCTTTTGCCATCTTTGCTCTGCGACTGCATTTTCTACTGTACAGGCTCCAAACTGTCTGTCCCCCTGGTCTTTTACACACATTAATGAGTTCCTATTGATGGGATGCATCTTAGCCCTGCAACTCTCGTCCATTCCACAATTCCCGATTTGGACAATGGACGCTTAGCCCATATTAGGATAATAGAATTAAATTTCAAATAGATTTGTGCCTGAGCTGATCCGTGCACGGCTCACTCAGCTGCAGAGGCAGAGTGGCATATGGCACGTCATTATCTAAGCCCACCCTCCCCCTGTCCGGGGCCAACAGGGTTCAGCAGTGCTTAAACAAACTGAAGGTTAGGACTGGCTGGCTGGTGTTGAAGGGGAGGACAGCAGGGTTTGTAAGGCGGGGGGCGGGGGCGGAGGGGGGTTGCTAAATCACAGCCTCCACAGCGTCTCAGAGGGCCTCAGCACCGCACCATGGCGCCTGGGCTCAGAGGCCTGCTTGAAAAGCTGGGCTGTGTTTGATCGAGGGGATTTGTTTTCTGTTGGATTATACATGGTTGCTCCCTGCCTGGCTGAGGGGCCCTGTGCAATGTGACAGATCTCTGCAAAAGACAGAAAGAGGGAGAGAGATACAGGGAGGGATTTTGGGGTCAGAGAAGCCTCGAAGCATCAGTAATCAGGATAATTGCCATGTTCCTGGTGCTGGTTTCAGCCCCCCCTCTTTGGCTCTGCGGCCTCATATTCAGATTCGAGCTCTGAGGAAATCACGTTCCTCACTGAAAGACTTACTGTGCCTCAGTTTGCTGAAGTCTACTAAGTGAAATCTTCATTTGTAATTAAGTTTTTAATGCTTGGAAAAATGTTGCCCAGGAAATGATAAATTACGCCATCCGAACACCATCTGAAGGAGGGCGTTAAGATCTATACCGTATCTCTGTGGCTGCAGACTATTGACTGTTAACACGTTTTCAAGGGCAATGAGACACTCACGAGGATGGCCTGAGGGCAAAGTAGAGGGAAATTGACTTATGCTGTTTGTAAAAATCCCTTAGTAAATCCCAATAAGTCCATGAAGACCTTTACCCAGTGCAGACGTCCAGTCGCATATCGTGCACCTTAAATACTGCTGAGAAGGAAGGGGAGCAGGGTCAGCTCTTTCGCTCTCACAACAGAGGGGACGGGAGGGAGAGAGAAAATAAAGGCAGCTGCTCGCTCTGTAGAGTCTTGGCGCTGCTTCTCTAACATACAGATGACAGAGGGAGGTGGGTGGTGGGGGCTGACGTCCCCTCCACACCGCTTTGGTCAACCCCAGTCATGTCCCCTGGCTGCCCTTGGGCCCCTGGGGCTCTCATCTCAGAGTCCTTCCCAGCACCCCTCCTTAACGTCGGCAGAAGATAAAGTCATGAGGCCAGTCCTCTCCATTTGGCTCCTACCTAGCAAGAAGATACTTTAATCAATAATACAGATGGTCCTGAGGAGGCTTGTATCGTCGGCCCGCCAGCCTTATAGCTGCATTGCACAATGTGGTTAAGAAATTTGTTGTGTTTAGCCACAGAATTAGAGCACAGAGCCATCTCTTTAGTGCTGCCGAATAAAACTGGATGGGTCGCGTGTGACCGCCGTACAATTTAAATGTTGTTTTAAGCATTTATTAAATACAACACAAGATTTAAAAAGAACAAAAAGAACAGCACAGATCACAAAATAGATCAGGATCTTTTTCCAAAGGCACAGCCCTAGAGTCCTTTTCTAAAAGGCAATGCAGCAGGTTGTAATTCCAGGAGCTTACTGCTTTTTTCTTCAGCGTCACAACGATGTATGTTCAGCTGATAAAGCTTATGGCCTCCAAATATTCATCTAGTTTCTGTGGTGGGTATATTTCTGTATCCAATCCAAACACAAAAGTCTGGGGATTTTGCTTTTTTTCTTCCTGTTTCCGTTTACTGTTTGTGTGGCTCTCAGAATGTTCCTGTGGACAAACAGGGCTGTTTTTCCCGAATGATCTCAAATGCACCAACGCTGCCAAAGTCTGAGGGTGCCGCAACCTTGAGAAAATCATATATATGGAAATGGGAAATCTATAAAGCATCTCTCTTATTGTTCTCCCTGCAGTGTTGTATTTATGTTTAAAAAAATGATTTTGTCTCCTCAGGATGAAAAAATGTAAAGAATACCTTGCTTTTTTTTGAAAATGATAATATATGAGTCTTAGATTTCGAAATAAGAAGTCTGAATATAAAAAAAGCTGTAAAATCCTTTAGTCGTGGGGTTTTCAACTTTTGAATGTGCCTACAGCCAAGCATCCCAGTGATTGCTTACCTTCTACCCCCTCTGCAGTTCTGCAATCTCCCCCTAATCTCCCCACAACCATCATCTTCAATTTGCTGAAACTGCCACTGTCCCCCCTCCATCCGGACAACCACAGTAGATATTTTGTCTGTTCCCTGCTTTTTGTCAATCTCAGGACTGAAATTTCTTTATTTTAATGTAGATGGTTGGTTTTCATTTGACCTCTCCTCTCTTACGTATTATTGTTTGACATAAGTAAATAAAGCAGATGACTTCTATGCCCGTCTCGTCGCTGTACACGTCTGTAGTTTTCTGTCTCTCTCTCTCTTCCTGTAATCATCTTCTTAAACAATTTTTAAGACTCTGGTCGAGGCCTTGCTGTAATGAAGGTAAGCATATTAGTCTTAGGATTCACTTTGCACATCACCGCCATATGCCAGCCTCCACAATCCTGTTGTTCACTTGACCTTTTTCACCTCTGCAGCAGTATGTGTGGCATACCTGAGGCCTCCCAGTTTATTAAAGATCTGTCCTCTGTGCCATCACTGGAAAACAACTTCACGTTGGGTAATTGAGAAAGACGGAAAATAAAAGGGGAAAAGAGCCTTTATGCTGTGGGAATGATTGACATTTTTCCTGGATGAGGACTTGGAGAAACTGCTCTTAAGCAGAGGCAAAGGCAAGTTAAGTCTCTTTACATGCAATCGACCAAAGTGGCTAAGACAAGGCAGCCTGGCTGTTCAAGCCATGTAATGAGGGAATATCAGCTGTCTCAAATAAGCATTTTTCTGAAGCTAATTTGCCACAAATCAAAGCACAGCTACTCATCTTTGTCTCTGTCTGCTGTCACACTTCTGCACCTCATCCAAAAACACACTAAAATGCCAAATTAGTGCTTTAGTTCTGCATTAAATTTTAATTTCATCATTGATCGTCTATATTCTAATGCCAAGCTATCAACTCTTGTTTATTCTTTTTGTCTGCAGGATTTCACCAGCACAACATGGTCTTAGTCCACTTCCTGGAGATAAGGAACACAACATACACGCAATCAAAAATGTTTAACAACAAGAACTCAATATTGACGCCTTTCTTCCCTTCTCTCCTCACTCCCAAAATCTCCACCCACCTAAAACATCAGATAAGCCGTAGACTGATGAGCCGGCCGCCTCCACCAGAGCGTGTGGTACTGGGAGACTGCACACTGATTTCATACACGCTCGCTCAGACAGAAAAAGAGCTCCGTGGAGCAGAAATGCTCCTCTTATTAGCAAAACTCATTCACCTGCACGCCACATTGAGTCCATGGCAATTTCACAATAAATCATGAGAGATGCCTATAGAGGCCGGGCAGCAGGCTGACGCTCCGCCGCAGCCGTGCCCTCGCCTGTCAGTTTAGACACTCTGAATCATTTCGGGTTCAGCAGCCTCGTTTCATCATAGATGAACTGAAAGGTCATCTCACAAGCCACCTAAACAATATGTCTCTGGCTCCTCATCTCCCAGCGCTTGCAGTGATTGCTCATTCCATTTAGAGATACCACACCTTGGTCGAATGTTTCACTGGGAATCATAGAAGGAATTTCAAGGAATTATTTCAAGGGAGAAAATTAGCACTGCCTTTAAGGCGAGAGAGACGTGCTTCAGGAGTCGTCTGTTTAGTCTTAACCTGACTTCATCTTTCATTCTGGAGAATCATTCAGCGATGATCCATCCGCCTCTTTCGCAGGATTACTTGGTGAAATGATTAATGATCCATATGTAGGGAGGTTTCCCTCTCTGCATCAGGCTGCTGGACCTGAGGCAGACAACGAATGTTTCACTTGAAGCCATCAGACAGTCTGGAGTGTTGTTTAGTGAATAAAGAATGAGTTGGCCCAAGTCCAGCCCAGTATCCGCTTGAGACTCATCAGCCTAAACACCTTAAAGCTTAACTGGCTGGACAATAGCTGAACAATTTGTACTGCCAATACCTAAGCTAGTTAGTTTACTTAAGACCTTTGGCTGAGGCTGTCAACTTTCACTCATGTGCAGTTACTAAATGAGGGCCGTTACAACATGACCCTGCTTGGCTGTCGCTTGGTTTGTTGAGACACATTCGTGGCAGCGGGCACACACATGCTGCAAGCAAGTGAGCCATTTTGTTAACAGCTCACACTTCCTGTGCAAGTGTGCGGTTCCAGAGTTGCTGACAGTGACACTTGCAGGACCGAGCCCTGCCCTACTTAACAGGCTGCAGGGAGGAGGGCAGGCCAAGTTGTCAGCAGCGCTAGGTGCTCACTGCTTAGATAAACCTGGAGGATTAGTGGCCCAGTTAAAGTTGGGGCAAAGAGGATTAGCCTCTTCTCTGAGGTGGTGAGAGATTCCCTGTGTCCTTCAGCGCTGCCCGCCTCAGAGAGGGGAGAGAGGAGGAGGAGGACGGGAGGTGAGGGGTGAGGCCCTAGTTATCATGAGTGAGAATCACCACTGTAGCATTTTAAAGAGGAGGAGGAAAGGTGAGGTGTAATTATGAAAGGTGAAAGGAAATGAAGCAGTTCATAAATTGTTGCCAGCTTGTGGTTTCATTAGGAAGGCAAAAGCCCATAATTACTGGCTGTGTGTTAGAGTGAGGTCAACGAGACCTGAGAGCCACCTGAAAAAATGCTCTATAAGTGGACTGCATTCTACAGACTATAACCTATTATAGTAATAACAGCTAGCACTGACAATACAATATTTACAGCTATGATTAAAAAATGCTCGCCCTCATGGTAAATGCTCGAGTAGAGGGCTAACGCTCATCTGTCTCAACTGGGATCTTTTCAGGCAACACCGCAGAGGAATTTAGAGCTCTGCAGCCATCAGCAGGCCAGAGGAGGAACTGCAAAGACGACAACTGAGCATAACCCCAAACCTTTTTTTTAAGGGTAAACTAGGTTGAATGTTGAGTGTAATTAATGTGTGTTTTGTTCAAAATACAATGAGAATTTTCTTTTACACCTGCAATGTTGAAAAAACCCATCTGGGAAAGATGATTAACCTCCAGTACGGTAATATAAGATGTGGGTTTTCATGCAAACAACTACAGAACAGCATTGTGATAATAGTGATATTGTATGACCATACATATAGACATTTAAAGGTATACTTACATCTTTCTGCTAAAGCACAAATGGAAACAGAACACAAAACCAGATTTAAAAAATCTTATTTTCCGTATGAAGACATTCTTCATTTTCTCTTTCTCGTCTTTTCTTTCTTTTTTTTGTGAGTAATGTTTTCAGCACTTCCCATGATGATTTATTATTTTACCTTCCCTCACAAAGTGGGACACTGGTGTCTATTCACTGAGCTTCCAGATTTTTTCTGATTAAATAATGAAATTAAATTAATAAAAATTAAAGAATCTCTGGCTGATGCTGATTAGTAGCCCAGGATAAAATAATTCAATCATTCAAGTAGCCTACTGATTGGAAAAATCTTCTGGAAAAGAAAGGGGGATCTCATATCTATGCAGGAATTGCAAGACAGATAATGGTTTATAAAATAAATTCAGTGTTTATTGTTCTGTGCAGCAATGTACAAACAATATAAAAAATGCATAGACATGTCTCTTTATAAAGGTAATGCAAACAAAGAGAACAATGACCTAGGATCTTCAACAGCAATGAATTAGCGAAAATGAATTGTAAGGTCTATCTGCCCTTAATCAAACCCTGTCATGCAGTACAATAACACAAATACATGCATACATACAGTAGTTGCGCATAAACAAGATGCTATATAGGGCAAGGAGCCAATTGCAATGAAAACACTGCAGCAAATAGGGGGAAGCACATAATGGCAAGGCCTGAGAGTTGATTATGCAAATACCCCAGCTGCAAAGGAACAATAACTCTGGAAATTCAAAGACAAACCATAACACGGGAGGCTATTGTCTTGCATTTGCATATTTGCTTGACAACTATAACCTGCTCATCATGCCCATCTTGTTCAGAACAATGTCTTTGTGTTCATATAATAATGCACACATCAGAAATTGTCATAGTGCATTGTTTTAGTTCAAATGAAAGCTGTGCTGCCTGAGCTGGCAGTCCAAGTCTGACGCTTCCATAGTTATGAAACTATTTGACTAATACAATGTAGAAAATGACGAGAAAATACACTTTATAAAATAGATATATCCTGTTTCTATACTCGCCTAGCCTGGAGAATAAACATTCAAATTAACATATACAATATAATCTTTATGATACATTATATATGGACCTCTTAAAGATAAACCAAACAAATAAAAGTTGATTGTATTCTATAAGTCTATGAATATTTATGGCAATGTTTTCTTGAAGAAATGTCTCCCATTGTGATTATATCTTTAGATGGCATTTCTCTCCAAGCTTTTGTTTACACTGCTAATGCAATAATACAGTAATTATGCTTCTGCTTGCTATTAGATAACCCATGATTCTGTTTTCTGTAACACTTTAATGAGACTGGAAATGCTGAAATATCTTGACTCAAATCCCTGAGTGATCCGCCGCTGATGTCTGAAAAGCAGAGTTACAGTACGTTTTCAGAATAAGTTAGCTCACTGTGCCGTTCATTTTGATCTCAGGGTTAATGATCTGAGTGTTTTTAAGATCAGTGATTGTTTAAGAGATCGTACATCCAGTGTCTCTGCCCTCAGTCCTCTGCGTCCTATTACACCTCCTGTCTTTCTGTAATATTTACTAGACTTCCTCTTCACAAAAGGCACTTTGAGATCTGTGCAGATTAGTACACTTATTGGCCAAATCGTCCCCTGCAGAGTGATCTCGCTGATACTGATGGCTCTCTGCTGTCTCCTTACAAGAAGGACAGCACCAGTCATCTGCAGGCGTCAGTGTCTGGGCGTCAGCGGCTCCATCTCTATCACCAGATCACGGGGCCGCGGACCCTTACTTAACTCCACCACCCGCGGGACCACTGTGGACCAGCGGTCTGGAGGGGGATGAAAAGAAGAAAGACTTTCTTTTATCTGTATGAATAAATTGGAGTGAATATATACTTATTTGTCTATGAATTTATTCATGAGAGCACAGCAAGAATCTCACCTCTCCTCAAGGCTCTGACGCTCTGCTGCAACCCGTTGGCTTGGCAGGTCTCATTCTTGCCCGGATCCTCATTGATTATCGCCAGGTTCTGATTCCAGTGGCACCAGTTCACCTCGTCCACCCTGATATACCAAGACACCACTGGGTTTGACAGTTTTCTTTGAAGAGGCATTGGCACTGTGATTATGACTCGTGCAAAATACCTGAAGCACCAGCGTCGGTCAGGTGTGCCATCCCGGTTCTTCCCCACAGTCACCATCTCCCCGGCTCGAAAAGACTTGCGAAGGCACACTGGGAAAGAGCGCTCGATGTCCAAGATGGTCGTTGCCCACTGTATACATTATGTAAGCGCTTTTAATTATTTAATTCACTAAAAAAACAAAAACGTATTTCTTTACTCACCTCCCAAAATTTGATTTATGACTGACTACACTTTGTGTTTAGTGCTAGTTGTTAAACATTAGCATGCTAACTGAAATCGCTGACATTGTAAAGGTAATGTATGGTAAGATTAGCATGCTGATGTTAGCATGTAGCTCAAAGTAACCCTAAGAGCTGCTAGCACGGCTGCAAGAATACTTAATTTTTCAAAACTGTACTACAAACAGAATTTATCTCATATGTTGAGATGGATGCAACTTTGGCTGGATACCATGAGACAATATGTTTTTTTAATAATTTGGGAGAACCGGCCTTTCGAGACATTAGATGATATTTCATTGCTACCGCCCACCACAAAGACTTCTTACAGCTCACCTGAAGCTTCCAGATCTTCTTGCTCTCCTTCGACACCTGTCCCACCGTCTCCCCCATCAAAGCGATCAACATGTTCAGCAGCAGCACAAAGGTGAGGATGATGTAGGTAACCAACAGGATGAGGAAGACCGCAGGATACTGTGCACTGTGGATCATGTCCAGTTCTCCCATCCCAATGGTGAGCTTAAAGAGGTCCAGTAGGAAAGTACTGAAGGTGTCGGGGTCCCTGCACTTGGGGTAGGTGGGACAGCCCCCGTCACACTCTGTGCCGGGTGGAGGACACACTGTCAGCAGGGACACCAGGGCTGTGGGGTGGAAGCAGAGGAGGTTGGGTTATGTGTCTGTGAACACTTAAGGAGCAGTTCAACATTTTGGGAAATATTCACTTTCTTGCAAAAAGTTAAATGAGATTGATACCACTCTCATGTCTGTGCGATAAATATTACACTACAGCTAGAGACGGTTAGCTTAGCATACAGACTGGACGCAGAGAGAATAGTGAAGCACACAAAACCCTGTAACACTGCAACTTGGCAAATTTACACTACGGTTTTTGTATGGATCAAACAGAAATAATGTGTACAGGTATATTTGCAGGATCTAAGTGTAGACTCAAACAAAAGTAATCCCTCTCAACCATATAACCCACGTTAAGTGTGTTGTGGTGCATCTATCTGCAGAGACCCCGCCCTCTGCCTGTGTTTCCTGACTTCCTTTTTATTTTGCTGTGGTTGGGAAGTTTTCTGGGCAAGAGGAAGCTACAAAAATGGTGGACACAGCTTGGAACTGTGTAAAAATGGCAAGGACCCAGGGTACAGTTAGCTTAGCATAGCAAAACGACTGGAAATGGGCTAAACACACTGCTTGCCTATTGCTAAGCTACGCTAACCATCTCCTGGCCATAGCTTCATATCTACATTTTTGGACAGAAATAAGAGTGTTATTGATAACTCCTAATCTTCTTCCTGACAAAATGCAATTGAGCGTATGTCCCAAAATGTCAAACCGTCCCTTCGAGTAATGCAGTACACCTGTAGAGGTGAGTGAACATTGGCCTACCTGACGCATATCCAATCATGAACAGCACGTACACCAGCAGAAATCTGAAAAGGTCTTTGAAAAGAATCTGAGAACCAACAATAAAAAGAGTATTTACAGACACATGGATGCTGATGTTCCAGGTTAATTCTGTTCATTGGCTCCATTATCTAACCTTCTGTATCATGATGCTATAGGTACCAGTGAGCTTCAGGCCTCTGGTGAAGTAAAGAGTGTTCATCCAGCCCAGGACAAGTGCAAACACCATCACAGACACATAAGCCTTAATGCCAGACAGGTAGAGAGCAGCGGTGACTACAATCAGCACAGAGTAGATGAAGCTAGAGAGGACAGAGAAAAAGGTTGTCAAGGGACAAGTTCTGAAGCTGAAGTCTGTGATACTGCAGTGATACACATGAACGCATGAAGACATGACTGCTGGCATTTAGCATTTCTAACAGAACACCACAGCCATGTTGCTAATGATTTAAATCAACACGGTTCAGAGAGGTGCTCGACATTCTCAGCTCTTTGTTTGTATCATGGGCTTAATTAAAGATGTAAACTACAAAAAGATGCCAGGGAGGAGGTTGAGGAAAATAATTAGATAACTCAATTAAGAGGATGCAAAAAATTGCCTCGGGTTAAAGTCAGCATGAGCTGCAGCAGAGGTGATGAAGGACAGAGGACGGAGACTTACTACAGCAGTTGAAAGGACCCATCAATAAATAAAGACTTCACCCCAGGGCACTTCTTCAAGAAGAGGTCCTTAATCTGCAAAGTGCAGGAGAGACATTTCCATAATGACAACAAACGCTGTTGTTACAGGTTTGAGTTTGAGGCAAGAGGCTGGGAGACAGCAGCGGGCAGCCAATAATCCAACCATAAAGAGGCATCACTGACTCACATTGGTGAGGAAGAAGAAGATTCCTGATGCCAAGGTGACAATCTCTCCCACCATGCGCAGGTAGTCGGAGGATGTTGTGTAAGGGTACGGAGGCTGGAAGGAAAGAAGATGGTTATGGATATTATTCATTTAATTTAGATTCACCTCAATCTGAACGTGTGGGCAACTAAACATAATGTATACACAAAAAAAACACATTGAGAAGCAGCAGTTGACAAACCCAACTGAATTACAGGATTAGTTCAACATGCGTGCAGATTAAATGTATAAACTGTAATGTGTTAATTACAAAAATTAAAGGAGGTGCTAGTAGATGGATTTCTTAAACTTTGGAGGAAGCCTAGATAGCTGCTTCCCCCTGCTTAAAGGCTTCATATTTATATACAAGTATGAGAGTGGCATCAATCTCCTCATCTACTTCTTGGTAAGAAAGCAGATAAGCACAGTTCCCAAAATGTTTAAATATTCAGTTAATACAGTGCAGTAAATAGTCACTTACTGTAAGATTGGTACAAATTTGGAATTTTCAGCTCTGGTAAATGATGCATTTCACATCACACACTATTAAAGCCTCTAATGTAAAGCACATGTGGCCTTCATGAAAAAAAAAAAACTATAACAGATGTACTAAATAAGCAGAAAGTTACCTGCTATGATACTACTATGCTCGTGTGGTGTCCTGAAAAGTGCTGCATGGGCACATTCAACAGTTTCTCATCATTAATCGGTTCCCATGCAATGTGGCCACGCTGTGAAAACGTCGACATTTCCAGCAGCTTCTCACCCACCGTTTCCTGTGTTGGGTGGTAATATGCCACTAAGGTGAAGATGATCATGGTGATGAGGTAGGAAACCACGCTGATGTAAAAGGTGACGGCAGCAAACTTCTGCCATTTGGCCCTCAGCAGCTCGTTGATGGGCTCCACTGCCAGCATCTCGTGGCGGTTCTGACATCAGGACCAGAAACATGAAATAAAATAAAGAAATCTTTGCCTACACACTCAGAATCTGATGCACACACACACATTTTTTATGCTACGCCTGGTGATTTGTTGCTCTTATCTTTCTCATCAACAATATTTTATCTCAGCTGCATTTTTTTAAAGTGGGGATGACAAACAAAAACTTTCTTAGTCACCTCATTGCGACTGTTATAGACGAGGATTTCCAGCACAGACGGTTCCTCTCCACATGTATCCAGCGAGGACAGATCATAAAGGGAGGAGTACACCGGCCCATAGGCCCAGTCCTTAAACTTCCGTGACAGATGACGCACTTCCTCATCTTTGATCTCACGTCGGATAATGTGCTGAAACACCTGGAGGAGTATGGAGAAGCTGACCTTCGACTTGGACTTAATATTATTACGACATGTAGAAATGTGATGATGAAAACTTATCATGCTGCCTGACGGGGATGTATCATTACCCCTATCTTGCCCAGCTGGGCAGCCATCATGAGAGGTGACATGCCGTCGTTGTTGAGCACTGTCTCCAGGTTGCAGTCTGGGTAGAGCTTGGCACTCTTGATTAGCAGCAGGTCGTACATCTTTGTGAGGAACCGCGTGTTGTCCTTGGTGTTGTCTGCGATGCGCACCAGGGCGTGCAGCACCGTGTTTCCACGTGAATCCTGACGCCGCAGGTCGGCCTTCTTGTGTGGATTCTCAGTCAGGTAGTGAACTATGTCAGGCTGGTTAGTGCAAGCAGCCAGTGAGAGAGGAAGCTCACCTGGGCAGAGAGAGAGAGAGAGAGAGCACTCACTTCATACTGAATTCACAGGGGATTAAAGGAACTGTATTTAGATTAAAAATAAGCAAATCAACAGGAGGGTTAATTAAGAACTGTAGCTGGTGTCTGTATGTTTTTGCAAAGCGTACTAAACATGGATCAAAGATTTGACTTAAATCCCCGCTATGAAAACAGCACAATTAGCAGTTGTTTGAGGGAGGGGCGCAGAGGGGCCAGAGTGCCAAAAGCAGCTGCTGAAAATGAGCCGTTGCCATGGGTGACAGATTACTTTGTCACCTCACATAGAAACGCTCCTCTTCATGGATTTGCACGGGTGCATGCAGAGTGTTAGCGTGAGTCTAAATCCCATTAGCCATCAGCCCTGCCAGGTTCCTGTTCACCTCACTGCAAAGCTCCGCAGCAAATTACTCACACTGTGCCCGGACACGCTGGGATTTGGGAATGACAGCCGTGCTAAGTGCAAATAGAAATCATCTCCTCTGTGATGAGTGAGGAGTATAACGCATGAATGTAATCAAATAAACAGTTCTTAAAATTGGGTAGGGTAAAAAATAAAACAGGGTCCAGAACAGGCATTTTCTACCTTTCTTTCTGTGCTGTTGGAGAGTAACATTAAAATCAATTATATCTGCTATAGTTATCATTAGACGGTTTAAAGGACACATGTTTGTAAATGCAAACATTTCTTTTTCTGGGTACCATGACCATACTGTGCTGTAGGAGGTTGGGTGTTAACAGTTACCAGCAGAGGGCAGTGTGCTGAGTTTAGTTCACAGACTCATTTATTTAGAGGTCGGTGAGGCTCAGCAGAGGATGTTTACTTTTCTTTCCTGCAGAACACTGACACCTTTCACTGGATTCCCCTCCTCAACATATGACATAATGCTTGTCCTTTCATGTGTTTTTGGAGCACCACAGGAAACGGTTTCTCGTACGATACTTCAAAAAACACTGGGGTACAAGGTGGACTTCATCTCTGGACCGCAGCAGCATCCTGCCAGGTTAAAAAGAGAAAGGGTGGGGTCTAATGTCACAGGACTTCTTGATGGAAACAGAGGTTTCTTGCCAGGACCTTTTACCACATGTTAACTGTTTTACTGTATCCTGGCAGTTGCTGCGGCGCACATCACAAAACCTTGATGTTAAAGACAGAACAACCACTTGATAGAAAGTGAGACTCGGTGTGGAAACTGAAAGAGTGACCACTGAAGTCATAGAAACCACAGACACACTTCATCATTTCCACCGTATTAGGCAGAAAACACAGGAGCAGTTTTCCAGAACTCTTCGTGTAGCCCTCTGCCGACAGTGTTTTATCACTTAAGGACAGACTATAAGGTTTGCTAGAAGTAGAAGTACAGGAACACAATGAACTCTTTTGTTTCCACACTAGATTTATGTGCTGACAAAGGTCATTACCGAAGTAGAAGTAGCCCCCCTCGTCTCTGGGCTGGAAGAAGCGCCCCCTGGCCTGAGCGTGAACATCAGCTCCCTGCTCCACCAGCAGCTCCACATACTGCTTACAGCGGCGCTCTATAGCAATGTGGAGCGCCGTCTGGCCTGACAACACAGAGAAGCACAACAACACATTTGAACTATTGTCAGTGTTAGCTGCTGATCTGTGTGCTGTGTTCAATTAAAAAAAAAAAAATCAGCTAAAAGAAAGTCTTTCCCAAGAGGTAATTACTGAAATGAGGTGCACAGGGTTAACTGTGTTGACAGGCATTCTGTAAACAAAAAGGCACAATTACAAAAGAGAAACAGTGTCGACTCCTGCTACTTGTCTGCAGGATTTGTCTTCTTTGGAGAAACTGACGCCCAGTTATGAGCTTGAGGGTGGAGGTCATAAAAAAAAAAAACTAAAAGCCATGAGTGGTACATTTATGTGCAGGTTATTTCTACGGGGTCAAAACCCATTAAAACGAGGAGTGAAACATTTTTATGTTGTCACGTATAAAATGTTTAATGATCTTTTTCAGACTGACTACCAGACTTGTGAAAAGTGTGAATACGTAAACAGGCAGATCAGACAATCATGGAGAAAACAGTGAGGAGAAAAGGTTTCTTTCACTGTCACAACAACGCAGGATATGGTCGAGGTCTGTACCCTCTCATTTACAGAGCTGTAGACAGTCACTGTATACATACGTGCTGTAAATACACTCCTGTTCCCCTTGACTGCGCCTCTCCCACCAGCCAGGAGAGCTACAATAACAAAACACCGTCTCTGCAAGCTTCAGCTCAGCGGAAGACGAAGGGATCCCAGTCTTGTATAAAACATTTAAAAGGGTTTTGTTAAGTTTCCCATTGTGTGTTGTCTTTGTCTGGGTTTTCACACATCCTGTTTTATTTTGAAGGTTCATGTTATGTGTTTTGGTTTACTTTACTTCCTGTGTTTTCCCGCCCTTGTGTTTTTTTGATGTGTTTCACCTGTGTGTCATTAGTGTTCCTGCCCTGTGTATTTAAGTCCGTGTCCCCCCAGTCTTTGTCGGGTTGTTGTCTGCGCTACCTTGTGGTCTGTGACTCCTTGTTGTCCATGTTCCCTTGTCATAGTCCTAGCCTTAGCCACAGTCCTAGCCACAGCCACTAAGTGAGTGTTATTTGTTGTGTTTTCTTAATTCATGTCCGTGTCTCGGTCCATGTCCGTGTTACCCCTTGGCTTGTCTGTGTTCATGTCCGTGTCGTGTTTCTTGTGAGTTTTCCTTGTATTATATTTGTATAGTCTAGATTTGTTTTGGTTTTTTTTTCGCTAGTTAGCCGAATTTCAGTTCTTGGTTAGATTGTTCCTTGGTTTTGTTTGTATTTCTTAGTAGTGATATTTTCCTCCAGTTCTTCAGGAGTGATTTTTGTTTCTGCTGTTTTGTTAATTAGGTTCTTTAGGCCTTTCTTAGCCGTTTTGTTCCTTCCTCCCTTTGGAGCGTTTTCCATTCTTTATTTTTATACTTTGATAGTTATTCATAGTCTTGTCCTTGTCTCCGTTGTGTCTTGTGATCATGTGTTGTTATTCCCAGTGTTGTGTCGTGTTGTGTGAATCCTTTTTCCCTTATGTGTCACTAGTCCCCTGAGTATTGGTTGTCTTGAGTTATCCTTGTGATTAATACATTTATTTAATTTGAGTCAAGCGCCCCCCTTGTGTGTCTGCATGTGGGTTCAACCCCTTAGTTCTCCCTTAGTCCCCACTCTCCTGACACACACCTCTGTAGTAGACATCCCTGAAGGGCGTATTGATGAACTCTCTGAGGTTTCCGGTCTTCTCTGCGATGTCCACCAGCAGCGGGATGGTGTCGTTCTGCCCACCGTACAGGTTCAGCAGGGCTTTTGGCAGACACGTCTTACCTGTGGACGGCTCTGGTACAAAAATAAAAACATATAAACATAAAACATTTTCATATAACTGAGTTGTCAGTGCTCAGGTCGCTTTGGTCAAGTTAGCATTTGTTCTAGCCTACTGAAGCTAACTCCAACCATTTATCCATTACCTTTAGCATTTAGCTATTAGAGCTGTTTATATGTTACATTTAGCTGTTTTATGCATTTACACTGAGCTATTTGTTTCAACAGTTTTTACTTTTAGTGAACTAATTTAACAGTTTATTCATTAATGTTACTTGAGGTAGACGAACCCCTGGTTGGGCTTCTACTGACATGTCCAATGAAATGTGACTTCCTGGTGTGTTCCTCTAAATGTTCTACTGGGAACGAGTAAATAACAAAAGACAGAGTTTCTGGGAATTGTCGCATGCAAATAATTAAGTATTCAGGGTTCATAAGATCAAAAGACAGGGGTCGAGCAAGCTCTTCACTATTTTTAGTCTCTCAGTTTAAAGAAGAAAGTCCTGTTTAACTCTGAAGGAGTCGACAGCTTGCTGTGATTTCTCTCTGCTCCCTGTTACAAGCCTGGAAAAACTTCTCAGACACACACAGGAAGCTTTTCTTGGGCCTGCCTCTATCAGGACAAAAGCCCTGACACCCCACCTTTTCCCTCCTACATCCTCTGACCCCAACGCAGCAAACAGCAGCAGGGGAATAGAAAAGGTCAAGGTAAAACGTCACTGGATAGCGCTAAGTTTCCGCTTTAGAGCAAAGACAGTCGAGATTCAAGGGAGAATTAATCCATGTCGCCTGCATCACAAAAACACAAACCCTTTTGTTCCCTGCAGTCAGATATCTGATTCGAGTGACAACACGTTGTATTCTCACCTCTGAAGTCCTCATCAGTTAACCTCTTTTCATGACTCTGCAGGTACTCTAACAGACCCTCGAGGGCCTCGGTGTCTGCACGTGACACACAGTCGAAGAGGATAGAGCGGTTGAATATTTTCAGAACTTTCGGAGGGTCCAAGCTTTGACTGTCATCACAGGAGGCCTCAGTTTTACTGAGGAGACACAAAAACATGACGTGGTGTCAAACATTCACTGTAAGAGGCTAAATGATCTGGAATTCCCTTTGAATTCATGGATTCTTTCTACATTTCATTGACAGAAAATAAAGAATTGAATGGGTGTTTGGTGCACAAACCTTCTTTTAAGCAAATGTCTACACCCTCGAGTGCTCCAGTAAATTAGACCTCTGTGTGTGTGTGTGTTTGTGTGTGTGTGGAGGGGTGGGGGGGGGGGGGTGGAGACAGAACAGCCAGGAACAGGCAGCAGCCTAAATATTACCTCAACTGCTGCTGCGGAGGGACCAACAACATGTTCTCTGTTAGATCAGTGAATGAGCTGAATGAGGGAGTGCTTGGCCTACACTATGTGTGTGTGTGTGTGTGTGTGTGTGCGTACTTCCTCATGTGGCACACCTCTGTCTACAGAGTGGCAGTTGTAGGAGGTTTTTCGTTTTTATGACATTTTTCCAAACTGGCCCTTTTGTGCCTGGGAAAAAAAAATCCAGTCTGGGTTCACCACTGTTAAGACAGTAAAAGTAAACCCTTAAACTAAGAAGTGTAAAGGAACACACAATTATTAAATCCTGGAAGCACACATGAATTGTGGTTTACTGCTGCCCTTTCTCACCCTCTTGGGAGCTTCTTTCTGCGTCGCTTCTGGTTGCTAGTGCTCCTGTAGGTGCCATAGTCAAAGAGCGAGTCCATGGGTGCTTTCTTGGGGCCTGGAACCACATTTGACTCATATATGGTAGATTCCAATAGATCCATAGGGTTGGAAATGCCCTTCTTGAAAGCACCCTGGAACTTCATCCGCAGGTTCTGCCTGCTGTCCGCGGGCTGGCCAGGCTGAACCAGCTCCAGGGCTGAACCCTGACTCGTGTCCTGAGTGGACGGGGAAGCATCCTCGCTCTCGAACAGGTCCGAGAGCTCGCACAGGGGGAACGCTGCGTCGCTCTCGGGCTGAGCGGCCCCGCCATCGCTCGAGTCCGCGGTGACGCCATCTGTGGCGGGGACAGAGCTGAGGGTGTCAGCCTTGGACAAGGCGAGGTGGCACCTTCTGAGGAGAGCAGAGCGGCCCTGGAATGAACACCATGACAACATGTTCTGAGTGAGCTGCGTGACCTTCAGGTAGCCAGGACATGCTCGTACAAATGGAAAAAGAAATCTTGTGCCCTGGTGAGTTTTCAAGTGTTTACATTCAGTGTATCAGTAACACATGTATTTTCTTCCTCATAAAACATCTGCAAAAAACATTTTTTAATATTTTAAATTCAGCATTGTTTACATACATGTTGCTCAGTGAAATAGTGTCACACCATTGCTAGGACTATTTAATGCACAGATTAACAAAAATAAGGACCCACTCATAGAAACACAAGAACATATCACAGCTAGAGGTCAAAACTCCACAGGAGACCTTTAATCTGTTCAGATTCATTCAGATATCTAAAATAGGGTGAAATCATTTTATTTTGTATATATTTCATAATGAAAATTTCCAGCTCACAGGAAGGAGGATGTACAAATAAGAGACATGAGTTGCAGCCAAATTGCAGGGGAAGGACCCTCAGGAACATATGAAAAACACAGTTACTGTTTATGTAATCGGAGTTCATGTTATGTCATGTTGATGGTATGATTTGAGCCCAAGAAAAAATAGTTCAGCTGAGTTGTCAAACAACCAAGATCAGGATGCCTCACATCTCATCAGTTTAGTTCCACAGCAGCCTTAAAAACAGCCACACTCATTAAATCTTTGGCTTCTGCTGCTTGAAATAGTGCTTCTGCTCTTTAACCTGTAAATTAGTGTTTTATTTCATAAAAATGTTTTCATTTTCAGGCTGTTAGAATTAAGGGGTGGTCTTTGTTTCAGGTGAGGCCCACCACCACCAATGCAGGAAACCCAGAAATAGCAATGGCAGCATAGGTTTCTGTACTCTACAATCAGACTACAATTATTAAAGGGACCCTTGAAATTCCCACTTAAAGTCTGAAGCATAAGGTAGGCATTTGACATTTAACCCCTCTGTACCTCATTCATCCCTTTTATCACAATGATGTGCCAAATTCCTCTTCAGGGTAAACTGGAAATGATGCTGAAGCATGTGGGCGTCCTGTAGAAACAAAAAAAAAAAGAGTAACCATCATATGAACGACTGGCACAGAAGCACAGAAATCTGTAGGTCCGGAGTGACGTGAAAAGAGCTCTGTCGTTTGGGATGTGTGGAAAAAAAAGACCGATGCCAACATAAATAACACGGCTGTGAGTCTGGCCTCTGATTGGTCAGAAGGATGTGTTTCTTCTAACAGGCAGAATCACACCACCTGCCTGTTCAGCAAATAAATCACTACACACATTCACACACTACAACTGGTGCATAATCATTAGCTTCTGTGCACACACAAACACAAACTTTACCACAACATGGCATCCTCCCATGTCCCTCCACAGCTTCCATTGCCCATTTGATCTAAACCAGACGGTGCTGCAAAGGAGCAACACAAACACCAGAGCTGGGGTCCCACTGAGGGAGAGGCATGACTCACAAGCCTGTCTGACACCCGGGATTATCATGCCTTTACACTTCAGTGGGCATTTGACAGTAAAAAGACAGAGAAACAAAGAGAGGCTGCCCTTGATAAACTATTAGAACAGACTAAAGGCGAGGGATTAAGTCGTTTGGTGGAGGTGTGTGAAGGCAGAGAGGACCAACTGCATATTAAACCCGTCAGACAGATAGAAAGGGATCATAAAACATCAAGTAGACCCATAGCTCACATATCATCCACTTATTGGGTCAGGAAGTGGAGATCCTCTTGTGAAAGTTTCTAAATGTGAGCGACTTTAATGTGGCGTGGGACTTCCTGTTCTGTCACCGCTGAAGTGACATTATCCAGAGCGACAGAGGATGGACACTCTGGCTTCTGGGAGAAAAAAATCACTTAATGTTTTAAATGATAGTAGATTTTAAGGCTTAAGAAGTCATACAATAGATCTAAAAATCATCCCACATAGCTAAAGGTGCATGGAATGAATTATGAATAAAAAGAAACCTAAATAATAAGCAGAAAAATATACATTTAAAGAAAAGAGCATGAAAGTGATTCATAATGCAGAATGACATTCAACATGTGGAAAGTGAGGAATCATTCAAAGTTAACTTTCTCTCAAACAATGTCTCTAATCCTGAAGTAGGCTGAATAGTTTTCCTCTCACTAATTGGTTAGATGTAGCAATTTGCCTTGGAGGGCGTCTAATGAAGAGAAAAGGACAAACAGTAAAGACTTGTTACTCACCTTGTTCTAATCTGGTGATTTTATTTTGTGTTTCTTAAAAAACAAATTATTCCGCAGCTTTTTTTAAAGTTTAATAGTTCCCAAAGTTATTTTTTCTCTCTCCTGCGCTTCTGACCTCTGCCGGATGACACTGAATGCTTTAACTAAAACTACAGCACACGCCTGACTCATGTGTCCGCCGCCGGTAAAGTCCAGCAGAACAACGGATGCTTTTACGTAAGTTAGGGTGGACAGAACGGCTGCTCACTGACTTTTTTTTTTTTTTTTTTTTTTTTTTTTTTTTTTTGCTGCTCACTGACTCGTCAGTAAAACTGGAGCCAACCGTGAACGCAGCTGACGCGGAAGTGGGAGATGCAGTACCAATGATGACCACCAGGTAATGGCTACAGTGATGACTGATGGAAGAAGTATTCAGATCCTTTACTTATGTAAAAGTACTATTACCACACTGCAAAATTACTCTGTTAAAAGCAAATGTTGCACATTGAAAATGTTACTTGTGTGTAAGTATTCAGGAAATAATCAGGAAAATGTATGTACATAATTTAAAGTACTCAATGCAGGAAAATGATGAAAACACAGAAATACCAGCATCATGTAAACAGCAAGTGAAGATCATTTTAGCTATTTTTTCTAATATTAGGCAGCTTAATTCATAACAATGTATCATAATTTAAATTGAAATGGATGATCAGTGTATCTAAGATTTAAAATAATTGTAGCGAAGTAAAAAGTACAATTTTTCCCAGTAAATATAGTAGTAGTAGTTGAATGGGACAGAAATATAACGTGGCAACAAATGAATATACTAAAGTACAAATACCTCAAAATTGTACTTAATAGAACTGGAGTATGTACTGCATATAAAGCACATGTTTACTTTCCACCACTGCTGAGGGTGAAAGAGTGGTGGGAAATTATCGAAATGTCTTCAAGAAAGAAACTGAAGAAAAAAAAAGAAAAATCACACAAATGTATGAATATTTGCATGTATTTTTATTGCAAATTCTGTTTTACACAAGTTGAAAATACAAGATTTGTTATACACGCTACACACACTGCAACATATGGTTTCAGCCACAAGAGACACCAGGCAAGCATTTTAGAACACGCACTCAAAACAGTATTGATGAGCCAAAGACCACCAGCACAACCTCTGTCCAAAGCCAGTGAGTTGTCAAAATGTCACGTTTAACATCTCACCTAGATTTGCAAGTCATCTGAAATTCGAACTAACAGCTGAACAGAAGGCAAGAAGTCATAAGACAACACTTTATATCCCCTCGACAATGAGGTGTAAAGAAAATACACGTTCAGTTTAATGTCAGCACCTGAGAGCACAGTGGACAGAGAAGCACTTGCTTTGAAAGAATCGTAGATATTCAAGTCCTGCATAGCATAGAAGTAAAAAAAGAGGCAGATCACACCTTCAGTCACATTATGTTTTCTTAATGGACCTGCCTGGTTCACACAGAGTAACACGTATAAAAATAGAAAGGACAAAAGGCAGAAAAGCTGACATGATTTAAATACTTTGCACCTTGAGCTTAAGGCACAAACAGGCCTGCAGCCTTACAAGCCAACAGTGTGCATACTTCTTCTTGTGTTTTGTGAGGTTTTCAAAAATGAACCAGCAAAAAAATCTACTCATGAAGCTGTGAAAAAGCCAAAAACGTCAAAGTGGTGGATGAACTCGCTGTGTTATGTATAACTTGAAATAACTTGGGACAACGTAATTAAAACAATATACTGAATCCCCCATAAAACATGGACAGCTGAGCAGATTTTGGTTATTTCATGTCTGAATAAAAACCATTGTTGCACCCTTGTTCATTTTTCAATATTTCATATGATTATGAATACAATATAAATGCAGCCTTTATCTCGGCAGGGGATTGGACTTTAAACTGTAACATTTCAAATAGAACAAATTAAGAACCTTACAATATTTATTTAATTTAATATTTATTGCATAAATAGTACTTCGATTCTTGCTATGATTAGCACACATTTGTGGGAGTACTTACGATCATGTACGTAAATATCTGGCTGCACCATTACTTTAAAACATAACATGTCTTCCTGTAAAGTTTTAAGAGTTAAAATCTGCAGCCGCTTTGCCTCAAACACCAGTGAGGAAAAGGTGGACAGGGAAAGCCAGAACAGGTACACAGATGATTAAAAGTGCAAACATTTGATGTGTAGCGACAGAATATCATGAAGGCACTCTGCAGAGAGCAGTCATATGACCTGAAGGGAGACATGTGGAGACATGTTACATGTGTAAAATGCAGAGCTGCAGAGTGAGGGATGTAAATGATGTTGTAAACTGAGCGGATCACTGGGGGAAAAAGGAGCGTCCTGCCGTCACACTGTGTAATCAAGATCAGCATTCATCTTATTGTACATCTCATAAATAGCATCAACAGTGGCGGTGAAGTTGATGAGGAATTTTCTGATTTTTTCCAGGCACTCCTCCTCCTTCACTTCCCGACCCTTGGAGAGGGCCTTCAGGAAGTCTGACTTATACGGAGCAGCGAAAAGAGCTGCCTAAAAGAACAAAAAACAGTTGACAAACTTATACACAACTCTATGCATTGTATACTCATATGTATGTATCATGAAGGACTCTGAACTCACCTTGAAGAGCTGTTGCACCAACCAGCCATGATACTTTTTCAGGGCTATTTCATAGGCTTTGGTGACATTGACTCGAATGAGGTTTGGGTTGCTATCGTCCTTTTCACCATCCACCAGGCTCTGGAGGAAGACTTGAATGAACCGTAGACCCCTGGTTGATAAAGAAGACATGCAGAAAAATTAGACTGCACCCAAATCTAATGAACAAAACCCAAAAATCTGTAAAACCTGAAGTGCACAATTTCTCAAACCTTTTTAGCCACATAAGAGCCAGCGTTGCTCCAACTTTGGGCCATTGTGCTCCATGCATTTCCTTCTCTGCTTCCACAATCTGCTGGAGTGTCTTGAACCGTCCTGGGTTGGTGTCATAAACTGCCTTGATCTTCTGTTACGTAAAACAGTGCATCTTATTGTGTTGTAACATTACTGAGAAACGTAAGAGTAGACTGACAGATTTAACCCATACTTACTGTGATGTTACCAGATATGTCAGCCTTGATTGGCGCAAAAATCGTAGAGCCGAGGCAGTCTGAGGAGGAACATTCACACAGGGTGCGGCTGAGAATTCAAGGCATGAATACACAAAAACAAAAACTGTCGGACCTACAGAAGACAAACATTAAAGATTCAGCCTAACACCAGGCTTAAAAGCTGTGTTTCGCCGCCCTCTACGGTTGAAAGCTTCAGGCCTGCTTCATCACTGATGGGTGTGGTTGGTGTTGGTGAGAAATGTGCTCTGTTGCACCTGTAACACCAAACAGTGATGTCACAGGGTCCTGGAGTACACCTGCACTGCTGCAAGGTGAGAAGTTAAACCACCGGTGACAAGGTTTTCAGTCACTGGCCTACAATAACACTACAGTGCTGGAAGGTACAGAAGCTCCACCTGGATTCACAGACACTTCATCACAGTGTCATCATTAGGTGTTCTTTAACCAGGATACTATGGGACCAGAGTATTTGGTGACGGGATAATGAACATTGAGATATTAGGAGTGTCAACCACACACAGCGCCCAGCTGACCCACTGACACATCGACAGCTTTCAGCTCCTGAGCTGCGAGATAAAACGACTTGTGACGTCTCATGTGAAGCATCACCACAACACTGAAGGCAGCTCATCTTGTCTGCGGAGACGTGCTCATCTTGTATTGCTGTCTCTATATATTTTCCATTTTCAGTAACTGTATCTATTTAACAAAAACACTGAAATAAACTAAAAGCTTCTAATAACAATTAGCCCCAAACAGCATCATTTGTTCACGTCTCGGCTCATTAAACACAAACACACACAGGTGTAAATTATTCTGGCTAATTAGACCTCGTCTCAGGTTGGAGTTGGACAGAGTTTAATGAGGTCACTCCAGGACTTATACCTACAGATATAAGTTGTCCTGCTAAAACAGGAGAGCCAGGAAACCCTGTCCTTGCAGTCCTGAAGATGAGGTCTAATTAAGCACAATCATCTAAAACACCCGTGTGAATGTACTATAAGAGCGTGCAGGACTTTAATAGCTTGTAGGAAAGTTGGCCAAGAAATTTCTAGGTCAGGAAAAACAATGGTGACAAGGAGGAAAGAGCTTAATATCGACATCAGACTTGGTTCCTCTCAAGGGTTTCACATGGCAAATTCAATAGAGGACCTTTGGCATATTAATACAGAATGAAGTCGCACAAAGATGCCCTGGCGCACCATGCCGCCGCTGAATGGGCAAGGGGAACTCAACACCGTACTAATCATTTTCACAACTTAAAATCCAGGCCAGTGGATTAAATAATGCATGCCAAAGGATTGTGGACAGCTTGATGGAGAGAAATACGATCCAAAAAAGATTATCATTTGGAAAGAGCAAGATCGTTTCATTAAGCTTGATAGAAGAGTTGTGACAGATTTCTCTCACAACAAGCGCCATGTTTTTTAATCAAAGTTGAACAAACCCCACATGCAGAATGTATGACGGTGGAAAAAGGTCCATTGCAGGGGACGTGTATCAGATACAATCCTGCATTTGTGTGCATGTTTAGCCAATTTAGCAGTCAGTTGGCTTGAGTTATATGAATCTACAGGCTTAAAACTAAAAATATTGCTAGTCAAACATCATAATAAGTTGAATAGAAATAAAAGTGTGGACAAAGCTGACCCTTTTCTCTGCAGCCACTGACGTCTGAGAACTATTTTTTCCACCTTTATTTCCACACAAGTTCATATGCAGAAATGTCAGAGGTCCCTACTGTGTCACCTGTGTCACACTGTGGAAACTTCACTTACCAAAGAAGGGTGGAAGGTATGACACAGCCTCCAGAAACGGTCTTGTTTCCACCTGTCTGTCAGCTGGCAGCTGTCTGAACTGGTGCTCCATCAACAGAGCCATCTCTTTGGTCCGGACCCACTCTTACCTCTGAAATGATAGCAACAGGCTGTCAACCCTCTGCTGCAGATTTACAGTGACACCAGAGAGAAGCTGTGTTTGTGTGTGTGCCATACCCCACCCTCAGAGAACCAACACACACACACACACACACACACCGGTCACCTACACTGAACCCAGGTACTGGTGGAATATCCAGCCGACAGCTCGTGTGATCGAGTCGTTACTGATAGATCCGTGTCATCGCCACCTGTCGGGCAAAAGGACCGATAAACGGCGCTTAGACAGAAGTCTAGACGAAACAGAGCAGCAGCTGATGCACGATCAGCTGACACTGGGCCCCCTTAATCACACATGCTGCTTTACCGCCAACTAATGGAGTTTTGTGGAATATCTTAAAATGAACAGTTACAGTGTGGGTACAGCAGCCCGATCTTGAGTTTATCTGTTTATCTAAATGTATTTATCAGATATATAGAATTTAACTCATTGTATCTCTGACTAAATGGAGGCGGTGATTCAATGCTCTGGAACCAGATTATATATGAGTGGTCTCATATTTTATAATTTATAAAAAGCAACTAAGACATAATAATGATAACAATAATAATACTTATTATAATAATACTTATAATAATATTAGTAATAATAATAATACCATTTAAACTTTTCTGACTAGTTGATCATTAGTTGATTAAACGGATACTCATTACAACTGCTTTGTTTACACACAAGTACACGAGAACTTTTTAGCTTAGAAATAAAAGCTATATAAGTTATCCGAATGTTATTAATCATCATCATCAACAACTATAAAGTGTGTTTATGAAGTTTAAAGCAGAGAAAAATGTTTCGCTTTTTTATGCACTTTTGGCCCTTTCTTCATTCCGTAGCGTGGGAGTAACTAGGAAGTGTGTTGGTAACTAAGGAGAACTGGGAGGTTGAATAAAGGCGATTTAACTGTGTGGAAATGCTGAACGTCAACTGATTTTTTTAGAAACATCAAGAGAAGGCGATCCACGTTACCAGCGAAAGGGTAAGTTAGTATTATTTATCGATCTATAAAGTTCATTAACTACACTAAGTGTTGCTGCGTAGTGGGTAAGGTGTAGCATACGCTTTGTTCGTATTGTTCTCATTTTGCTTTCTTTATTGCCCGTAAATAATGAACGTTACATTGCCAACAACGTATATAGCATTAGCAAAAACACTAAGGTAACTGGATGCTTTGTGTTTCTGTGGGAATGAGTGGCCTACAACCAGCCAACAACACATAAATAGTGTTGGTATACGTTGGCCAGGTAACTCAGCGAGTATATAACAAGCAACGTTAGTTAGGATCAGACTGAGGTCATTACTGTTTATGATGTATGTAATTATGATTCAGGTCTATGGCTTTGCCGACCTTCTCGGCCCATGTGCCCAGCCGGTCCCGGGTGCTGGCCGGACAGCTGGCCCGGCAGCGGGAGCAGGAGGCCCGTTGGCGGCAGCAGTGGGAGCTACATGCTCAGTACTTCAGGGAGCAGAGTGTCCGCAGCCAGAAACAGGCGGTGTGGAGCTCCCATCATTCCTACCAGCAGAGGTAGCCTCATCCGCCATAACTGGACAAAACCACATGATTTCACCATCAGAAACATTACAACAATAACTTCAGAAAAACTATAACAATCGTTTTTGTTGATGCCTTCCGTTTTCTTCCATCTTCATGCACATATTTCATATAGGGGGTAAGTAGGGGGCTTCTACACTATTTTTTATACCTTTTCTCTTTCACTGCCCTTCCTTAGATGGCACTGTAAGTAATCATCCCATATATACAAGGTCTCTGTATTACAAAAGTCACAGAACTGATCAGCAATTTAAAAAGAGGCAGTGATTCACACAGCAATCCTCCCAGTAAATTCTAACATATGTAGGCCGCAAAATAATCAGTTGGCTCAATTTGTCCCCCATGCCAAACAATTCACCAGAAGGGTGATCTTCAGGATTTTATCACACACAAATATTTATACAGCACATGTTGAGAGAGAACACTAAATACACATAATCAGCAAAAAAATAGTAGATATTTTAGATATGCAGTTCATGTTGTTTAAGGTCTGGTTTCTGGGTATATAAACAGGGCTGCCCAACACAGCCTTGCTGTTATGGCTACTCTCAAGAAAGAGTGACCATTCATAAGTATTGGCTGAGTGTATGGTACATTCATGAATGCAAATATTGCTAATCTTCCCACTAATTAATATTTTAAAGGCAATAATAATAATACAGATATGAAAAATGTAAACTAGAAGTAATAGTAAGTAAGTCACTGCCTCTTTTTCAGCATTTACTCACTTGTTGATTATACTGTAGGTGTAAAGAATATCAGTGTGTTTTCCCTCAAATCTATGTATTACCCTTAGATGTGTGGTATTATAATGTCTCTGTGTGTGTGTGTGGATAATAAAAAGACACCATGTAGGCATAGTCTTGTAGCAGACAAATGGTAGACAAAGATGCCAGAGAAAGACAATCCAAGTATTTTTTTTCACTATTTTGTCAGTATGTCAGCATACCACAAACAGAGACTGATGGAGGAAAAGAAGGCCAGCCTGGAGCAGCGCAGGAATCGGCTCAGAGCCATGCTTCAAGAGGAGCAAGACCGGCTGGAGGCGGAGCTCAGGGAAGTGCTTCCTGACAGGAAGACACTGGCAAGTCAGCTGGTGCAAAAAACCGAGGAGCTCCGTTCAGCGAGGGAGGAAAGAAGGAAAAAGGTTGGATATTTCCCTTAAAGTACTGCAGCATGATGATCTGCTGTCAGCGTATAATATTTATTGTTTCTCTTTTTATCCCTAGCTTGCACAAGAGCTGCTGAGGGAACACTGGAAGAACAATAACCCAGAGTTGCGAGAGGTAGCTAAGTTTAAACTATTCATGCAAAACTAATAAGTTGCCAGACCTTATAGCTCAAAGCCTGACTGTTGATGAAGTGATAAATGGGTCTCAGGAATCTTGTGACCATCCTGTGCATCTGAACAACTCGGCAAGGAGGGAAAATGGACACTTTTTGTCAAGACATCCACTTGATCTGGAAACCAATAGGGCTTGTGATGCGTATATTCCATGACTTTTTTGTGAACCTGAGTCCAGTGTTGACTCAAGAGAGTAAAATGTTCTGGTATCCTTTCCGCTAAGGGTCAAGTTCATCAGTATCTCTGTCTTGTCTGTGTCACTATTCGCTCTTTTAATCCGTCCACAGGTCGAGTCAGCATTACATAAAGATCATGTTGTCAGCCAATGGCAGGAGCAGATATCTGAGAAGAGACAGGTAAGACATTCATCACAGCTGTAAGATAAAATAGTTGAGCTTCTCTTTATTCAAGTGTTTTAATAACAATCTATGGATAAGAAGTGATTTTGTCCTTTCAGCCCTTTGTGACTTGCGAGTTGGTGTAGAATACTCCATTTTACTCAAACCTGATTGTGGGGAAATTTTGTTGTACTCTGAAGTGTCACAGACTGACATGTAAATCTATAGGACCCACAAGTCGTTAAACTTTGTCATTATCCTTTTACAGGGCTAATTATTTATGTAACAAATCAATTTTTAATTAAACGGTGCTCATGTGTGAGCACAGTATCAGATCTGAAATCTACTCAGCTCGATCCCTTCCACATGGTACATAATTGAGAAAGTTGAGACACCTACTGTAAGTGACCCATCTCTCCAAACACGCAGCAAGAAGTGGCAGAGCAGGAGGAGAAGAGACGCTTTGAAAATGAGTACGAGAGGACCCGAAAAGAAGCTCTGGAGAGGATGAAGCAAGCAGAGGAGAAAAAGAAAGTGGAGGAGCAGAAGAGGGTGGAAGAACTTCACAAACAGATGGAAGAACTGAAGCTGAGGGAAGAGGAGGTATTAAAAACTTGGATCTTAGTATTTCTGCTGTGAAAAATGATATAGCAGATGTGTTTTTTAAGCATTTTTTTCTCTCTCAGGCAACTCGTCTAAAAAAGGAGCAAGAGGCTCTGCTAGTCAAGCAATGGGAGCTGGAGAAGATAGAGGAGGAAAGGAGAGAGGTGGAAGAAAGACGAAAGAAGTCTGAGATGGGGTAAGAGAAGCTCTTTCTGCAGATAACCGATCACAAGTGAGATGATACTTCGCTCGGGTGAGGTATTAGGTTCATTGGATTTGTGTTCCACCAGGCATTTCTTGATTCGGCAATATCGTGCTCAGCTGAAGCGGAGAGCCCAGAAAGTGCAAGAGGAGCTGGTTAGACAATTCACTCTCTTTTGATACAGTATATTTTTCTATGTGTAATCTAACCTGCCTGGCTTTCACACCTACCTTGAATTCCTCTGTGCCAACCAGGAGGCCGACCGTAAGATACTGGCAGCCTTGCTGGAAGGAGAGCAGGAGGACCAGAGGATGGAAACTGTGCGAAGGGAAAGGGCCATCGCTGACGCTGCCTGGATGAAACGTGTGATTGAAGAGCAGCTTCACTTGGAGCGGGAGAGGGAGGCTGAGTTTGACATCCTTCACAGGTGAGCATCAAGATTGCAGGGAGGGACTTGTGCTTCTCCTCAAATACAAACCAATGAACTTCATTCATTTTAGAGAAGAAGCTCAACATGTGTGGGAGAAACGAGAAGCACAGTGGGAGAAGGAGAGGAAAGCCAGAGAACGGCTCATGCAAGAGGTAAACAGGCTTCGAATCAAAATGAAACTTTACATGTGCGTAATTCAAAAGATATGAGCACCAAAACAACAGCTCTGCCGTCTTCTTCATGGGAAGGTGCTTGCGGGGAGACAGCAGCAGCTGGAGCTGAAGATGCAGAAAATCCGTGAGGCTCAGGAGGAGTCCCTGAGGAGACGAGAAGAGCTGATCCAGGAGCTGGAGCTGGAGAGGGAGCTCAGACGCCAGGAGACGGAGCGAGAAGAGGGCCGTAGGACTGCACGGCTGCAAGAAATAAATGCTCAGGTTAGCACATAGAGCAGTGGTTTGTGTTTTCATGGCACTTTTTTTCTCCACAGACCAAAGATAATTATTTAGACCTTAACAAAAACCTACTGAAAAGCTTCGTTCACACAGTTCCTGGTAAATTACTGCTAGTGATTTTCACTATTCCCACATGCAGCTACATTTAGGAACATTTCCCTCTGCACCTGTTCACACATACCATGGCAGTGCCGGAGTAGATGGAGCAAATTGGTAATGCAACACTTACAGATGCCATCCGCCACAAAACTCAACAGAAGAGGAAGATAGGGCGAAGTCGGTTGTATGTGTACACGGCAGAAGAAAACAAAAGAACTTTCATTAATTATCAAATCACACATGAAGGCATTTGCATGTTGCAGATTCAAATACATCATCAGTGGAGGCATGTGATTGGTTCCCTCATTCTACATGAAAGCATCACTCATCAGACAGACATAACCTGACAATGTTACTGCTTTCATTCACAACACAGACATACAGACAGAAATATTATGAGGTCTTGCGGTGGGAAATCGGAGGTACAGATTACTCTGAATATTAATCCCTGCGCAAATTCACACAGGACCCCATGCAGGAACAGTTTCTGAACATTTCAGGATAGATTAGATGTGTGAAAGGGGCTGTTGCCACGGTAGCAGCTTACTCATGTACATTTGAGAACTTAAATTGTTTGTGTGTGTATGCTGTAGGTGGAGCAGCAGCACCAAAAGCAGAGGGAGGAGCAGCATAGGATAGAGCAGGAGGAGGAGGAGGACAGGGAGGCTCTTCAAATCCAGGAGGAGGAGCTGAGGCTGGAGATGCAGAGGATGGCCAAGAAAGGGTACCAGGAGAAGGTAAAAGATGAAAGTGAAGGAAACTGATGATCCCAAATGTTCATGTTCCAAGTTTCAAAAAGCTCTTTAACGTTAAAATATGCTTGAAACCGTCTCTTTCAGATTCACAGCAGACCTCGATCAGCCTGGACATGAGCAAACCTACAAGACTAAAACCAAAGCAGAACTGTGAGATGTACATTCTTCTCCATGTAATTAGCCTTAAAGGATGGTTTCACATCTTTCCAAGCGTGTCTTAAAACACCGCTCACATGCTCATGTGTCGACAGTTAGTGAAACTGTTATCATTCCATTCCTAAAGTCATTCCAAGTATCTGACGGGGGACAAAATCCACAATTCATAAAATCGAGTGGAAACCTTCCTTTTAGTGCAAAAGTCCCTCTTTTTTCTCTCCTGCAGGTTTTCTTGCTGGGAAGCAGTGAAGGGACAATAAAACAAGCAGAGAATTTCATCGTAAAAAGATTTGAACTTTGGAAGATTCCCACTCGATTTCAACTGCGACTCCTGAAACTACAGATAATCTTTGATTTAACTTTCAAATGAAATATTTAGCACAGATCAAAGACTGTGAATTTTGTCTTCCATCTCTCACATTGAAGGGATCATTTCACAGCCAGTATGGAGAAGATGAACAATTTTCTGAGCCAGTAGCTCTTTAAATGTACATATGGGCATTATTACAGTATTGTTTTAAGACAGGTTTAAAAAAATGTGAACCTCTCCTATAATGTCTTTCAAAGACAAGCATTTATAATTTGTGTCATCTTGACAATAATAATTTAATGCTGGTTGTTTGCATATGTAGAAAATAGTTAGATTTTTTTTTGCACTTTTAGAGCTGTATATTTTCTGTACTGCAGTTTTTAATAAAAGTCATACAACCATCAATTCAGTATTTTGTTGTACCATCAATACAAAACCTGCAAACCACAACAAGTTATAGTTATAAATTACGTTTATTTAGAAAATAATTATTTTTCCAAAGTGCAACTTAACAGCTGCATCACATACATCCCTGCACTCCATTCAAGTGCAGAGAGGGACATTTCCTTGATCAGATTTCAAAATGACAATGAACTCTGAAACACTTGGTGAGGATGAACGTTGGGTTGCACAATTATACAGGAGACGTCTAGAGTTCTATCCCATATGTTGCACATTAAATACAAAACTAGCAGCAACGGAACAGAGCACAAAACACATGGACATACATACAATATGGCTGTGAGTTCTGAGTAACATCAACAACACTGCAATGGCACACAAGACCACAGAGTACAACGCAGTGTGGAGCCTGTTAGAAACACACCAAATCATTTTAACTTAAAACAAAAACATCTTGGCGCTGGTGAAGGATATAAGTTGGCCCCTGAACAAGTGTTATTTGCATTCACTGACTTGACATATGGGCTTACATAAATAGCTGCAATAAGTGCACTGCAGACTGGATTACACTTGGACAGGGACCAAACCATATAAATAGCTTTTTCGATTGCAAACATTAGCATTGCAGAGCTACACAGTGTGCATGAATGAAGTCCCAACATTTAATGGAAGTTAACTAAATGGTCAGTTTGTTTTTGGAGAGGAAACTTTACAGAATGACGATGCTTGCACAGTGAAATTAATGAGAGGAAGCTCCTTTAGCTACAAGAGTGTTAGCAATTCGATGACAGTTGATTCATGACCCCTTTATGGCTTTTCAGCATCCATGTCTGTCTTTGGACTGATAACATTAACTGATATCATGTGGATTTTCTGTACTGTGCTTAATTCTTTCTCTCAATAAAAGGTATTTACAGTATGGACTGATTAAAGATTATTTGTAACTAAGAGATAGTTTTACTGTGATTGTTTAAGAACGTTTTAGAAACCACTACAGTTCCCAGGCCTGCTAGCTGCTGCAACATGATTTGTAGTTATAATTTTACCTCAAGAGAAATTGTGCTATTACACCAGGGTATCCCAATGTTTTTTACTTTTTCCCCTTAATGCTCAGATTTTGTCCAGAGTTGGCTTTAAATATTGTCAAGATTTATTCATAAATTAAAAAAACAACGCATGCATATACCACGAATACAAAAAAAAAACAACAAAATCATTAAAAATATATATAAGAACAAACTGAGATGCTGACGGCTTTGCAGCCCTGTAAGTGCTGTTAGTTAGTATTCTCCTTTGTGGTGATGGTAACAAGCTGCTTGGCTGCCTTGGCAATGTCATAAGCACATTGGATGACCTGCTGGGTGACCAGCTGCATGTCCGGTCCCGGGCAGCCCTCTGAAGGCACCGCCTTCCTGCACTCGCTCTGAAGCCGGTATGCACTGGAGGTCAACAAGCGCAGAGAGCCTCTCACAGTCTCTGAGCGTGGCCTCTGCAGAGGAAGGTTAAAGTGTCTTAATACTAATGGGAAGTGTCTGCTCAAAAGTCAACAGATTTGTGCAAGGAGAGGCAAATTAGTACAGATCATTTAGAACCACGTTGACCTCTGCTGGCCTAAGAGTGAATCAGGCTACTACTACTGTCCTCTCTTTTCTTTTAACACTCACACACACTTAATATGTATATTTAATGCACGGTATATATTTTGGAGTAAAGACCTTGAACCTTGAAACTCAAGTATTTGCTAACTAACTAACTGGCTGACTGATCCCTTCTCTCCAAGTAAAATACATACAAGCTTGTTTCCATACCTTAGGAAAGAGGGCAGCCATTTCCGTTACAGCCACATGTATTCTTTCTGAGCAGGGTATGAAGCTGTGAGGAGAAGAGATTTGCCGATGAGTTCAACATATTGATGTCACATTCAGAAAATATTACTAAAATCATAGAATGAACACTGATAAATTATCAATTAACCAAAAGCTGTCACATGCAAGTCAACTCACAGAGTCAGGTGCTAGATGGTATTCACAACACACCATGCAGGCTAACGTCAACTAACAGAACATGCTTTTTAACATTGACATTTTTAGCATTGAAGTACAGGCCACTGTCATTCTACAACACATTTTATGTATTAAAAAATATGGTATTATTATATCATTAATCATTATTCAATAACATCAACCTGAAAAATGCCTCACATCCCCTACATATCAAAAGCAAGTCACTCCACATCTGCAACTAAATGAACTATCAACATAACTTAGCGTGAACTAGCTGAAGCAAATTCTACGTCAGTGCTTGAGGAGAAAAAACTGAACAAAGGCAAGTTTTAAACTGAACACATTCAGAAGCACATCAGAGGAAAAGAGATATGCTGTTAGCAGGTGAGGCGGAAGGAAAAGGACGAGGCAGAAACTGTGTGAGGGAGAGGAAAATAAAACTGTGCCTGGGAGGCAGGGACAGAGGCCAGAGTACCAGGAGGCGGGGTCAGGGGACCGGAGGCTGAGCGGCTGAAGGGGAGGGGGGGCCTTCTCGGCCCAGGGCACCAGAGTGCTGAAACATCCCAGGCTGTGCCTGAGTCGACGCACGCCTTCACGCTCGCATGGTCTGCTCGCGGGGGGTGAGGGACGGTGACACCGTGACACCATGACAACATGACAGCGGAGCAGAGTGGAAGTAGAATGAGGGATGAGAGTGTAGATAACAGACAAAAAGGGAAATGAAAGGAGATAAATGCAACTAAACACGACAGAATAACGATGAACGTAGGAGGAACTTAGGGTTTAAAATGGAAGCCAGGAAGTGAAAGCTAAAAAAAGAGAAAACAGACCCTGACACTGGCAAAGAAAGATCTTCTCTTCTGATCCTGACCTGTCATGTTTGTTCTCCTGAGCAGCTCGCAGCAGCTCCTGGATATTCTTGGTGATCTGCTCGGTTTTGCGGATGACGTCCTCTGTGCTGGGAAGCGTGGGGTCTGACTCCATCTCCAGGTCATCCAGCTCAGGGATGGAGCTGCCCTCCCCGAGCCAGCCGCTGCTCCTCAGCCTCCCTCTCCTGCACAAGCTGCAGAGGGAAATTCAGAGCAAATCAATTCCTGCGTGTTGTTTTTGCTCTAAAGACAAAACTGCACATTATTTTCACAAATTCCTTTTAAAAGCTGTATTTAGGAGTCAGAAAACCGTCTTCTTGTCTTTTCCTTGTCAATTAGTACAAACCATCATCTGGGTGATGCTCTTACCCTGAGTCATCCATCTCAGAGTCATTGAATGTGTTGTCATAGTCGCTTTCTGGCATGCTGCTTTGCTTCTCTAACTTAGAGGCCTAGAGAGAAAAGAGAAGGCAAAAAAAGAAGCTCACTGTGAAAGGCATCCCATGTCGGACGATATAAACCAGAAACAGCTGTGGTGAAATCAACAGTTTCATTGCTACATGTCAGATTCATCGACGAAGAACAAACACACACTTAAACTGGGCCCCTTTCTGTTTGCTGTGTGTCAAATTGGAATATAAACCACTGAAAGCGGTGCACATGACTCTGAATGAAACAAGCCAATAAAGTTGTGAAGCAAGAGCACATGATCAATTTAAAGCATTCAATATAGGATTAGCAAGACAGATTGTGCAGAGTTCAGCTAGTTTATTCACACCAGTAGACATCATCACTGATGCTGACATTCCTTCTCGGTGGCAACATGTGTATGAAAACTCCTGGAGTAAGGATGGATTCATGGACGACAAACAAAAAGCCGATACTAATAATCAGCAACACATGGCTGGAAACATTACATCAGAAACATGACACACAAGCTTTACTCATTCTGCAAACTAAAGGGGAGTAGACCCTGAGGAGCCTTCTCCCTTAAGGTTCAGATGAGCTCAGAAATCTCACGCCACACGAGCGAAACAGGAATACCTTATCTTCACGCCAGAGAGCACTCAGATCTGAGCTGCTCACTGGAACTTAACTTTATGCAAATTCACTGCATTTAGAAATGGGAAGCAGAGACAAAGTAGGTACAATCAAGCCAAACAGGACATACTGTACACACACGCTCACAGCCTTTCAACCCGTGTGCAAGAATCTACACAAACTCTTCCTCATGTGTGTGGTGCGAAATGCAGCACACCGAAGCTTGCCGCGGGAAATGTGGTTTAGATAAATCTCTGTTCTGCTTTACCAGAAGATTAATCTTTCTAGACTATAAATAACAGTGTTTGTGTGCTACTGGAGGAAGTGAGAGCATGCTGTTGGAAGCTCACTGTGCGAAATGGCCAAGCATTTGTTAGAGACAGGGTAAAAAAGACTCCTCTTTATCCCGAGAGCGTTTGAAATGAAAAACATGATGAGTTTAACAACTGTGTAAAAGACACATTAAATAATCTAATTCACAAGACACAGGTGGCTGCTCTGTAAAATCTGAACTTTTTCCACATCATCTGCTACGCAGGTTTCTGGAGCAAAGGGAGAAAGCTTTAAAATTAGCTGCATCACAAGCATCTGCTTAATGTTCAGCGGGCAGGCACAGTTCCAGTTGTTCAGCCGCACCATGAGGATGATGCTGATGAAGGCGAGTGTCTGACGGTGAGGGCAGCTGGTGGAGGGGTGGCTCATGCAGCAGGGCGGATGAAAGAGCGGCATTTAGGGGGACAGAGGAAAGCGAGGGAGGGGGAAGAGGTAGAAATGTTACAGGGCTCCAAGTGGACTCGCTGCCGAGTGAGGATGTACTTAACCTTTTGAGCACTTTCGTCCTTCGACCAAGACAGGGTGGATGGAAATGAGGGGAGGGATGAAGAGGTGGTCACATAAGCGCCCCTTTCCGTCTAAAGACAGGGTTCAAATCACATTTTAAGGACACAGATTCCTTAAAACAAAGGTGAAATGTTTATGCAAACTAAAAAGTGTGATGAATTGTCCCAAAAGTCTATTCAAGCCAGCTGTGGCTTAATCGGATACTGTATGTTGAGAATGGAAAACTATATCTGTGCAATGAGCATGACCACTAAGATCAGGATGAGAAAACTTTATTATTTAAGAGGGTTGAGCGTAAGATAAATTGCTATGTAGAAAACTTAAAAGAGCTTATTGTTTGATCCTCGTGCATTTATTCCCTGAGCTCGCAACCATTTCCGTTCTGAGCTCAGCGTCCTGGAACAGAAAATGTGAGTGGAGAGCCGGGGAGTTAATCCATCGAGAGAGAAGTACCAGAAAACCATGATTCACAGGCTCAAATTTCAATGCACAAGTATCTCATTTGAATCAAAGAGAGAATTGAAAGAGATGAGAAGATTGTGAGTTTGTGAAAGTATCATGCATTACAAAAACACAGAGTATTTGTATGGTAGTTTTAATGCTTCATCAACATAAAACACAGTACACACCTTCAAAGTATATCAGAATGAGTACACAGCTACGTTTTGTCTGACAAACAAGCAGCACTCCAGTAAACAACAGATATATGCAGGATAATGGTTTGGAATATGTATCTGGACAAGATGAGATGTGACTGGCTGTGTCTGAACGCATGACATCGTGCTTTTTGATGACTCTGTCTTTGATGCTGCAGAAAACTGCCCAGTGGCAGGAAAAACGTAAAAAAAAAACCAAAAAGGCAGAGAGAAAGGTCTGCAGACAGGGTGAAGACATGAGGGAAAGTGGTGGAAACAGGGCAGTGGAGAGGAAATGGCAAAGGAGAGCAGGGAACAGGTCTTACTTACATGAGGTGGGAAGGGTTGCAGGGTGGGGATACCCTCCTCTGGGTAGGGAGTTTCCCCTTTAGGGAGATAGGGCTTCAGGCCTGAGCCGGTCTCATACATAGACATGGGCCGACTGGCCCGCGCAGACTGCCGGCGTTTCAGGGCTGAGGGGCTGGAGGGGTCAGGGTAGTCTGAACCGCTGGGGATCTGATAGATATTGGTTGTGACCTGCCGCCTGAGAGAGGTGTTCTCGCTTTGCAGAGATTGCAGCTGGAAGAGACGGTCAGCAACACACTAAGAGGAGCTCTCAGCAAAGCAAGATTTGTTCCCTGTCCTGATCCACTTTACCTTTACAGCATAACATATCAGCCTTTATCCCACTCTTCCTCAAACTATTGATGCTGTCAGCATGCTGAACATCATCTAATTCCACCAAGGTTTTCATTTGGCAGGAATAAAACACATATATGTTGTTATATTGTTGTACAATTTGAGAATCTAAACTTTGAATCTTTGTTATTCCCATGATATAGAAGGTTCAGTCACTATTTGGATATAAAGTAGAAGACAGAGAACAAAGTTTCTGATATGTCACAAATATATTAAACCTAAAGCTGCTTCAATGGCAATGACATTTAAACATGTGAATGTGTTCTCCTTCGATTTCCATCAAGTTGATCATTACTGTGATTGAACCTTCTAAAATCAAAGGAATTACATGAATTTTTGCTTTGGCAGGGATTTTCTCTTGGTCTGAAAAATGCAAAGCAAGTGATAAGCAAGCAAAAGACTCTCGCATAGGTAAGCAACACAGCTGCAGTTTAAGTCAAAGATGTAGCCACAGTACAGACGGATCGACTCAAGAATTACGAGAGGATAAGAGGCATCCAAGAATGAGCAAAATCAAGACGATTTTGTCAAGGATGTAACAGTTTGGTGAAGAAAAAACGGCCTTAATTAATAAAACTACTTGCATTTAGTGCAAAGTAAATGGTAGGTTTTGTGTCCAGGTCAGAAAAACAGAGTATTATGGTTTAGTTACTAACCTCAATGTTTGGTAAAGGCTGTCATTCCAATTAAAGCTGAAAGAAAACTACATTCACAGTATGGTGTGCACGTCCACTGGCTACTAAGATATGCCATCATAAGTCACATGTCCTGCTTTCTCCTCTCTAATATCTTTATCCAAAGGTGGTCTTCGCTCAGATTCTGTCCAACCGTAAGCTAACACAACACCAAATCACATCATCAAAAACAATACAGTACGCTACAGTGCTACAGCGCTACTGCCATGACCTCGAGTGCAACTGACAGTCACACAAACAGAACTGAGAGACAAATGATCTGCATGCTCCTCCCAAACAGCCAAACTAAAGCAATTTTAACAGAAGAAAAAAAAACTTGAAGCTTCAACATGCTTAGAACATCTTTGGCCAAAAAACGATCACTGTCAAAATTGTTTGGGTTTAGCAGGATTGAGTACATTTGTGCAGAATCTCAAACTTAACAGTGTCACGTCTATGAAAGAGCAGTTTGAAGTAACACAGTAACAGTATCCCAAGGTTTGTGTCAGCTGCTTTCTATGAAATCTCTACGAAATGTGACCACTTACAAAACAATGAATCCAAACACATTCTATGCAGTAAACACAGTATATGTGATGAAGCAAGGCACACACATACAGTTTCAGTTAGTCACTATGTGCTATGAAGGGATTAAAAACCACTGTCAATTACTTCATGCTTTTTCCAAAAACATGCTTGTTAGTAACATTAGACAGCATAGCTTTACCTCTACTTTATTTGTTACAAAAAGAGGGACTAAACTGTTTTTGTTATTAACTGGATTAACTGGTGCATTTCTTGTCAAATCCAGAAAACAAACCAACAACAACAAAAAAAAGAAAAGAAAAAGAAATCTCCAGGTTACATTGTACATGCTGGCCAAAACAGAGGGTGGACCAGCAGGGTGTCGCAGCAGCCTTATCTTGCCACAGAGCATCCCCATTCAGATCGCTCGGCCCTCGTTACAACCCACAGGCTGGGCCTCCGCACCGGAGAGCGATCACGCTGCTGACCACTGTGGCCCCCCCTCGGTCCGGCCCCCGGTGTTAGTGATCTTATTGGTGCAGCACGGTGGATACCTTTTTCTGCATCAGCCTCAGCTCGTCGCTCAGGTTGTTGTTGGCTTTCATGAGGTGCTGGATCTTGGCTTCAGAGGCGGACAGCGCATTTTTCACCTCCATGTATTCTTGCATAGTAATGGGGCCGTCTGATAGGTCAGAGTCCAGGCTCTGTTGGAGAGAGGGGTTAAAAAGGTGAAGCCTACACAGAGAGACACTGTGCATTTCATTTGTGACAGCGATGCCGCGATACCTTGGTCCGATCTCCTTTGCTCGAGGGGATCTCTTGATCTGTATCCTCATCGGACGCCACACTATCATAGTCAGGCTGGTCATTGTCCTGGCTATCGCTACAATGCCTGACAGCCACACTCTTCAGGATAAACTCAACATTGTCTGGAATGAAGAGACACACAGTTGAAAAGTTGCTGGATATGTCCGCCACACCTCAGAGTCAGTAAGCCTGGGAATAGAGTAACAATAAGGTGCTGACCTTTGGGACTGGCTATTGAATTCCCTTGTTGTCTTCGCTTGGCATCACTTAATATGTCAATCACGAGAGTTGCAAATTCATGTGCGTTAAATCTTGCGAGCTTCTGTCGTCCCTGAACAAGAGAAACAACGTCGCATCAGAGGCAGTAGCACATCAGAGGTGGGTGTGTGAATGGGAGTTCTGTAAAGCCCACTCGCCTGGTTTCGTGTTGATGAATACTCTGGGTTCACGGGAAGGAAAGGCACCACAGTTGTCTCCGTCACCAGTGTGCTGTGATTCTGTGTAGCCAACCAGACTACGAATAATAGATTGATAATGAGATCAGTGGTGTGATCAGAGTGAGACAACACAGCTTTTACTGGGTAATTTTACTTTACCTGCATCAGTCTCTCGTCTGTCCACCTCATCATACACATCCATGGCCAGCTCCTCGAATAAATGATTACTGAGCTGCAAGAAAATTACAAAATTACACTTACTAAGTAAAAGGGAGAAAAGGGAGCTCAGTACAGCGACTCTGAGTCTGAGAATATACTTACAGACTGCAGTTTCTTCTTTGCTGCCTTGGCCAGCTCTGATAAATCTAAACTGCTGCAAACAGACGGAAAACTTCCATAAACATATGCTGAAGAATCGCTAGGTGACATCATGCGCACGTCATTCTGAGTAATACTTACATATTCCTTATCCACCAGAAAGAGAGCAAGGAAAAAGATCAAATGCATCATTTCAAGTGAAAAAGCACAGTGACTGCTCTGCAGTGGCTGCTTGTCTGCTGTTAAGAGTTGTTTGGCATGTTAATCATTTGCAACAATTACAGACTTTTTTGGGTCTTTCAGCTACTTCACTGGGTCTGTTTCCTCTAACACAGGTAACAGCTGCTGCAGCGATCTCGACAGCGTGTCCGAACAGGCCTCACAGCTGCCTCGCTGCGCACGCTTTGCTGGCTCGATTCAAGTTAAGCCCGTTCACACACAGACACGTGTGAAACGCACAGTATGGGATTTCTGCCGCAAGGGGTCTCTCACTGAAAACAATGAAAACTAAAGATGCAGTTTTAAGAAGTAGTGTGGGATTGTGGGAGTTGTTTTCTTTGTAATTCAGGTGCAAATGTTACATATTGTGCGTTTAAGTCGCTTAACATCGACTTGCATCATGTTGACTTATAGCTTATGCTTCCTTACCTGTCAGCCATTTGTGGAACAATGAAGTGCTGGCCATTTTTATGATCTGCAAGGAACAACAATTCTGAATGACTGCCAACAACATCAGAGATACTTGTGGGAAATGTAAACACTTCCTATACAGCAAGATTTAGATGAAGTACATAATCAGCATTCACAATGCAAATGAAACACTCTGAGCAGTTGTTTTTATCTGCTTGGAGTGCCACATGGGAGAAATCTGTCGTCAGTTAACCAGGTTTTTCTTTCATTCCAACAGATCAAAAGTCTTTCATTTCATTACATCTCACTGCTTACCTGGTTTTCTCCCACACAGGTAGAACGCCAGTCGATCCGTTAGTTCATACTGGACCTCCACCAATCTATCCGCCAGCTCGTGGTGGCCCGCTTCCCTACAAGGATAGTTGCTTGCTGTAATGCTTCAAAGGTGGAATTGCAGGCCCATAACAGTTTGTGCTTGAATTATAAAAGATCAGTGAAAATAGCTCACCTTGCATAGTCAATGGGAGTTTTGCCATTGCTGTCAGGGGCTCCGGGATCTGCCCCATAAACAGTTAATAGTTCAGCCTGAGATACTTGTCCTGCCTTTGCAGCTACATGCAAGGGAGTGTTTCCTTTTTCCTAGAGGAGAGGTTGAGTAACAAGATAAAGCAATATGATCTAGAGTCAGCAGAAAAGTACACGCAAAGATGCAGCAGGTGACTCTCACGGGGTGAAAGAAGTTCGCTTGTGCTCCCAGGGACAGCAGCCGCAAACAAGTCTCGAGATTCCCGGTACGCACGCTTGAGTGAAGTTGCTGGAAAAAAACAACAAGCAAACAACTATTACTATGACTTGATCAAGCTTAGCAATGAGGCTTTGTACAAGAACATGCTTCAGTCTTCTCTTTATACCTGCGAGCAGCTCTTTCTCCTCACCTTGCTTAAATCCTTGGCTGTCGAGCTGTCGTCCTCTCGGCAAGGCATGCGATGGACAAACGCCAGCATTTGATATTTGGCTTTTATAAACTCTGATTTGTTTGGGCTTTGGGGACAACATGGAAGTTCAGACAGAAATAAGGAGGCAGTTAATGAGTCAGCGGCACATGCTAAACTTAATAAATTAACATCGAGTGAACGAAAAGTCCTCATTCATTATTTTCAAACAGCAATGACTCACTGCAGTTTGTCCTGAGGGTTGGCCTTGCGTTTTCCACTCATCACAGACGCAGGGTCCAGAAGAGAGTGCTCCCATATTGAATTTGAACCATTGCTGTATAATGTCTGAACCATCTAGAGTGAAATGAAAAAGAAACCTGTAAAATGTGCCCCACTGGTTGAGACTGTAGAACGCTGACTGGCTGTTGACAGTTGCCTTCCTGAACAAACACTTTCTAAATTTAGACAAAATCAATACAACTCAGTGGGATCTGCTGTGTAACTGCTGTCGACAGATTTATCTCGAGCAAAGATCAGAGTTTAAGTGCTGGCTGCCGCCCAAACAGACGACTACTCATTTAAGTCTAGCCAGCAACTTAATACATAAATTTGTGATTCTAATAAAATAGTTCTGATTAACAAGTTGTGATTTGCTATGTGTGTGCATCTCACAACCACTGGCCTCTGCTCCAAAACAACGTGAGCATAATGACAGAGAAATGTGCCCATTCGTCTGTCAGTCCTGCCTCCACATGCTCGATATGAATGCACTTGTCTGCGGGCTCAGCTGAGAGGTTGTGTCCTGCCAAGTAGAGAGCCGACAGTCGTCTTCGGTGTTTGACAAATATTAGCAAAATAACTGATGAGAAAACACGTTAGGGACTGCACTGATTGCACAGACAGGGGACATCCTCATTAGACGGACTGCTTTGGAAAACACTGGTGGCAGCAACTTAATGATTGTGCAGTAAGCATTAAGAAGTCCACTGAAAGCTTCCACATATGCCACACAGACATTTATGGGCTTAATGAATGAATTATCTTTAGTTACAGGGAGCTCTTGACAGCAGAGCTATCTGTAAGATGCACTGCAAACACACACTAAAACAGGCAATGTTGTGACAGGCAAGTGACAGGCCTGTGTCATATGAGGCAGATGTAGGCTATGCCTCAGCCTCACACTGTAATTCTACAGTTCAAAATGAGCTGGAATGCTTTGAGTTTTTTGCCATTGATAATTATGCAAACTGATGTCAGACACCCCAAATGATGATGATGTAATGGAACTTCCTGATGTAAAATATATGATCAAGTATAGGCCAATATGTGTTTTTTCACAGCATACATTCAATCTCTGGTTTGGAGGGCCTCTGAGCCTCTGAGGGGGGTTTGGGGTTATTACCTGTAGCTGCGTGGGAGGCCATGGTGTGTGCATCAGGTGGCGGACTTGTGAGCTGTGTCTGCCCAGACTCCGATGAACGCTGCAGCACTCATCGCAAATCAGCACACCCCTGTTCACCGAGGCCCAGCGAGGCTCTGGGAGGGAAGAGAAAACCACAAAGTGAAAATCTTGACACCTGCAGTGATCTGAGGAAACGCGACTGAGTAAAGATGTCACTTAAGGAGTAGCTAAAAGTACAACATTATATCCTGCAGCTCTCACAGGTTTGACTTGCTCTGGCTTTATCTCTAGATAGCCTAGGCCGAGCCAGCTGGAAAGGTATCACAGGTCATCTCCTCAAATTCAGCATTATCATTTAAATCACTGACATGTTACCTTAGGTCTTCCCCTTTTTCTCTGTGTCTCACTAACAGGACCCTGAGAAACTCTTAACTATGGCGTTACAACTGCTGCATTAAAGACAGGCGCTTAAAGGATATGGCTGGCCATATTCTACATTTTTATTGTCACAAATCCCAGAAGAACATCCGAACCAAAAGCTGATTGATCCTGCTAACAAGTAGTGTCTGTGTTTCCAAAGCCTGATACAACTTATTGTTCCACAGGGCTTCACTGTTGTCCAAAACCTCGTAAAAACACATCAGTGAGCCTGTTGGACGCTGGTGGGCTATGCTATCATTACATGAACTTGGGCAATGTAGCTCATTTTGACTCAATCCCACATAAACAAATGTGTATTAATCCACGGCTGAAAATAGTCCCTACATAGTCTTACAGAGCCCTTTAAAAATTACATTTTGTACATTTGACCTGTTTTTAAAGATTTATGTTGTCGTTAAGATCAAATGGGCTTTAGGCTTAGTGCCACAGACTGGGAAGAAAAAGCAGAAAGTCATGACAGAGACTAACACATTGTTGGTTTTGGTATTTTCATGAGATTTTTTTCTTACAATAAAGAAAATACAGGATGATGCCAGTCTTATCCTTTAAATCCCCTGAGTACATGTGCCCAGCTCAGACCACTGGAAGCATTATTCAGGCTGATGTAACATGAACCATTAACACAACACAGTGCACAAATATTACTAGCTGCAAAATTCAGGTTAGACCATTGTTAAACCTTTTATTATCAGGACATGCCTCGAGGCGGCTTTCAGACCACATGCAGACAAACACAATCTAACCAGGAGAAAGAAAGAAAAGACAAAAGACAAATCTCAACGGGCGGTAACAAGAGCAGCCGTAATAAGCATGTAAGGCCCTTTTAACCCTAGATTTAGGTGAAGCCATGCATTGTCTAAAAAGGAAGTGAGGACTAGCCGTTGTAGGCTGAAGCATCTCAACCTTATTGTTGAGCAACAGAGCAGCTTCCTCTTTCAAAACACTGTGAAAAATGGCAGACAAATGCTATCAAGAATTTCTGTGCTGCATATTCAGAAGCATGGTGTCGACTGAGACAGAGTGAACTCGCAAGACATAGTATACGCTGCGACCAAAATAAATACATTTACCTAACCTTGACCTATTTAGCATACTTCACTTCACACAAATGTCACAGAGTTGTGCCGTCTGCCACTAATACCGATACTCTTGTGACAGCAAACATCTCAGGACCAAAAATACTCTAAATTCATACGACACGCCAATAACCAATAAACTGTTGAGCAGATTGAGTGTCTGGCCCTGTGACAGGGCAGACAGTGAAGAAGTGTCTCAGCAGCAGCTGAGGAACAGCTGCAGGGGTTGCTGGTGAAGTTCTGGTCCCCAGTTTTCAGAGTCTCCTCCCAACTTACTCTAGAGCTAGACCTGAGAGATGGTGCTGCTGACATGCCTCTTTTACCCTTTCCTCAACAAGTGCTGCTAAATTTAATACCACATCTTGAAACTCTAAAAATATTCACACCCAGCAACTGGTAACAGTTGTATGGAAGGGCAATCCAGGCCAGCTGCTGTGGAAACCTGAGGGGTTTAACTAGTTCAAATGACATGATGAGAGACAAGGCACTAAAACTTGAGGAATACTGAATATTTAGCGTATTTGTTATTGTTTTCTTGATTTTTACTGTGCATTAGACAAGTAACCAGTGCGAGGATTTCTTATATTGGTTATCTGTTTCTAAAAAGATAAATGTTCATAAGTAGCTCACTTTCTAATCATATATTGTGGTGCCACAATAGAGAAAAAACACCTCCTCTGCATTGAAAGCATGCTGCTGCTCACTCGGCATCCTGTTTTGTTTCCTGTGCCTGCTGAAAAACATCACGTCATTTCTATATAAATGGGACTTATGAAAGTACCATGCACACCAATGCAACTATTACTTGTTAAGGTGTCACAGAAAAGTTTGATTGTAATTGTAATTCCATTATCTCTCATCTCAAATAGCGTTAGGAACCAACAAATCTGTCAGAAGATGCTGGTATTGCTGTATTGACACAGGATTAAGTAGTGATCAGTATTTTATCTACACTAATAAAATCAGCTGCCAATCACTACAGACAGTGCAGTGACTAGTTCAATCTGACAATAACAAAATAGATCTGGGTTTAGGACGTCATTGAATCAATATTTCAACAACAATCACACATTTTTCCCATAATTCACAGTTAACATCTAAAGAATTCATAGCATTAAAAGTTCTTTTCATTCTGTCATTCCTCATTGACACAATTGGTGAAGTTCAGTCTCAGACAACACGGTCAGGCTTCCTTTCACAGCCGACATCCTTGTGTGGTGTACAAAAAGCACCATGACAGGAGATCACTGCACCCACTGACTTTTTCTGATTGATGCAGTCATCCTAGTTGTACTCCAAACATGACAGAGAGCTGGCAGAGCACTTTCCTGCTGATAGGATGAGGTTTCATATTGGATGGTCACATTTCTACTGGACACGTCTGCAGACATCATTCCAAAACATACATAATGTTTGTTACCTGAGACAAACATATGCAGATATAATGACAGACAAAAAATACCAGACTTGAATAACACCGGATGGAAACAGTTAAAAAAGACAGCTGCTTCAGTTCTAACTGCATCCTCAGCTCTGAGCTCTAACGATAGCGACCTGTCAACAACACTAACAACTTGCACAGTCTGGCCAACAGTATACAACGCATAACTAATTTACTGTAAAGTAGAGAGCAGCGTGGGCCAGCACTGATAATCTGATTCAACACAGATGAGTTAAGAGCAAATCTTTGGATTACCAAACGTCAGTGGACAAATAACGGCTAACAGCTAAACCGTGCAGGGATGGTCTGGATTTACTTACCTGGAACACTGCAATCAGCGCAGAGTTCAGTGTTTCTCAGGCGTTTAGACATCCTTTACTCAGGAAGAAATCCCTTGTAATATGAGCAGACTATTTTGTCCGTTACGTTATGCTAACCATTGATTACACTGTGAGGATGCCTTCCGCGTTAGCTAGACCTAGCTAATTAAAAACAATCCAAACAACGACCTGCTTCTTCATTCAACTGTTGCTAGCCTCTTCGTTTTGGCTAGCGTTCGCGTTACAACCATTATAACGCCACCCCACAGGAGTAAGGTACAATGCTGCTTGCCTGCAAGTTAGCTGACTTAGCACATGATTAGCTTACTAGCCTATGCCCGTTTAGTAGTTCACTCTTCAGTCTCTGGTAGACAGACTACATAGACCTAGAGCATTCCCAGTGGCAGCTGCAATTGTTACTTATTCTAAAAGGGGTACTATGCCCACGGTTACGTCTCTCAGGAAGTAAACTTCTCCCCTGCTGCATAGAAGTGAGGCCTCATTGCCTATTTAGCTTGTATGAGCGAATACCAACAGTGGTCCTGTTATTTACGGCTATAAAAATATTGTGTTGTGTTTCAAACCTAAATACAACACATTATGTTTGGTTGAGATCCAGTGGGTTTGGGCGGAACGCAACCTGATTGACCTAACTGAGGGCAATCAAACACCAGTAGTTAAGTAGGGAGGTGAGTTTGATCTATTCACCTTAGTGGCACGGTAACAAACGAGTATGTTTTACAACAAAGGGACGATGCCTAGTGGGCCTCCACACACTGGCGGTCATCTTTTAAAATACCTCGCACGTCATTTTTACTGCTGTGCTTTTATATAACATAACGAGAAAACAATAAATCAACAGTATGACGTCAACCTTGACACAGGATGGATTATCACCTAATGTGTTTAAAACTATATCCGCAGAACAGCCACCACCCAAGCATACGTTAACTGAGCACATCACCACATGTTAACGTTTTAAGCAGCACCTGTGATTAACAGTTTAATAGTACCAAGCGTTGTGTATGTACATCTATTACATTGTAACATGCTGGCGGTAAAGTTTCCGATTTTCAACCTCCCAGTCCCTCCCCGAAACGTAAAGGCGCCCGTCTCATTTTTATGTTATGGCCATAACAGTTCTGATACAGCAGCTATAACATTTGTTTTATTAATTTCTGCAGGACAATAACGCATAAAACACAGTTATTTAACATTGAATGTAGGACACGTAATGACGTTTATATAGAAATCATACTTCGTTTAATGTTCTGCAACCCCCTGGACATGTTGAATGGTTCCGTCCAACTGGAACTGACTATTCTTTTTTTCTAATCGCGAGGGTTTTATTTACAAATCAGGTTTCTGTCGTGTATCAACCAAATAAATAATTGTTATCACGCATGGATTAATTTGCGTTTTAAAGGGGCTTGGAAAGATGTCTTAAATAGATGGCATTAATTAGATTGTGAGTCAGTTTCTATATAGGACACCCCTGTCATTATTCGGTACTATTCTCCTGGCACTTCCTTGTTCAAAAGTTTTATTTAGAGGAAGGCTTGGGGAAAAGTTGGACACCGGTTTGGATATTTCGACGTTGTTGTTATCAGATATTAAGGGTATGGATCGTATGTATCGTACATTTTTGGCACAAGTAGCGTGAAGGTACTGCAGTTTTTCCCATGGCTGTAATTATTAGAAGCTGGCTAACGTTGCACTGAACGGCTCCATAAAGAGGAAGATGTCCACGGCTAACGTTAGCGAAGACATCCGAGTGAAGTTTCCTCTGCATTCCGCAGTGTGGGAGAATGATTACAGGAAACTGGAAGAACAAATAACGTTGCCACAGGTTGGTAAAACAACGAATAGGTCACTAACCTATGGCTTCACACCAATGCTTGCTAGCTAGATGAAGCCAGGAGTGAGATGTTAAATCTCCGGAGCTATCCAGTGAAAGTAGGCCAGTCGTGTTGACAGATGCTCCGCAGTGTCACACAAAGATAACGTTTGAAATGTCTGTGAGGACACAGCTGTTCACCGATCAACAGGTTCGGAAGTTTACTTAAAAATGTTTATTCCAAACCAAATTGGTTGCATATTTTCAGATGTTAATTTAAAATACTAACCCAGTTCGTTGGATTACTTAAACACATCGTACTAGATCTGGTAACATAAGAACTGCTTCACCAAATAAGTGGATAGGTTTTTTGTGTATTGCGCACTTGACAATTTACACTCATATGAATTGTGCTATTATTATTCTTGAGAGTTCACATTACAGTGGTTATTATGTCTTGCCGTCTGTCCGGTGTCATTCCTGTCAAACATGCATCAGACTAATCAAAAAAATTATAAACAACAATAACAAATTTTTCAAAAGCATCTCTAATCTCATGTCACAGTAGCTGGTCACAATTAAATACTGTATATTGTTGCAGTATAATTACTGTGATCCATTCGCTATGATTGATATCACCCAGCAGTGCTGATCAATAACACATTTACCTCATCAGCATGAGTCATTTGAGGACCAGACATCTTGTCAGTGAACTGAGAACTGTAGTCCTGTATCATTATGTGCGATGACATAAAGTCAAAGGTGTAGAACTGTGACTTTGTGAGTTATAGTATGAAGGCCCTTGGTTGAAAGTGAAGCAACCATGCTCTTTTTTTCATGTAAGAGATTGTCATGTTGATACAGCTATATTTAGTCTAAACAGGTGCCTATTTATCAAAAAAATAAAGAAACATGGCTAATGTGTGTGTGTGTGTGTGTGTGTGTGTGTTGTTTTTGCCCTGATTCTCTCAGAATGACATCGAGGCTGTGGATCCCAGAGGTCGGACACCTCTGCACCTGGCTGTGTCGCTCGGGCACCTGGAGTCAGTGAGAGTCCTTCTCAGACACGGGGCTGAAGTGACTAAAGAAAATGCCAAGAATTGGACAGGTTCTTTAATAAACTGGCTACATAACAGACAAACATACATGCTTTGGTTGTTTGATCACTTAGAGCCCTTCTCACACTGATCTGCTGTTAATGGAGTTTCTTGGAAAAATGCATCTCCACTCCTCTGGCAGTAAAACAGTTTCCTGGGTTATTACCGTCATTGTTGAGGTTTTTTAATGGATAGTTGCCACTCCAGGGGAACAGATGCTGTTACAGTAAAAGGTTTAGTGGTTTGCTGATACTTGTCTGCCTCTGTGTAGTGCTGCAGGAGGCAGTCAGCACCGGAGATCCAGAGATGGTTCAGTTAGTGCTTCAACGCAGAGACTACCTCAAAGCCTCCACTGCTCTGGGAGGAGTGCCTGAGCTGCTGTCAAAGATCCGAGAGGTTTCGCTTTTATATAGTTCCCCATTGTCTTGTCATCCATCTGCACCTGTGCCTTGAAATATTTACTAGCAAAATAATTGCTCCGTCTTTTTCATCCACAGTCTCCAGACTTCTATATGGAAATGAAGTGGGAATTCACCAGCTGGAGTAAGGTCTTTTTTGTGTGTGCATATATGTCATAAAAGTAAAGTAGACTGTGTGTGCATGGTGACCTGTTCATGTAGCACTTGCTGCTTATCAGCAATTCAGTATGCAAAAGAAGAGGTTGCTTAGAAGTGCTCTCTTATTCTGTGTCCTCACAAAATACATAATCTTCACTGGCAAAGAGGTTTTGTCAGGTCATACAGGAAAAACTACATACCTGCCTCTTGTTATGTGAAGCATTTGTTTTGGTTTAGTAATGAGCCACATTGTTTGTCATGTGCCGATACATTTCTCTCCATTGTGTGACATTCACGTGCTGTTGCTTCACAGTCCCTCTTCTGTCCCGGGTTTGTCCAAGTGATGTTTGTCGCATCTGGAAAAGTGGCGCCAGCCTGCGAGTGGATGCCACTCTTCTAGGCTTTGAAAACATGACCTGGATCAGAGGGCGCAGAAGCTACATCTTCAGAGGAGATGGTGTGTGTTTTAACTGTCTTACACACTAAAAAGTTGTCTGAATTCACTATAAGATTTGTATTTTTTCTGTAAAGTGATTGAAGTGTGTCCCTTACTGTATTTTTACAGATTCATGCGCAGAGTTGATGGAGGTGAACCATGACGATGAAGTAGTGGACACTGAACGCTTCAACATATCCCAAGAAATGGAGGATGTCACACTAGAGTCAATGCAGCCAGCTGAACAGGAAGTAGCCAAAAGGTTGACCACTCCTATTGTCAACACCTACTTGGACACCAAGGATATCGCTTTCGAGAGGCAAGAGTCCAACCTTTTTCTGTTGTCCTTTCTCACAGCATTCATAGATCTAACTCCCTTTAATTAGCCAAGAGAAACTCCACAGGGACAGTATTTCATGAGAGTTGACGTCTCATGTCACTTGCTTTGATGTCATTATATGCTGCACTCTGCAGTAATGACAGCAGGTTACTGTGTAAACAGTGATTCCGTTCAGCTTATTTATCATCATTTTGCACCACCCTCTGGAAAATACAGAGACAGTATCATCCCAGCATCTAATTTTCTGTATATATAATATTTACTGATTCAGTTCATTACTGACTTATATTTTCAAAGGTTCTCTTACCGTCAGTACACCTGTTGTGTAACTCTACAAATGAACAACCGCAAGTTACAATAGATGAATAGAATAGTGATACTGTGAGCAAATGTAACCAGGCATGTTAGTCAATAGCATGAGGTGATTTATTGTCAGTATATTATCTTTATGTGGATAATTTCCTCAAACACAAGTGACGGTTTTACTGGACAGAGAACTGTGGTTATGTTTGTCTTGGATGATGGGCCTTTCTTACAGTGGACATTCTGACTCGTCAAACACAGTTTTAACTAATGAAATTAGTTATGGCTGCACACAGGTGCGGCCTTCATGTTCTGTACAGTGGCTCAGAACTTAACATATTAGGGAACATATTTAACCTTAAAACAAATCTTAATAGCAGAATAAAATGAGAGAACGATCACAGATTAGTTCAAATGCATTGCATCATTGTATTCTGTGTTGTGGAAGTTATTCTGGCCCGACTTCTATGATGGTGGATATTGCCTGTAATGATACTTTTGTTTTTGCAGAAGCAAGTCTGGGATTTGGGGCTGGAGAAGTGACAAAACTGAAATGGTCAACGGATTTGAAGCAAAGGTTCACAGAAGTTCTGCATTTCCATTTTTATCATAACTGAAGTGTAGCACTTAACAAGGTTAAACCCACTTATGATAGCGTATGACATTTGATTCTGATTGTTTTCACAGGTTTTCAGTGTGAACAATGTAAATGTGGTAATCAGGACAAGGACAGAGCATCTTACAGACGAGGAGAAAGCCAGGATAAAAAGTAGGTGGAAAATGTTCTTCATGTATTATGTTTCTCTCCTTCAGTGTATGTGTGTATTTTCAGCATATACTGCATATTAACTGAAAGTGAATGAGAGTACTGAAGTGGGCTTTTATTGTGTAAAGGTGAAAGGAACATCTTGGAATCTCTGCTGGGGACTGTGGAGCAGCACATAAGTGCACAAGGGGTAAGACATGCGTTCAAGAATCACAATAAAATGATGTATTTTGTTCCCGTCTGGCAGCTGATTTGATATGAGTGCTCAACTTTGTAGGACCTGACTCTTGAGTATGCAACTGCCACCAATCCTACTGCCATCACTCCAGAGGAATATTTTGATCCTGACTTTGACCTGGGCGACAGAGACATCGGGCGGCCCATTGAACTGAGCATTCGAACGCAGAAGTGAGGAATGCAGCTTTATGGCTATAAAAACCTCAAACTTTATCCCTCATAGCTGTGTGTCACCTATATCAAAAAAATTCATTCTTCAATATTGTCTCATGCAGGTTCAAAGGTACATTGTGGATGAGCGAGGAACATCCTCTGTCCCTGGTGGAGCAGGTGACCCCCATTATTGACCTCATGGCTCGGACCAGTTCCCATTTTGCGCGCCTACGAGACTTTGTGACCCTGAACTTTCCTCCTGGATTTCCTGTCAAAATAGGTACGCAACATTCCTATCAAGTGTTATAGAAACTACACGTTCAAGAAGCACATAAAGCTATTGTCTCATTCTCCCTGTGCTGTTTTTACATCTGATCTATTGTGTTTTCTTCTCTTGCAGAGATCCCCCTGTTCCATGTGCTGAATGCCAGGATTACATTTGGTAGCGTCAATAAATGCAGTACTGAAGAGGAGGCGAACACAACGCCAGCAGCCACACCAACATCCTCAGGAGAAGATGAAGAAGCTGCAGGTAGGAATGCAGCCAGTTTAACCACTAAATCTGACTCTGTTAGCGTAGTTACACATCTGTGATTCCTAGTTCGCTTTTCTTTTGTTCTTCATCCGTCCAGCACTGCCTCCGTTTCAAGTGTGTCCTTCAGTGTTTGAGGTGCCTGTCAGTTACCATCGTCGAGGAGGCAGCCGACACACACCCATGTCCAACAATGATGAGGAGATTTTGCAGTACGCCATCCATCAGAGTCTCCTGGAGTCACGCAGAGGCCCTGGCCAGGTCAGAACCATCATCGCTTCATCTTCTTACCATGCACAAATCTGTTCTCATCATTTTCTCATCGCTCACCTTGATTTTGCAAGTTGCGGCATCCTTTAAATACTCCTGATGTTTGTGTCATTCTAGGAGGGGGTTTGGTATGATGCTGATGGGGAGTTCACTGATGTAATGCCCAGGAGCCAGAGTGACAGGTAGGAACACAGGTTAAGGTTGGTGGTGCAAGGAGCACTCCTTGTTGCTTGCTTGTCCTGAAGAGATTTAGATGATGCTGGTTATCTGTTTACCACAGTAAAAGCCAGTAGGAGATATAAAGCAGGGTGCCATCCCCCTTGTTAACCTACCATCCCCCCTCTCCACCTGTCATAGCAGAGACTGCAGAGGTGTTGTTTAGTTGAATATGTTAGTCCAGCCTGCCCGACTCATTGATCCTTTATCTGACTGTTTGCGTTAGTTAGAATGTATGGCCCCGACCACGGCTCTGAAACATCAGCAGTGTAACTGCTGTGTATTGATAACTTCATGGAGCTGTCTGTGGTGCTGAAGTGGCAGACAGATTTGTTATTGATCCCTGTTCTCTCAGTCCCTCCCGTCTGTCAGTTTCATCTTGGATCTACATTATTCTCTAAACTATAAACTATAAATACTCAATGCTACTATTTTGTAGCACACAGAGGAGTAGTGACACCTTCCCTCATGATCAAAGTGACAAGTAGCAATGTGCAGTTGCAGAAGAGCATACACACTGCTATACAGACACACTGATGCCATTCAGTAGTGCCTGTGATGCTCAGAATGCACCCCCATACCAAACCACCTCTGTCACAAAATATTTTAGGGCAGACATGACTACATATATAGTTTTTCTTTAGTGTTAGGGCCATCCTCCCTGTTCAAAATTAACAAATCTACTAGTTAAAGGCACAGAAAAGAGCCAAATCTCATGTTCCCCTGTCATTCTGTCATTATGTAATTCTAGGAGTATCCCAGAGGGGGTGCTAGTGGAATACGGAGACACCCCCAGTCTCGTCAGCTCTCTTTCTGCCTCTAGTCCCGACACAGACCTCCGCCTGGCCATGGAGCTCTCTGCACAAGCTCAAGCGGAAGAGGAGAAGATGAGGAAGCAGGAGGAAGAGGAGCTGGAGAGGATATTGCAGCTATCGCTTACTGAGAAGTAAAAAGGAATAAGAGGGAATAATAATAACACAACTTTTCCAGATTCAGAAGCAACCACCACACCTCAACTTTCCTTCCTAACCACTGTAGTCATCTATGCAACCGCAGATTTCTTTCTGTAACAGATCATTCTTGCACAGGCAATATCAGACTCTCAGTATCCAATATTTTCCAAAAGGTATTTTTGGTAAGAGCATACTCCTTTATATATTTCTATCTCAGCATAGTGTGTCTCCATCCTCAAGCTTAATTCATGGACTTTTTCAGATCATTTTCGGGTCGGTTCTTCCTTTTATTTATTTCTTTTTGTTTCCAAATCAGAATCACTGCAGCAGCCCACGTGTGTTGACCATGTTGTTGTCTGGAGTGGGGTCAAATCAGTGTAATTAAGGTTCTATGAACAGAAATGTTGCTACTCGAGGTGATTTCATGTCGTGCTGACACTCAAATGTGACACTTAAGGTCCAGAGCACTGTAGGTTTTTATTATTATTGTTATTATTATTGCCCCAGTCCCTAATTTTTAGAAAGCTGAAATGAAAGCAGCCCAGCACAATAGAAAGCTACAAGTACTGTGGCCCTGAAGGACAGATTTGAGTGTTTTCACTATGAAGTCTTCTGACAGAGTCACTTTGTTGAGGACCGTGGGCTCACTGAATAATGAAAATCTCAGGGTTCCAATTTTACAGATTTTCCCTTCGCTTTGGAATTAGTTTGTTAACCAGTTGTAAAACTATCGGAAATTGTAGCCTGATAAATCTTTCTTTGGTGCGAAATGGTATCATGCATATCACTCTATGCCATATCGATATTAATTGAGACAGTTGCGTTCCATGAGTCAAAAGTTCATAAGTAAAAGCTTTTCTCGTGCTTTGTGAACGTCGACTCTACAGATGGGTAAACAAAAGCAAGTTGCTGTGAGAGAAACTTTAAATCTGCTGCATGGCAACATAATATCTTAACTTTCCTGGCCGGATTTTTTTTCCCTTCTTCGATTTCATTGAGGAAAGGAGATTTTTGTAAACTGTTACTGAGAAACTTCAAGCATTATCAGCTCAGTTCAAAAACGCAATAGCAGAGACCAGTCTGTCTGTGGATTTACAGCCGTCATGCAGTTATGGAGCAGCCATGCAAGCGGTGCTGCAGAGATTATTCAGATTCCTGAAGGAAGTCTGTTCACCTTTTGTAGCCACGAACAACTCTAGACCTCTGAGCAGAAGAACAGACAGCACAGACCCAATGATCAAGCATGCCCGCCATATGTAGGATTAGTTTCTTCAGCATGTGCCAAGCTCTGACAGCGCTTTGTCTGGGCAAGAGGTGGTGACAAATTAATGCAGTGCCACTCAGACTAAACTTTGGAGCAGATTTTTAAACATTTTCTAACTTTAAAACAAGATAAAGAGGTTTCAGTTGTACTAGGGTGATGCTGAGTTACATGCATTAACCACTATAGTTGATTTCACTGACATCCAACCACTTATGAAAGGTCTCTCTGTGTGGCAGCGTCTGACTTTTCAGACTTTCATCTGAAAAACTACTAATTATAACGATCAAGTTTCCAATCTGACTGAACAGTCGACTTTAAATAAAGGCTAGCTTTGGATAATTTAATGCAGCTGTTTGTAATGCACCGTTCCAGCTGCCAAGGTTTTTTTTTTTTTAATATGTTAAAATTTTAAGAAAATGTGTCCATTTCAAAGCATTGTTTCTTAAATAAAAGCACTTTATTTCCATGAGGATTAAACGTGACTTTGTTCATGTGCTTTATTTTACAAAAACACAGCTGATGACTAACGAGACAACCTGAAGTACCTTGTGATAAGTTTGATGTGTCCATATTTAAAACAAGTGGGTTTAATTACATCGTCAGGTCAAGTGTTGACCACCTGAAAACAATGTACATCGGGCTTACATGATTTGTCTGCAGTGATCTTATGGTCATATGGTCTCAGTCATTCATGGTCTGACATCTGTGCTCTGGATATAACACATAATCAAAGTATACTGCTACCCAACTGGCCTGTGCAAGATGCAAAGCTACCACATAATAACAATAAGAAACATAAGAAGATAGTTCTGAAAATAGAAGCCATATTATGGTTGTCTAAATTATAATTTACAATGGGAGCCAGTTTCAATGAATTCTAAATTTAGTCTGACATCGAATTTTTATTGCGCATAATTTTTGTTGTCAATTAACCTGCAGGTGTCTGTTAGCAGCTCATTTGAAGAGCTCCATCACAAAATCAAGCACAAAGCAGCAGATTTTCCACGTTCATCTGACTAATCAGTCACAGAACAAAATGATATAAACCAACAGTTTTATTTCAGTAAACTTAGCAGATATTCGGTAATTTCTTGTTATCACTTGATGTCATCTGCACTGAAGCCTTTATCAACATTATTTCCACTGCAGATTAAAGCAACAACAACTCTCACTTTGTAATCCCACTGTTGTGTGTTTAATACACACAGGATTCCAGGTTTATTAACAAATTTCTTTTTTAAAGAGCCATAAGACAAAAACATGGCCTAAAAGCAAACCTATACACAACATTTCCTTTAAAGTTATTTGTCACATAGTCAAATAAATGAAAAACAGAGCGGAAAGAGCAGATTTCCACAAAAATTAAGGAAACAAAATCAGCTCAAACTCTGGTTTAACTGATTTAACTGATAGATTTAAGCAATCACAACCCTCTCGCTTTGTAGTCCTGTGTTTAATGGTTGCAGGCCTCCAGGTTTAACAACCACATTTAGCTTTAGAGGGCTAATAAGACACACACACAGCCTTAAAGGCCAACAAAACACACCTCATTACTGCATTTCCTTTAGATGTGAAGTCCAGATAAATAACAAAAATCCAATAAAAGGTGACACATATGTAATATATATAATAGCCTACTCAAAATTATTGTGAGTAATAAGCAAATAATTTAATTTAATTTATACCCCTCAGTTTACAGAAGTCGTTTTATATGAAAAAAGAAATGGGTGTGATCTCATTCAAACATACAATACTTCTTATATAACATGCTTTCATAACCATTGAAAGCCCAGTTGATAAATAATTGTGCAGTCTTGGTGTTATCTGTTATGCACTAGCTGCTGTAAGGTGGAGGGTTCGGTTTTCCCCTCAGTTTGGTCTAACAGGAGGCGGCCGCGGTACACGGGCTGAGCTGCTCGGTTCGGGGCCGGACAGCGGGCTCGTCTCTCAGTCCTTCCCTCCTCCTGGACTTCGGGACAGTTTCACCGACGAGACAGCGGCTTGTAGACACACACGGCCATGATAATCATCAGCACCAGCAGGACTGCGAGGACGCTGCCCAGCATGACTGCGAGGACAGAAACACGATCACAGCCAACAACAACAGACAAACAGGCTGCAGAGCAGGGGTTAACCCCCTTTGGTGGCTTTGATTCTCCTGTTTAATTAGCAAGCACTTGTCCCTCTAGATTAAAGACAAAAAGACCGTTTTGGAGTCTTAAGCGCCCCACAGGAGCCTGAGTGCCAGCATCCCTGCCTGCCTGCCTGCCGGGTTGGCCTCCCAACATCAAGTCTCACCTAAATTCTGCTTCTGTAAGACCACATAAGCTCTCTCGGTCAGTCTGGAGTCCTCGGATTGTCCGTTTACTAACATACTAAAACACAGTAGTAGAGCTTCTGGGATGAGATGCAGCATCATAGCGACGGAGGCTGAAGGAAGATGATGGTGGTGATGATGATGATGGGAGTGAGGCGTTTCTTCTTCCGCTGTAGGATCTGGGTCCTAAACCCGTTGTGTTATTGTATTGACTCCTGGAGCTGAAACGACTGGTTGATTAATCGATTTGTTAGTTGGCAGAACGTTTATTGGCCGCTATTTAGAAAGTAAATCAGTCATTTAAGTTGTCTTTGGAAATACTTTCATTTACGGGTTGATCATTTCTAGGAAAGAACTGTGCAACTTGGTGCTTGAATTAAATAAATAAATAGTTAATATTTATTCATGTTGAATAAATGTTGAATTTTGTCACACAATCTTCAGATTGCAGACTGACTCCCTGTGTTAAAGTATCAGTTCATTGGAGTTAGTTAATTAGATTTTGGAAAATGAACTATTCATATTATTTAAGGCCAAAAGAGTCAAACATTCACCGGTTCTGATGTCTCAAATGTGAATATTTACTAATTTTCTAATTATGGCATTTCTGACATTTTATGAACCAAACGATTAATCAAGAAAATTATGTGCTGACAAATGTATGATGAACATAATCTTTACTTGCAGCTCTACTGACAAAATCAAAACATGCTTGTGATTAAGTGGTGCTTTTATTGTTGGTTGTCGGACTGTAACTAATGTCTGATTTCTATTTTCTTGTTTCTTGTTTTCGTCGTTTAGTCTGTAAAATGTCAGGAAATAGAAAAATTGCAGTTGAAAACCCAAAGATGTTCAGTTTACTGTTTTAGAAAACAGAAATAGTCATATTTCAGATTGTTCAACCAGTGAATTTCTTTTGCTTTTTTGCTCAAGAAATAATTGATTATCAAAATTGCTGCCAATTATTTTTCTGACCATCAGCATTGATCATTATTTTTCTGACCATCGATTGATCATTTCATCTCTGGCAGGTTGATGATTATACCGCTGCTGTTGAAGTAAATGTGAGGGTCTCTCTGCAGCCCTGACGGCAGCAGGCCTCTGAATCTTTCAGGTGTTTTCAGACTGTGGAAAATCAAAGTATATAAGATCTCTTCTCTTACTGGAAACCATCAAACAAGTGTGAGGCCACCATCACATTTCCCATTTCTGAAATGTCAAAGAGCAATGAAGAATAGATATAAAGGTCAAGCTCCTTGAGGTTATGTCCTTATGTAATTAGTCTGCATGACTGATGTATATGGCCTTTACCTTCATCCTCTATAGAACTTAAGTGTGCCCACCATTACAAACACTTAGTATTCTTAATTATGTGCCAGAGAATCTTAATGAGCGTTAGGAAATGTCACTCACGGTGTCCTGAAATTAAATCTGGAGGCTTCCTCGATAAATCCTCACAATAAGAAAACATTTCATCACAGCATGAACTGAAAGATCCTGTTTTAATAGGTGATCCAAAGGCATTTAAACTGAATTAACTCAGTTATGATGCAGCCTTTTTAGTTCTAAACTTATTATGAGCATGATTCTGTGACCTGCCATCGTTTTTATCTGTTCCTGTTGATTCATGACAGCAGATGTAAGGGAGCATTACATAATCACAGTGTACGTGTCCTGCCATTACATCATGTCACACAACAGAGCCCTTTGCTGCATCTGCACCCATCTCCTATCTCTGGCTGCACTTCCAGTTATAAAAGCCCCCCCCCCCAAAAAAAAGTATACTACTGTTGCTGTTTGCAAGCAGTTTTCAGCACTGTGTCCACCATTTTTGTAGCAGCCTCACCTGTGTGCTGCTATTGGCTGTGGGATACGCACCAACTGCTGGGATACTCCCAAAGGCTGCAGCCCAGAAACATCCCAACCACAACAAAATAAGGAGAAAATAAGAAAATACACACAGAGGGAAGCGTCACTGCAAACTAATACACCAACACACAATTAAAGGGGGCACACGTGATGATTGAGAGGGATAACGTTTGTTTGAACATCTAAATTGTTTTTAGGAAAATCCTGCATAGTATGACTTTACAGGGAGAGATAGCATGGTAGAAACAGCTACGTCTCATGGCATAAGGTATACATCGTCATGTGAATGTGACAGACTAGCAACCAAAACCCACAACTGGCAACCTTCGTGCAAACTGAGGCCTGAATGTGAATGAATAATACACTCCTGAATGTGAGTTTAGATTTGTGATCCCTGGTTTGAGTGGATTCCACAGGAGTGACTAATCCTTCATCTGCTGGTGCATGTGGGGCTGAAGCCAATCTAAAGTGGAGTCTGTGGGCTGCAAAGGAGCACCCTCATGGTTCTCCTTTAAGTTAAAAAGTCCTGTGAAATTCAGCTTTTTATTTACCCCTCACATCTGTATTTTGCCAAGATCAATGGATGCATGGCAGCAAGTTCACTCAGAACGTACGCAAACAGTATCTATGCCGTCATTTTTTCCCTTAATGTGCTGTTTGTCAAGCTGTTCATGACAGGTAGACAAGAAACCGTCTATTTAGCAGCTTCTCTTTTATGTGTCTCCTGTGTTTGCCTGCTCTCTACTTCAATAGCAGTCAGTGACACAAAAGGGCTTTGATGTGCGCGTCCATCAACCAGCAGCTCAATGGAGAATCCCATGTTCGAAACCACTTTCTACTCCGGTATACGTTCATACCTGTCGTCCTTGAAGTGATCGGGCCTGGCTTAGGAATAAAAATCAGTTGAATAAGTAAAGATCTGAAAGGTGCTGCTAGTGGGAATAATGTATTGTGTGTGTGTGTGTGTGTGTGTGTGTGTTTGTGAAGGTTTGGGAGTATTTGAAGGGTCGAGGCTGCTTTATTCCCTTGTATGTTGATGGATTCTGGATATTGCAAATTAGCTTGTTAATTAAAATATCTAATAGAGGTGAGCAGCAACAGCCAACAGCCATTACAAAGACATGAGGGTGACCATATGGAGATTTACAGAAACAAATCTTAGGTGGTCTCAAACATATTTACAAAAAAATGCACCTGCTTTGATATAGATGATGGAATTTGATTGCTTAAAATACTGCATGATGTTTTGTTTGTTGCTTCATATTCATGTTTAACTTGCAGGAATGAAGAGGCACACAGACCGAATGTGTAATGTATACAGTGATTAATTTATACACATCTGACTAGTACATAAACCAGGTTGAAACGGACTGAAAATCATCACCTTGTTCATGTTATTATCAAATTAGCAAACAAGCATGATCTTATTATCTTATCATATTCTCTAAATAGAAATAAAAGTATAAAGCGCTTTAAGATAATACATGTGGCCAAGACACAGGCGATATAATGCTGTCTGTTAAAAAAAAAACCCTTAGAGATTGAAACATTGGAGAGGCACAATATTAATACAACCTTTACAATTTTTGTACATATAGTGAAATATTTAGGCAGATTAAGGCAAAACAGGCTATCTGGAGTTAAATGAAGCCATCAGATGAAGACAAAAAAGTTCATTTTGATTTTAAAGAATCTGTATACACACATACAGTTGTACATATTGTAGTGTATCTCCAGAAAGTACACAGGCTCTGCTTTCTTTAATGCCGATACTAAAAGATAGTACATAAAAGTATTTTATCTGAAAACATTAAATGAACTGATGTCGTCTTCGTCTGAGTTCCTCACTCATCTCCATTACAAACACTCGTAGGGAAAAACAGCATTTTTAGCGGATATATGCAGCAGCTGGCATGAAATCCTATACAAGCATTTTAGTACAGTACAAATCTACTCTATAAATATTAAATACAGCGTTGACAAAGATAAAGGAGGGACTGTAATTTACTGTCAGCTGATTTAGGTTTGGTCCCATTTAATCTTCCTCCTCCTGGACAGAAATGTGCTGCCCAGCGAAACAAAAAAAGTCTTTACACAAACCACACACAATATCTGTTAAAACTGCCAGGAAAATACAGCAGAGCTGGAAACACTCTGCATGAAAAACACTAGCTTTTAGTCCACTGAATGGACCTGCTGAATACATTTTTTTTAGTACATGAAATTACATGCAAAACACTGCTGCCATGATTCTTCTAGTGGTGCAAACCTGTGTTAACCTCACTGTTGCTCCAAGTGCGACGCTGGTGTTTCCATCGTAGCTGTAGCTGATATCACCTTCACAAACTACACAAAATATAGAACTTAGCAAGAGAAAATGGCCCCATGCAATAGCTGCTGAATATTACATATAGAAATACATGTTTTTATTTTCCTTGGCATATTATTCTCATGAGACAGCTGATTAAGGGAATAAGCAGGCCATTACTTAAATACAACTCCTACAACCACACGAACGCAACACTTGAGAATGGCAACATGTGAAAGCTACATGCTGTCGTGGCAGCGCAGGTCAATCTGAATACACACAGGAAGGTTTGAGTATTGCTATCTCAGCTCCTCTTGGAATTAGAAATTTAGCAGCATTTACCGTTTTACAGAGTGCACATGTGCAGCGAAAGTTGACATGTTCAACAGTCATGATGTCAGATAATGTTCAGGCTCACTCATAAATAACTTAAAACTGAGGTTTAAATAAAAAAAACTACAAGCACGGGACGAGTGGATTTTTCATGTGTTAAGGTGGTTTTTCTTTCTATGGCACGGCAGCCATGTTGAGGCTGTCAGCGTGGATGTCCGGTATGGTCCTCTCTGGTCTGAGGCACACCGCCAGCCTCTGTGGAAAACGAGACCGTTGGGAAAACAAGAGGACAGACGAGGTTCATTTGAAGGGAAGTTCGTGTTTTCGGTCTTTTGCACATGTTTTCTCCTTCCCTTCATCCACTCACCTGTTTGAGAGATCCAGGAGTCCACACCAGCTTGTAGACCATGTAGATGGGGATCCACATGAAGGATGAGAAGCCAATGATGTATCCCACTGTGATGCTCCAGTCAGGGTACTTATAGTCAAACAGTGTGAGGGGCGGCGCTTTGAGCAGGGAGCTCACTATAATATACTGACAAGAGTTGAGATATATAATCACATTTAAAATGTCCATATATGGTAATGTAACTCTGGTATTCTTCCATAAGACATAATATTGGGAAAGGGCAATATATCTGTCAAACGTCCAGACATTGTGAAAAAAAAAAATAGAAAGGAAGCCATCATAGTGTAATAATGCAAAATGTCAACAGGAAGACAACCAGAGCGATGGATGCAAATAAAAGACAGGGATATTAAACTGTGTGAAGAGGAGGGGAGCTCACATTTGCTCAGGTGTTTATGCAGGATACATGCTGGAGAAAAAGTTTCATGGAAGACAGTTCATATAAAGGAGGGTTAAATGTACAGAGAGAGGGTCAGCTGTTAGCTGACCGCGCTCCACTCGTCTTTTGATCTCACACCGAGCTTCATTGATCTCCGGATGATTTAAATATGTGACGCTTATTTGATCTTTTTAAAGCACGTCATGTTAAAATATTGTAAAATTGAAAATCACATGTCCGTGAAATTTGTATATATTCTTTTGAATTTAAGTACCATTGTATGAAATGTATGAATGGTTGAGCCCTTACCGCTAGAAATGCTGGACTGATGGCCACCCAGCACACCCTCCAGAATAATCCTGGAGCTTTGCCCAGCATGGCCTGAACATCACTGCTGAATCTGTTGATACCTGAAAGCAACAAAATCAACATGAATCACAGCAACAATATATTTGACTTGATATATTTGACATTGCAGATAAAAGAATCTGAAAACCAGCCAGCTGATAATAATCTCTTGTTTACCGTAGAACCAGGAAACCGCGATGGCCTCGAGGAAACCCACAGCTATAATGGAGCATCCTACTCCGAATTCCTCCAGCAGCTTCACCACATAGGCACCACCCTGTCAATAACACCATCCATCATCACTCATTTTTCTCCGTGTGAGCAACAGGCCACAGATCTCAGTTTTTAATTCACCACAATGCATCCAGAACCACCTGAACCTCACAGCAAATGTGATTTTCCATTCTCTAATTCAAAATGTGAAAAAAAACTTACATTTGTAAGGGTGCTCAGAGAGCCCAAAAAGCAGACAACTACCAAGCACAGGACAAAAAGTTCACGCCTGTGAGAGAAATGATCCGGGTATTCATCCAACACGGCGGTGATGATGGCCTCCAGCCCACCAAACTGGAACACAGACAAAGCTTAGAATATACACTCAGTCTGCATATCATATGTTAATAGATTTGGGTGCTTTTGTGTGGTAAAAATGTACATTTCAGGAAAATTAACCCTACAGCAATGCATCTGGGGACACATCTGCATTCTAATGAAGACACAAGAATAAAGTGTTTTTGTAGGAATTACATTGAAATGCAGTAAACTCTGGAAAACAAGCAAACAGGCTTATTGTATTGTTGAAGCTGTTGGGAGCATAACACTTAGTCATGACATATTTATGTAATAGTGTCTAAAGTAATCTGATATGTAACTTAAATCTGACAAAGTATCAGAATCACAAGGCGTCCGCAGTTCGTACCGTGCTGTCCAGTCCCAGCGTGATCATCATCACAAAAAAGATGATGGCAAAAAAGGTCGAGCCCATCATGTTTGCAATGGCTTCTGGGTACGTGATGAAGAGCAAACTTGGCCCTGGAAGCATGAAGACATTGAATATGAAGGGATGAGGGGTCTGTGTGTGATTTTTCTTTTATCTAAAACTCATTCACTGACCTTTATCCCTGGCTACGTCCTCAACCTCCACCTTCCTCATCTCGGCCATGTAGCCCAGCACCGTGAAGATGACGAACCCCGACACAAAGCTGGTCAGACAGTTCACCAGACTGGTCACAATGGCGTCGCTGTTGAGGAAGAAATGAAAGCCTGTTAAAGGACATGCAGCATAATAACTGTCACTCATGTTCTTCTTCAAACCTAATTTTTCAGATATGGTTCCTGTCTGAGGTGAAAGCGGCTCAACACTAACCTGACCCTTCTGACCTGCGTTTAATGGGTTCCTTTATATTTTCTCATTATCCTTGTGTGTGACGCACGAGGATGCTCCTAGCTAGCAACCATCCTGAGACAGTGCTAATGAGGAATACTCTTCTAAAGGATGTGTGTTGTGTTCATTAGAGATATCAAACTCTCTCAACGTCCAGCACGTGTGAACACTGTTGGAGATGTGAAAATCCTCAGGAAAGCTCAACAGAATTAGTAAGTAACGATTTTCAATGAATAAATATTTATTAGTAAAACTGAAGCATGTTACATATTGCATATTTTGTTGATGATTGCAAGAAAAATTATTACTATCAATTGGATGAAAACAAGCCCTCCCATGATTTCACAATGGCTACAAAAAGTAAGGCATGTCTACATGATGGAGTCTATGTCTATTTTTTTTTTTGTCATTTATTGATTTTTTTGTACCATTTTTGTAATGTAACTGTTGTCTTTGTAGATATGTATTGAAATAACTAAATATGTGCTCTTCCTGTATTATTTTCATGTAACAAATGAAGCCCAATCTCAAGATGAATTTTGTTTTCATGATGTTAATTGCCTGTTTTTTGCATTAAGGCAATAAAGTTAAAAAAAAAAAAAGAGAGAAGCACATTCTCCCAAAAGACTTGCAACACTGTCATTTGTTTCTGTTAATGAGTACTTTTTTTTCTTACATTGAGAAATACGTGTTAAGAAGCGGCAGCATCCAGTTTCATTCATGATTGGTGTGTTTACTACTGTTTCCCCACATGCCACTCTGCTCTACTCATCAGCCACACGCTCAGACTATTAGTCATACTGGGAGTGCACAATTTAATTTGGCCTGTGCACAGCTTGGCATTTATACCCACCATGCAGCATTCACCACTCTAATATCATTGTCTCGACCACACTATCTTGTTTAACTCATAGGCAATGAATCCCACAGCTGCTCTTGGAGCTGTGACCGCTCAGTGTGTCTTACCGATAGCAGTTATTTGTGAAAGGGTTGTAGCTGGAGAGAGCCAGGAGCACCCCGAAGCCGGGCCCCAGAGAGAAGAAGATCTGAGCGGCAGCATCCACCCACACCTGCAGAAGAGAGAACGAGACATTACTGTACAAGTTCTGGGATGCTGCAGGTTGCTATGGGCATTTACCAGCATAAAAATACAGTATTGCTTTTTCTTTTTTTTGTTTTCAGTGCTTTGATGTCACCATTCATATTTTCATTTTCTTATTTGTGCTCCAGTCCCTCAGTATTTAATTTACAGAGCAGAGAGAGAGAGGTGTTGTGTCAGTCGTATAGAGATCTAGTTGCTGCACAGCTGGACGCAGGGAGATCTGAAGAGGAGCACGCGTTCGGCATTAAAAAGAGGAGGGCAGCGTTGGATATTGGTGAGTGAGACAGAAAGGGAGGCCTTTGTTAATGGGCAGAAAATCTAAACCAATTATGCATCTCATTATCCTGCTCTGTGTCTTATTTATGCATCTCATTTCATCTCATCCATATTAACTGCCAACCAAAGCACTCACACATGTTCAGCAAACAACCACAGTGAGCTGGAGAGGAGGATGAGGACGTTTCATAGATGGAGAAGAAATAAAGGCAGATTCTCAAGGGACTATAGTGAGGAGAAATGAATGAGGATACATACTCTATTAAATTACTGCCTCTCATGCTGGGAAGATCCAGATGTGTTATTTCATTACACCAGTCCAGCAAGTTAAATATGAATCAGGGACTCCTAAATCTTGTCAGGACACTGGTGAGACACATCTTAGTCGATTCCTCTGTTCCAGAAGTTATACATCATTCAACTTTCATTTTGAATTTACCATAAATTTGTACTTTGAGAGAAATGGTGGACAAGTCTCTGTTAAGAATATTAGAGTAACTGCTTTGAAATCAGTTATTAATACACGACTGCAACAAACTTGTTTATATCTCTCAAAATAGATAAGAATAACAGGTCAAATTCAACATGTGGAAAAAATAAGAAACGACAGTGTGACATTTCTGTGTTGTTAAATCAACATGCCGTGATGAACTATCTCCCAATACCTGTTTATTTATATCTGTATGTATTCATCACGTTTTTATTATCATTATCATCACTGAGTCTTCTCTCTCCTTCTTTCTTGACAACTGACAAACAATTCTGTTATAAATGTGTAAAATAATTTTTTTATACTTTTTACTGATGATATGGATCATTTGAATTAAGAGTACAAAATAAGATCCTCACATCTATGAGAATTAAGACGTTTTTCTTGTTAGAGATGAGGGAATTTTATTCTTTTTCAGAAACAAGCTGACCGACCAACTTTGCAGGACTCACACTGGTCTCGAGCAGCTTCCCCCACTGGGGTTTTAGGTAAAACACCACACCTCTCCAGGCTCCCGGCAGAGTGGCGCCTCGAATTAGCAGGATGAAGAGGACTATGTAGGGCAAGGTGGCAGTCACCCACACGACCTGATGTGGAAGAAAGAGATCAGTCAGGAAGAGCTGGGGTAACTAGAGAGCACGGATATATAATAAAATAATAATCTGGTGTTATGGTAGTAAAGCAGCTGCAGTTACCTTCCCTGAAGTCTTCACGCCCTTCCAGAGGCTGAAGTACACAATGGTGAAAATGAGGAAAAGGCAGAGCATCAACTGCCAGCGAACACCCCCGACGTTCCTCAGCCCTGACGACTTGTGGATCTCAAGAACGTTCCTCCTGTGATGATAAAACACGTAAATCATCACCTTCTCAGCACGGAGGACAACTTTTCACCAGCTGACAGTGTCTGTGCCGAGTATGACTGTAAAGCTATTTATATGTGCGGTTTCTGTTACTCACACTTACATGCACTTACGTGTAAAATTCCTCTGCCGGAGACCTGGAGGAATTCGTCCAGGTGACGTTGTCCATGCCAAAATAGTTAGTGCAGTCGGGGGTATTCCACACATTGTCGCAGTTTGTCCAAGGCAGGATGCTGGAGAAAGAGGAGTAGAAGTAGAAGAGGGCCCAGGCGATGATGGTGTTGTAGTAGAAGGACACATACAGGGCGATGATGCAAATGGCGTATCCTATACCTGAAACAGAAGAGAGAGGCAGATAGAGGATTGTGCTGAGCTGACTTTGAGTCAGATTTCTTAAGGTTGATTTCACTATATTGAATATGTGCTTCTGAGCAGCGCAGCGTGAGGCCTTACCTTTAAAAATGGGACAGATGTGTTTCCATATGGATATGGCTCCAGTTCTGTGGAACTGCCCCAGCGCCAGCTCCATGTAAAAGAGCGGCACACCACCGAAGATGGCCATCAAAATGTAGGGAATGAGGAAAGCACCTGCACAGGGACGCACAAGGCTGCATGTCATGCAGGGCTTTTACATGAAGGTCATGATGAGTGCTTCTGCTGTCTCGTGCACAATGACAACGTGAGGACATTCATAATTTGAGGAATTAAGAGGGCTTGAATCTGAATAGAAACATGAAATCTGAATGATAATGAGCATTCTCATTGGTCTAATGTTGACATCTGTCAAGTAAGCTTTTGTGTAAATTGTGGTTTACATTATATCTCAGCTCAAATGGGGCATGCTCAAAATCTTTATTTGGATCAAACCATGGACAAAAACATATCTCGTTACAGGTTAAAAACTGAAACCGACTCAATTCTGAAACATTTTTTTAATAAAATATCAAAACAGTTTTTAGTTTATTCCCTTTTTTCATCTCCTGTTTGAGCTTTTTTAAACAATTCATATGTGTTATTCTTTCAAATCTTGTCTTTATGCCTTTTTATGTTATCTGCAGTGCTTTGAATTGCCTTGTTACTGAAAGGTGTTAAATAAATAACCTTGCTTTGCAACCAGACTGGCTGCTGTAACTTAACCCACTCTGTGGAGTAAAGCACATCCTTTTCCCAGCAAAATACAAGATGACTTAACATATCTGCGCAGATTTCTTTTTAAAAGAAGATATTCACTAATAAACGGGCATTTTTCCGTCAAAAAAAACCCCAAAAAACAAAGCTTGTCCCGATGGGAATTTGTCAAGCTCCTGTTTTGTAAACACAATTGATGAAAAGTGACCAAAGCAAAACGGACACAGGTTATGTCAGAGGAAAGGTGTAAAAAGTTTTTGGAGGACTTTTCAGGGACGTGAAGGCGACAGATGCGCACTTCAGCACCACGGACAGTTTCTGCTGTCATGCGCAGCTCCAGCCTGTTTTCTGGATGGTTTGAAGCCATTTCGAGCACAAATTCGGACATTTAATCGACTAGTAGACTCACTTGGTCTTTGCCAAGTGGCTCCACACAAAACATTTGAAGTTACACAAATCCTGACTTGTGAAACTAAGCTGGATGAGCCGGTTTTAAAAATCTCTAAACCACTTACCGCCACCGTTTTGATAACATATGTATGGAAATCTCCAGACATTTCCCAGGTCCACCGCAAAGCCAATGACAGACAAGAGAAAATCCATCTTTTTGCTCCATTTGTCCCTGGAGTCCGTCTGCGTGATGACCGGCACCGGGACCGCGCTGCCGGAGCTGTAGCCGGGGTTCGGGGAGCCGTGGTGGGTCAGACTGCCGGCCATGACTGCTGAGTCCTGTCGGGGCATCGGACTGTGAAAAGTCAGCCAGAGGAGCAGAGAGGAGGATGTTTCTCCTGGAGTGATGACAGGGCCGAGTGGGAGGAGTTGGTGGAGCTGCTGCGGACTCTATCCCACCTGTTAGTGGAGACGGACAACACGCAGGTTGTTTGCGTTTCACTGACAGCAGATTTGAACAACTTCAAAAGACCTGGTCGCAGATCAATAGTATTGATCCCTTTATAGTAGCTTTGTAGTTTTTAGTAGTAGTTCAGTAGTAGCTTAGACTGACAGGACTGCAGCTTCGCTCACTTCTGATTCTTTCTTTCGCTTGATTCATTAACACGCCAGCTTTTGGCAAAATCCCATTTAATTCACATTTAACAGCAACAGGATGTGGCAGGCAGAGCACACACTGGCCCCTAATTTAGCTGTAATCAACTTTATTGCTGCAAATCACATTGACACACTCACAGCATGTGGCAGATTGTTGAATTGAACTTTCCAGCATTTAACAAGAGGCCTTGAATGCAGGATTTCCCATGAGGCTTCAGACCTTTTTCTTTGAGATAGTTTAGTTCAATGTGAGCTCTGATACCTGTCGAGCAACATATAAAAACCTGTGATTAACGTTCTGTGAAATCATTTGCAGCTTTAACATGCTGCCAAGCCTCTAAATGCTTGCGCAGGAAAACTGTGACGCTGAAACAAGATTTTATTCTATTGAAGCGACAGGTTGGCCTGCAAAGTAATTAGAGTCTCAGTTATCAAGATTTATGTCCGCTGTTCATCATTCTTCTATAACAATGACGTGACACGTAGCTCATGAATCACACAATCACAGTGTACGTACCAGATTGGACATTTTTCGCTTTTCAGTTAGTAACAGGATGTTTTGAATATGTGATTTTCATATGTGAGTTTTTAGGATCAACATGACTTCTGATGTAATTTTGAATAATATATGAAATGTAGTGATTACAGCTGAGACAGCAGCCTCCCCAAAAGGTCCATTTAGTAGCTTCTTTGCAGCATTTACACATGAGCTTTTCCTGCTTCTACATGCAGCCAACCTTCTAAAAGTACAGCTGACTCAAACATGTTTAGTTTCAGAGACCATCTACTTTCTTCTATGTCTTTATTTACAATTTCTCATTTTCCATGTCAGCTTCATCAGGTAAGTCTTTATTTATTTATATCATCGCCTTTCTAGATCATATATCAAATGTGCTTCATGATAAAAGACAAAAGCGAGATGTAATATACAGGCGTAATATAAAAGTAATAAATAAAATAGAGATCGAATAAATAAAAACAATGTTAAGGGAATAAACAGGTGGGCCAAAACTGGAGAAATAGTAAAAATAATTTGAAAAAAGTCACGATCCTGTTTAAACCAATGAGCAGGCAGTCCAAATTAACTTTTGAAGTTTGACAGTTTGCAGAAAGCTATAAATAGCACCTTGAGCCATCTTGACTTCCTATCCTATGTTAATATAGTTTGGTGAAGACAGCAGAATAGAATCACAGCAGCTTGACTGCACTCATTAGGAAAAACCTAATAAAAAGGCTTTGTAATCAAATCCAGCGCTTTTAGCAGTGGGCACTTTGAAAAGGCTGCTAACTGCATCTTCAGAGAGCAGCGGTCACGCAGGTCTGCAAGCAGAGAGGGAGTGCATCAAATGGAGTTACTTTGGGAAATGGATATGACACAGAGATAGGCCAAGAGACATCATGAAATTGTCACTTAAAAGCCAAGTGGCAGCCAAACTGTCTGGCCTGGCTGCGTCACCTGAAGCTAGGAAATGGTGAAATGCAGATTGTGTTGTTTGATAACTGTCACTTAAGCAATTTTCTGCCGTAAAGTCCATCAAAGGAGATGCAAAATAATTTCTTTTTCAAAGGTAGATGCTTTGGTCACGGTTAAGATTCCTTCAGGTCCAACATGTCTTCTCAATGCCGGAGCTAGGATGGGGAAGAGTAAACAATCAGCTGGTGGGAAAAGGCTGCTGCAGCTCGGCTGAGGTGCGGGGACCCCCGAGGGCCAAAAGCCTAACAACAAACCATATAGCACTGGCCTTCTCTAACATACAATCCTGTCAATCTGCATTGGCACACATGGGCAGAAGAACATCAGACTGACAGGAGCCTCTATCACATGCCCTGGTGCCTGTTAGAGCACGTCGACTCTAATCACACATGGACATGTTGCATGTTGGCCCTGCCCAGAAACTCTGCTGACAGGCAAGCAGACATGGATACGACACAGCATTGTTATTTCTAAACTGTAGGATTTTATTTCGTTTTAATGTAAATTCTTGTCTCTATTGTCTCCCAAGCATAGAAGATTGTCTATATGTGACCTTCCTCTTCATTGATGTTTCTGATCATCTGCTTAAATCTAACAATATCAATTCAGAGTCAGTCATTGTTTCAACAAGTTATCAATTTGAATTTTTGACTTTGAGTGAATTTTGTTTCTTATAGGAACTGAATTGGAATTGAAAACACATACAAATAAAAGCTGTTGTTTCCCCACTGACAAGTAAGCAAAGCGGAGCTGCAGAGAAGATCTGGTTTGCTGTTTACTCAGGCAGAAGTCCTTGCATGGCATTTAACAAGACATGCTATTACCTCATATTATCTAAAGCCACTGCAAGGGGTGAGTCACCCCAGCGAGGGAATCCTGGGTTGCTTGTGAGGAAAACAGGAAAAAACGGGACCAGTCGTCACAAGGAAGCCACTGCAGGAAGAGGGCCCCTTCAGGACACATTAACTGCAGCTCTGGATTGTAAATTAATATTGTAAAAATGACAGCATCCCCAAAATCACACTTGAATGCCTGAATAGTCTAGTTATTGTTGTTTGCTCTGGTGCTGTCATGTAAGACTGTAAGATTACAGGTCCCAACATGTGGTTAGGACTCAGGGTTCAAGACAAGGAATTACCTCTTGACGTGTGCATCCACAGAAGGAACCCATGGATTTTGTTGGCACTGAAACTATGACGGCAGCTTTGGGGGGGTCTGCTCCTCTCAGTCTGTCACCCTGTGTTATCCCTCCATCCTTTCACCACCTGATCTACCTGACAGCTCAGCCCTGCAGCCAGAACTGGACTTATGGCTCGAAGGGACTCCACACTCCGCTGCACTGAAGCCTGCCAACCCCTCCTGCTCATATTCTGACTCAGACTGTGGTTTTCCTGAACATGTTCTCGCTCATACAATAAACATGTGAATACTGTTATGAGATAAGAATTCTTATTGAAATCATAGTCCATATGGAATCATTTAGAGGTTTTTGACAAGTTTTGTTGTCCTTGTTCTTAACTGAATGTCCGTTCCTGTGTAATTACATTGAGAGCAAAAACTGGAGTCAAATTCCTTGTATGTGTGCACATACTCATAATAAAACTGATTCTGATTCTTTTTTTGGTCCTACGCATCAAAAATGACACAGACGCCATCTTCTGGACAATATTTGATACAGCTTTTCCTGCAACTGTTACTTGGAAATAAGTTATTAATCATATCATAAAAGGATTAAATGCAGTTGTAGAATTTCCCTGGTACAGTTTCACACTTTCTTTAGCAATGGTGTTGAAGGAAAGTTGATAAATGTCAGCATCAATATTTATGCTATTTTAATGCAGGGAAGCAGGAAAGCTTTGTTTTCTGAGCACAAATGGATTTATAGTGTTCAGCCTCACTATTGATATTAACCCAGATGTTTGACCTGATATGGCCCAAGTTTTGAACTCCAGGCATTTTTCGCAAGTGTCGCCTCTCCAGCAACAGGTGCTCTGCATATGGAGCAGGAAGCACATTTGCCTTAAAACGTAGTGTACCCAGTTTCTGACACATCAGAGATGTTGAGTCACATTTTCTAGGATTGTCAGCAGGATTATCAAATGGTTTGACTATAAATCACTTTTTTAAAAGATTTGTGTGATTTGCAGATACAGTATCAGGCTCATCCAGTCATTCCATATCTTGACCACTAGATGGCGTAAAGATAAAATGATAAAACTTACAACAAGCGCGGATGTTTTCTTTTTTAGTTCAGGGATATTTTTTAAGCATTTCCTCTGAATATCTTGATAAAATTATTTCTGTTCAAAATTAATATTACAACGAGGAGATCGCAGCATCAGGCCTGTGTCACATTCAGTGAAACTTCCACGTTAATCAACCTTGTGGACATCTATTCTTTAAATATGCAACTACAGCCTATTTAGTGGAGAATACAATCCGGTTTTAATGCCAGAAAGCTGTCTTTACATTAATTATGAGTCTCCTGTAGTGATGTTTTGAGCACCCAATGGAAGCCCTGTGTGTGACTTTAAGAGGCGTGTGTGAGAGGAGGTGGAGTCGTGATGCACATCTCAGGGTGCAGGCAGCACTCAGCTGACGGGAGGAGTGGCGCTCGCAGGCAGGAGACAGGATCCATGGCAACAATCATGGCAGGTGGGAGCAAAAGAAAAGCATGAAGAGAAATATTTCTGTGTTCTGCGGAGAAAGCACAATAAGTGAAGTTTTGACTAGTTGTAAATAAAAAAAATGTCCTCTGTGGGACTGTTTGTGTTGTAGAGGCAGAGACCCGTCAGAGGCTGCTGCGCACCGTCAAGAAGGAGGTGGGTGTTTTCAGCCGAGCAGTTATCGAGTCGGAAAAACAAACACGTTGGCTTGTGTGGAGCTGTGCAGTTCATCCTGCACACAGGGAGGCTCCTCAGGTGATCCCTAACAGAGACTGGCTGACCCTTCCGTGTCTGCACTCAATGTTCTGGCTTTTCCTGATGATGACAGACAGATGCACATCTGAACCGCAACCTCTCTGAAAAGATTAGAAAACAAGACTGTATCACAATACTGTAGTCATGAATAGTATATGTTATTGTTTTTCCTTTGAAATCAGTCTTTGTTATTCGTTGTTGCATGTTTGAGTGTTGCTGCTGCAGCTCAGTAATTATTCGGGTGGAGAAGCAGCACGAAGGAAACAGATTGTCTGCATGTGTTTGTGGTGTTTAGAGCAGAGCAAACCATTAGCCCTCTGCCAAGCCATTTGGTGGTTTCAGTAAGACACAAACTGTGTGTGTGTGTGTGTGTGTGTGTGTGTGTGTGTGTGTGTGTGTGTGTGTGTGGTGCATGTAATGAGTTACATGGTGTTGAATTGAAACCATTATGGAAGCAGCTCTGGTGGTTTGTTCAGCTGGTTTTCAAGCCTTCATCTCACTCTTCATCATTTGAGCTTACTGCAGTAACATAGAGGACCAGAGTCCAGCAGGGATCAAATGAGACTTCACAACCATGTAGACCGTCTGACATAACATAAGGTTTCTTTTTGGGGTCCCAAACAGGACATGGAATTAATTAATGACAAGTTATTGACTATTTAAAAATGCCGCAAAAAACGCAAAAAAAAATCATTTCACATGGAAGAAAACAGGGCTGATGCTGAGAAGCTCAAGTTGCATGAGCATCTGTTCAGAGGAAGAAGAGGTAATTGTAATTTGTTCACTTCTTCTAATGTCTGCCTCAGATTCTGAAAGTTCAAAGCAGAGTGAAATAACAATTTTCTGGACCTGCTTCTTATGTCTTAATATTCTGACACTATTAGGGTCTGTTGTGCTCAATCTTCATCCCGTGAAACTGTCCTACAGCGTTCGTGCGATATAAAGGCTTGAAGTCCAGGTCTTTTGGATTGTAGCTGTCAAAAATTGCAATCACATATTCAGGTGTATTTATTCTTGGTAAACCTCCGCATTTAGACCAATGGGTCGAGTTTCACCTGCCAACTGTCTGTAAAGTTCTGCATAAAATCTTCCAACTTGCTAGTTTCAAACTAGTGATTGACCAAATCAAATTGAATCATTTACCTTAGTGAATACTTTATAATGGGTAAATCGGTTGCTAAGAGCCATGTATACCTGCGTCCAATCAAAAGCGATTAATTAGGAAAACAGGAAGTCACCGACGCATCACTAGCTGAAAGATAAATTACCAAATAAACAAAAAGTTGTAGCCAGGAGATATTTTAAACTTACCAGACAATCCTTTGTAAATGCAGGTATGGATCTGTTTTTCTTGTGTTTTCACACATGGAAATATATGTTTGATAGCACTGCATAGATTAAGCTAGCTTAACGTTACCGACGTCATTTGGACATTCAGGCTAACTTTTTTGACATAATGTTTTGCAATATGAAGTAACGTTACATCGTGTAACTGTCGCGTATTTTAGTCAACTGTCAGGTCAGATATCTGGACCACTTATTTTACTCGTCTGTCTAAACTGGCTAACTTAAATGCACTGTAGTTTCAGTATATTAGCAAGCTAACGTTAGCTTTATCGGTTGGTTTAGGTAGCTGCGCAACAGTTAACTACGCAAGACAGCGATAGCGTATAAATATTTAGTAATCATTTTTTTGTAAGAGGTAGTTTGTGTGGTGAGACCAGATTTAATTTGGGATGCGTATCGTTTTCCCTTAGTAAAAACGTTTATCATAACTGGGTTAAGTTTGAACTTAGCTGGTGCAAATGGCAGGAAACTAAAACTCCCCTGGGAAACCCAGAATTACAATGACCATATTCAAGTATTCACAGCAATGTGATTGAATATTTATTGTTGAACCAATCCTGTCTCAAACAAACATCCACGCTGTTGGAGATAGTGATGAATATCATCTTGACATATCTGCAGATTGATGTTTATATCACTCCATTGTGCCTGCTGCGGTGTGTGCTTTGTGGTCACTCCTGTTGAGCTTTTCGTTTCCCTCTGTTTGTGCAGGGAATGTTTTCTCAACAGCACCAGCGCTTCACTCAACATTTACACATTAAAAACATTCAACTGTGGGAGCTTTCCAACATAAGCTAAACTCTTCTACTGCTTTTGAAACAGAGGCATATAAAAAGCAGTTTTAATGGATCAGAGAGTGTTACTTCCCTTTTCCTGGCTGGATTTAACCCAGTTCAGACCACTTTTTTTTAACTTCCTTCTTTTAACAATTAATTGAGTTATTTCATTAGTTTAATCTCAGATGGCCTCATAAATTACAGGACTTTATTTCTGCCAAAGAGACAAACATAAAAATCACATTCTGGACTTTCTGAAAGGAGGAATGTAGAGACTTTAGTCCAATATGTTTTCCTCCGAGTCCTCTTTGCAGCCTTATCAGTGGAGACCAGACCCTTCCCATGATTAAACCTGCCTCCTGTGTACTGATATGACCTCGCTGAGATTAATTCACAGTGGCTCTTTTACTGTTAAGCACACTTGCAGCCTGATAGAGTCTGTGGATGGACCAACAAAAGAGTATGATAGGTCTTTATTCATAGATTCATAGATAGCTCTGTAAGTCACCGTTCATCTAGACAAGTTAACAAAGATTTTTAATCTAGTTGTTTGTGTTTTTCGGGTGCATCTATTCCTCTTAAAAGAAAGATAGATGTTGTTGTTTGTAACGATTTCCCATTAGTTCATGCTTATTATTACTCTGTGTGGGTTATACCATATGGTGTCTCTATGCTGTGTGTTCTCACGCTCTCCTTGGCCAGCTGGTTATGTGCCACCAGTCTGCTCAGATCTACCTGGATGTGGGCCATTATCCAGAGAGCGCAGGACGTCTGTGGCAGCAGAATTACCTTCTGGCACAAAATTGGTTTGAATGACATCTGTTATTTGCCTTAGCTTTGATACAGAACCCCTCTCGGCCTGTCTCTTTATCTTGCTCTCATCGTGACTCTGAAGTGTGCCCCGCCCTCTGTCTTTTTCTATATCCCACGTGCACACAAATACAATTACACACCTGTGTTTGCTAAAGGGGGGGGGTTAGAAAAAGGGCCATAGAGATCTGCACCATTTACTTTCCTGTTTCGCTTTTTTAAAGGCTGCGTGCTTACTCAGGGTAAGGTTTCAAGCATATTGGCAGAAACATTAATACCAGGTTGATTCATACTGCAGGAACAAGCTGTAGAGATGTCGTTAAATATTACTGTTGTCATAGATACTGATAGAGATTACTGCATTGAGACCATCATCCAGTTTTTGACCTTTCTAGGTCAGTCTTTTCATAATCAGGTTTTGTTATGGACGAGATACAATTACCTGGCTGAAGGAGACAGGTGATACACACCGCGCCTTGTAGAGTTTGTACGTTACTTGTAATCAGACTGTACTTAAAGGTACCATTGCTGTGGCAGTCGAGGTTATGCTTAATAAACTGAACAACCAAAACTATGCAGCAGCTTCATGGTCCACCTCGACCTCGAGTGATGCTGTGTGTGTCATGTAAAATTATTTCAGGTCAAGGATGAAAGTTCACTCTTGACAAAACAATCTTAAGTTTTCAGAAATCATGGAAATAGAGTCCCATGACAACTGGGCAACCTCATCTACTGAGGAAGATCATGTGATATGATCAAAATCCAGCACAGCTTTGAATGGAACCTGTGCTGAAATTGCCTTGTCAGCTGTTCCAGACCATGCCTTTTAATGGTTGATCAGTCTACTTATTCATTATTGAATTGTTTTTGGAATAATAAAGTCTTAATTCACATGCGGAATTGTGATAGATAACCTTAACTCAGACGTGTAGCTCTCTGGATGGATTAACATGCATAAGCAATGATGATTTTTTTCTTTTCTTTCCATTGTGTGCTCCCGTCATCAGTCGGCCTCAGAGATGATAAATAATGAAATGTTGGATGTTAATGGATGGGCTCTCTCTCTGGCTCTTATTTCTTGGCTCTGCTATTGCAGGAGTTAATTGGAATACTTTGAAGATCTTTTATCACTCTGGCTGATGCCTTCAAGCTACATTGGTTAGAGCAGATTCATCATGGTTCGCTGCTGTAACAGAGACGTTTAATGACTGTTGTCACATCACGCACATTGTTTTATCTGTATTTTAGTGAAAATATGTGTTGTGGTGGTATGGCTACTCCAAATGGTACATTTTTGGTAGATTTGTATTTTATTGATACTAGATGACTACATTAGGACTCTAGGTGGCTAGATAATGTGTGAAATGACGACAGTCCAGTGCATTTACGTATTGTTAGTTACTGTATTTGGGGAGCTGCTGTCATTTTAGTTTATTTCAGAGATGAACGAATGTTGTTGACGCATCTTCTTAGGCAGAAGTGATCCACTGTGCGACACGTGCCGTTTCCATAGAAACCTGCAGGTTGTCCATGCTTAGACACTTCACCATATTAAATTCCTGAGAGGCCTGATTTGTAGCCCAAATGAGAGAGATGAGAAAACACAAGGAGGAGTCTGCGCCCTCAACTTGGCAAATCAATCAGCTGTATATACGTCAGGTGCACTCAGAAAGAAAACTGGTGCACTTAAATCGCCTGTGTGTCGGCAGCATGAATCATTTCTGTCGAAGCTGAAGATAACAATGGTACTGATGTGAGCAGCCAAATTTGTGCAATGACTGCTGTTTAATTAATAATGTTTCTTATAGAAATGTTGTTGGTGGGGGAGGGTTGGGAGGTTGCTGGATTCTAGTTTTTTCTCAAAAGTTTGCAAAGTGTTTTGGAAACCCTCTTTAGTTTTTTTACAAGTGAGAGATTACCAGTTTTAGATCCCCATCCAGCATTAACAGCGAGGGTGCAATCAGTGCTCAGTGGGCAGTTTTTTCTCAGCTCCATCACAGAAAACAAAGTTGTTTTGTGTCGCACAGTTTAATCTGAAATCATGGTCAGCATGGTCTGTTTTTATTGTTCTCCCTTTATTTAGGTGGGAAAGAATTGACTGATGGATGTGTGTGCATCTACAGTATGTGTGTTTAGTCTTTCAATTTTAGACTTGCAAGTATGATTCAGCATGATGTTATGTACTATGAGATGACTGAGTTTTTTTATGCTGCTTATTTCTGAGGTACAGTATCATTTTAGAGGACTTTAGTATGAATTAAGTGAAGCTGCATGTTTGTTTTTTTAATGGGATTATCCATAAACATTCACATTTGGTTATTTTTACCTTGCCTATAAATGGCTGCCTAATTTAAAAAAAATGCACAAAACAATGATATATCAATATCACAGTATGAAGTGACCAGTGGTGGAAAGTAACAAAGTACCTTTATTTAGGTTAATTTTTGAGGCACGTATACTGTTTTGGTTATCTCCATTCTATGCTACTTTATACTTATATAATCTAATTCTAACATAGCACATTGACAGTGGCCACTCTTCTGATTAACGAGTGCTTTTACATTTTAGGTACATTTTACTGATGTTTCCTTCTGCTTAAGTAAATTGATAAATGCTTAATAAATGACTCAAAATGGCAGCATGTTGAGTCATGAGGAATTTTTGCCATTACTACTTATGTAAAAGATTAGAGAAAACTTGCACCAGTACAAGTTACAGGTATTGTAATCAATTCTTAAATATTATAATCTAAATTGTAGACAGACCTTTATCTTCCAGAAACTTTTATGGTCAAGCTGTAAATATCCAACCAAACTAATATTGTGAGATAGCAGGGTGCTTCATGACCACTGAATGAGAAAAGACTTACTCACACCTCACACCACAGATGGATTGAATTAACGTGTAGACTGGGAAAAAGGGTTCAGATAGAACAGAGAGAACCTCAACCTCTAGAGCAAATAGCGATGTGTGTGTTTGTGTGTGTGTGTGTGTGCAGCAGGTGAATTGGCTGTGTAATATGGCCGCTGTGGACAGACTCATTTCAACAGGAAATTATAGCTATCTGTGTGGCTGTGTCCGGAGGTTGATATTCCCCATGCAGATTACTGAGCAGTGCCCACACACAGGGGGACGTCTCCATAGCCACCAGCGGGATTGATTTATTGGTTGCCTCAACTGTTGGTCCATAGCTATTGTTGGATCAGCAGGGAAAATTACATATCGCCGTGACAACAAAATCTAACAATGAGTGTTACCTTGTTACATTGTGTGTCTGACCTTGAACTTGATGTCATCAGCCTTTGACGCAATAGAATCAATTGCTTCTGCTGATGACTAGAAACACCTCCACCTCCAAATATACCATTGCCAATTCCCAGAGGTCCTCCAGATGAGAGCTGGTGACTCATCCACCAACTTAACATGCACTCTTCCCACTCAGTATTTCCCTTCCCAACATTTTACCCTCTTGCACTTGTTTTGCTCAAAATGCTCATAATTATTCTCTGATATATTTTTAGCACTCACCAACAAGCCCTTGACAGACTGTTTGTGTGCAATTTGTGGCATGTTAATGAATGAGTCATCTAGCAACTGCTGTGTCATTGACAGGTGAAGCAGATTATGGAGGAAGCTGTCACCAGGAAATTTGTTCATGAAGACAGCAGCCATATTGTGTCCTTTTGTGGTGAGTAACCAAACACACAAATCAATCATACTGCTTTTGCTCATTTAAAACTTCTTCAGGTTGAACAGTTCTGCTGCACCGGCTGTCTGAAAGTTACTGTGAATGTTTGCAGGCTTTATCTTTAGTTACTTGTGTGTTGTGATTAAAATAACAGAGTGAATGACAGGGGAAAAGATAAGATGAGTGATCAGAGCTTGTTGACCTAGCTTTAATGTTAACTCCCTGGTGTCTCTGATAGACATTTTGCCACGGAGATGACAGATCTGTGTCAGAATTCATTTGCCAAATTCATCAGTGACCAAGATAAACTCATTAGTTACCAACAAGTAACCAACTAATAAAGGTGATTATTCAAATAGAAGAATTTAGAGTTATATTACCCAAGTAACACCCACTTCAAAGACAACCTGAGAAATGATGCATCATGGAGAAAGATTTCACTGGAGCCTTAGATGAGTCTTAGTATCAGCTGGTGGTTGTTAAGTAACTTGCATCTCTTACATAGACTACGGTAGTGTGTAGATGTTAACTTGCTCATATTTACTCCAGAAACTGAAGACACAATCCCTAAGCAATGCTGAATGGCTTTCCTTGCCTGTGACTCACACAACCCTGCGCTGTACATGTACTCCAGGTGTGGACAGTAGAAAGACACACTCTACAGCACTTCCACAAGCGGTCCGCATGTGTTATGTGTTCAGTGTAGCCAAACCGTAATCGTGAAGTTAGAAACATTGCTTAATGTTCCAGTTCTCTGTCCTTGTTGGAAAGCAAAAACTAGCAGAACCAAATGAATGTAGCGTACATGTGTGTAAGTTTTTAGGTCACTACTCAGGACCCAAAAGTATAAACCAGACTCGAAGACCATGTAAAAGTTTAAGCAAGAGCACTATAATATGAGATTAGTTAGTGCTGGAAATCCGGAGCGATGGAGCAGTGCTGGCTTCTTTGTGGACAGTAAATCAGAGGCAAACAGCAGAGCAGGGCAGGCAGTGGCTGGAACTGCATTGGAGAACACTGGAGGATCAGGGCGTAGCAAATCAGGAAGGCAGGAGGCAACGACTCACACGTGACCTGGACAAATGCCAAGGTGTCAACGATCCTGCCAGAGGATAAATGCCCGGGACTGCCCACCAGTCACTTAGAACTGAAGAAGCCTCTTGGATGAGAGGTGAAACTTCTAGAAGCTGAAACAAGTCCAGCTGCCTTGTGAAGCACTCAGACGTACCATGACCTGGATGCATGCGAATCTTCACACACAGCAGACACATTAGGGATGAGGGAAGAATCTTTTTAGACCCTAACACACCAATCATAGTCCGTCACATAGTTGGCAGGGATATATAATATGGATCTTTGTCCAACAATAGCAATGTATTTGCTCCATAAAACCTCTTCAATAGGCAAGGAAGTTGAGATTGTAGCTGCCACATTAAAAATGGGAAGTCGGTCCAGTGGTATCATCAACATAACATGTATAATTAGTGCTGAAATAAAGAAATAAAGAACATTAAAAGTTCAATATTTCACCAAATGTTATTGTTCTTGCCACCAAATGGCACCAATAGAGTGCAGTATGATAACTGTTAGAAACACACTGCCCACATGCAGGCACTCACACTAGTCAGATGTCTGGCTCAGTCCAGAGCTGGAATCAGTAACAAGATATATTTGGGGATTTCAGTGTGAATAAAATGACTCTCAGCTTGCAGAAAATGTGATATTTTAATAGTTACTACCCATATGTGCAGGCAACGACTGTTCTTAACTCATATGATGACACTATCGGAAGGCCATTCAAATGTAGGAAATACTTTTCTCAAACCATCATCAACATTTACACAACAGTACACATTGACACAAGTCCTTGTGTCATTGTGTACAAACAAGTCAAAATACTACTAGCCATGTTGGCCAAGTAACAGGGTGATGCTGCAGTGATGTAAATTATGGCCAAGGAGATTGAAAATCACAAGGCTGCACTTTTTCTGTACGGCATACAATTTCTGCTGTACAAAGTTACATGGGAATTGCAGTGTTGTCTTTCTACACTTCTTGGCGTTCGTGTCTGTTGGGCCACAAATTCTGACCCACATCACAACAGAAAGAGTCTTTTTCTTATCCAGAGATTGTAACACTGTTGTGCTCTGTCTGTACATGCCTGCCAACTGACGGTTCACGAGATGCAACTGTGAGCTATTTTAAAAAGCTGGTTGATCATCGGTTGATGTAACCAGTATAATACATTTTGATCAACAATATTGAATGTGCCAAAGCGTTTGCATTTTGTTCAAAATAATGAGAAATTTCTTTTATATTGTGCAAATGACTGGATGATGTGGAGGCTGAACAAGTAGTTTGGAGAATTTCAGTTCTAACCTGAGAAATGTACCAAAGCTACTGAGAAAAGCTGTAAGGCTATAAACAAGTGAACAGTGATGAAACTTTCCCTCGGCACAGACTTTTATTGCCATGTAGAAAAATAGTGCCAATAAATGAGTCGTCTTCATCATGCCGCTGAGTAAACATGTACAAGGAGATTATGAAAATATGGAGAAAGTGTTTCTAGGCCTGTCAGCTCTGTATTGTTATAAAAATGTAATTACCTATTACACATCGCACAGACTTGGATTGGATTTAGTAAAAAAAATACAGAGAAAGGAAAGTTAAAATCCGCATTAGTGTGAGTCACAGTTTCACCAACTGTTGTCAGAACAATAATTCAACCACACACACAAAAATAGACACTGCAGTCCCAGTGACCCACGACTAAGGAAGTGAAACTAAATGTTGTGAAGAGGCACAGGAAGGTCTAAGTGAGTCCCCAATCAAGATTATGTAGAATACACAATCAATTTGTGTGCGATGTCCAAGTTTAGCTCATTTGGATTTCATAGTGCGAAAGGAACTTGCAGCACAGCTTGAAAACATATTTAACAGCATAAAAGATGCTGGACATCTTTCCACCCAGTAATCAGCTTACCCCAAATCTCTTTTTATAGTTTTATTTTTCTCTGAGAAAGTTATGAAAAAGATTAGTCACAAATTTTTATGACAATGTGATGAAGCATCTTTTACTTTACGTGGGTCAGTGCTTTGTGTGTTTCCATTACTGCTTTCAAGTCTGCATCAACAGTTTTCTTGGCCTGCGGTGTGACGTTTTATCGTCTAATAGTCTGTTTTAATAGCTGCTGGTCAGTCTGAGGAGTTCTACTACTAACATACCTCCTCATAGACACGTAGCAGCTCAGGATGACCCTCTCATGTCTCTGTTTTGTTGTCAGCCAGCTTCCTCCTCCTCCTGACTCCTCCTGTGATCCTTTATAGCGGCTCTTGTTTCTACACATCCTCTTTCAGCTGTGATCTGTTTAGAGATGAGAGAGTGGAGGATGGGAGAGGAGCTCAGCCAGATCACCAGGGAGCAATTAGCCTCCACCATCATGGCTACTTTGATGAGCTGCCCAGGCAGCGTCTGAAATGTAGATGCTGTGGAGGGGTCCAAACGCCAGTGTTGACTGGAGTTAGGACACAGTGAAAAGTAGCACAGCACTAAAAACATCCACATCCTCTTTATATCCATAGTTTAATTGCTAATCCTTAGTTTACTCAGTTACAAATTGCACCTTCTTTCTTCCCCTGTTATAGTCCTCGATTCCTCCTGTATATCATACTGTAGACTAACGTTGGTAGTATGTTGAATCAGCATTTGGCAGGCAACATACGACCGTCCCTTGTTTAGAAACAAGCAAAAGCCCACATATCAGGAATAATCAGCAAATGTGTGTTTTTATCACAGGAGATAAATAACACAAATGATTATTCAAAAACGTCACCAGATAGTTTTCTGTGGATCTACTTATTGACTTACTAAAGACGCATTTCAGCAGTGTCCATATGAAGACCTTTTGTTGGTGTTTTTAGCTGCCCTGAGTGAAGTGTTGGTCAGCTGTCTGTCACTGTCCAGTCTCTTAATGCACTCAATTTCAACAGATACAGGATGATTAGAGGCAATTTACTGTGTTAGCTGTTTTTACCAGGAGGGACTGCACAATGGACTGATCCTACTAACGAAGCACATTTGAATCCTGTTTGTGATTATCGTTGTAGGAAAATGTTTTGGATAAAACATTTTATTTTGCTAATAATTGACATTCTCATTCTCTTATGCAAAAAAGACAGTTTCCTGTTCCATCTCCCTGCCTCTGGCAGTTTCATACTGAATCCTGAATTTTTATTTATATGTGCTCTACACTCATAGGTACATTTTAAAAGTGTGCGATAAACACAGTGTTGTTCGTAACACTGCCACTGTGATGCTGTTGTTCATTTCAGAGAAGTTTGTCATTGCAGATATTGTGACACTCTGGAGATTTTCTCTATAACTTGGTTGATAGACAGTCGCTCTCGAAAAGTGTAAAGGTTTAGGAGTTGCTTCTTTGCACTTTGGCCATCTGAGGCTAGTTAGCAGAAGTGATGAGAGAGTAAGGAGGTTGAACTATATTTGGAGACCTTTTAATGTTCTGCTTTGTTCTGACATTTAGCTTCTTGCTCTTATAATGATGTGGGGAAAAAAACAGTTCAGACAGATAAGGAGCAAAACTCAGGAAAAGAGGGAGAAGAAACAAAGATGAAGAGAAGATGATAGGGGCATATTTTAATTTAAAATAAAGAAAGTGAAAGTTGATGGCTGTGATGACACTTTTATTGCCGAGGCTGAAGTAAAACCCTGATAACAGCGATCGTAGTAACAGCGATGACAGAGAAAGTGACAGATTCACAGCGCGACAGGATGGAGGCAAGAGAGAATCCGTGTTTAAACGAATGAGGATGATGGAGAGAGAGAGATCGCGATCCTGATGAGTTGCCGCCGCCCCTCCCTGCGCTCGTCTCTCCCAGAGCTCTATCGCTCCATCATCAGGGGGTTGCCATGGCAACCCCAGCCTTCCCCCTGACCCCATGTGAACAGAGCCACAGGATTAGTCCTGAAAGAGAACTCAAATGTCAACACAGCTCCAGGCACTGCCACGTAGGCCTGAGAGAGAAGAGAGGTGTCTGTTTTTCTGCAGTCGAGTGATTGTCCAAGTGTGTCATCATGTCATCGACTTGTGTGTCCACCGCAGGTCATCATAGCTTATGCGAAGATGATTATGCAAAGGTATTAATTAATTACATTTTTTTCTGCACCTAAAGAATCCATTTTGGAAATATGCAGCCTTCAACCTAGCAAACAATTAAGCCCAAAATGTACAAAATTATGTTTTATAGCACACAATGTTAATCTCAAGTTTTGCACTTTAAAACTGTACTATTTGTTTAGTTTATATTAACAATATAATACTGTTTTGTTAAGAGTCAGATATTTCTCCCTGTAGTTGGTGGAGACTAAAACAGAGCTATAAAAGGAGGATGGATATTGGACCTGAATTTCTCAGCTGGTCAGAAACGTGACTCCAAGTGAATGCCAAAACCTGCTCTATCTCTGCTGGATGTGTAAACAGAAAACAAATTGCTAAGGCCACAAAAGCTTGATATATCAGTGTTGTTTTTATAGCTTGTTCCACTGCCCTCAAGTGGCCAAACAAAATCTATAATTGCCACTTAATTACACCGATATAATTGTTTTTAATTGCAGAGTAAGGAATTTACTGATACAACTTTAGTGGACATGAATAATGATGGATTTGTTGTGTTTTTTTTCCCTGTTAGCAGCAAAGTCTGAGAATGACAAGTTCACTCTGTCCATTTGCCCAACACTTTAATCCTGAACAAAATATCTCAGCAACTTTATGTGACACTCTTTGTGTGGCCAGTTGCTCACATAATGCAAAAAAAAACAAAAAACAAAAAAGGCATTTTGTGCCTCAAAAGGCTTTTTGTGCCACAAAATGTGGCTGTTGTTTTCTGTTATACTTTGGCTATTCGTTGTTACTTGTTATTGTGGTGGTTTCTCTTGTCCTTAATTGTGATGCTGTTCTGGCGTACAGTTTTAGTAAAGTGCACTTTAGTAAAGATTACATTGTCTTTTTTCCCACCCTGTGTCCACACAGCTGCCGTAGAGGCATGTGTTCTGCATGGGCTGAAACGGCGGGCAGCAGGCTTTCTGCGCAGCAACAAGATCGCAGCGCTCTTCACAAAGGTGGGGAAGAGCTTCGCCCCTGCTGAGGAGCTGTGTAGGAAGGCCCAGGAGCTCGAGCAGATCATCGAGACAAAGTGAGAGAGGCACACATCCCCGCTCGTTCTCACACATCACAGCAGACTTCAAAGCACACATCAAAGCCTTGCACGAGCAAAAGCACTGAAAACAAATGGTTGTCTGCTTACTTGAAGGGCTGTTTTACAATATGAAACGCTTCTAAATAATTCATGCTAAGAAGCTTTTATGAATCATGAATCTCTGGTGCTAGTAGCTTCATAAGGATGCATTCTTAATGGAACATGTTTAAATTTAAACTTGTGACTCTGTACTTCTGCAGACGAAGTCAAAGTTTGCAAAGTCAAGACAGCCTTCGCAAGATGCCCCGACTGCCCAGCCTCACCCCGCAGGGAGTCAAGAACCTGTGGATCCGAACAGCTCTTTTTGAGAAGGTGCTGGACAAGATCGTCCTTCACCTGGTGGAGAACAGCACGTACGTTTTGGAGGGCCAATGAATGTCTGTTCAACTGTTTGTGTTACAAGAAGTCCATGTCCATTTCAAAACTGCCCTTTCATGTTTGCCTTCCAGTAAGTACTATGAGAAAGAGGCTGTTCTAATGGACCCTGTGGACGGACCTATCCTTGCCTCTTTGTTAGGTAATTATATGTGACATTGTAAGCATTTGTGTCTTTTAATGTATTCATCTGGCTTGGGCTTATCAAAATATGAATACACTGTACAAGGGCATTATGGTACTCTTTTCCATTTTTCTCTCAATTTGCAGTAAAAGCCAGTTCCTCCTGCACTTCAGTCAAACGTCAGCTCTGTATCAGAGGAGGTTGTAGACTGAAGCAGAAAGTGTTGACAGGCTAACCAGTACAACTCTGTTCAGTAACAACAGGGACGTTATCTTCCCTTCAGGAAATACTGACTGAATGTTTTTCACCGGGGCCGAGCCACAAGCACTGATGCTTCAGACTTCAGAAGGCAGGAAACAAGAAAAATCACATTTCTGTCTTAAAAAAAGAAGCTTTAATTTTTTTTTTTTTTCTTTCTAATCTTTATTTTTTGCTTGTGAATTATTTGATAATCTTGCATCTTAGAGTCCCCACAAAGTAGCAACATTGTGGGAGGCAAAAATCACTCCTTGAGCTGGCCACCACCTGCAGACAGAATTAACAGAACTTATTTTAAGGGGTTGGGAACTACAGCTCTAAACTGTTATGAAATGCTTTGTACCTTTTTGGTGGATCAAAAGGTTGAACATCTGAGGTCTATTATGGTGCATAAAATTAAAACACCCTTTATGATTTATGTTGATGTTTAAGATAATCTGATTCCTGTCGTTAGTTCACAAAATCTTAGAGCTCGTGTCCGCACTGTGTAACTGTTCACTTTCTTCGTCTCAGTGGGACCTTGTGCTTTGGAGTATACAAAGATGAAGACAGCTGATCACTTCTGGACAGACCCGTCTGCTGATGAGTTGGTGCAGAGACATCGCATCCATGGTGGCCACTGCAGACAGGATTCTCCCACTAAGAGGCCTGCACTGTGTGTAAGTATAAAAGCTGGTAATACAGCAGATGTAGGGCCCGGTGAAATCTGTTTACATTTTCTTCAGATTTCATTTTATTTTTTCCCAAATACTGTGTTTTGTTTTGTTTTTTTGTTTTTTCTGAATGATGTGCCGATTAACCACCAACGATTTAACCACATTCGAAAGAATGTCTAATTATGTGGTGAATGAATCAAATTATCAATTCCATCCACATTTTGGCAATTTCCACAATATTCCACATTTTGTAGTTGTTTCTGTTTTTATCATGAACAGCCACAGTTCTGTCCGTGTTTTCTGCATCACGGGAATCATAGAGCCCTACAGATAATCATGCAATTAGTACCAGGCTCCTTTTATTGTATCCCACATGTATACAGCATATATTTATTGCGGTATATTAGCAGGCAGGCAGAGTTTCAGTGGTGCGTCTCATCAGTTATATTCCCTTCTGAGATGCTGTCTGTCTGATTAAAGAGGACCTCCCTAGATTACTGTGTAAAGTGAAGCACAGCACGTCCTGGGAGAAAGAACAGAGTGTATCTGAGACCTTCATCCTCGTTCAGTCTTAAGCATATCAGTAAAACAGGTCAACTCAGCCTATCTTACAACACCGCAATACTCTTTCCACTTGTGTGGTGCTGTGTATTTGTATGTGTGTATTCCAAGCAAAAGTATACTGGTCTTTGGAATCAGGAACAAGGGAGGATGCGAATGTGAATGAGTGATATATTTCTCATTCAAAAAAGATTTTTATTCATAGTCATCATTTGGTTTACACTGTTTGTTATCTGATTTGACATATTTTGTGCCTGTGTTGGTCAGATCCAGAAGCGGCACTCCAGCAGCAGTATGGATGAACGCCCCTCCCCCTCGCCATCAGCTCGTGAATATGTGGAGTCCCTACATCAAAACAGCAGGGTGACCCTACTGTTTGGCAAAAACAATGTGCTCGTACAACCGGTAACTGTCCAATAATCACTCATAGCTTTGTAGATATGACGCTCCCTAGAAATAATTTCTCTGTTTAATTGCATCAAATGAAATCATCCATCCTCATGGCTGTTTCAGAGGGATGACATGGAGGCTGTCCCGGGTTATCTCTCTCTGCACCAAAATGCTGACATCATGACCCTGAAGTGGACACCCAATCAGCTCATGAACGGCTCAGTTGGAGACTTGGACTATGAACGCAGGTGCAGAATTATACAGCTGCAGATGAATTGTGATGATGGGGATTGTGTCTGTCTGCAAATCCTGCGTTTGATAATATTAGCAACCCTTCTCATATTAAAAATAGCTAGCATGTAATGTGCTTCCTCAAAGACATGTAAACACTCTGCATTATTTCTTTGCTTCTTCTGTTGTTTGAGTAACACTCAGCTGTTACTGAATAATGCAGCGTGTTTGCGTTGGGCTCAGGGGCTCAGTGTGCAGCTGATCTGATGAGCCTTATTTTCAGCTCTCCAGCAGCCAGTAGATGGCTTATTGACTGAGACTCTGTCAGACATCTCTCTAACTAGTGAACCATGTTCCTGTGCGAGGTTTTCTCTCACCAAAAAAATGGATTATTGCATTAGGGCCTCTGCGCCTTCTCATCATCTACATGCCGGACTGCTTTATTATCTATAAAATTAATGTTCCTTGAGATTTTGACCCACACAGATGGTAAGTAAAAATTCTCTATGGATTAGTTTGTTAGCTGGTCCCCCAGTGTGCTGAGACAAGTCTGGGTTGGTATTTTACTGACTGATGTATTTTATTTAATGTTTTTCAGTGTATACTGGGACTATGCCATGACGATCCCTCTAGAGGAGATAGTTTACTTGCACTGTCATCAACAAGGTGGGTCCAACCAATTATCAATTAACCTTGATACCACAACGCAGTGTTTGTGTGTTTTTACTGGCTTTTTTTATTTATTATCAGTGTCTGCAATAAAACACAGCTGTCAAATAAAATTTGAATGAAGTCAAGAAACCATCTCTCCTTTATCTCCTGTAGTTGACAGTGGGGGGACAGTGGTACTGGTCAGTCAGGATGGGATCCAAAGACCTCCACTTCGCTTCCCCAGAGGAGGCCACTTGCTCCAGTTCCTCTCCTGCCTGGAGAACGGCCTGCTCCCCCATGGCCAGCTGGACCCTCCTCTCTGGTCCCAGAGGGGAAAGGTCAGTACGGGAGGTCTTTCTTTGGGATCGCTCTCTGGCTTTATATTAGGCATTCTTCTAGAAAACAAAATGCTAAATCAGCCTTATCTGATCAATAAATCAATAAAAAAGACATTTGGATTTGGTAATAGATGCACTGCCTGGTTGCATGAGTGATATTGATGAATGCGTGGCTTGATGTTCTCTCTCCGCCACCACATAAGAACTGTCTAATGAATGGATGTTTTTGTCGAACTGTGAATAGCTTTGTATCTGCTGCTAAACTGAATAATGATAACCACCCACACATGTTAAGCCACCATTAATAAGCTTAAACATACGGACAGTCGTCATTTTAAATCCACATGGATGGCTCAGCTTGGCTCTAACGGTTTAGAATGTTTTCTTGCTGGCATCAGTTTGTTAACAGTTCTATTCTCATTGCAGGGGAAGGTGTTTCCCAAGCTGCGGAAGAGGGTTCCTCAGGGATCTGGTTCCACAGAGTCGGTCTCAGACAAGGAGGAGGACGAGGCCACAGACTATGTCTTCCGCATCCTTTTTCCAAACAGCCAGTCAGAGTTTGGTGAGATTCTCTCCAGAGAAGCAAATTAATATGAGCAGTGCCCATGGGCCTCTCCAGACTGTAGCATTTTTATGAAGATGTTACTCATTTTTTACAGTGACTGTAACCCATCTGACTTCCACAATCTCCCTTCAACTGAGTGGACAGTCCCCCTCCAAAACAGGAACCCTGGTTGTACCCAAGAGGTCCTGCAGCTGTCCTGAGGAATCCCCCTCACTCACAGGAACCAGCTGTAACACTGTCACACCTCGGCTTGTCTATCCCTCTGTCAGCTTGGCTTGCTTTAATTCCCAGCATCTAATATCCTCCTGACCTGTCCTGCGCCTCTGGCAAAATTTATTGATGTGTCCCGTTATTAAAGCCCCTCCCACTCCCTGCCACCTTGTGTGACACCCTGTTTACTGCATTACAGCGCAGTAACCTTTTAACAGCCAACGGGTCGACAGCTGATTGATCGAATATGGTTCCTAAACTGTGAAAGGCTCTTGCTCAATTGATCTTTCTCTCTATAATAATGTAATTGAATATGATGGCTTCGTGCTTTGAAATTGTGCATCAATTCCAGATTGCAAAAATGTTTTTGTTGGCGTGCTTTATCTTTGCTCTGACAGGAATCAAGCACAAACATATTGTGCTCTGAGGTGCTTTCCGCAGATCACAGTCGATCAGCATAATTCTGCGTATGCAAAGTGGTTTCAGCTGTGCTTAAATCAGCAAAGTGCAAATGTAATTGTTCTTGAAAGCCTGAGTAGCATAATGGTTTTTAAGTGACAATGATGGCGTCTGTGTGTGAATGTTGCAGTGACTCCTCCAGACTTGATGGATCAGGGAGCTACAATGTGGCATCCCACTCTCAGGAAGTCCTCGTGTTCTTCTTGTTCTCAGGGGAGCTTCTCTGATGGGGCCGCACCTAAGGGGTGCAACCATGAGAGGTGAGAGATAAACATACTTCAGACAAGGCTGAGTTGTTTTAGATTGTGACAGGGAAGGCTGCGGAGACACACAAACCCACCTGACATCCCTTAGTGTAGGGTCAAAGGTCCAGAAAGACTGGTGTTAACAAAACAACATGTAATCATTTAATTAATATCACATCTGTTGTGACTGAGCCAGCATGAAATTTGAATTTGTTTAGCCTTTATTAGGAGATGACACACAGCAAAGGGCAGCAGTTTGGAATCGAACCTGAGCTGCTGCTGAGGACTCAGCCTCAGTGAATTGTGTGCTAGAGAAAACAAGAGACATTCTGTATCCGCGATTTGGAAGCTGATAGCAAATTCTCTGGTGTAACGTTAATGCATGAACTCAGCAGCAGCAACGCAAAACTGTCTCTACAGAAATTAACATGACAATATCAGTAATCAACAATATCAACGGTTGGGAAATAAGCCATATTAAACCCACATTCATCTGGGGACAGGATCACTGTGAATGAGCTCCAGCTACAATGTATATTCAACATCAATTTACAATTTATTGATCAATAGAAACTGTATTTAAAAATAGAAAATGTTATGTACACTGCAGAACATATTCTAGCCTAGTCATAACATGAGGTATGGGCTGGCCCTGGATTGGCTGTTCTGTCCAGACTTAGAGAGGCCCTGTCTCAACAATATCGATGAAACTGGGAAAGGAGCGAAGACACAACAACCAAGTAATTACCCAGAAGACAGTTATGTGACATTTACCTCACTAATGTGTGAATGTGTTGGGAAAATGAGGTGATAAGCAAGGGAGATTTGGAAGCTATGAAAAAAGGGGCCAATTTGTTGAATATGTCAGCGTAATAGTTTATCATTGGAGTGATAAAGGTTAGCCCCAACACTGTAATAAACCCTACATTAGATACAGTATCTCAGACATTCAGAGCCATATGAATAACTTCCCATGCACTACAGGATTAGGTTTATTATAGATTAATGATGAATGAACAGAACAGTTGCATATTGTTGTATTTTGTAAGTGTTTCCTCCACATAAGTGAAGTGATGTGTGCTGTATCTTCCTGCAGGGCTCCTCTGAAGCTGCTCTGCGACAACATGAAGTATCAGATCATCTCTCGGGCGTTTTATGGCTGTATGTGATTGCTTATTGTGTACACTGACAATATATAAATAACAGTATATATTCATGTTCACTTTGACATTGTCAGGAGGTAATGCATAATATCCTTGTTTTAATTATAACTAACATCCGTAGAGGCCTTAAGTAATTAACTGATTTGTCACCCAGGGTTGGCATACTGCCGTCACCTGTCCACTGTGCGTACACACCTCTCTGCTCTCGTCAATCACGCCATTGTGGCGCCCGACGTGCCGCGTGATGCCTACAAGGGGCTCACCACAGACGTGTGGCAGACGTTCCTCCAGGACTGCACAGTAAGCATCTCTGGTGTCACAGCACCGCAACACGAACTTCACACTGCTGCTGACAGTATGCCATCCATGCACACACACACACACACACGCACACATATGCATGTCTGCTCCCAGGCTCTGTCACTCTTCTGTCTCATCCATATTCATCCTCGGCTAATCATGTGGCTCACACCTTTAGTCTCACAACAGTGTGCATGAAGCATGACTAATAGACCTGTCAGTCTCAAAGTCCACGTCTACAGTTTATCTGGACATTAGTTACATGTCCCTGGAGCTATACAGAGTTCGACCTGAACATTAAAAAAAACATTTCTATGTGCTTACAAGCAATTATTTTTCTTAAAACTGGTTTATTTTTAGAATTTTATAATACCTGTGTAATATTTGATTAGTATTGGGGTAGCCACTCAAAAAATGAACTAAATTACTGAGTTAAAAAAAAGTTCCACTTAGATTTTCCAGCTTTCTGCTGCATCTCAGTCATCATCCTATGACCTAGGGTCTAAAAGATAAGCGGTTTAATTTAAAACCAAGTATTATATTCATTCATTTACTTTTGAGCTACCTTGTTAAACCCACGCAGATCTTTATCTGATTTTAACATACATGGAGGGACACAAATTAACCCTCTAAATTCTTAATTAAGCAATTGGTTGAGTAACAGCTGTGGACAAATGTTTGTGATCTGAACTCCAATAAATAATAATGAGCACATACATACTGTACAGTGACAGTTGGGAGATGCACCAGTGCCTGCCGTGTTCCCCATCTGCCACCCTCCTGGATGGATTAATCATTAGCAGCACTGACAGAGTGAAAGCCACTACGATGCCTCCCTCTGCAGGCTGCCATCTTGTTAATGTTGCTGTTTTGAAGCACAATTGGAAAACCAAAGGTTGACCAAAAAGCAAGTACTGATGGACTGAAAGTATGTCTTGTGTCTTCAGGCATACGAGGAGAAGGAGCTGCTTCGCCTGGTCTACTTCGGCGGGGTGGACGCCTCGTTGCGTAAAGAGGTGTGGCCTTTCCTGCTGGGTCATTATCAGTTCGGAATGTCAGAGGCCGAGAGGAAGGAGGTTTGTCACTTCCACGATTGTGGCTTTACTCCCAAAGCATTTTGCACCTGAACCACTGACCCTTGATCCCTCGCCCATCACCTCAGGTGGATGAACAGGTCCAAGTGTGCTACCAACAGACGATGCGGGAGTGGCTCGGCTGTGAGGAGATAGTCCGCCAGCGGGAGAAGGAGCAGCACGCTGCAGCATTAGCAAAGTGCTCTTCAGGAGCGAGCATGGACAGTTCCAGTCAGAAGATGATCCACCATGACTCCACTGTCAGTAATGAGGTGAAGCAGCAATGCACACTTATATTCAAAGTTAGACACTGTGCACTCAGAAATGTTTATTCACAGTGCAGCAAGGAAGGAATCAGCTTTTTATGTCAGTACGTTGTATCTTCAAAATCTGCATTTTAAAGACATGGTTATTTCCTAGGCTGATACGGTGTAAAGAAAAGCTGTTGGTTGCATTATGGGAATCCAGCTTTTTCTGTGCTTGATCCATGCTAGCCTACAACTTTACAAAAGTGAAATACTAAACCACCGGAGAATCCAGATAATGTGAGCACAGCACATGAACCAATGTACAGTAAGACTGTATATCAATAAAAAAAAATTTTATATCATAATATCTTGGCTTTTGTAATGTCTTTATTACCCAGTCCCAGTCCTCGCAGAGCTCAGACAGACAGAGTCTGGCTCGCCTGCAGAGTGACTCCAGCAGCAGCACACAGGTAACAAAAATTCACCATATCGCAGCGTCTTTTAACTAAACAGCACTACTGTTACAGGTTTTTTTATAAATGCTATGCTAATCTTTTGTGACACATTTTTCCATCCATGCCCAAAGTAATGCATGTAATCTCAATTTTTTGAACCAATATTCCTCATCCCTGCATTCTCTCTCCTCTAGTTGTTCACATCCTCCCATCCCTTCCCCTGGAGTAGCCTGCTTCCCTTTGGCTTGTTCTTTCAGGTGTTTGAGTCCGTAGAGGAGGTGGACCAGATCGAGATGGAGCCCAAGGCCGAAGAGACCAAACAGATGCCAAAAATGCCCAATGGAGCTCTGCAGAACGGGACAAGCTCTCCTGACTCTGGCCATCCCTCCTCCCGCAACTTCTCTGTCACCTCTGGCCTGTCAGACGGCTCGCTCAGCACAGAGGACAGTGCTGCACCGGATACTACCCCGAGATCTGCAGCTGTCCCTCAGGCGCCACAGAGCCCCGTCAAACCTGCAGGGGTAGAGAGCGAGGGTCTGGCAGAGGACAGTCAGATGAAAGGAAAAGCGAAGGACACAGAGGAGGAGAGAAAAGCACCTGATGTGATGAAAACTGCAGAAAATACCAAGTCTGAGTTGACAGGTGACAACATGACCCAAGCATTGGAAGAGGAGCTGGTGAAGGAACCCAAAACACAAGAAACCATCGAGGAATCTGGTGCAGTTATAACAGTGGGGCCTGAGTGTGGAGATAAAGACCTGGTTGCACTGGCAGACGTTAAGGGAATTACATCTTTAGAGTCTGGGAAAACAGAAATAGAAATGTCGGACGAGGATGCCATGATGGTATCATCAGCTGCTACAGAATCCAAAGGAGGACTTGAGCAAGTTAGTATTGAGGGAACATCAAAGCTCAAGAAAACAGCAGAAACAAATGTGGAAAAGACGAAGGAAATTGATGAATCAAAGACAAGTAAACCACAAGAGGTTATACTGGCAGGAAGAAAAGAAAATCTGTCTTTAGATCCCATGGCTCCTGAAATTAAAAAGAACCTCGTTTTCTCAGCAGACATGGGGGACTCGAGAGCAAGAGAAGCCTACTTTACCTCCCAGAAAGATGAGGCTCAGGTCATGACTGAATCTGATGAGTCTCCCTCAGCCATAGAGATGGAGGAGATCCCCAAAGCCAAAGTTTCCATGGTGCCTTGGAGCAGGAAGGGACGTTGTGAAGCGTCGTCTTTCTCCGACGACTCGTCCCCTCACGTGGAGCTCAGGCAGGAGGAGGAGCAGGGAAAGCCCAGTCCAGAGGGCACCGAGTCCATCCTGTCTGAGGAGCCAGAGATGGAGAGCCTTTATCCAAACTTTGACTCTCTGGCCGGTTCTGAAAATCCCAAGAATAAAGAGACATCTCAAGAATCTGCTGGGAGTGCCTTCTCTGTATGCACACATATTTTTTTCAAAGTTCAAATAAATGTATCCTCAGACAGATCTGCACTGTAGTGAGCTTGTTTTATATATTCATTCATTTATTGTTTTGTCTGTTTCAGCAAGAGCTTTTGGACTTGTACACATTAAATCTACACCGTATTGAAAAGGACGTCCAGCGCTGTGACAGAAACTATTGCTACTTCACTCCGGCCAATCTGGAGAAACTGCGTAACATCATGTGCAGGTAACACACGGACAGCATCAGGGATGAACAGAGCGAGAACATGCTCATTTTACCCAGCGTTTTGTAAACAAAAACAGGCTTACCAAGGCTGACAGTATGAATATGAGACTGATGTTACATTATGTGGCAATATGTTCAATAATAGTGCTTCATTTTAGTTTGTTCATGTGAGTGTTTTGCATCTAATATGCCCTCGTCTTCATACCCAAACATCATTACCTTTCACTACTTGCTCCATTAATTACACTTTAAAGGATATGACCGGCAATAATAAGATGGTAATCTTTCATACTGTCAACAAATCCCATGAACAGATCAAAACCAACAGTGAACTGATCCTGTTGTCTGCTAAAAACTGCTAAAGACACATCAATGATACATGTACACTGTCACTAAAGCACCAGATGTGTCTATCTGCAGCTGAAAATAGTCCCCAGCAAATGCATAATTTACACCTGTTTGAGTAACATTTGCTAAAAACGATGCCGAGCTGCCTGAGCAAATTGCGCAGCATTCTTGAAATAGGAAACTATCTGTGTGATCTGCTTTTAAAAGTTTAAGTCATCAGCAGGAACGAATGGATTTGGAGCTGGTTGCCACAGACATGGCAGGAAAGTTAGAAAGCAATGAGAGACAGACTAACATTGTTGGTTTTAGTCTTTTCTTTGGATTGGTTGACAGACAAATATAGAAAACATGTGTTGCCATGGCTTATCCTTAAATATTAATAGATTTAGACTAAGGTGACTTCATTTTTTTTTCTAGTGCACATTCACATAAGCACATCTAAAGGGCCACCCATAACAGCAAAAATAAGTGCCCTTCTAGTCCTACTTAGGACCTCCTAGGACAAAAAGAAAAGGTATATTCACACCTTCGCGAAGCCAAATCGTGTCAACATGGATCATATTAATAGATCTCCGCACTTCACAAAAGTAGTTGCCTTAAAAAACGTATTTTCAGCATTGAAGAAAAGGTGGAAAGACCTCTAAATCTGGACGGCGTCATACGATAAAAACAGCCGAGTATAGTGAAGTTCACACCTCTTGCTTGTGTATTTTCAGTTACATCTGGAGGCACCTTGACATCGGTTACGTCCAGGGCATGTGTGATCTGCTGGCTCCGCTTCTAGTCATTCTGGATGACGGTGAGTCAACACTCTGAATCACTTCTGATTTTCCCTCTTCTCTGACATTCTGTGTATTTTTACAGCTATCGGTGGAACAACAGAGAACAGTTTGCCCACTCACTTTCTCACCGCAGATTCCTCTCTGCTTCCTCCTTTCAGAGGCCATGGCCTTCAGCTGCTTCACTGAGCTCATGAAGAGAATGAATCAAAACTTTCCACACGGAGGAGCTATGGACACTCACTTTGCCAACATGCGCTCTCTAATCCAGGTGACACGGCACCAGTAAAGCCTTTACACATACTGTAGCAGCCAGGGACCACTAAATCCATTCATTACTCCAAACGCCGCACTTTTTCACACTCTTCCCCCACAACCAGTCTCATTATTTCTTTTCCTGAATCTCCTCTGATCCCCTCTCTGTATAGATCCTGGACTCCGAGCTGTTTGAGCTAATGCACCAGAACGGAGACTACACCCACTTCTACTTCTGCTACCGCTGGTTTCTCCTAGACTTCAAGCGAGGTGAGGTGACAGCATGGTTCGAAAGACTTTGTGCCAATTAGAGAAGAAGGGATTCACTCGTCTCTAAACCGAGTTTGTGGATAAGATGCCAAAACCACTTGGCAGCTTGCTAACAAGACATGTAGTTATTAAGGCCTGGAAAGGATTTAGAAGTCTGTTATATTTTCAGAAAAGCATTCCAGGGAGTTGCTTATGAAGTAATTGGCATGAACTGCTGCTGTGTGGATAGGTTTAATAATTAATTATGCTTTACACTGAGGATTTAACTGTGGACCTTCTGATTTCCTGTAAACAGCTTTTCTGGGTAGCTCAGTATATCCCACCCCAGCAAACACCTGCTTCCACCCTTATCTCTCTCCACCAACAGCTCCGCTTCCTACAAACTCCCATCCTGGCCCTCAAACACAGATGTAGTTTCACTCCCGTTCCTTCACTGTATGTTCTTTGTCTTCCAGAGCTCGTCTATGATGATGTGTTTTCAGTCTGGGAAACCATCTGGGCAGCCAAGTATGTCTCTTCCAGTCACTTTGTCCTCTTCATCGCCCTGGCGTTGGTGGAGATCTACAGGGACATCATCCTGGAGAACAACATGGACTTCACTGACATCATTAAGTTCTTCAATGGTAAAACATGCAGCTTTACAGCCGATGTTGTCCACATACACATTTTACACATTAAAGATGAGCTTAATTTTTACGGATGGAAGATTTGGCCATTTTCCAGGCATGAGGGGTCTGACAACATCAGGTTGCATTGTGGGAATTGTAGGAACCAGCACTGTAAAGGCCTGAAGTCAGAATGCTGTATGTCGCTCTCTTCTACACTAGATGTTCATTTGTTTTTAAATCTCTCTCTCTCAACTTCCCCGACTGCAGATTTAACAGTTATTATTGTTAGTCAGCTTGCAACAACACATAGAGCTGCATTAATCTCATCCGTGCTTGTCGCTGTTGATGCGGCCATTTTCGATGTATTCGGTGAGAAGAACTGAACTTGCATGTTTCTTTGTCTTTCAGAAATGGCCGAGCACCACAACATCAAGCAGATTTTGACGCAGGCCAGAGATCTGGTCTGCAAGGTGCAGATGCTGATAGAGAACAAGTGAATTGTGCTGTTTGTCTTCTTTTCCTTCCAAGTAAACTATGAATGGCTGTAGCAGCACAAGAGTCAAGTACACACACACTCACTCACTACACAAAGCCTTTACAATCAGTTTGCTGCTATGAGCCTTATCGACTGTATCTGAGATGTTGTTTGTGTTGTCAACAGGTGTGTGAGAATATTATGCTTCATATTTGTCAGTATGTTCAAGTGGGGAAAAAAGTATCTGAAAAATAGTTTCTTTAATTTCTAAATATTTTTGTCAGAAATCCCTTAAGTGTCGATCTCAATTCGAGTGCACTTAATATTTTGAGATAAGGATGGTTTTAGTTGCACATTTCAAACCATAATGCAGAGGTGAATTCAACCAGAGACTATATTTATGAGAAAAATACATTGTGGTACTAGTTTATAATTATTTTAATAACCAAAGTCTACAAGATTAAACATTAAATATATCAGCAAGTTATCCCTCTATTCCCGCCCCTTAATGAAGGAAGGAATGTCAGCAGACTTTTAATTTTCTTTAAATACAACACCCCAAAGCCAAATTAATTTTCACTAATGACTGATCGAAAACACTGGCCTGTCGTCCAAAATGTAACTCAAACTCAGTTATGTTTAACACAACGTTAATAAATTAATTTAGCTTTTAGCACCATGTCAGTGATTTAGCATCCAACAGTGTTTTTAATGTCCTTGAACTGCCTTGTCTGCCAAATGTTATGTCTTTGTGTGAAATGTACTGTACTAAGGAGAAAAATGTGTTTAACTTATGAGCATTATATTATGTTAAGAATTGTAAAATCATAATCTAATATTTAAGTGACTTATGGATGTCTGAGCAGAGATTTATATAAAACAACAAGCCTGATTTGATAGCCCTCTTGAGTAATTTTTCATTATCCAGTGAACCACTGTATATTTTGTAAAGTGTGCAGTTTTGCTCACCTTGATTTTTGTCTTGCATTGTCTGCTGCCTGTTTGTTGAATCAAATGTTAATTTCAGCTGGAGTACGATTGAAAATAATAGAGTGATAATGTTTAGTCACAGTGACCAAATGAAAAGTTTTGTGGTTTCTTATTATTCACATTCTTTTGTGTGACTTAAACACAGAGATGAAAATGAAAGGTGCAGTTTGACACTTTGTCAAAATGAATTGCAAATGACCTGATGTTTTGAGGGAAACTGTTTTGATGTTTTTGGCAGATTGGGGGCTTGTGAGGACATACAATATATATCCGTTTAACCTTTTAAATTAGTTTTATGTTGGTCCCAGTTACTGACATACACGGTCGTCATTCATCGCCTGAACTCAGTTGGTCTTCTAGTGTTGCTTCATGAATGTGATAAGATGAATTGCTTTTAATATTGATGTTTCTTTGTGAACGCTAACTGCTGTCAGAAAACCTGTTATAATTTTTTGTGACATTTATTTGCCAAGTATTTATTTATGTATTTATTCGTTCATTTTCTCATTCAGATGCTGCTTTGTTTGTAAAGCTGATATTTTTATTTTGTGGCCAGTTCTAATTGTGTATTGTAAAACAATCAAATTCTATACTAAGAGTTCATATATATATATATATATATATATATATATATATATATATATATATATATATATATATATATATATATATATATATATATATATATATATATATATATATAATATTACATGGTATATGTTCTTATAATAAAAAAAATAAAAATGGAATCATCATTATTTTTCAAAAACATATTGTAATGTGCATTTTACTAAACTGAAGACAGACAGGTAGATAAACATCAAGAGATCAGTACATGCATCAGTTTTACAAAGGCTGCTCACTACAAACTAGTTCAGAAGAGTGTGAGTTGGCAGTATTGGTCAGCTGGTCTTCCTCTTTGGTCAAGATGGAAATATCTCAACAATTATTGGATGGATTGCATGAGATGGTCCGCAGAGGATGAATCCTGCTCTTGTGCCACCATAAGGTTGACATTTTTGGCTGTGAGTGAAATAATGCATCGCCACAACTGTTGGATGAATTGTCATGAAATTTGGTACAGACATTCATGTCCCCATCTGAACTGGAATAAATGTGTTAACCTCTTAACTGTTCACTTCAGCCATTCTTTTTACTGCGCATTAGTGAGTGTTAGCATACACAGTAAACTAAGATGGTGGACATGGTAACCATTAATTTATATCTGCTAAACGTCACCATGTTAGCATCGTCACTGTCAACATATTAGCATGTGCCAGTTAGCATTTAGCTCACAGTGTCTATTCATATAGCTGCCAGCATGGCTGAAGACGCTGAACAAAAAATATGTGTTCCACTAACTCATTAACATGCATTGTGATAGTAAATAGCAGCAGCAGTATCTGTATCAACATGTGCCGAGACAGTATATAACTGTATAGAACTACAGTTGTAGTACAAAATATAAAGCCACTGATACTGATAGTATTTTGGAACAGGCGTTTTCTGTGTTAAATACTGCAGCTAGCACAGGTGTTATTGTAATACATGATAGTGGCCATTGTCCGAATTAGCGTAAGAATTCAACGGGTTGCAAATAACTAGTTTTATTCATGACCATGAAGAATGAGTGGAGCCCATTTATCTACTCCCGTCCATTCGCGTCTCCTCGTTCCCATTTGCCCCCCGCCAATCGCGTCTTCTCATTTCCATCTTTTGACAGACGACCAATCGTGGCTTCTCATTTCCATCTTTCTCCGCGGCCAATCGCGTCTTCTCATTTCCATCTTTGGACAGACGGCCAATCGCGGCCCGTCATTTCCATCTTTCCCCGCGGCCAATCGCAGCTCGTCATTTCCATCTTTGGACAGACGGCCCGTCATTTCCATATTTTCCTGCCAATAAAACAAAGTGTTAATGGGGAAAGGAATCGCAAGAGCGCCCGGATAGCTCAGTCGGTAGAGCATCAGACTTTTAATCTGAGGGTCCAGGGTTCAAGTCCCTGTTCGGGCGAGAGATTTTTTTTTTTCTCTCATTTCTCCTTTGCTGACTCCTCCTGGGAACAGGCAAGGACTCTACCCAGCCATAGAGACAATATGTCTACAGGTCAGGGAATGTGGAACCATAGCCTATCCCTTTTGTCTACAATAAAAATTTTGGATATGTGCCAAAGTGATAGCTTTCAAAACATGGAAATGACTATATGTTGTTCAAAAACCAAAAGTCTTGACGCATCGGGCGGATAACTTTTTTTTCCCCTGAAACTTCTCCTTTGCCGACTCCTCCTGAGAGAAGGAAAGGATTCTCGGCCACAGAGAAAGTATTTCTACATGTCGGGGAATGTGGAACCATAGCCTGTCTCTTTGGCTACAATGAGAATTCTGGATATGGGCCACAGCAATATTTTTCAAAACGTGGAAATGTTGGTCAAAAAACACAAAACTTGTATCGCCCGAACAGGGACTTGAACCCTGGACCCTCAGATTAAAAGTCTGATGCTCTACCGACTGAGCTATCCGGGCGCTCTTACGATTCCTTTCCCCATTAACACTTTGTTTTATTGGCAGGAAAATATGGAAATGACGGGCCGTCTGTCCAAAGATGGAAATGACGAGCTGCGATTGGCCGCGGGGAAAGATGGAAATGACGGGCCGCGATTGGCCGTCTGTCCAAAGATGGAAATGAGAAGACGCGATTGGCCGCGGAGAAAGATGGAAATGAGAAGCCACGATTGGTCGTCTGTCAAAAGATGGAAATGAGAAGACGCGATTGGCGGGGGGCAAATGGGAACGAGGAGACGCGAATGGACGAGAGTTGACAAATGAGCTCCACTCATTCTTCATGGTCATGAATAAAACTAGTGATTTGCAACCCGTTGAATTCTTACGCTAATTCGGACAATGGCCACTATCGTGTATTACAATAGTCTGTGTCTGAAGCTCTACCAACTGAGCTATCCGGGCGCTCTGACGGCTCCCTATCCCATTAACACTTTGTTTAATTGAAAAGATGGAAATGATGGGCCGCGATTGGCCGACTATCAAAGATGGAAATGAGGAGCCGCGGTTGGCCGCGGGGAAAGATGGAAATGACGGGCCGCGATTGGCCGTCTGTCCAAAGATGGAAATGAGGAACCGCGATTGGTCGCGGGGAAAGATGGAAATGACGGCCGCGATTGGCCGTCTGTCAAAAAATGAAATTGGCGAGGGGAAAATGGGAATGACCAGGGTACCGCCACATGTATTCGACTTCTGATTTCAACACAAACAACACATTATCATCAACCATGAACTATTTTGACAAAATGTCAACGTCTTATTTTCTTTATTTTTAATCATACCGGTGCATGTTGTCGACCACATACACTGATTTCTACAACCATCATATATAGTGTGCCTGCGCCAACAGCAGCATTTGACACAGGAATTGCCATGCTGGTTTCACAATGCTATCAATATCTTTCCGAGATGTTATACTTCACGTTTTTGCTCATGAAGGTTAAAATATTTTAATAATTGGACAATATTCCTTCACGTTTAAAACACCCCCACTGTATTTCAACGAAGACAAGGTGGTTATACAGAGTGTCAACTGAGAGTGAACATAAAAAAAACCCAAAATGCAAAAATCAACTTATTCAAATACCAGTGTAAACACAAGGAGTCATGTAAAGGCAGTATAAACATATGTGGGGTAACAAATCATAAACCACTAGGGGGCCTGCGCGAACAGGTTAATAAACAAATTTGATATTTTTATGGCTTTGTTGTTTGAAGAAGTCATTATTGTGTTAAAGTATTGTTTGAGTTCATTTTCAAAGTGTTTTCCATTCGGCCTTTTCTTTGTCCATTTTGTTTTGTGAATATGAAATTTGCCCAGCATGATGGCTCTTACTGTAACAGCACTGACAAAAGAGGTGGATGATGGTTTTTGGCTCTGTATGGCAGAAGTCGCAGTTGTAATTTATGTCTGCCTGGGACATAAGCGAAGAAGGAAGTAAGTGGGTGTGAAACCTCTCGCTTCCGCTCGTCCTGCAGCCTCTGGGCTAGCTACAGGAAGTCGTTTGCTACACATGCGAAGCTAGTTTGGAGCCGCCGTACTGACCTTTCTGGTGAATACGTGGTTTTAAGAAAACGCGACACTATTTTATACAACTCGGACATAGCTGACTCGATAAATGTGCTGGAAATGTTAGTGTTTAGCCTCACTCCTAAATGCACATGCCGCGGCGTGTCAATGAATATCACTCGGCATTTATGTAGCCTGTTAGCAAACGATGGCTACCCTGTAACAAATATGAACTTCCAAAGAAGAAGAAACCGCTGCCACAAGAGCCACATCACAAGTGTAACGCGACTGTCGAGCTCTCAGCCACATAACCCAAAGGTAAATTAAAGGTCAGTGATTAATAGTTGAATTGCAGTCGGTTTATTCTGTAGCAAATGCAGAACGTTGATTTGTCAGTCTCGATACATGGTTGTCTGTTTTGACAGGTACCACAGTTCGCAACATGGGAACCAGTACCAGAGGACCAACTTCCCCCGGTAATACCCTCATGACTGGGTGAATGTGAACACAATACAGTGCTTGCATGGTGTTAAGTACAAGTACTGCTAGGTGACCTAATGCCCTGAAATGTTAGATCTTAGATATTTAGTTGAAGGCCACTGACTCAAACAATAGTCAGGTGCCCTGATGTACACTGACATACGTGCTTTGCATGATGTAATCATTCCTTTTGTTCATATTGGCCATTAAAAGATCCCGTCCAAGTGCAAAGTGTACACAGAGGTTTATCTGTAGCAATCTGATCATGTGATATCTGCCAAAATTACTATTTTTTTAGGCCAGATTTCCACAGTGTTTCCGTGCTGAGCTGCAGCAGAGGATTAGTAACACTAAGAGTGATTGATGACTCTATTCAATGGTTAGTTACAGTTTAAGGCGTTTTTGAATGATGGTGGGACGAAACTGATGTACGTTTCTAAGCAACACACCGTTTTGATTTTACAGCCTACCCAAATCCCTGCCGACCTGGTGGACAAACTGGAGCGACTGGCCTTGGTCGACTTCCGCACCAAACAGGGACTGGACTGTTTGGAGAAAGCCATACGATTTGCAGATCAGCTTCATGTTGTTGACACAACGGGGGTTGAACCAATGGATTCGGTTCTGGAGGACAGGTATGGTACAGACAGTTGTGAAAAACAGCTTCTTTACATGTGGGCCTTTTCATCACAGTAATAACCAAAGTAGCTTCCAGCAACCACTGTAGCTCAGGTTTTAATGATCGTGGTAATGTTTCATCCACACTCAGGGCATTATACCTGCGGAACGATGCAGTGACAGAAGAGGACTGTGCTGAAGAACTGCTTCCGCTTGCCAAAAACACAGTTGAAGAATATTTTGTGGCACCACCAGGTAAGAAGATAAGCTGAATACATTTATATTTATAAATTAGTGTGACTTTTATGATCGCTTGCACATTACTGATATAAGTGAATAAAATGAAAGATGATTATGAACTTTTTCCATTGTGAAAGCCGTAACTAATATTTATTGTTTTACCACAGGAAATATTCCTCTACCAGCGAGGGAGAAGAGGGCAGCCATGCTGAAGCACTCAGAGTTCTGATGTTCTGGAACTTATCTTTGATATTTATTACTCATTTTTCATTTGGGAAGTTGTTGCGTATATTAAAAACCTGCTGGTGATGCATTTATATTTATATTTTTCCTGTTTCAGTTGACAGCAATGGTTTGGTCTCATTTTAGTTTCAGTGTCATTTTATCAAAATTGTGAGTAAGCAGTGAACCTGTGCTGTGAGGACATCCAGTACAATGACGCAGTGTAAGCCCATTGTTGCACATGGCAAGAAATTTCACAAATTAACTCTTGATATGACACACCTGTTAACTGAAAACCAATACAGGTGACTGCCTCATGAAGCTGACTGAGAGAACGGCTAGAGTGTGCAAAGCTGTCATCAAAGCAAAAGGTGGCTAAAATATTAAACATATTCTGGTTTGTTTAACCCTTTTTTTGTTTCCTACATAATTCCGTATGTGTTCCTTCAGAGTTTTGATGTCTTCAGTATGAATCTACAGTGTAGAAAGTAATACAAATAAAGAAAAACCATTGAGAAGGTGTGTCCAAACTTTTGAGTGATACTGTACATCCTAATTTTTAAGTGTCCTCTTTTCACTGTGGAGGTGTTTAACTTTAATTTAAATAAAAACTTGTTTTCTCTATCTCACTCCCTCTTTCTGATTCATTTCCATAGGAAACATGTCGTTTTATTAGTGTTTATGTTTGTTATTCACATATAATCTAATTAAATGATTTAACATTTCCTAAACAGAACCAAACATACCTTTCAGTACTCTGCAGGTCATCTGTTTGCTGATTACTGTCCTTTGCACAGTCTTGGTAAAGAACAGAACAAAGTTGACACAGGAGCTGTGTCATGTTTGGAGAATAGAAACCGAAAGTTATGGAGGAGAAAACAAATGTTCAGTCAGGGGGGCGCTGTTGAGCAGCTGAGGTACCTGGTACCTGCTCTGCTCATCTGTCATCACCTCGACAGCAAAATATATTTATGATATTATTAAGTTTATAAAATCTTCTGTGCATCTTTATTATTATATTTTATTATTTATTATATATTTTTCCCATTTCTGATCAATCCGGAATGGCCCAACTTTGAATAACATACAGCTGAACCATTAATATTAATTAAATCGAGACTTGTTTTACTTTTTAAGTGAAATGGTGTCTTCTAGCCAGGCTGAATTTAAATGCTGAAATTCAGTCAGCAAGCTGCAAACCAGTTATTAAGATCTGTTTCTGTGGGAGTATGTAAACTGATGGAGACTTCATGGGTTTGTCGCAGTGAACAGTGGTGACACAGGTCTGTGTTACACTGTCACACATGTTTGCTTACTGTCATTACTTGTTATTGTCACTTCTGTTTATTGTTCTGACCACACAGTCCTGATCATAAGTTTCTCAGACCGTTTAAAAATCTGCTCTAAGTCTTTGAGTAAGAACTTCTCCTCAGACAAAACTGGATTATTGTGTGGGAAGTTCACGACCACTCCTTTCTTCAGTTTTGCTAAAGATTGTGACAAAGTTGCAGCAGGGGTTGCATCATGTTTGGAGAATAGAAACCGAGACTTTTGACAGCTGGAAAACGAAAGTGGGTGTGAGGTGTGTGTGAGGGGGGGCGGTGCCGCCTTTATATAAACAGCGGTGAGCTGAAGAGTCTCTGCGGCTCAGCTGTTTCTCATCATCTCGACACTTTTCAGCAAGTTTTCCGGAGGATTTTTCTGAATCGATCTCCAGGTAGGAAGCTCTGTTTATCAACGCTTTGCTGAAATAACCTCCACTGAAGGAGTAAAAGCTTTTCCGGACTAGTTTTAATCAAACGTGTTGACTGATGTTTCAGGGCGCTCTCATCATGGATCTAAGCATCACGATGCTGAACGGGGCTTCCCGCACTCTGAGGCTGAACCCGCAGGACACGGTGCGTGACCTGAAACTCCTCATCCAGACGAAGCTCGGATTTCCCCCTCAGACCCAGAAACTGGTCTTTGTCAACGGCCAGATGACTCCTCTCAGCGACGACTCAAAGCCCGTCACATCGTACGGTCTGCAGTCTGGTTCCCAGGTGTCTCTGCTGATCACCCAGCCGGCCACCATCCAGGTGTTCGTCAAAAACGAGAAGGGGCAGGTGAACACCTACGATATCAAACCCGACGAGACCGTGGGGAACCTGAAGAGCAGGGTCCAGTGCAGGGAGGGGGTCGCGGTGAGCCAGCAGAGGCTGGTTTATCAAAGCAAGGAGATGGAGGACGGTCGTCGCCTTTCGGACTACAACGTGGAGGCACTGAGCACCATCAACCTGCTGCTCCGCCTGAGAGGAGGCTGAGGACACTCAGGCTCATGCTGTGCATTCTTTTATATAATAGAAATGAAGCCATGTTTCTTATTTATTTCTATTTTCATGTGGAAAATCAACACATTCCTCGACATGTAACTTTGTTATATCTTAAGAACTTGTTCTGGCTTAATAGATTAGATTAGATACAAATGTTATACACACACACACACACACACAACACGGTGTCTTAAATTTTTATTCTCACAAATACATGTTTTAATTATGTTAACTGGGCATTTAAAAAAATAAAGAAAAAATGAAATCCCAAATGTGAATTTGTATGTGTCTTCACATTTCCTGCACTGTCCTGTTAGTTCAGCTCAGAGGTGGAGCTGCAGCCTGTACAGAGTAAGTAACAAGAGTAACAAGTAACAAAAAGGCACTTCAGAATCACAGAGTCCAACCTGACATTATTCCAGTTTATAAAAGAGACTGTCTCAGTTATAGAATTCCAGGTTTACTGTCACATCTCAGCAGTGCTCTGTGAGAAAAGCATTCATAATGAATAACATTTATTATGTTCTTTTATTACCAACACAGCCATGTATCCAAACTATCATAGCACCGTGTTATAATGGCTTAAAGTCATTGGTTTGTTAGGAGATAATCAGAAGAAGATCTGTATTATTGTCCAGATCAGGAACAGGTATACAGTAGCACAGTAAACAGCCTGAAGCAACCCAGAAGAAGCAGTTTTCCTCCTTATTCGTGTTCTGTGAAAATCAGAGGCAGCTTCATTTCCTCACAGATGCAAGGTAGGCGTACCAAAACAAGGCGACCATGTTGGCAAACAGCACTCGGAACTGAAAGCAACAAATCACACACCGGAACACAGAGTTGAAATAAACATCAGTGGTTTCAGGATGTGACTCATCATTTGCTCGATGGCAGGATCACAGTGAAATACAAACCTGCACAGGCACGAAGTTGATATTGATGAACTGAAAGGGAGTCCAAACTTTCCAGTTCATCTTTAAGGCAGTCCAGTAACTTCCTCTCACCTTCTTCTCAAATTCTGCCAAACTTTTAGCCTGAAAATAGATTGGAATCACTACATATGTACATTTATTGTGCAATTTTCCATTTTATCCTTCATGTCAGTATAAAAAACTTTATAACACGTGTCTAATATTTCATAAAACACATGATGACAGTGAACTAAATAGTGTGGTTAATATCCAGGTTGCAACACTGCATGAATGCCAATTTTACACATCAAAAACCAGTCAAGTATGCATCATGGGAAGTGTAGGATCCTGCATTTTCTTTTTAGCTTCACTCAAACTAACACCTAAAAAAAATCAGGATATTTTAGCTTCTGCTGCAGCAATTTTGACCCTTTCTTGTCTTTTAATTTGTCTCATCATGTCTGGAACCAATGAGATAATTAAGAGCAACAGTTTCTGCGATGACCCACCTCCAGGACGTTCATAACAAAGTAGAAAAGGAGCAGAAAGCCGGGGGCAAAAAAAAGCCGATCAAGTAGCAGACGTTTGACTATACAGTACGGGTCTGTGCTGGGCATCCACACTTCCATCAGCTGGTAAAAGTAATGGCTCACCGGTCCTGTAATAAACAACCTGCAACAGACAAAAAGGCAAAAAAAAAAAAACTTGAAATGTTAAACAAAATACAGATGTAAGAGGAGAGTTCAATTGTAATGTACAAAGATTCTTTCTTTAACTGTAAGTATGTTGCACCGCAGTTAGTGTATTTCACCCTGTCTGGAACACAGCATTACAGTCATATTCTTGTCAGCCCTCAGTTTTGTCTCTGTGTGAAGTCTCACCCATAAATGGCATAGCGTGTAGCTCCAGCTGTGTCGATCGCATTGACTGGGGCTCCATCTTTGGCCTTTTTTCTTGCCTCCAAAGTCTGAGACAGAAGATTTCCTAAAGCTGAGAGGATGCCACTGAAAATATCAAGCACGCAAACACACACCACACACACACACACACACACACAGCTCTATCAGTATGCAACAGGTGAATTCATAATCTGACAAAATCAATCAGTGACTGGTTAGGGGAGGTTTTCCTGGCAGAAGCTGATTGGCTGAAGCCAGAGCGTTGACACAATAGGGCTGTCAGTGCAAACAAAGAGACACTTTGAAGTCAAGTAAGTATGCTAACAAATGCTAAACTGGTTACAGTGTAGGAAACAGTAAGCTAACGTTGTCGGTGCTTTAGTGAGAAAGCACGCCTAGTTTTTACCTGTCAGACTGAGGCGACACGGCAGAAAACAAGCACCTGGCAGCAGAACATGAACCATTCAGAGAGTGAATTAAGCTAATAAAGCTACTGACCTCGTCACAGACTTGGTGAGGATGGGGTATTTCTTCAGAAGAATCAGATACTGCTGCAGTAAACGGAAATGAACGGACGCGTCCCGGACGGGCAGGCTCTGCACAGGCATTGTCACTTGTTGGACTGTACAAACATGACCACAACACGACTGGATGGGTCGAAGTTGTCAGGAGAGAACTCTGACGAACTCTTCCGGTTGACGTCATTTCGTCAGAGGCGGAGGCACGCCTTCACGTCGACGTCCAAAACCGCCAACGCAGATTACATTTTTTTAAATCGAACATTTATCAATTTTATTTCTATATCAGGAGGAGTTGGACGTGCTTACATGTGCTTACCTTAAAGCAAGTGTGTCAAACATTCTGTTTCATTGGCACTGTGCAACACGCAACACAACTAAGATCCTGAATGCAACAAGTACTTCTAATTTTTTAGGTAAATATAAGGCAGCAACCTTCCCTGCAACATTAATATTTTGTCATAAAGATCATATTTCAGTTTGACTGGATGTGAATTTAACCTCATCTACTTGTTTTAAGGTTTTAAAGCAACTTAGTTAACTTTTTTAATCTAAAATTAAAAGTATAAAAGTGTGTTTGGTAACTGTTAGCATTTCAGTTAATCTAGCCACTCCTGATGGCGCAAAATAGTGACTTTAATAAAATTACTGATCTTTCTCGTGGCAGATGATTAAAGAAATTTATGAGACATTTTTTTGGAAAAGTGAATGCATCCTGGTCAAAAGGTAAAAACTTTAAAGTCTTCATTTCAAAATAATAATCGATCCTGAACATCAAAGCTTACAGTTCTATGATAGTAATGTTTTACACCAAATAAAACACACTGTAACTGCTTTCTGTGGTGAGGCACTTAATAGTCTGTGCTAAGGGTCAAATACCCAAAGCCAGTTAAAGATGACTAGAAATCAGCGAGAAAGTAACTTGACAGAGCCTGGTGTCTTTTAGCACCTTTCCTTCTGATGTATTTGACTTGTATTTTCTTTAGCTTTGCGTTTCCATCATCAAGTTTTTAACTTTTCGGTGCAGGCAAATTCACATACAGATACAGAAACTCCTACAGCGGAGCACTGACAGTGAGTGAGCAGATTTTAGACTGCACTGAGCAAATGTAGAGATATTAATATACAACATCCACTTTTGGAACCACTTTAATAGAACCAATATTTTGATAAAAAAAAAAAAAACACAATCGTATTTACAAGAAACTGCCAAGAAGTGCAGATCATACAAAGATGTATCAGAACAGTTCAGAAAAAGGCCTTTATGAAAATTCAGTGTAGAGCTTAAACTGCCAACATGAACCCTTTATAAACTAATCTCTACACATACTACTGCTAAAACAGGAAACTCAGAAAGCTTATGGATGGGTTTTAGACTGTAGTTCACGAACAAACGATTTAGAAAAGCTGACATGTTAAACAACTTAAAGTGCCTTCCAGTTTATGGGACACTTTCCGGATTTCTTCAGCAACTCGTTCGCCTTTGAGAAATGCCTGCATCCAAAAAATCCTCGATGAGCAGACAGGGGAGAAGGATGCACAGCCTGCAGAATGTGGTGGCGCTTCTGCAAAGCCAGAGAACATGAACTCAGACGAATGAACGTGACAGAAAGCTTTGGTTTTAAAGTGTTTGCATTAACCCAGCAGTGCAGACTCACCCTGTTAATAGCAGCTCCTTTCTTCTGAGCATAAGAGCCCCACAGCATGAAGACGAGGCCTTCCCGGTTGCTGCTGAGCCAGTGGACCACAGCGTCGGTGAACGTCTCCCAGCCTTTGTCTTTGTGGGAGTTGGCCTGGTGGGCTCGGACGGTCAACACAGCATTGAGCAACAACACGCCTGGTGAACGAGTTCATGAAGACGGCAGGTCTGTGAATGGCCAACAGTTCTCTAGTTGTGTCAACATTCAGATTGTTTTTTTTGAAAATATACCTTGTTTGGCCCATTCAGTCAGATCTCCATGTCCGGGGTGCTGAAAGCCTTCAATGTCCGACACCAGTTCTTTGTACATGTTCTCCAAACTGGAAACAAAGAGGATCAAGAGCGCAATAAATATGTTGAAAGACTGCACAGCTCACACAATTATCTGACTTTAAGTACGTAGTTCACAGGCAAGACTTTAAAAAGTAGTGACAGACACTGAAAAGGTTTTAACCTGGGTGGAGGAGGCACTGGTCTTTGGACACTGAAGCACAGTCCATGGGCTTGGTTTGGACCATGATATGGATCCTGGCCAAGAATCACCACTTTGACCTGGAATTAGAGACAGAACTTAAAGAAAGGCACCCGGGACAATTAAAACCAAACTGAGGGACACATCAGATAATACATTTCTATTTTTAAAGAAAGGTAATACCCACATTTGGCTCTCAGTAACTCTTTACTCAAAGAAGGAACGAATGTCAAGACTACGTCAGGTTTCGCCATTTTACGTTTTTTTTTTTATGTGCAAAATGTGATGAACCCATGCTTGTTGTTGTCATGTTTGTGACGACTTTTGAAGTTATTGAACATAATGCTGGCATATTTCACAATTAATGTGGGTATGTCCTCAGATTATTTGAATTGGCAGGTTTATAACAAAAAAGCTTGTGCAAGTTCAACAGCAGATATCTGCAAAAATAAATAATAAACCAAAGAAAAAAAAAGCATTTTTAGCTGATGTGCAGCTGACAGGAGACGCAAACCTTGGCAACAGCAATGTTCAAGCCAGGTTCATCATTTTTTTTATGTCTTCTGGAAACATACCTGTTCACCTGTGCTACTTGCGCCATATTTGTCTATTTGGTTGTGTGTATTTGCAGTGCATGCGTTGTCAAATTGATGATGCTTTCTTAATTTGTTTGTGTTTTGTCGCATTGTGTACATGTTTTGTTAAGTTGCATTGTGTCAGACAGTGTCTCAGTACAGCTCAACTTACATCCCGGATGTCACACATCTGTGTCCAGGTGAAGACATGCTCGGCAGGTGGGTACACAGTGTGGCGCTTCCTCTCTTCAGAGACAAAATTCATCAGCTGTGGCAAAGATATGAGGTTATTTAAACTGTTCACAGCAACAGAGACACCGTGTGCAGTGTGGTGACTTGTCCTCTCACTTGTTTAAAATAGGGCTTTCCAAACTCCGCCGACAGACAGCTTCTCCAGCTTTCCTCAAACCCTGGAGGTGTTTGAGCGGAAGCGAGTTTCTCCAACGCTGCCCTCTTGTTGCGGGCGATCCTGTCTAGTTGTTCCGGGGAAAGAGGAGCAGGAGGACGGCTGAACGGCTCCGGCTCCACCGCCGAGGACTTCAGCTTCTTCTGCACAATTTTAGTGAATTGCGCAAAATACAGCGCTGGTAAGAAGCGGGCAGCTGGAAGTGCAAGCGGCTTTAGAAACCGTTGACGGTGCAGCACAAACATGCTCGTGTTGTGGTGGCTGTGACACCACTTTTAACAACAATCACGAACACAGTGGTGCTTGTGAACGCAGCTTGGATTACGCTGAACGTGTCGCGGGAAACTGCAAATCCCCCAGCGTTTGAAATGCTCTACAACTACACTGTAAGTGTTGCTTAAATATTAATAAAGTCTTGTTTTAGCATTAGAAGCTATGCATGTTTCTGACGCTAGCAGACAAACTGAAGCAGAAAGGACTCACCGGGTCTTTGGCATCCTCCTCGGCTTCATCTAAACCCTTACAAATCCTCTTTTTTGAGACTGGCGTAAAAAATGAGTTAATAGTTTTCTGTCCAATCATTCTGTTGAAAAACACCTTGGCGGTGAGCTGCCGTAAACCAATTAATTTCACTTATCTGCTAACGTGGGAGCAAACCGGTGAACTCCTCACAGGCTCAGCTCTCTCACCGGGAGCAGAGGATTTCGCGCCAAAAGTGACGACAGCAGAGTTATGCTAATGAGCTGCGGGCCGTTCAAGACAAACTGCTGTTAAGTGTTCACTACTGTTAGAGACAGAGACGTTTTCTCAACAATTTTTCGTAATAGTGGTATTTTATTGTGTTAAAGGCGTAATGTTGAGGTATTTGCTGTTGTTTACACTGTTTCGTGGCACTAAAACAATCGTCGATTAATCGAGTAGCCAATCAACGGAATTAATCATCAACTGTTTTGATAAAGCAAAAATACACAAAATATTTTGATTTGTGTTCTCAGATGTGACGATTTGGTGTTTTATTGTCTTATAGGATGGTAAATTAATTATCTTTATTGCTTTAAGTTGATGTAAAATGGACATTTTAACTATTTTCTAACATTTCACAGACAACTGAGAACCGAGAAAATACTTAACAGATTAAGATGATCATGAAAGTAATTGTTGAATATCCTAATTATAGCTAAGTTCATCTCAAAAGAAACACTTTTCTGTCAAACACCATAACTCAGGAACAGAAGAAGAGATTGTGACCATATTTTATATTTGGTCAGATACCAAATTGGTGACACTAATCTTGGGCATCCACCTTCAAACTGTGGTGATTGTAGAGACCATGTGTGCTGCCGGGTTGAACCTGTGTCTGAAGCATCCACGCTTTAGAATGTGTTGCTTCTTTACAGCAACATCCATATTTAAAGCATTGCAGTCCACCATAAGCTCATTGGTTCTGCTGATACTGAGCTTCAGGTGATTGTTGTTGCACCATGTGATGAAGCTCTCTATCAGTCTTCTGTACTCCTCTGTAAAAATATTCCTAAGTCAAGACAACTTGACTGATTGACGGAGGTGAACAACCACAAGGCATTAATTCTAGTTTCAAATTTCTTTAAATCTCAAAATCTGTGTTAGTAATGTTTCATTCTTCTTTTTATCATCCAGAACCCAAAAAAAATTCTGCAATTAAGCGCCACAGCAGCAGGTTACTGCAATGGAAAAGTTTGTGATTCGTGGACAGAGTAAACACTCCTGCACCAATGATGCAAGAAGTCCACAGAAGAAGATCAAACTAGAAAATGATGAGAGGATGAAGCAGGAGGAGGAGGAGGAGGAGGAAGAAGAACATGCCGCTTCAGCAGAATTCTCTGATCCTGTTCCTTGGCAAAAAATAGAGGCGGAGGGCTTTGACTGTGATTATGCTCTGCTGTTCTCCAAAGAGGAAGCAGATCGCCTGTTTAAACAGCTGGAGGAGGAGGTGGTGTACGCAACAGGTACAACATCAAACCTTTTCTTGTATAGTTATCACCAGACGTTGCAGTATAGTCCAGTGACTGTGGCTGTTTTTGTTCCAGGAGAAGAAGCAAGAGTCCAGCTGTTTGGAAAGGTGCACAATATACCAAGAAAGCAGGCCACATACGGAGAAGCAGGTCTAACCTACACCTATTCTGGAGTGACACGTTTAGCCTGCCAGTGGACTCCAACCTTGGAATATATCCGCGATTCTGTCACAAAAGCAACTGGACAAACATTTAACTTTGTCCTGGTCAACAGGTGAGAAATGAGTTGTAAAAGTCACAGTTTGATGTCTGTCTCCCTGCTGAGTTCTTCTGTCCACCAGGTACAAAGATGGGCAGGATCACATGGGTGAGCATCGTGATGATGAGAAGGAGCTGGACCCCCTCTGTCCCATCGCCTCGGTCTCTCTCGGAGCGGCACGAGACTTTATCTTCCGGCACAGAGATGCTCGGGGAAAACAGGTCCGCAGACAGATTGAGCCCGTGAAGCTGGAGCTGGCTCATGGAAGCCTGCTCCTCATGAACTCGCCGACCAACACTTTCTGGTACCACAGCCTCCCTGTTCGCAAGAAGGTTTCCCAGCCTCGTATCAACCTCACCTTCAGACGCATCCTACTGGACAGAAAGAAATGACCGAGTGGGGCCGGGGCCCCACTAACGTCTGACTAAGGGACTCTGGAGAATGAGCACATTTACAGTTTACAGTTAAAATGAACCAAACTTCCAACTGATGCAAGTTCATACTACAGTTTAAGATACTTTCAGCAGGATATGTTGTTGTTGTATAGCAGCTCTTAATGTTTCTGCAGGAAAGGAACAATAAAATCAACACTAAACAGTTCAGTCTCCCTGAAAAATGACACTCATTGAGTGCAGACGATGGAGGCTGTATTTAGCTTCCTTTGTTGCACTGTTCATGTACTTCGACTGAGCAAACGAGCACTGTATGCTAAATTGCAAGTTCAGTCTTTTACATGTTATAGTTGGAGAGTTGTGTGCTGTTCCAAAGAAGATGCACAAGTGTATGAAAAATTACCTTTTTTATCATGGTTGATGGTTTTTGTGTTTCATCAGACTTTGTTGTATGTCTGCTGATTTATTCATCCATCCAATGCTAAACGCGGCTGCTCTTTGAAGGATTTCAAAAAGTCTTTGAGCATCAAACTTAATTCTTGACCACAGGGAAAATAAAACTAAAGGCCATCTTACAAGCTGTTTCATCTCCACCTCAAGGTTTTTATAAGCCAGCAAACTATCTGCTTAAGGTCATTTTTTCAGTCATAGCCTTTGGCAGAGAATTATTTAGCCCTTTAAATTATGTGTTGTGTTTATTGTTGTGAAATATGCACTGCTCATCTCGCTATAATGAAAGTCTTTAGTTTGAAATCCTTCAGTGAGGACCGCTGCTTGGTCAGTCTGCAGAATTTGAGCAGCCACATCTACAAGCTCGCAATCTCTGCTGTCTCAAAGCTGGCAAAGAATTATGTTGCTCTTAAAAAATAAAACTCTAGAGTGTATATTTGCTTTATTTTTTTAATACCTGAAAACAATCACCTTTACAGATTTCACACAAATACACACAGTCTCACATGAATATACATTAGTGCAAATTGGAAACATTAACAAGGAGTTTTGCACCAGGCCAGATTTCTCAAGGTGACTTAGTTGGTTTGGTAGGAGCAAAACGGCAGTTATCAGTTACACAGAATGAAAAATATTCAGGATAACTTGTCCTAAAACCTGCAGTCATACTGTGGCTTTATGAACTGAGAGCAGATCACTATAAATCTGTTACACATCAACACCACGCCAAATGGCTCTGATGCATCATATCGTATGTTCACATTAGTTGTAACACACATGGCCTCATGTGTTAAAAGACAACATGGCACTTTGACCTCAACTGTGCAGCTCTGCAAATCAGTGTAAGGATTATTGGAAAAATAGAAAAATATCAAATTCAACAGCTTTTGCACAATGTCAATTGAAACAGTATTTCCAATACAGTCTAGGGACACTGCTGGGGCTGATTAGGCAGATTAGACGATAGAGAACCAGAGTAAAGGAAAAATTCTACCTATTTGACTTTTCATAATATGTAACAACCTCTAAGTAACATCTCCGAGAATTCCTAATCAGCTACTTCTGTCTGCGTCTGTAATGTACAGGCAGTGGACAAAATAACAAGAACACCTTCACACATATTGCCTCAGAACTGAGTCAGCACCTCTGACAGCCTCAACAATATTACTATACTATACTGTCAGGTGTTCCTGCTGTTTTGTCCCATTGAAGCCAACATGTTACACAACAGAAATTGTTACGCGTGTCAAAGGAAAGTAGTTTACATGATCAAAATTGGATGACTAAAGATCCTGCAGGTCCATAATCTTTGGGTTTGAGAGCCTCCTACTCCGGATCAGAGACAGTGTCCACTCGTGGATTTTAACATCAGAACACATCATACAACGACCTTCAACATGTTGCTGTGATCCATGATGCAAAGTTAACTCTACACAACACTCTGGTCTCATTGTCACAAAGTCATAATCCACCTGTCGGTAACCGCGCTGTAACTGGCACATTCAGCTGAGACGGCCTGTCTGGAAAGGCAGAAGTCGATCGGGCTGTAAGCCTCTGGTTACTCCTCTAAGCGCAGAGCGAGGTTCAGTCTTCGAACTCTCTCGTAGAACAGCATGTAAGCGTTGGAAGACAGCACCTCGTGCAGGCTGGCTTTTCGTACCGAGTCGTCCGACACCCACAGCCACTGGGAGCTGAAGGGCGAAGTGCTGCGAGGTGAGGAGGGGCTGCGGCGGTATGTGACGAAATGTCCTGAGTGCATGTCACCGTGGTGAACCAGCACAGCTGTGAGCTGGAAAAGGTACTCTGTGGAACTGGAAGGAAAGACACTATGATCAAAATACATGTATTGTAATTCTTAAGTATTGCAATTTGAATGAAGATTTATTGCAATTTTTCAGACGTCCTTCTTCCATGAAACTGAATTTTAACTTTCAAAACCCTAGACTGTATATAAACGTGGTAAATAAAATGTACAACAGAACAAAGGAATAAAATATATGTACGTTTTGAAGTAAGGTGCATCATTTAGCTGTATTTTTTTAACTTGCTGGAATTTTGAGTTTGAGTTTTGACCCTCTGGCGTTGCTGTAAGTTGCTGTTTGCAGTGTTAGCAATTAGCAGTTAGCAAAGAGAAGTCAGCCACAATAAGTTTTCGCTTAAGCATGTGAAGTAAAATGCAGCATTTGTTAATGTAATGTTATCACAGCCACAATGTTAATTTGCTTTGGAGTGTTAATAGAACCATTCAGTCACCCCTCGAGCCTTGTATGCAACCATCTGCACTTGAACAGATAGACAACGCCAGCAATGGTACGTATTCCATGTCTGAAAAGGCCTTCGGTTACCACCGCAACACTGAATAGCTTGATATGCATGAGATCTCTGTATTGTTGTATCTTGGTATTAAGTTTACCTGTAGTCATATTGGAGGCCGAGCTGTGGGTTCAAACCTGGCGAGTGAAGAAATACAGACGAACAGGTTCCATTGGAAAAAGGTTTGTTGTTGTTGTTACGATGTTCTGCTTCTGGAAAACCAAACATAACAACTGTATAATGACAAAAAACAAACTGAATGTGAAACAGAATATGACTGAGTTAAAAAATCCTGCAAATGTGAAACAGAATATGACTGAATTATAAATCCTGCGTACCAGTGCCATTAGCAGTCGGCTTTTCCATGGAATCATCTAAATTTTCTGCCCTTATGGGACTTGGAGCACATCTGACCCGCTGACTTCTCTGTGTGGAAGCATTGTGTTTGTAGCGGTCCATTGACAGATACTCTGCAAACTGCACGTGCTCTTGTCTTTTGATGGGGGTTCCTTCACTGGACCACGTCAGTCTTTGTAAATGGATGCAGAGGCACTGGGGGAGCTAGCGGAGGGAGGAAAACTTAGATATATATATGATTTCAGGCTACTGATATTTAGCTGATACTGACATGATAAATAAACAGAGACAGCAGTTACCTTTCCCAGTTTTAGTTGTTTAACAAATGTTGTCCTCTGACTTTCCAGAACTTGCCCATTTACTGTGGTCCCTTGTTGAAGCTGAGGAGAGAATTTCAAAACAGACATGAAACAAAATCAGAATTTCTTTGTAAAGAAACACGCAGGCCTCTCTGGCGTAAGATGAATATAAATGGAAGCCCCTTGATACTAGTTCTCTCACCAGCGTTTCCTGTCTATGGTTTGTTTTCACTGAATTACATATTAACAAAATGATGACAGAATTTGGCAAGACACTGATACTGCAGCAACTGTACCTTGGTGCAGTTTTCACACTCCACTTCTTTGATGGTTTCTGAGGAGATGAAATGCTGAAGACACTGATCTAGAGACATAGGTCGACCCTGAGGACAAACGCAGGTATCTCAAGTTATGACAAATAGAACAACAAAAAGTTTCATTGAGTAGTGATAATATAATAACTTTTAATTGCCATGTTTTCTTGGCATTGTTGCTCACCCACTGAGGTAAAGGGATGGACAGGGAGAGGCTCTCAAATGAGTCATACCGCACCGGACTCTAAACAAAAGCAAAGCAGAGGTATAAATCGCCTTGAGAAAGTGAAAAGTCAAATAACACAAGCTAACTTGTCATTCACTTCCTTGGCAAAAAAACAAACTCACTTGTTGTTCGCAGCGCTTGCAGGACATGTTGCTTGTTAAACGACCATGAAAAGGATGCTGAAACTTCCAAGGACTCGGTATTGGATGAAGAGGGGCTACATAGTGTGAAATGAATACAGATGAAAAAACTTTCCTTTGTGGTTTGATATTCTATGCTCCATAATTCTATGTCTCCTTACCTCGACTTCTGCAGGTCATAGTTTTCTCATCTTGATCAGGGAGACTCTGGTATAAAACAAACAGAGAATAATTGAGAGTGAAGTACCACATGTGCTTGCTGAACTGAACTTCAGAGCAAACTGGAGTCATTGGCATGCAGGAGACATATGTCTGTCTTCTTCTTTCACTGACGTTTAAACACAGGCTAGTCAATAAGTCTAAAATAGGAAAATACCCAGAAAACGGTTGAATTAATGGTTAAGCAGTGTCTGAAAAAATATTGCATATATTCCAGTTTAACACTTTCTTCAATAGCCAAATTGCATTTTAAATGCTGTGGAAATGTGTTGCTCTTTGTGGTCGCATTATGAACATGTGTAAATAAAATCAATAAAATAATAATATGTGTAACCGACTAGTATTTTTGGTATCGACTAGCGAGGGTAGCAAAGTTTTAACGGACTAGTCGACTTATGGCGCACATCCTTAGTGGCAGTTTTAGAGAAAAGCGAGCAGGGTGATGATAACTTGCCTCCAGGGACTGCATGTCAAAAAAGTGAGTGACTTTGGGTTGACGATCCCGCTCCTCCTCCAGAGAAGATGTAAGGACATGAAAAAGTTCATGTGCATCCTGAGAGGAGATAAACCAACACAAACAGACAATTGGTAAGATTTTAATAAATAACTGCACCTTACATTAAATAGAGATATATAAAAAATACCACTTAAAAGCATTATTGACTAACCTGCTCTTCAAATGAACTGATGTGCCACCGGTAAAGTCTGAGAACATCCAGGAGGCATCCGGCATCAAGTACATCTTCCTCCCTAGGTTCATCACTGGACAGAGCTGTCAGTGCAGAAACAGAGATATCGTCCATGACAAAAATATGGAGGAAAACTGTATGTCCACTAGACTCTAGAGACATATATTCATATACCTTTGAGAAGTTGAAGCAGTGTCATGGACAGCTGGTTGTCTTTACATGACTGGATTGTGGGGGAACCTGAAAACTTCTCCAGCCATGTGATGAAGGACGGACATGCTGCTAAACCCTGAAGCAACGAGTTTAGGAAGCAGGTGTTGCCTAAGTTCAACAGACCAGGAACCATACCTAAAAGAAAACACAAGTCATTGTGAGTTACTGTTTAACAACCAGTGCCCTACATATAACCTGTGTATCGCACTGTCAGACTGATTCTTACCTCTCTTTCTCTTCTTTCTCTCTGTAATTGGGCCCCACAAAACGTAAACTCCGGCTGCAATCGCAGCAGCTATCCCACCAATGACACCCCAGTTTTTTATCATCTTGTTTCTGAAAAGACAACATGATGCACAATGGATGACTGCGGATCGAAGCGTTAAAAGAGAAAAGACGGGAAACAACAAAAGGAGAAGCAGTGTGCAGAAGATGATTCCTGTTGTCACTGTTTTAAGGATCATTTATTGAGTTTATGTTTTCTCATATCTGCTGGTTTGCTTCCCTAACTGTCAAACAGAAAAAGTGTGCTCTAACCAAGATGGTCAAGATCTGCAACAAAATCACTAGTACTCAACAGAAAGTTATTGGCAATTGGCATGCAACAAAAAAGCTGACTTTTTTGTGTTACATCCCCTACATCTGACCTGGGAGTTAGGAACGGATTATAGGAACCTTTATGATCACGTTTTCATCCTCAAGGTATTGTAATTGCATGTTCTTTCCTCTTAAGACCCAGACAAAACAACGCGTCAACTAATGCAAACTAAATGCATTAATAATGCGATTCATCTGAGCCGTTTATCTGAGGTAAAAACAGACTTGACTTCAGATCAAGCAAAGCCTCTTCCAAGTTGGCCTGGTTTTCTAATGCCAAAGTAAACACGTTTGGAAATGTAAGGTATTTTGTTAGTTACGTTATTTAGGAGCCTCTGAGCGACATTAGATAGTTACTGACTAACCACCCCCACCTCACCGATGTGTCACCACGAACCAGCTCATATTACCATTAGCATACAGTAGAGGGGCTAGCTTTAGCGATTCGGCTAACTTACCGACAGCACAGAGGTGAAGCTGCCCTCGGCGTGCTATGTCGCCCCCATTAATATATATCCAAGATGTTACCTTGAAATATAAGTAAAATCTATCATTGCCGCGTATCTTCGTTCGTTTTTTGTAACTGTAACGTTAAAACGGACTCCGTGTCTGTCTGCCCTCCCGTCTGCGCACGTTAGACTTCTGTGTCCAACTAACGGCGACGTCGTGACCCGCATTTTGCTTCAGTCCCAGTGCACTAAATAAGCTTTACTTGTTGTTTGCCAGGGGGAGGTTTTACCTGACTACGGGTCCAGTGCCAAGGAACTCCCCAATAAGCTTATCAGAGCTTTCTGGTCTGCACCACAACATCCTGCTTTCATTACGGAACTCCCGTCATTGGTGCCGTGTTTCAGGACGGACCCACGGAGGAGCGTACCGATGTGTTCCCTATTTACACTCCGACCGACAAATGTTTGTTGCGTACATTTCTGAAGTCACGTGTATTATATTCAGCTAAAACCTTGTCAAGCGAAGTTAAACAGTGTTGACGCTTGTTGTTCCCCTTTTAAAGCAGGGTCTGAAACACTGCTACATTTATTTTGGTTTTGCTCTCACTAAATAAAAAAATGTCAAGATATGTCTAAATTAATCAATATTATCTGCTATAAAAAGTGCTGTTTGAAATGCTCACAAATAAACATGTTTTATTCTTTTTCTGGACACAAACCCCTTCACCTCTTTTCTTAAATACATTTTAATATAACTTCTGAATCTTGTATCAACCAAAAAGGTTATCAAAGCTTTATCTCTCTAACACCGAAAATTTGTTCATTTAATACTTCTAAATCTTACTACTTCCTTTTAATTATTTGCTGTCTTGATTATTTGTTTTGTTTTTCTTTTATTTGTTTTAATGTTTTAACACATTTTCAAAAAAAAGTGAAAAAACAGCAGAATATATTGTGGTCATATTTTACTGCCTAGTAGCAGAAAAACAGTAGGCCAAAACATGAGGATGAACAGATTTAATTTTATTACCATTGTTTTTTAAATCTTTATAGCAATAATACATTTTTTCAAAGATGATTTTCTGAATTTTGGTTCACAGTTGCCTATTCACATCAGAATATATTATGTTTGGTCTATTATTTTTGTCTGTTTGTATTCCGTTAATCTTATTTATCTGATTTAATTTTGTCTCACTTGATTGATTTTTTAAACAATGTTGCTCTTATGCACTTCTCTTACGATACATAACGAACTTTGAATTCCCTCTGTGTTTCAAAGGTGCTACACCCAACTTGTAGCTTTAATAAGAAATAAGTAATTTAGATTTTATCGATCAGCTCAAATCTAGTTATGCATAGCACACATGATGCCGACAGGACTGGGCTGGAGGTGTTCATAAATATAATACTAAAATAAGATTGCACCTTATTTGCATCACCTAGGCTCAGGTTTAACCTGGTCAGACAGTAAACCAGCCCACACCGGTGTGTATTGATCAGTCATGTGTGGGACCACAGTGATCAGCAGTCAGTTAGTGTCTGATCCTCCTCAGCTCGTCCTATCCACTCTCCCTCTCTCTGTGTCTCGTGCTGTGACTGGCGCACGGCGGCTCCTCATTGGCTGTCGGCGGACACCCGGAGCGGGTCGCTCTCCTCGGTGCTGAAATCGCTGCTCGTCGTGATTGTAAACGGCGATGAGGCCAAACGGAGCGTCAGTCAGTAAACACCAAAATGGACGATGATCTGTTCCAACTGAGACAGCTGCCGTGAGTAGACCACAGTCTGGAGATGACGTTTGGTTTTGCTTCGGTCTGTTTTCAGGCGTCACAGCATGTTCGGCCGACGCGTCGCCTTCTGGCAGCCTCGCATCGTGTTTGTTTGATTAGCTCGCCGGACCACAAATAGCGTGACATTCCTTAAAAGCAGCAGTCATCTAACAACAGGGCTCCAGTTAAATGCTGCAGGATTAAGCAGAAAATTAAAACAACTTAGCGTGCTCGGGCACCGCAGTTTGTTTACACTCGTAGCATTTTCCTGAGACTATTTTGGTTTTATTTATTCATGGGAAGCAGGTTTGCCGTGATTTCCGAGCTGATCAGTTTCTGTCTTAACTTGTAGCCTAGTTGTGTTGGCTGTCATGACTCAGTACCTAATCTGATTTATTTCAGCCCCGCTGTGCATACATCAAGCTAAATAGGCTGGCGCACACAAGTCTGTAGCCTGAACCCTCATGAGGAGCATTTCTCAAAGACACACAGGAAAATAATCACATGTACTTCGCTTGCGAGAATTACATAAAGATATAATGACACACGGATTCAAAGACATCCAACATTTTGCAATTCAAACAGTAGAAATTATGGATTTGGAATAAGCACACAAATCTATTGCAGTTAGTAAAAGAAAATGATTAAAACTGTTTTTTCAAGAGGTTGTTTCAGCATTGCTATATATTCACTTGCATGCATTTCTTTTCAGAGAGCTTGAAAATTAGTGGCTGGACATCTCACAAACTCATCTGCAGCACTGATACTTACCGCTGAAAGTAGGCTATGTTATGTAATTACAGTGATTAAGGCATCACGGGCGCTCTCCAAGTTCTCTTAGAGTGTTTCATCCTTAATGAACCATCTAATATCTACATGAGGGTGAAGATTATACCTTCCATCTGTAGAACGCAGGCGTATATCTGGGTGTATAGGTTTTATAAGCTTGCCAAGCAGTAAAGAGCAGTGTGCAGAGCTGCCAGTTGCCCTGACATGGTTCACCCACAGGTTGATATTACCACCCGTTCACAGAATCACAGCCTGAAAAAGCTCAGCAGCAGCCTCTGACTCTTATCTTTGCCCTGGCACTACTCTTCTGAAACTCCCCTGATCAGATATGTTGTAGAGATGTTGGTCTGTCTGGGCTTTAAAAAGTGCATTCCTTTTTCTTTGTAGTGTTGTCCGCTTCCGTCGCACAGGTGAGAGCACACGCTCCGAGGATGATGGCGAGAATAGAGAACAGGTAGTCAAGATTGCAGAGCAGACTGACCTGGAGTCTGTGGCACTTGCAGATGGAGCTCCAGTTCCTCGGGAGTTTGCTAATCCGACTGATGGTACAGTATGACAGGGCTCCATTCCTTCCCTGACTCCTTCCTCTCCAAAGAAACATGAAGTGAACATTCAATCACAAAAATAATCTTGTCTGAGAGAACTGTTTCTCTGGAGGTGTATTTGCTGTTCGAAGCTCTTGATTTAACTTTAAATCATCAGAAGCGGTTAGAGGTGAGAGGAAACAACAGCTTGTTAGATCACAGGCCTAACCTGTTTGTAAGAAATCAACACAAATCACCCATAACACCCCATGCCCTCATCCTCAGCCGTGCAACTTCAGTTCCTTATAAAAGCTCTTAGACCCCCTCTCAGAGAAGGTTCATGCCTGCTAATTGAAATATTTCCACATTGCTCATTCCTTCAGACACGTTCATGGTGGAAGATGCCGTAGAGGCCATAGGCTTTGGGACATTCCAGTGGAAACTCTCCATCCTCACTGGTCTGTCCTGGGTGAGAACTGCTCTTCACTGAAAATACGCCAGACACTGTGTAGGTGTGTGCATTCTTTCAGTCGATAAAATGTGCGCCCCTTGTGTGCTTCTGTTTGCTCAGATGGCCGATGCTATGGAGATGATGATCCTCAGCATCTTGGCCCCACAGCTCCACTGTGAGTGGAGACTCCCCAGCCTCGAGGTGGCCCTGCTAACATCGGTAATGGCTCTCTAATGTCTGCAAAGTGCTCTTGCTTGCAGTGCTATATGACTGTCCTGATAGGTATTGATTAAGTGTTTAGGGATTGTTTTGAAATAAATACTTGTATTGAACAGTGACAACCATGTGGGAAACAATTGGACCCCTAATGGTTTCATGTTACTAGATATGTGTTGATATATTTTGATTTGAATGACTTTCTAAAGCATATTTACTTTTCAGAGTATAATATAAAAGAACAGAGGAGCTACAGTCGATTTTATTGCATAGAGAGATCTTAAACAGTGCATATTTTTTAAAGACACTTTTAACTGAGATGTAATCAATGCAACATTCACTGTTCACATTCATGCCACATTCAGTGACTTCCACTGGCTCACACCAGAACAAAGACCTACAGCACTGTCTACAGTTTGCGAACATGCATGAATGGATGTGCATCATATCAAATATGTGCAGTGAAATTGCTGCAACATGCCCAATTATCGTTCTTTTTTTCATCGACATAGGCAGTGTTTATCGGGATGATGATCAGCTCTTCTCTTTGGGGAAACATATCTGACAAATACGGCAGAAAGACAGTAAGTTCTAATTAAAGCCTCTGTTTGACATGGAGATGATTTATGTTTCTGTTTCCAGTAAGACAGTTTTTAGGCATTAGAAGTTTAGCTTTTGGGTTCCTGAATGGAAGAAAATGATCAATATCAGACACTGCACTGTATGCCTTATCAGGTCGCATCATTTATGTAGCAGCTCGTTATGTTTTGATCGTTTGCACACACAGGGTCTCAAGATGAGTGTGCTGTGGACCATGTTCTATGGCCTGATGAGTGCATTTGCGCCTATTTATGGGTGGATCCTGGTCCTCCGTGCGCTGGTGGGATTTGGCATCGGAGGAGCCCCACAGTCGTGAGTAACCTTCATTTATTTCTCTAATAAAAGCACTTTAATTAATGATCTGAGTTAGGATTAACTGTGACATGTCCCTCATTATAAGGGTGACGCTATATGCTGAATTCCTGCCAATGAAGTCTAGAGCCACATGCATCTTGCTGATTGAGGTATGGGCCCTGTACGACTGTATCTGCCATCCACTTAGTGCTGCACAGCACCAAAATGCTCTGTTTGCTTGCTTGACTTTGTATCATTTTAATTTTGCCTTGCAGATATTTTGGGCACTGGGCACTGTGTTTGAGGTGCTCTTAGCAATCCTGGTGATGCCCACTCTGGGCTGGCGATGGCTGCTTGGCCTTTCTACCATTCCTCTCTTCATCTTTGCCATCCTATGCTTTGTGAGTATGGTGCTATCAGTCTTGAAATGCTGCGCAGTTATGTAAGCATAACAGATGACAGCTTTATACGTCCATTTTTTGGGGGGATGTGGGAGCAGTGGCTACCAGAGAGCGCTCGATACGACGTGCTGACGGGGAACCAGGAAAAAGCTCTGGCCACACTGAAGCGCATTGCTACAGAGAACGGAGCACCAATGCCACTGGGAAAACTTATCACTGCCAGACAGGTAGGAGCCTGTTTCTGCAGAGCACAAACTCTCTGCACATTATTCATGTAGCTATTGGGCTGCTATGTTGTAAATTCAAGTTTTTTTTAATTTCTGTTCTTTTAATTAGGAGGATCGCGGAAAGATTCGAGACTTATTTTCATCACACTTTCGCTGGACCACAGTTCTGCTGTGGTTTATTTGGTAAGTGGTGTGAATGACGATCATAGTCATATTCTCAGACATTACTCACTGATTTATTTTCCTTCTAAGTCTCCAAAATGTTCCCCAAGTGCATAGACACATGAATATGTGTTTCTCTCCTCTGGTGAACTACCATTGTTTCATCCTGTGTCTCCTCAGGTTTGCAAACGCCTTCTCTTACTACGGGCTGGTGCTGCTCACTACGGAGCTGTTCCAGGAGGGAGGTGCATGTGGAGGTGAGTCACTGATCCAACACCAGCAGACGCCCTCACACACTGAAGGACACACACTCATTTTCATTTGGTACACTGATAAAATAGACATTGTAGTTCAGTGACTTGTGTGTCGAACCTCCAGGTGATGATTGTGGTTTACATTTCTAAAAACAAAACAGGGCATTTTGTACAGATCAACAGAGGCATCACAGCCGGAGCTGATATCAGGCGTATGTATCTGTTCTGTTTTCTGTTGCTTTATACCTCCCTCTAGTGTCCAAAGGTAATAAGAGGGAGCTGCGATGCAGCTTGGAGTGTAAATATCTGAACTCTGATGACTACAAAGACCTACTGTGGACCACCTTATCTGAATTTCCAGGTACATGTCAGTTAATTCTCTGTGTCTTAACAAAGCCAGTCAGTATATATATTTATATACAATAACTTTAGTTATGATAGCAAATATTTCCACTGGATCATTATTTTATATTTACTCAATAACTAAACATTGGCATGTAAAAGGTAATTATGGGTTTAGTGCTGAATGGTGCATTGATTTACTACTGTTTATGTCATTTTAGAGAATTATTCACACAGAAAGGTAAGGATTTTACAAACATGGAATTTTTCATCTTGCATTGTTACACAGGACTGCTTGTGACACTGTGGGCTATTGATCGACTGGGAAGGAGGAAGACCATGGCGTTGTGTTTCTTCATCTTCTCTATGTGCATCATTCCCCTCTACGGTTGTGTTGGGCGGTAAGGTGGATACTGGTAAGAATGTCAAATAGGAAGCTATGTCTCCACCATTTATCCAGCATTTCTGCTTTCTCTGTTTGCAGAGCATCCATGACAGTGTTGATATTCATCGCCAGAGCTTTCATCGCAGGGGGATTTCAGGCTGCTTATGTGTACACGCCAGAGGTGAGATATCTAACCAGAGTGCAGGTTTTTGCTCACAAACAGTTATTAGTAAGACTCAGATCAAATCAATAGACAACAGACAGATCAGTAGACAAATGGGAGCCAACATCAGGTCTCCTGTGTTTTCTGAAACCTGCAGGTGTACCCAACAGCGACCAGGGCTTTAGGTCTGGGAACAAGCAGTGGAATGGCCAGAGTTGGAGCACTCATTACACCTTTCGTTGCGCAGGTAACACCCTTCACTTTTCACTTTTAAATACAACACGAGGAAGAGGTGGTCATTTTTGTTTGTCCACGGGCTTCATCCTGCAGGTGATGTTGGAGTCTTCCGTGTACCTGGCTCTCTCCGTCTACTGCTGCTGCTGCCTCCTAGCCGCCATCGCCTCCTGCGCACTGCCAATTGAGACAACAGGCCGAGGCCTGCAGGAGTCCAGCCACCGCGAATGGGGCCAGGAGATGGTTGGCCGGGCCCCCTCCCACGGCTCAGGCAGAATCCCTCAGTCCAGCTCCGGCTCCCAGGGCTGAGGACACGTCGGCTGCAGTGCGACCGAGAGAGGTGACCACAGTGAGGAAAAGAGGCAAGGAGAGACAAAAAAAGCTCAACCAGCTTTCTGTGTCCACCTCCAGTCCCATCCTAAGACTCTTCAGTTTAGGTACCACAGTGGCTTCAGACAGCCAGGCAGCACAATATTATAAATTATTATTATATAGTCCTCAACCACCATCGCTGTCACAATTTTGCCACTGAATAACTGCACATGGGGTGACTGCAAAAGTCAAAATTACCTATAGGAGTGCAAGAGAGAATAAACAGTGGATGACAGGAAGCATTCTCGAACAAGTGCGAATTCAAATACTTCAAAAAAGTATTTGAATCCTGCTTTTCTAATCAAGAGAAACAAAGAAGAACAAAGAGGGTAAAAAGTGTTAAAAAATAGCATCTTCTGAACGAGCCTTAAAACTACCTATTCTGTTTGTGTTGGAGAGACGTACTCTCAACCATACGAAAAAGCTGCGTCTATTAGCATAATGGCCATAGATGCATAGATAAGAAAGAGCATTATGCTGTGCACACGACTTGCCTGTTAAAATACACTAACTCAGCTTTATTAAAGGTACATTGCTGGAATGAAGAACAGTTCATCAAATCAACTAACCATCAGATTAAATAAGGTCTGCAGTTGCTTCATTGAAGATGAAAGGCCGTACTGCACAGGAAGCCACTGGCTCGTATACTGCGAGCATCCTCTTGTAAATCCTGTGTTAAATATGTTATTTTTTCTTCTGTCATTATTTCACATTTCAACATGGACGATGCTTTTTGCAGTAGAAACAAGGAAAAGGCAGGTAATACCACCTCACGTGTTGACCATTATGTGGTCATTTTAGTTACAGCAGCCTCCGTCAGACAGACGTAATAACATCAGTGACATCATACAGCAACAGTGTTATATAATTATAGCAAAACTGGAACGAGTCCACAGATCCTGGACTGAAGAAAACTTATGTAAGTTTATGTTGAAGTGTTTTCGTCACCCAAAGCTGACTCCACCTAGTTTGTAAGAATTGCACAAAAAAGTGACATTAACACGAGTATAATGGTGTTACGATCTACAACCCATGCTGCATCTCTTGACCTACACGTGCAAACACACCCGTTTAGCAGGATGTTACATTCTGTCTTTCTGTAAATAATGTATCAATACCTGGTTTAGTTGTTGTCTTTGCTTTCATTTGTAACAAAGCTGATGTGGAGACGGACTTTGCCCGGTCTGCTTCTATACAGTAAGTAACACACTGAGCAATTTTTTGTTAAAAGATTAACTAGTACAGTTCCGGCAAGCCGAGTCTTACCTGCCAGTGTTTGAGATATAGTGCTGCATTAAGTGTCTGTGTGCACAGATTCTTGTCAACACACTGGATGTAAATGTGTATGATACTATAGTAAATAAACTTTCAAACAGAACAGTGTGTTCATGTTTTTATTTATTACTAAACAGTGTGATGAGCCCATTTTGTATAGTTTAAATGCGTTTTTAAATTATCCATTACAGTAAGCGTGATTTTGTTACATAGCAACAGGAGTATCTCATTCATGTTACATTTCATTACAATGGAAATGACCATAAAGATGCGCAGTATGATACTGAATATATGTTTGCTTTAAATGTTTGTAATAAACAAGAACAGTTTGTGCAGTATGGGAGACGAGGCACTGACACTGAAACCTTATGAAGGAGCGACAATCACTACTGCCAGAGATAAATTTACAAACGAGCTTTTGGACTTTTGCCTTTCTCCTCCACGATCTGACCGAAGAGCCTCGCTGCCTCCTGGGCGCAGCCTCGATGAATGGTGAGTCCGTAACCTCCGTGGCCATAGTTGTGTATCACCTGAATGAGAGCCGGGATATTTGAGAATATTCTGAATGACCAAAATTAATATTTAAAGTGCTGCTTGGATATTAAAGTTTACCTCTATCTTAGTTGCACCAGACTGTATCGTCTCCCTCTCCAGTCTGACTTTGCTGCGAACAGGCCTGAGGCCGGACCAGTCCTCCACTATCCTGGCATGCTGAGGTTAGAGACAAACAACACATACAGTCATCCTTCTCAAGCTTGACATTTTTCTGAATAAAAAAAATAATGTCAAGTAGAATAATCATCACCTTACAGTTTCTTTGTTTAGTCTAATCCAGTGGGTTGTATTTGGGGTGACTTGCCACCAAATTGCTCCTTGTCTCTAATATGTTTGTTTGAGGACTGAATTACAGAATAAGCATTCTAAATATAGATACGTGTTAAATACTTTAGCACTACAGAAGACTCATTGTAAATATTTTATTACAGATGAGACAGAAAGTCTTTTTATGGCCTCTTAGACAAACATTTCGATACCATCTCACCTTGAGACTTGGCTCGAGTTGGCAAGCGTCGTCCCAGATTTTCTTATGGTCGGTGGAGTTGTTCTCTTCACTCCAGTTTCCTAACTGGAAAATCCCGCCGACGGTCACGAGACGACTCCTGCAGACACATATGAACACTGTAATCCCAAATCACAAGTGCCCTGACTGAAAGCAGCATCTTGAAACTGGACAGCACAGTACGACCACTGCGACTAACACAGGAATGAAACTGGCTGAATTTCATAAAGGGCAGCTGAAATAATGACAATAAAGAAACTAAAACTGCACATGCATTTTGTGTAGGATACTGTAAATCCAGAAGTACCACAGCACAGAGAAGGAGCTGTCTGCTCCTTAAGCTCAGTGTTCAGAAGTGTTTTGGATCTACCCTGGAATGATATACGGCGAATTGTAGGTTCCTGCTCTTAAATCGTGGGTAAGGATCCAATGCTTGAGCCACGGAGCATCCACCTGAAAAACAAAGGAACAGTAATAAGGTTTGACCACTCATCCCATGGTCCTTGGTTATATAAACTACAGAGAGCTGAAGCTGTTCTCTCTCACCTTCACTATCTGACCACGGCCTGGCGTGAGCTCTGGGTCCGGCTGGAGCTCTCCTGATCTCATCCCCGTGCAGTTTATTATCACGTCTGCTCCTGTTTCTGCCAGCTAAGAACAGGACAAACAAATACGACAAGCAATAACATTTTCTGAGTCTCTCTTAAAGTAAATAAGAAAACATAATATTTTGGATGTTACACTATTACAAACTTGGTATAAAAAAGAATTCCTGAAATCCAAAATAAAATAAAATAACATAATGAAAAATATATATGCAACTATAATATAGAAAAGCCTCCACAAACCTCCTTGAAGGACTCTATCTTCCTGTGGTAAAATTTCACACCCCTTTTTTGCAACCTGAGAATAACACAAAACCAGATGAATTATGAACCCTAGAAAAATCCAAACAACATAAGCTCAACAACATATCATCTGGTAGGCTGTGCCTGCAGTCATTCACTTATTTACTCTGCATTGCACAGCATTGGGTCTTGCATGTTGAGGACAATCTAGCGCATCAGATGGAAACATTAAGGACACATTTCAGACATTTAACAGGTCATTCCCATCTGGCAGCTCTCTAAATTTACCTTTGTCCATGTCTGCATAATAAATGCAAGTAGTCAGCTCTCAGTTAGTGATTGATGCACCACTTTATAACTCGAGTCTTCATGAATGTTTATGACTGCTTTTATTAAGTGTCATTCGTTCAGTTGGGTCATTTTTAATGGGAGTTAGGGATAATTGACCGAATGACGCTTATTGAAAATATTCATAAACATTCATAAAGATTCCTTTATGTTCAAGACATGTGTCATGTTACGGTTATGACAGTGGCATGTCAGTCTTATGCACAGCCAGCACTTTCAGTCGGGCCATTTCATCTTTTTATTGGGTAATAAATGATGGTGCAAACAGGTGCTACACCAGAATGAACTGAGTTAAACACAGTGGGGAAAAACTGATAAAACATTGGAAAAGAGACTTAAGAGAGAAGTTAATCACTCACCAATCCGTCAGCCAAGGTAAGTATGTTTTACCTTCCACCATGAGAGCAGTGTTGAACCACCCATAACTGGACATTTCAGAAGAGACACATGTGTTAGAGCTGGTGGCACAGTGCATTTTGTAGATGTATATATTGTTATATTATTGTTATTTGAAGATGCCTTGCTGCATTGGTAATGTTTGATACAGTGTCCTGTAATCGCACATCAAATGTTGGCCGTGACATGAAAACAGGTAACTACCTAACTAACGATTAGCAGCTCTGCTTCATGTTCTTTCAGTGTTTTGCTTTTAGAGCAGTTTCAGTGATGGAACCTACTTGTATCCCGGGAATATCTTCAGTTCTCTCTCTGTGAGATGTCTGAAGCCCAGGACAGCATCTTTAAATGAGGGATCCTGCATTCAGAAACAAGTTGCTCAGTATGAGATCAAATCATGTGTGTTCTAAGCATGTCTTGGCTGACTGCTAACCCCCTGAGTCTGAGTTTAGTCCAGCCCCTGGTGAGGCCTCCCTCTTATTGTTTTCCAATCATCGCTGGCACTCAGCTTTGTGCAGCTGAACAGAGCTCTACAGTCAGTCAGGCTGAATACTAATGGACTTTGTTTATAGCAGATATTGCACTTGTATGTGATAACTATGTGAATGAGTTATCTGAGTTTACAGTTTAACTAAATCTATGCTTTCAGCTGCACATTGCCTTTGCTCTTGGTTGTAAAAGGATTCCTAAACAAGGTCAAATCTTATTTTGAGGTAAGATCAAAGCACTACTCACTGGTGTTGGTTCAGTGAAGAGATTGTAGCCAGACTGAAGGAATATACCCATTTTTACACACTCTGGCGAACTGAGGGAGCTCAGCAAGTAGTCAAATGTCTCTTTATTCCATTTTCTAAATGTGAGGACAAATGCAGCATAAAAAAACAGGCCACTTTTTAAAGGTAAAATGAAGAATCAAAAGAGGGTGAAACAGAAAGCACATACGTCTCCTGGACATTTCCCTTATCGTACAGATATGGTTGCCAGAAGCCAGCAGCTCCATCACTGGTGGTCAGTGGAGTGAAACGGTCGGCATACACCTCAATGGTCAGCGGACTGACAATGGATTGATAATTCTCATAGACGCTCTGAGCTGTGGACAGGCCGATGACTCCGGCTCCAATCACTGCCACCCGCATCTCTGAATTAACATGAACACATTTACCTGGAGACTTACTCACCCACAGAGGCATCCAGTATGTAAACAGACCAAAATGACTATCTGGATCTCTACTGCATTGTACTCTAATACACTTGGATGTGATTGGATAATGGGTTAGAAAATTATTATTTGAGTATTATTGTTGTTGTTAATAAACAATATTTTACAAGAAAATATTATTATTATATTGAATAACAAAAGTATGTTGTTAATAAATACCCACTGTGCAAACATGCCGGACATCTGAGGACAACTTTAGCAGTCTAGACAGTTTATATTGGAAGAGTAGTTCAGTGATTTTCAGAGCAAATCGTTCACGTGGAACATTTAAAACTCGTGTGAATGTGAATGTGAATGATAGAACAGATCAGATGCAAATACTTTACAGATAATCCACTCAGCGCTGGATCTGCATGATTTCCAAAAAGTTTTGCTTTACCTTCAGACTTGTTGATCGACCACAGTTGCAGGAGTTGCTAAAGTCCGAAATCTGGTCTAGCCAGACAAACAATTCGATCCCACTGTCACGTGTGGGGGGCGGGAGTGTGGTGGGGGCGGGGGCGGTGACAGCTACTAATCTGTTTAAACGGGAACACTGAGTAAGTAATGTAATGTTAAGAATAATTATATTTTTCTAAATATTTTAATAGCTTGATGCATAGCTGTCACCAAGTAGGAACAAATCCAGGGCATTACCCACATGCATATTTTTCCCATGCATATTGTATCACCACAACTTGGTCAAACATAGGTGAGCGCAGTAAGTGATTCTTGTAATTCTTATTAATAACAATAGTATTACCCCTGTGCTTATTATGTTAGGATTTATCCACATGACTCCCGTGAAAGAGGCCAGTATACCCACTGTGGTTCCTATAATATTTTCCACCAACAACAATAATGATGCCTGTGATAATGGCCAATAAACTTAACTATAACTATATGGCTACTGTCACCTATTATTATTATTATTATTATTATTATTATTATTGGCTTATTTCGTTGTATCTTTTTTTCTAAAATTGTATTCTCTCCAACTTATTTTATTAAATCCTACTTAAATGGTTTTTTTGTATATCTTGTCTTAATTGCCTTTTAAGTGTTATTATATAAAGCACTTTTGATTGCCTTGCTTTTTTATTGCGGCCATGGAGGCAGCACTTCCTGCTCAGACAGCCCTGCATGCAGGATAATAAGGCTCCTCTCCCTCCATCCATCCGTCCATCATCAGTTGTATGGATCGTTAGCCCAGCAGCTAGCAGCTCACCAGGCCCAGTGGCCGGCCGGTCAGCTTCCAGCCATGGCGTTGGTCACTCTGCAGCGGTCCCCGACCCCGAGCGCCGCATCCACCGCCAGCACAACAACCACGACCGCCGGGGAGGTCAGTTTGGGTCCTGGGTGAACAAAAACGATGCTCCGGCGTAGTGACGTGTTGATTGAAAGGCTGAGGATGTGGGAGATGTTGCCTGAGAAAGGCCCGCTGATTGAAGCTAAATTAGCACCGTTAGTTAACGTGTTATGCCTAGCTAGGTCTTTAGCTGGCTAACGGTAGCTAGCAAACGTCTTCGTGACTGATAACCAGATATTGCCGGCCACTACATATGCCACTACGCCAGATATTTTTAAGCATATTTAGCTTATTAAATTCCTCAAACCTCTTAGATGTGGTGTAATTTTTTAATGTGCTAGCTGAGTGACAAGTGCCTCATGAATGATACTCTGTAAGCTGTAACATTAGCTAACGTTAGCAGTTTATGATGAAACTGACTGACATTGAAAATTAACGTATTCTTTCTTTAGCGTAAAAATGTTAAAGACACACCATCGGCACAACAATAGCAGGACACTCAGAACGCTGCGGTAGTTCACGCACTGCTAGATTTACATTCATTTACTAATATTAAACATGGGATTTTGATGTTTTAGTCTGATGGCTTGATTGAGCTATTTTCTCTTTAGCACACAACACAGTAGAGACAGTCAGCTACACACGATGTTTCTATGTCAATTTCCACTCTGTTGTCCTGGCTGTCCCTGCTGTAAGTAAAGGAAATTATGAGATTTCCACAATGGAAAGACCCATAAGTGGAAAAAGACTGATCTTTGACGTTTGCTTATACTTCTGTATAGCAGTAGAGAGTCAAGAACAGTAGTTTGGACTCTCTTTTCTTCTTTGCACTTAGAGCAAAAAAGTGATCTTTGTCATAAAACTATAGTCGTTAAAAGATAACTTGCCTATTTTCAAGTGAAAATATTTTCCTCGTCTTTATTGCCAGACGAGGGCGCTAACTACCAGCTATGAACAGGAAAGCTCACCTTACTGTGCTCTGTGTGACCACATCAGACCCAAAAGACTAATATCTATAGCTGGGTTTATTTACAGTGGGTTTATCAGTGTTTGAGATATAGATGAGATTGATTGCAGCAAAGACCAAAATCCTTTGCTTTTCTGCAGCATGTTCAAAATAAGGCAACACTTGAAATGTCGCGTATATTTGTTACTTATTTAATGTGGATTGGACCTTTCTTAAAAGGAGTCCCTTCTGTTGCTTTGACTGGGTTTCTTTCATCTCTTTGCCTCAGTGTCTTGCTGTCCGGCCAGCAGTGTGGTGAGGTGTGACAGATAAAGCTGGCAGGAAGCTGCTGCAGCTATGATGTCATCTACTCATGAGGTGTGGGTGGGGTGGTGGAGTACTACTGTAAAGGGAGGGAGAAGGAGGAAGAGAAAACAGAGGTAAACAGATTTAATAGATGGTGACATGAGGCAGTTAATGTGTGAGATTATTAACCTAAAACGGAATAATGGAAAGCTGGTCTGCAGTGTTATGTGCTCTCCTTCCAGAATGATTTTCTTACATGCAATGGTACTTTCCATTTTTCTGTACGTCGGAGCATTTCTTATTCTGTCCTCCTAAATATGCTTGACTTGCTGCGGCTGTAGATACAGTGTAAAAATATGCGCATAAACTTTTCTGTCATTTGTTTCAATGGCCAGAGCTAATAATCAGTGCTTTCCTTTAATATTGTTCTTTTATGTGTGAACATGTAGGTATTATTTGAGTTGAGGTCTGCTTTTGGTCACTCCTTAATTTTGACACATCAACCGTTCCGTTTTGTGATTTGAAGTATTTAGTATTTTTAATTTAACATGCAAAAAAATGCACCACTTTATAATTAAATGCAGATGTAGATTTTCTCAAAATAGCTCAAAGAGGACTTGGTGAGTTTTAGAAGATCCTAATCATGATTCATAAGACATGGTTTGGGGTCTCTCCATAAAAGTCGAGCCAGATTTAAATCTGCATCTGCTGTATTTGGCTGCTAAACCACCATGCTCACAAATTTCACTGTTGAGCAAATTTCTAGTCATGTCTGCTCCCTCTGTGTCTTGCAAGCTCCTCCAGGATTTGTGGGTGCTATTAAATGCATATAACACTCACCTGCTTTTGCAGTGACTACTCTGGTATTTGCTGGCATCACCGTATTTGACAGCAGTCTGAGAGCAAAAGACAAGATTGACTTTGATTGGCGTAAAGTGCCAAACTGATGCTTAAGTCAAACTATGCTCTTCTGTGCCTACAGTCCCTGTGTGATGAAACATCAAGTGAGCAAATTTTCACTGCACACAGCTGTTCACTTCTCTGAGGGTTGGTAATAGGTGAACACATGAGGTTTTATATCACTGTTATAGCACAACTACACAAGTTTGCCACAGATTATTTAATGACAAGAGTGGTGGTATCTGCCATAAAAAGTTGTTTCACAAAGCGGTGAACCTCGCTCCATCCTTGCTTGTGAACGACTGAGCCTTTCGAGGATGAAGTAAAATATTAAATATATTGTCTTTGTACTGTTTTTACTGTTATAGCAAATTCTCACATTCTGTTCTATTTGTGTTGTACACATCTTCCCAACTATTTGTGAACTGGGGTCTGGGGCACGTCTGTAGTTTCAGTTTAAGTGGCAGGCATCTAACGTTTGTTAATAATGCCAAAATGCTTTTAATGTGGTATTCATTTTTTCCCTTATCTGTATTGCAGGATTTTGGGAGTGAAGATGAACGGCGGATAAATCAAAGGTAAGTTTACTCCACGTTTAGTTCAGGACAGTACTTGGCAAAGCAGGTCAGATTTTATGCACAGGTGTTGTTGACTGACAGGATGCATCTGTCTTTGAGTCATTTAGTGAAATCTGAAGTGGCGGCAGACTAGCTGGCATCATATGAGGACAACTAAGCGTCAGTGTAATAAAACACCTGTCTGTCTGTCTTGTTGGCGGAGTCATCAATTCTTAATAACCAATTGTAAAACTGTGTTGTTCTCAGTAGTCTGTCAAGTATGTTGACGGGTGTGTCGGCCTTTTTATTAGCACCCAGATCACTGAACTTTTTCTTCAGCTGCGCATTATCAGTTGAGTCATTTGAGAGACTTTTTTATTTAGCTTTTTCACTGAGTGCTTGTACTGCATTGGACTGACAAAGCTGATTCTAATCTTGGTACTTTTCAAACACCAAATACTTACTGAGCATAGCTTAAAAAGTGAAAATTTACCCTTTTTTCAAATTTGTTTCCTCCAGTGGAGTTAAAGCATTTGAGAACTAAATCATTAAAGCAGCACCACACTGAAAAGCTTTTTCAGCCTGCACGTTCGGGCCTAGAGAACTATTGTTTCACTCAAGCACAGACTTTATTTCACTTATAAAGATTCATTTTTATATCAACAAGGCTAAATCAAATAAGTCACAATATTTTTTTTTCCTCTGCCAACTGTGAAAAAAACACGACTGTCCAGCCAGCCCAGTTTTTGTGTGTGTTCCCTATAGTGTGACAAGACCAAGAGTACATTTAAAGTAAATGATTACAAGAAAACACTTGGCTCTAGTAAGTTGTGTTTTGTGCATTTGATTATGGAAATAGTTGCAGCTCAAGTAGAGGTCGACCGGTAGTGAATCTTCAAAGGAAGTATAGTATAAAAGTATAGTTACTATAGTATAGTAACAACAGTTTTGAGCAGGAAAAAGCTGATAGCTATTAATCGGCTGATTTTGGGAAAATGCAAAAACACCAGATTTCAGCAGAGACAACTCAAGTTGCATCAAAAAAGCTATTGTAATAACCTTATTTAAAAAGTGAATTTTCCCTTTATCTCAGTGATCTCAGTCAGAGTTTGTGGTGTTTTCATGCATGACGTGCTTTAATTCTTGCAAAACGGTGATGTATGTCCCAGTGTGACTGGTGGAGGCTGCGCAGCCATGAGCGAAAACCGAGGCCAAGCTCCACTGATAGCGATAGTTTATGAAATGTCTTATTCACTGATATTAAGGCCGATTAATGTGCTTTAGCTCTGCAATAACCTATATACTGTGTAGGCTGCTGCAGTATGTATGTATGGTTTTGTTTTCTTTGGATAACAGATTAGTTCTTTACAAATCGTGACAGAGTGATTCAGTCGTGTAAAATCAGTCAGTTTTCTGCCAAAAGCTGTAGCAGAGTCCCTGGGGCGGCTTCAAAGTTACAAGATCTTTTTCAAATAGAAAGAGCTGCTAGATTGTCTTTGCTCTTTTATTATTTAATTTAATTTATTAACAGCAATATAAATGTCATTTAAGTAGTTAGATTAGATTAGATTAGATTAGATTAGACTTTCACTCATACAGAAGCTCTTCAGAACACATGGGGGGGTAATGGAGGTGCAAATAAGAACAATAGGCACAATAAGATGCAAAATAAAAAAGAATAATAAGAGTGTTAATAAGAACAATAGAAAGAACAAGGCGCAACAACGGAGCAAAAAAAAAAAACAACTGTAAGAGTTTAAGTCACCTTTTCCCTGCAGTAGTGGAGTTGGATGTTTATAATCAGAGAAGAATAGAAGTTATCTTATTATGATTATGTAAAAATGTCTATTTTTTTTTCTTGAACCAAAGGGATTCTTTCTGGATGTTATCCTCCAAAAGCATCAGTAACATATAGACTCAGATAACCCACTGAAATGCTTGACTGTGGTGTGAAAAGCACCCACAGATACAGTTTCTTTTTTTTTTTGCAGATGCTCTGCAGGTGTCAGACTGTTAATACTGAATGTTCTTTTCTGTTCTTAACTATTCGGCTTTGGAAACATGCATTCCTAAAATTGAGCTGAACTGTGCTGCATCAACTTAATAGCATCTTATTGTAACTCAGCTCCAGGGAAGTTGTTTATTGGAGCGATTTAATTTCAGCTCAGAGCACATCGTTTATAACAGCCCACATATCTTTTGCTCCCACATATAATATCAACTTGTCAAGATGGTGACAATGATAACAGAAAGTAAGTTTCAATGTGTCATTCATACTGACAGAATCTTCACTATGAATGTGAATTTGCAGTCTTCTGAAGAATTTGTCATTTTCTGTTGTGAGATTTGTGATGTTTCAGATCTTTGTTGCAGAAAACTTCACTTTGGTTAGAACTTATGACCCTGAGATAATCAAATGCGTCATTCTAAGAGCGCAGTTCTCTTCAGTTATGCAACAGCCAGTGCAATGTCCCTAAGCACTGCATGTGTGTGAGAATGATCTATGCATGATGCGAGTCCTGACTTGCCTCAAGATTGCTTCCATTTTTCAGGCTTGTAACTTGTAAGCCATGTTATGCAATGAAATTGCCATTAAATTCATCCTTTTAGTATTGTGACATATTAAGTTGTCTTTTATTTGACAGACATATTTCTCTTAAGATCAGGGTGTACTATAGCACATGAGATGGTTAGCTACGTCTGTTGATGGACAGGTATACGACTGCCAAATGGGAGTACTTGCGCTTGCTGTTCCTGACTGACCTTGATAACGATGACAAGCCCAAGGGGTTGATGGAGGCCAACGTAAACATCATGCAGGTGTCGGTGGCACTGAACCAAGGAATGATTTCATTTACCACCTTGTGCACAGCGGAGTTGAGCAAGAGGCACAAATAGACAAAAAATGTGTGTTTACGTATGTGTGTGTTTGCATGTAGATATGGGGTGCAGCGTTTGGAACGAGGAGGAGGGATTCAGCACGGCGGGTACAATTAAGCATTGGCAGATTTTTAGCTTCACAGAAAAATATGCTAGAACACTCTTACTTCTAATGCGAAGTCGATTTAAACTCATCCTAACACTTTCTCTATCAAATAGCACACTTGTCAAGACTGGTCGTCATTTAAATGGCATAATATGTCAAAAGACTCCCACGGGGTTTGAGTGTAGAGTATGTGTGGACAGGAGGAACGGCAGACAAACGGCAGCAGATGCACCATCTCTGGGTCTTTTTTGTAAGTTAACCTTTCCTCAGTAACATGATGATGTCAGTGTTTCCTGCTCAGCCTCTCCATGTCTCGACTGACACCTGAGGAGGTAACCCCCCCCTTCAGTGGTGTAAGTGGGAAAATGCCACCATTATCCAACTGGCAGCCCCAAGAGGAGGCCTTTTTACCTCATTGTGCTGGTGTGTGCAAAACGCTTTGAGACCATGAATACGCCTGCCTGGCCTCTGTGTAGCCTTTTTCTAGTGAGTCCAAGTGTAATCCAACCTCTTACATACTGCTACACCTGGTGATTCAGAGCAGTAGCTTAGAGGACATCTGGTCTTGTTTGGCCCCGTTCACCCATCCATCTGGCTACTCCTGCAGCAACAAACTATACCGTAACTCTTTGACATGCCATCATTCGTGCCTGCTGCTCCTAAACCCTAACCTCATATGCAGAGGAAGTTCCTGTGTCCAATCAGGTCCCTCCTCTTCTACATGCACCTGACACACTGAGCCGTCCAAGTTTCCACCTGAAACATGACTGCACATACGTCAGCTCGTAGAGTTCAGTATCTGCTAGCGGCCAGGTGTTATAGACATTGTCCTACTGTCAGGGAGAATAGGAGGGCTATCTTGTTATCTGTGTTGCAGAGCTATTGTTAATGTCTGTCAGCAAATCCTCCCAGATTAGCAGAGTCGCGCCACTTCTTTGTGTGTGTGTGGGGTTTTGCTTAGTAAGAGAGGGAAAGTGAGAAAGACAGTTATGGCCTATATTATCTTTCAGCCCCCAAACATCTGTGGGCTCTTTCTTTTGGACTGGATTATTATATTTCACTTCAGTTCTGTATTTTACTTTCCTTCCATGCATCTAAAAAGAACATTCACTGTTGATGCAGAGGTATTAGACATAAAGAATGTGTGCTCCTTCGTCCTTAGTCATTATACTCTCTAATAATCTAATACATTGTTTGTTTGCGGCACATCTAAGTGAGTGACATCCAGTGCTGGCCACTTGAAGGAGAGAGACAAGATAATCCCTCCTTTATAAGCCTGGGTATAATGAGATTTGGGAGTTTTGGGAGTTTGCCAGTTCTCACTGCCCTTTCCACCAATGCTTGGCCCATGTGTTAAGCTCCCTGGAGGCACTACCTTGGATTCTGTTGACCCTTAAGGTGGCATCCATACAGAGGCATCCCTTTAGAAAGTTTTGCCCAAATTCCTACGGCTCCTTTTTTTTTTTTTTTTTTTGTCTTCCTCCAATTGAGCAAGTGTGCCTTGTGCTTTTCTCCGGAAGACAGAGAGAGAAAGCAACCCTTCCAGTGGGTTTTGGAGAGAGAGAATTTCTGTTGGACAGCAACACAAGCTCCTGGAAGTGGACATGCTTTGCATTGGCTATAGAGGAAACCTGTTGTTCACTTTGTACTGAGTCAGACCTGATGGATGAGGAAAGTAAAAGATCAGAGTTCATGGTGAAGGAAGGGGAAGTCCACTTCTTGAATTCTACTGGATTCACTCTGTAATCCTCTGGGTTTTTTTGTCTGCTAAGCATAGGGTTGACTTTGTGTGTTTTTTTAGCAAAGTCTACGAGTGCTTATCATGAATGAAAGCATGAAATGTTCCCTCCGGATGTGAATGTATGCTGTAAGAGTGTGACACAGACCTAACAGGCTGAGGGACGGATGAGACAAACACAGTTGTGTGTGCCTGAGGCAGCGGGTGGAGACTGCAGTACGTCCCTCCAGGCAGGAGTCTGACTCGCTCTCACACACAGAGACGCTCAGATGAGGGAGGAGGAGGAGGAAACAAGAGGGTGTGGCATCAGAACAGACGGCGCTTCTTCACTGAGCAGCACAGATGAGCACAGGCTGTCAGTCAGTCTGTCACTCAAAAAGCAACGGGTCAAGTCCCGGACCCGTCATCCTTCGTCTGTTGCGCTTTGCTCCGTCACTGTTTCTGGAGGCGGAGAGGCCTGGGTTTCGTTCCAGACAACAGGATGCATCTAGTTGCAGAACCCATTCAGGAGGCCGTGATGAAGATGCTACCATATTTTGTGGAGAACGCTGTGTTGACCCAGACAGAGATCAACCGCATGTGAGTGAAGTTTATCCTCTAAAATGAGATTTGAACTTGTGGGAACAAGGTCCTTCACAGATGAGTTTTGAGATCAATCACTTGACTTGTTACACTCAGTGGCTATGGTTTTGAACAGCTTTGAAACAAATTTTAAATCGTTTTCTGTTATATTGTTGACGTTTATTAGTTCAGTGCAAGAGTTGAGATTTTGGTTGTAGACAGAAACTATGGTGTTATATCAGGCCAACACACTGAATCAATGTCCAGCTGATATGAGATATTGCACCTCGATCAAAATAAGTTATCATGCAGTGGTGACTAAGATTCAGTGGTGCACAAATCACTGTATAAGTGATGTTTCTACAACTGTTCATCCTTATGACCTGATGTGTTAGCCGTTCTTTGTCGTTCTGTCTATAAAGGAGCTATAGGTACTGTAAGCTGTAATCATGTGGAATCATTGAGGCAAGCTTTTCTGTCATAGTCTTTGTTTGCTTTGATACCAGATGTATTTTTAGCCCCAGTGTTTGCGGAGAAGCTGATAGCAGGGTGCCTCAGGGCAAGAGACAGTGGAGCTGGGTCTGTTTAATTAGGATGTCTGAGTACAGCCTGTAAACCAGTGGGACAGCTCTTGATTTACACATAAGGACAAGTTTCACACATCCTCAAATTTCACCAAAGTGCACCTTTTTTTCCGGGAGGGCTAAGACCTGTTTATTTAAAGTTTGGGACTTAAAGTAGGAAAAATGTCCAGTGGGGATTGTACACAGTGCTGAGCAGTAATGAGGCTGTAGCCCTCCTCTTGCTCTTGCCACTTTTGCCTCGCATTATCTATCATTCCCTGACAGTGAAGCCTCCTGACAGCATCATAAATCTCAAACAGAGAACAGACTGAAACAAAAATCCACCAAAGTGAGACAAAAGCTCTTGTTGAGAAGTGTCCACCCCCATGCTTTGTCACTGTGGAACTTTTTTCTGTGGTACTGGGGGCGGGGGGAATTTATTGCGAGGTGCACAAACGAAGCCCATTGTTCCCACAAAATCATCTGTTTGGCCCAGGCCAGCTCTTCTGTATGTGGGTTTTTGAAAGTCTGATCAGAGAGAGCAGGGTGCCTGCAGGTCCTTTTGAAGTCTTAAAATGTCTAGAATAATATTTTACAAATATTAGGCCTTAAAAGTCATTAAATAGTCTTAAATTTGAATTTGTGAGGTCTTCATTGCCTTGAAAATTTTATCTAATTTCGTTTATCCATTTTTTAATTTATTTTTGCATGAAACTCCACATTTCTGAATCTGACGTTACAAATCTTTAAGCCTACCACTGAACTAAAAATATTGTCTTTATGCTTTTCACGTCCACTTAAGTTCACGTTGGCAAAATGTAGATCAACCTGACTCACTCTAATTACCATATTCCTAAATAAAACCTACCTCTGGATCATATATACAGTAGACTACTTTTATATTTTATGCTGATTTAGGGTGATTTATCTAAAAATCTGCCTTAGATGTGGTTGAGAATTATCTTGAAAAGGTCTTAGCATTAAATTTAAGTGTCTAATACCTGTAGACACCGTGGAGAGCTGCGTGAGGGAACAGCTTCAGAGTGTGATGGTGAAAGGACTTCTATTAATACCTGATTTGTTAGTCATTTGGTCAATAGTAGAAAAAGATTAGGCTTTCTTTTTAATATCTTGTAATCAGTAAAAATAATAGAAGACTCTTAGCAGTATTGCTCTTTTTAGCCAGTAATACTACACAATACAGTATACCACTATATTGATGTTGTTGCTGTATTTAGAGACAGCTTTGCCACAGTACCTGTTTGGATTTTGTTTTGTTCCTGTCACTCATCACATCTGCACTTTCCTAATGATGTCCTGGTTTGCCAGACTGCACACACTGAATACAGGGTACATGTGTTCCACTCTGCTGCCAGGTGCGTTTAAGAATGTGCTCACATTACTTTTCAATGAAATGGAATGATTGAATTCAGCCCGTAGGACACACCTTGCTTCTTTTTTATTGCAGTTCCTTACTTATGTCATCTGTTGACAGCTCCACTGCCAACCCTAAAAAAGTAATTTTTTTACAAGTAGGTGTGAACTGGTAATTGCTGCTTTTTGGTCATTGTGAAAGCATCATAACAACTGCAGTTAGTTCAATACTTAAGGTCTGTGTTGCATTACAACAAGCCAGCAGAGACCTGACAAGTCAAATCTGAGTGTAGCCCATGCAGCAGAAAAAAGACAGATAAGCATTCAGGATCAAAGCTTGATTCATGGCTGCTGCAGACCTGAGGTCTGCCTCTGTATCGTGGCAGCTGGGCCTTTCCACTCAGCTGTTGAGGTAAATCACGAGCAGCAGGCAGCCATGATTTATGCTCATCTCGTTGGCTGCGTCTACTGAACTCAACTGTCCTTTTAAAACCAAATATTTCATTAGTCTTGTGTCCCACTTCTCAGCCTCACTGTCCGACGAACAAGCTGGCACGACTGTGCTGAGCTGTTGCTCTGCAGTGTGGTGTCTGATGTACGGCGTCTACGTTTCAATGCTTTTAACCTCTCTGTCCCATTTGTTTTGCAGCCTGAGTGAGAGCTTCTTCATGGTGAAGGGTGCTGCTCTCTTCCTGCAGCAGGGAAGCAGTCACCAGGGCCAGAAAGCACATCCTCACCACAAACATGCAGGTGAGACCCACAAGGCACGACACCCAAAAAGCACACCTTGTTCTCCACATCATTTACCCAGACTGTAGTTTTGACCTCTTTAATCTCCTCGTCACTCTTCTCGTCCACGTTATGTAGAGGGTTTGTGTGATGAGTTAATGTGCTGCACTCCTCAACACCGCAGCAGATGTTTGTAGCTGAGGTGTGGAGGATGGAGGCTGCCTCCTTGATAAGCATGTTCCAGACATATAGCTTAGGCAGATTAGTGTTTAAATCCAGCACATGGTAACGCTGTGAGCAAAACTTCTGTTGACGATTAAAAGAGGCCTTCATTGTTAGTATTACCTCGTGTGTCCTCCGTTTTTCTCCCTGTGCTTTGCTTAGTTAAGGGTGCATAAGGTAAATGCAAAGACTATTCTCAGCATGCCCTCTATAACTTTGTTTTATAGTGTATTTGATGAATTTCCCTGAAGCAACTCAACGACTAATATTCAAGTTTTAAAGGAAATTGAGTTTGTGGGCCTGGGAAGACAGGTTTTGTTATGACAAATTGATTGCACAGGAACAGGAAGCTTTGATATCAGATAGTCAGCCTTACAGTTTTGTGTTTATTGTAGAGAAAGAAACAGTAACCACATTCTGTACAGTGTTCACTGTTCTGCTGGCTTACGTGAATAGATGTGTAGTAGCCTTGTTTATATAATTGATTGGACTGAACAATGGAGTGGCCAGTGTCTTAAATCAAAGGCTGTTTTTGAAATGTCAACACTGAAAGCCACGATTATTGTTTTAAAGACATAAGGCTGACCTGATGGTCCGCTTGCATGATGGGAAAACAGCACCAGCCAACAGCCAAAATGTTGCCAAGCCATTTGGCAAGTCATGGCTATGGTTGGCAGCTTTGTCCACTCTACCAGCCACTTTGTCAGGTAACCCACATATTTGCTGGTCCTGCTTTGTTCTCTGAGGAAATAGTTGTATAATTTCCCAGTATCTGTGACCGTCAGAAAAAAAAGATGTGGGGTGACTTGTGCAAAGTGCTAATTAGAGGTATTCCTGCTCTACAAACGGATATCCTACTGTTAGCCACTGAAACAGGATTCAGAGGTCTTCTGGTCTCATCAGGCAATTTTGTGGAAAGTTTTTTTCTTTTGGGAAGGATTGGTTAATGCTCATTAATACAGACCAAACTGTATCTTAAATCTAAGCTTAAAGTTGTTGGTGTCAGTCAAGCCCATCAGTTGAACTGGTTTGAACCTCTCACATCAACATGGACACACGATACATAATTGTCTGTAGATATATTTATGTTTCTGTGTAGGACTCTCATATCTTGCAGCTGTTGTTATTCAGAACAGATGCCAACTTGGCTGCCACGGAACCATGAACTCACTTGACTTTTTCAACAGTTTGATCCACTTGGATCCATCAAAACAATCAAAAACACAAAAAGTTTTCTTCTAGCAGTTATGGGCAGTGAAGGATAACTCAGAGCATTATGATACCTTGAGTATAGGTACAAAGTATTTAAAATCTTCTTTAATCATATTTGATTGGTTCATGTGCAGTACTTGAAATTAGAGTTTCAGCTATTTAAGTGTTAAATATAACTATTGTCTGTCATTATAGGAAATACTGTTGAAGTCACTGGTAAACAGGGAATGACTCGTTTAGATTTCAGCTCTGTTCATGCCACCATTATCTTGAGTGATAACACCTTTACCAATCTGATGCAGAATCTTTGAATCTTTTTTATGTTTATCAAGTCAGGATCAGTTTTGAATCTTTTCAAATCCCACAATTCTCTCCAGGACTCGTTTTTTCTCTGGTGCTGCGTCTCCCTTCTAACTTGTTTTTTTGTCCTTCTGTCAATTCTTTTCTTTCTCTCTCTGCTGATCCTGCCCCATTATCAGCTGTAAACACAAAATATAACATCAAAAATAAAATAACATCTCCTCCTATTTTCTTTTCCTTTGCCTGGGAAAATGTGCCATCAGTGTGCTGTAAATTGTTTCATCTCATATCGCGGGGAATCAGACCTGGTGATAGGCATTAAAAATGACTGTAGAGAAGTGACCAATCATCTGGCTGATGTTCTCTTTAGCTCATGTAGGTCGCATAGAGACATCAGTATTAAATTGAGACCGTTTCATAGCCCGGTAAAAATTTCTTGTAGCTGCTCTAAGATAATGACCCAGATATAAGTGATCAATGGCATGTTGTAGAGAAGCTCACATAATTTCACTTGTTCTATGTTTTCACTCTGATTTTACTGAAGAGACATGTGGCTGTAAATGAGTTCATGACCAGGCAGAGTCAGGCACTTCAGCAGCAATGAAAACCACTCAGAGTGACATGATTTGTCTACCTGTCGTGACATATTTCAACATAGCTGGCTCTCCGTCAGCTGAGTCTTCTGAATTCTCATCTCCACACCCTGTTTTTATTACCCAGCTTTACTGACATGTCTTACATCAGATTTGGCACAGGGACCACAGAGGGGTGTAAAATGAACAAAGACAACCTCTGGAATTGTGGTTTTGTGGCAGATAAATTTGCTTATACAAAGACAGAAAAGTTATTGTCAGGTCATTTCTCTTCAATGAAGCCACGTCAGCTGATTAAGAATCACTGATTAGGTTGTATATTATTGTCTCCAGGAGAAAGGTTTTAGCATTAAACACTAGGGAGCGGTGTAACTTCACATACCTGCACCAGTCAACAGCAATGCCTTTAGTTATAAAAGCATATTATGTCCCCAGTATGCATTATGTTCTCATTAATATTCTTGATCATTGGCTTTATCATGTTTGGATTTTCTCTTTCAAGTCAAAATGTGCCATGTGCATGTATGACGAAGCACGTTAATAATCACTGACACACCAAACACCAGCACTCTTCATGGATCAGTTTTCTTTCTGATCTTCTTCAACAGGCGACTTACCTCAACACTTGCAGGTGATGATAAACATTCTTCGCTCGGAGGACAGAATCAAACTGGTGAGAGACAACATGACTATATGCATACATCAAAACAAAAACATGCACACAGACAGGCAAGTGACTAACAACCTGGCATAGCGAACCCTCCAGAATGCATTTTATTGTGTACTTAAGACCCTTATTTGTTCACTGCAATTACTAACTCATGAGAGCAGGTTTGAACACACTCAGGAGAGCATTACCAAATGTTTCCATGGTGTGTGTGTGTGTGTGCGCGTTAGTGTGAAGCTGAGTTATTTCATTTTATGTTTTCCAGCTCTGTGTTCTCGCACATCCTGAGGACTCAGTTACCCTATTACATCAAATTTGTCCTCCAATCATTTTTTTTTTACATCCACCTCTGACACGTTGTTAAGCACAGACTTTAACAGGAGGGTCAGTTCTCTCTGGCTTTTGTTTTTGTGCACAATCAGAGTTTTGTGCTTATGTAAATTGTGCATGACTACCACAAACCTGCCACACTACACTTATTTCTATTCAGTATGGGTCAACCCACAAGTTTTAAGTGCATGTTTATTAAACGTACTTCAGCATTTTTATACTAAAATTAACTCCATTATAGACCAGCGCTTCCTTAGATATCACAGTCATTAAATGAATTTTGCTTTGCACTACTACAAAAACAGGAAACAGGAGTTCTTACTTTTAACCAAAAAGTTTTGGCTTTGAATTTGAAGTAAATTGTCTTCACCCTGTCCAGGCGGTGCGGCTGGAGAGTGCATGGTCAGATCGTGTGCGGTACATGGTGGTGGTGTATACCAGTGGGCGACAAGACACAGAGGAGAACATCCTACTGGGAATCGACTTTACCAGTAAAGACTGGTAAGAGTAAGCCCTCTTTGTGTGTGCGGGTTTTATGATCATCGTTTTCCAGACGGCCGGCCATCTGTTAAAAGCTAACAATATGAATTGATGTTACTAGTAGACATGATGTATGAACTGTTAGACAAATCTGTATTTATGAGTGTGAACAACACTCACCCACAGAACTCTGCGTCAAACTGGGGATGCTATACATGGACTAAATGGAGCACAGATTGTTGTTTTTGCACAGGCCAAAATTTGACACTAGTTTTTGTATTTCCCTAATTCTCCCATTTCTTGTCTTCTTTGGATTCACACTCATTCATTGAGTTTTCCTAGAACGTAGCAATTGTAGCAACAGAGGTTTTTAATCATGTCTACGTTATCAACTTTGCACATGTGCCATTGTGGTATTTAATTTTCTTTCTGCGTTGCCAGCAAAAGCTGTTCGATCGGCATGGTGCTGCCTCTGTGGAGTGACACAAAGATCCATCTGGATGGAGACGGGTGAGTTCTGTCTGTCAGCGTGACCCCTGTTGTATATACAGAGAACACAGCTGCAGCATTTAACCCAGCGATGTTTCCATACTTTCTACCCAACCCTGCATCCACACATGACACTTAGGAAGAACATGATACACACATAGCTTCATGGTGCTCAGGCAATGACCATCTGTTTTGTTTGCTCCTCAGGGGCTTTACTGTGAACACAGCAGGTCGGACTCACGTCTTCAAACCCGTGTCAGTGCAGGCTATGTGGTGAGTAATAAACAACCTCTGGAGCCACAGGGGCTGTCTAAAATAATCTGGCTTCATGACACACCACAATAAATCTCCTGATCAACACATGTGCCACTCTGCTGCAGTGAGGCAGGTTGAAGCAGTGCTGATTCAGTCTGCCACCTGCTGACATGAAGACGCATGTGCAGAGAATATCATAGACCCTTTGACAGATTACAGCACTACAGTAATATGATTATTTTTACTAAAATATCTCACAAAACCGGACGTATTTTTATTATTTGCAACAATGACTTTTATCTCTCTCAATCTAGGTCAGCCCTGCAGGTGCTGCACAAGGTATGTGAGGTGTCACGGAGGTATAACTACTTTCCTGGAGGCATGGCTCTCACCTGGATGGGCTACTATGAAAGCTGCATCGCTTCAGACCAGAGCTGCATCAACGAGTGGAATGCCATGAAGGACTTGGAGACCACACGGCCAGACTCGCCCCCCATGTTTGTTGACAAGTCAGTAAACACAAACCAACTTGTGTAAAGGCTGAAGCAAATCGCTGCTACATCTGCTGTTAAAATTGCTTGAATGACTGTTACTGTGTGAGTGATTTTCACGGGACACAATGTTTGGTAGGCCTTCAGAGAGGGAGAGGACAGAGTGCCTTATTAAAACCAAACTCAGAAGCATCATGACATGCCAGGACTTGGAGAACGTCACCTGCAAACAGGTAAAATACGCAGACACACACACACACACACACACACACAGTGAAATAAACAACTGCTTTGCATTTGTTTCTAATGGTTTCATTTCATTCTCTTAAGATTGAAGACACAACTCAGTTCTTTGATTAATTTTCAAACCTTGGAGTTGAATTTCATGGAAGTTACTCTGTAGATGTTTTTCTGATAAGATTTTATAATAGTTTCTAATTTCAGGAATCTTATTTACACTGTTGTATATTCTAACTCATTATATGCATATAATACACAGCTGCTACTTACCTATCAGCATTATTTTATGACTGCAAACATAAAAAAGTATTGACCAACTAACTCTGGCACTGTTGTGTTGTAGTCATCTTTGATGTTCAAACAGTTATGTAACATTTGTAGTTTTCAGGGAAAGAATTTTATCATATCCCAATGATTGACAAAAATCAACATATTCTGTATGATTTTTTTTTTTGGCAGATCCGTACAGAGGTGGAACAGCACATGAACTGTAACCTGAAGGAGTACAAGGAGTTCATCGACAATGAGATGCTGCTGATCCTGGGCCAGATGGACAAAGCCACTCTCATCTTTGACCACGTCTACCTGGTGGGACAACTGATACTCTCTCTTCCATCTTTTGTTTTCCCTGAATAACTGTGAGATAAAACAATTCTCTTTCCATCCCAAAGGAGGACTTTTTCCTTGTGAATGATTGTTTTTGGAGGAAGGACAAGCTTACAAAGATTTGAAAATATACTGAGTCTAAACAGTATTTTCCCTGATTTGTTTGTAGGGATCCGAATGGAATGCATCTAATTTGGAGGAGCTGCAAGAGACGGGGTGATTTATTTTATATTATGCAGGAACTAAGATAGCCGCACGAAAAAACATTTTCATGATGATTTGAGCAAGAAAGAATGTTGTTGATGAGTTTTCATTATCTTTTCTCCCCAGGGTGGCCTATATCCTCAACGTTACCAGGGAGATAGACAACTTCTTTCCAGGCACGTTCAGTTATCACAACATACGCGTCTACGATGAAGACGCCACTGACCTGCTGGCCCACTGGAATGACACATACAACTTCATTGTTAAAGCAAAGTGAGTGGAACAGAAAACACAATGCTCATGTATGTATGAGATCAGCAGAGCCCCTCCTCCTAATTCTGTGTTTTCCAATTTAATTTTCCTGAATTCTTGAGTTTTCTGATTTAAGCACATTTTATCATCAGATTTAGCTTTACTTTACTAAAGTCACTTGATCTCCATGACAACTAAACAAGCTCTAACTGCTGACAAAAAAAACCTTGAAATGCATTTTAAATCTCTAGAAAAAAGTTTTCTTTGAAGTGATTTGTTTTCTTAAAATATGTTTCTATGATTACATTTTAAATTCTTTTCACAGAAAGAACCACTCCAAGTGTTTAGTTCACTGCAAGATGGGCGTCAGTCGGTCTGCGTCCACCGTCATTGCTTATGCCATGAAGGAGTACGGCTGGTCGCTAGAGAAGGCTTACAACTTCGTCAAGCAAAAGAGGAGCATCACCCGACCCAACCCAGGTTTCATGAGACAGCTTGCTGAGTACGAGGGCATCCTGGATGCTAGGTACAACCTATTGTGTGTGTGTGTTTGTGGGTACGGTGTTGTTTTTTTAGTTGTTTTTTTTTTTACTTCTGCTCACTGTATTTGTGTATTTCCAGTAAACAGCGTCACAACAAGCTGTGGCATCCAGACGCAGACTGTGAGATGGCAGAGGGGCAGCAGGGGTTGGCTCAGTGTTGTGGAGGGGAGGAGGGAGGCCACCTGACTCCAGAGCCAGGGATGTCTCCCTGTTGTGATGAGGCACTGTCTGATAAGGGGGCTGCATGTCCCTCCCCGTGCAGGACTGTTTCACTTGAGATCGACCCTGCCTACAACAACTACTATTTCCGGCGACTCTCTGACTCGGCGCTGGACAGCGAACCGTCTACGCCTGTGCGCGGCCCTCCCCTTCTTGGCATGGAAAAAGTCTTTATAGAAATCGAGGATGTGGAGCGGGACGCTCTGCTGGATGATGAGGCCTTTGATGGGCGTGAAGGTATGCCACTCTCCCACTTTGGGCCTTCAGCAGAGGGAACTGCTGCCCAGACAAGCTCTCGGGGCCCTGAGCCCCTGGAGGAGCTGCGTCTGAGGCTGGAGTTCAGCACAGTGGAGGAGGAGGATGAGGAGGAGGTACAGAAGGAGGAAGCAGAGATGGAAGTACTCATGCAACCAGATGATGGAGGGGGAGGGGAAGGAGGCGGAGGAGAGGAAACGCAAGATGTGGATACAGAGGGTAATGGGATGGACCTGGCAACCCTAAATGAAAACTCCAACAATAACAACCATCTGAGCACTCCACAAAACATTTACGTAAGTTTGAGTCATATGATTAATCTACATTTTACAATGAAAATGCTCTTCATGAATCCAGTTTGAAAAAATGACGACATTCTCTGTACCATTGTTTTCTTTCCTTTTTGTATTTAGCAAAACGCTTCCTCCATCACTCCTCCAGCTGATGCTTCTACCATGTCTTTGTGGGATTGTAAGTCTAAGCAGAAAGAAGACTCTCCACCCTTGGTCTCTAAGCTTTGCCTTAACGCAAGTCCTCCTGAAGTCCCAAGTGCTTCATTTCCATTGTCCCATACCTCTTCTGAAGGCCTCCCGTCTTCAGTGGTACTGCTGCGCCCCTGTAGCCCACTGTGTGCCAACTGTGAAGCCTCCACGCCCACAGCTTCACTCGAGAGAGATGAGCAGCCAGGAGAATCACTGCACTTGCAGGAGCCGAAGGTTGATGGTGATTTATTGGAAGTAAAGACGGAGAGTCAGAAAAGCAAATCTCCAGCTTCCTCGGATGCCCTCCCTGAGCTGATGACAATGGATTTAGAGGAAGAGAAGCCTGCTGTGGCCTGCTACATTGGCCAACAACAGGAGACCCTTTTGCAGCTGCAGAGGTCTGGGTTGGTCCGCCGGCGTGCAGAGAGACTAGAGAGACTTTCAGGTTTATCCCAGGAGAGCCTACACTCTCTGAAGCCGTTGCACGCATGCCAAAGGTCCAAAAAGAACCCCTGTCACGCCGAGGATGAAGAGGAGCTCTCCAGCTTTACCGGGGACTTCCCTAAATCTTCTACACCATGCCAAGTGCGGTTAGAGCCACTGGTGGTGCCGCTGACCAATGAAGCCTTGTTGGGGGTAGTGGGGTCTGGGTTGCTCACACCCACCTCTTCGCCTCACGGCTCCACCCTGACACGCAGCTCCAGCAGCGACAGTCTGCGCAGCGTCAGGGGGAAACCTGGTCTCGTACGTCAGAGGGCGCAGGAGATCGAGACCCGCATGCGTCTGGCAGGCCTGACCGTGCCCTCGAGGCTGAAGCGGTCCAATTCGCTGGCCAAGTTGGGCAGCCTCAACTTCTCCTCGGAGGACCTGTGTTCGGCCTGCTCCTCAGACGCAGGAACACTACTGCTCCTCTCGCTGTCCCCAGAGCCAGATCCTGGCCTGGAGTGGGACTCCCCCACCACCTCTGCTCTGTCGCGGCCCTGCAAGGACCTGCACACTCCAGAGAGAGCGCTGCCAGGTGAGCCCCGAAGCTGACACATCAAGCGGAGGTTATATACACTCCACCCATTCCCACATTGGTCATGCTGTCAGTCCGGAGAGTAGAGACAAATGAAACAATTGAAAAAAAAAACAATGCCAACTGTTGTTATGAGGAGTACTGTCCACTCTCCTGTGCCACATTGTTTCTCAAACTGCTGTTCACAGTGATGAAAGTCATATTGCTGTATCTGACAAACGTGTAAAGCCATCAGTTCCCCTGTAACTTGGTTTGATTCATGGACAAACAAGTGCCTTACGTATGAGACCAGAGGCACGGAGCTGTGTGTTAGACTGCAGGGCGAGACGGTACAAGACGCTCTTTAACCTTTAACTTCACAGTACCTGATATGTACCAAAATATGGTATCCATCGGCACTTAGATTATTTTTCCTGTCTGGTACAATGTGGTCACTTATGTTGATGAACTTGAATCCCTCAGTGGAGCCTGACAGAAAGCAAAGTGTTAATAAATGTAGAGTTGTTTACCGCACAGTTTATGTTTTAGATGCTAGAGGGTTGTAAAATTAATGGTTACCTCATGTTGCATTCATAGAGCTCTTTCTCAGATGAACACCGGGCCAGAGCTGAACTCAGTTCATTTGCTGATGTCGAATTAAGGCGAGGAAATCAGTCTTGAACTCATTTTAATGCAGAGGCATGTGTTAATGCATTAATGTGTAATGAAATGTGAGTCTGTGAGTGAATGAATGTGATGCAAGAGAAGAGAAAAGGTTGTGACTTTGTTTTGCCAGAGGCTTGCTCACTGTTTTCAACAAACAGAACAAAACAATTTCAGAGTTTGTTGTTCCTTTGCACTGCTTTTTGTATTGAGTGAATACCGGTACACAGCAAGCTATCTTCCAAAATAACATTACAGTAATGTTATCGACCTCATCATTCCCGACAAAGTTCTTGGGACGGCAGAGTGAGGAGTCACGCTGCATGGCTTGAAATCATAATATTAGCATCTAGTGTGACAGGAACTGAGGATTTACGGCAGTCAAATCATACAATGAATGTGAGGGTTCTTTCCAGTCTAAAGTTATTTGATTGTTTTTGGCAAGAAATGAACACAAAGCATTAAACGCTTTACACCCAAACATTCTTTACCATAAATGAGCTCATCCTTGAGGGTTGCCAACACTTTAAACTCATTTGTGCTTCTTGAAATGTGAAAGACCAAAGTTCTTTGGCTGTCTCGACACAATTGGAAACACCATTGACGCTGTACAAAACATGTGAACCATACTGTCAATCATGTACGTATTTAAATGCTGTCACATCTTTTTGCACCTTTTGGGAGAAACGAAAGAGACTCAGTGAAGTCATCAGGCTCATAGCTGTTAAGCTTTCATGCTCATATCATCAGTGAGTTTGAAAGCTTTTGTCACACTGACGTGACAATGATCACAATGGGTTACTTCACAGTTTTAGTAACCATTTTCTTTTTATATTTAAGTATGCAGTAACTTTTGTACTGTACATTGCTGTAGTTTGAATGCATATTGCACTTTTTATGTTCAAAATAATGTACTGTATGTGTTCATTATGGAAATAAACATTTCTTTTACATAATAAAACATGGATCGTGTTTTTTCTCATGAATACAGTTCATTCCATACTAATAGTATCAGAGAAGCAGACAGGGGATCATATACTGTATCACCCTGAATGTTACAGATGCTGTGTTCACAACCTTCCTGAATGAGGAACTATCACAGATATTGTGATATGAGTCATGTTAGTGGGAGTGGTAAGTTTTGCACTTCAGTTTCACTGAAAAAAATCTGAAAAGGGGGTCTGTACCAAACAAGCATGTTCCCTTTACATCTGGAGAAAATTATTTATGTGCTGGGGCTTCATTTATAATTGTATGTTGTAACACATTTTACTTTTATCAAAAAATTGCTGCTCCTGGCTCCTGGATATTGCACTTGTTATTGCGATTCTGATAGTATTTCGATTGAATGTTCAGCCCTATCACAGGAACAGCTAAATATCTGTGCAGTGACTCGACTGTGATGGTGTCTGTATCCTGAAATTACATCATCGTGCCCCCATCTGTATGCTTTGGCAGGAGAGCCGTTCACTAACAGCCAGCTTATATAACATTTGGCTTCCCGTCACTGTTTGCATGACATCAGTGAATTACTTAAGTTACACGCTCTTGTTCCTCCTATGTGACTGTGCATGTCTGTGTAATGAATAGTCGGCCCTGTGTACAGTTTAGCATGTGGTTGTGGGGGTCCGTGTGAATTGACACAGGTATAAAGCCTTTCAGCTGAGATCGGTATTTCCAGAAATGTGAAATGGAAAACAAATGTGCCAGACGACTGTAAACCTGTAAACATTTAAATGACAGAGACGAAGTAAGAAGCTTTGTAAAGCTCATGAGTGTGCCGAGAAGCCTGTGGAGCCCGTCTCCAATTAATGATGATCTTGAATTAGAGACAGATTGGCTTTGGTCTAGACTAGATAGAGAGTGACCTGCAACCCTTTTCAAACACAAAAACACCGGTTGACAAGAGCATGAGGACTTCTAGCTGCCCGTCTGTCAACATCGCAGAGTTCATTCTCCAGCCTCTGGGTGTGGGCCGTCTTCCCCTTCTTCTGCCGGTGAATTCTTGGCTGCTGAACCTCCACTTTTGTTTTATTATCTGAGGACGTATCCTGTTTTGGACGTTACTAGAGAGACCAAGAGAAACAAAAGAAAAAGGTCTGAGCTATTTTTCAGATGATTTCCCACACTCCTGGACGTATCCAGGTTGGCTACAGCTACTGACCCTGCTTTTTTTTTTTTTGTTTTTTTTACTCCTCTTCTACTTATCTTAACTAGGTTTGGGGAGTGAAGTAGTATCTGTGCACCCCATGACACCGGTATGCAAACAGTGTTGTGTAAGGAAAAGAAAAAATTAGGCCATTCCTTATATTGACTCTTACTGTCAGGATCTGTACTGGTGACTGACCATAACATCCACTTTTATTCCCTTGCCTTCCACTTGGATAGGAGGTGAAAAAGTCAGCTCTTACGTACCTGAAATCTAAGCTCAGGGTCAAAACACATTCTCCACAAACCTGAATCAACATAAACTAAACGAAGAGATGGAGAAATTACAGTTAGCTTCTCCAAGGTTTCTCAAGACAGCAACAAGCAAAGCTGCAAGTTCCCCTGATTGTGTTAGTCAAATGCTCTGTGACATCACATGGATGCATAATATAAGGCTCCCATTGCTTGTGCATTTGAGGGAGGACTGAGCATCACCAAACAACCAACAAAGAGCACTCTGTCGGTCCTGAGAGAGAGCGATCGACTCGGCTAGGACATCTTACTGGTAAGTGTCAGCCTCAACATAAGAGATCAATATTGCATGCATCTCATTGGAAGATCAGGGCGCTGTTATGACCCAGGACTGTGCCCACCTTGTTGTGTCATACTAATCCGAGCTCATAGCTGCTAAAAAGCGATAAGTTGTCTGTTTTCCAGAAGCTGAGACTTGTAAGAGGTTCCTGGCTTACTGGTTTTGAATTCCTGTCTGAATATGTTGACGCAGCAGAGCACATGGTGATCAAGTGATCAGCTTTGAGCATTCAGGGAGGATGAGACAGGATAATAGAGCAGTTGTTAACAGGGACTGACTGCCTTAGGTGAAGGGGTTCCCCACTCTGACTGAGAGTAGGTGGAGGATAATCAATTAATGCAAATTCCACTGAGAACCTGATTCTAATCCACAGTCCACAAACTCTGGAGGAGGAGAAAAGTCTGTTCTGCAACTTGTTCTATTGACATCCTCATGCATTTCTGCTCTCTCCCTCGGTGTTGCAGCACAGCAATGCCACCATTGCAGGGTGATAACATTAGCTCCCTCAGCCATGTGTCAGGCCAGTGAGCAGGCCTGTCAGATGATAAGACAACGGCAGTCATATGTTGTCACAGAGAGGGGGATGAGGCCACAGACAGGAAACAGACTCATGGTCCAGACCATTGTTCATTATGCCCCACCATGTTCTCTGCTTACTGCTGCAGTTTGGTGGATGAAAACTCATTAAACAATTAGACAATTGCATGGAAAAGCTTGTCTCTGCAACATGATGATTCTGGTTTTGCCTCACCCTGCTTTCTTGTTAGCTATCACCTCCTCCCGCTGCTACTAGTATTACTTTATGACTATTAATCATCATGGTAGCCGTCAACATCATTATTATAAAAGCTATAACTGCAGTCAGCAGCAGCATAATGTTCCCGAGAGAAGCTTAATTAATACAAAACTTATAAAAAAAAGTTAGATTAATTGCATTAACAGATTTTACCATGCTTTCCTTATACATGCAACATGTGGGAACACACACACACACACAAAACGGATTTACTGGCGCCTAGTCAATTAATCGGGTCACATGAAACCAAACCAGTAAAAAATCCTGACAAGTAGAAGTATGAAAAAAACAAGCTGGCTTTCAAAATGAAATGCAAAGAGTGGAGAAAATGATTGCTGACAGACTGTCACAAGACTTTGCGAACCTTCAGTACTGACAGAGAGGGATTAATCAATCTGTCAGACTCAGTGTTGCTGCTGTTCCTATCTGCTGTGATGCTGATTAACCCAAACCAGTGATCACATATTTTATATATCAGCATTGTTAGTCTAAAGATGAGGCTTTATGTCCTAAATTCAAATAATCCATTCAGTTTGTATGAGTGAAAATGCACCATTACAGAAAGTGTAGGAGAGGAGGATAATAGTGCTCCAGTGGTTCTGCTGAATCACGCATCAGTCCAAAACAATGGATTCAAATTCAGTCAGATTGATGCAAAATCTTGTGACTGTAATTTGACTTAAAGTTGAGCAACTGTTGACAACACAAGTGCATGAATAAGCCAACAGAGGGGATACTATAGCAGTTAAGGTCATAAGATACTCCAATTCACCACTTCCATGAAAATCGCTCCTGTGTGACCATGAGTTGTTTGCTACACGGTCTCTTGCAAAGACTGAAACCATTTCTAATGTGTGGACAGATCCCGGGTGTCTTCTCCTCCTCTGTTCAGCAACTTCCAGGTTTCAGTGTAATATTCAAACAGGAAATGTGAGTGGAGATGCTCAGAATAACAGAGGCTGTGGTAGAGCACTGATCAATCATGGTCAGCAGGCACAAGAATCTGGGCACATGGCTTTGGGAGGGTCATTTGTTGTGAGTTTAACACCATGTCTTTCTCTACAGATCAGTATGGGACAGAACCAGGATAAACTGGAAGGGGGAGAACAGGCCATCAGTGAAGGATTGGAGGAGACAAGGCCATGCCCCAACTCTGGAGATGCAGGCAGTCATACAGGTGATGTCATGGGGGGAGGAAGCTTCTGTGAGGAGGAGGCTGGTAACACCAGGGAAAATTCAGGAGAGCCAGACGTTCAGGAGTTGGATGGGAGCCCCGGCCAGGAGCCAACAACACCTTCTACCGAGAAGCACATAAATTTGTGGGTGAGTCCTTTCGCTGCAAGGGAGGTGAGACAGGGAGGGGCCGCAGGAAAGGAGGGAGGAGGAGGAGGAGGAGAAGGAGGCAGGACCGCTTCTGTGGTTCCACAGGAGACAGACGAGAACCAAAAGAGTTGTACTAGATTTGAGGAGAGAGCCAGAGCATACAAGGTGTACAATCAAATCAAGAAAGATAAGAAGACTGAGGAGGAGCTTCACACTTCCTCAAAGATCAAGATGGACTATCAGGACGAGGAGAGTCGAGATGAAAGCTTCCCTGTTGGAGTTTCATGTGAAACGTTTGGCCTTGCTGTTACCTCGGAGGATGCAAACTTACTTGGAAACACAGAAGAGGACTCTGTGCTGATGAAGACGAGCAGATGTGGAACTCACGCAGGAAGTGAGTTGCTACTGTCTGTTCAACAGGATCAGAATGACACCATCATGGCTGACGTTGCTGGTGAAGATATTAAACTCTGTGCAGGAACAGTGGGCCGCTTGAGTGAGAGGAAGGGACTGCCCACAGCTCAACCCCAACATCCTTTGAAAAACAGGCTGCAGAAAGAGTCTTTATCAGACATGAGTGATACCATTCACTGCAGACCTACAAAGCAGAAAACAGAGAATAACACAAAAAAGGAAACGCTATCGTGTGAGATGAAGCCAGGTTTGAATGACTACTCTTCAACAGAACCAAAGGTCATTGATACTGATGATCAAAGGGAGTCATTGAGGCCTTATCAACAGATGGACGCAAGTGAAGCAACTGCAAATCAAAAGATAGGCTCGAATTCAGCATCAAATCCAGCCTCTCCCACTGAGCCCAGTTCTATTTTGGAGAGGCTACTGAAGAGAAACAGAAAGGAGACAAGCCCAGCTCTTTCAGAAATAAAAGAGGTTGACATAAATGACAAAGATGCCACGGATGTTACTGCAAAGAGGGTCCTTGACAGTGCAGCAGCAGAGCTACCCACTGATAAACTCGATCAGTCAGACGTAAATACATCAGTATGTGACATGGAGGGGTTGAAAGAGAAACCACGGAAAGAAAACCTTGCAGCCAAAGATCATCACATTAAGAGAATGGTCATGAAACAGAGAGACATGGCTGACACCTCAGATGAAGTTTGTTGTCAGCCTGGAGTGATGGGAAATACTATGTGTGAGAGCTCACTCACAAACACACATTGTACCAAAGCTGATTGTCAGAGTTCAAAGAACATCAACCCGACAGATGCTTCAGCCAAGGAGGATATGGAGATAAAGCCAAATGTGAGTCCCTCAAACAACCCGTCCTCAGACAACTCACAATCAGCTGTTTCACATGAAAGCAGGTCATGTGAGGTGAGTGGTGTGATTGCTGAGGAATCTGCACCTTCCTCACTGTCTCATGCAAAGTCTCCACCCACAAAGAGTGATGGGCAAATTGTGGACCCTGACCATTTACTTGCCACTGAGAAGACAGATACCAGTACTGTAAGACCAGCTCTACTAAAAAGGAGTGACAGTGAGAGAAAAGCTGATCTGCAGTTATCAGGCTCTGCATGCTCAGATGATCCATCTGTGAGGAGGAAGAAGGTGAAGACCTCCACTGAGGACACTGCTGCACCAGCTGTGGACACTGGCTCCGTTTTGGTTGCAGCCGGCACAGTTACATCAGAGGAAAGCCACCAGGTCACAGCAGGCATTAAGCAGGATCTTCTTATGACACTCAATGCAGGAAACATGACGGCAGACCAACCTGACAGAAAACTTGTCAAAGAGAGTGATGACAGTGTCTCAATGAGGGATAAATCCCAAACCACTCCCAAATCTAGGCCTGTCTCAGAACTCATAAAGGAGACCATTCAACTGCATGAAAAGCTGCAGCACCAGGACTGGCCAAAGCCCGCTGAAGTCAAGTCTGATGAGCAGGGCCAGTCTGTGAAGGTGGCACAGATGAAGGCGGCTTTCGACTCAGCTCAGAAATCCCCAGACAAGGCAGTCGAGAGGAAGCCATCAATGAGAAAAGGTAAGGATAAAATCTAGCTTACTGCCATTTATATACTATAGTATCAAATGTGTAGAAAATGTGGATAGGGAGGAACACACAGGGGATAAAAGGATAGCAGGTAAATTAATCAGTGAGTCATTTGTCATTCAAAAGACAATTAACCAATAAAATTGCTTTCCTGGTCTGTGAACCAGGAGAATTTGGGCTGCTAGATTCACCACAAACACTTGCATCAGCCCTCATCTAAAAGACTGAAGGAGTGTGAGGAAAAAATAGACTGGATGATGGAATACAGCTGTTTTCTTCTGCATAAAGTCTCCATCATTCTGGATTTGTGAAATAATGCCATCTTGTGGTGCTGTAAAACATTTGTAGTACACTGTGTTCCTTGAATATATTTTTAATATCATGACATGATAACTAGAACAGTAATATTGTACAAACATGTGCCATTGTTCCATTGTCTATCACAAACTGTATATAATGCTTTTTAATTCATGGACATTGGACGCATTCTGCATAGAATTACTTTCTCACACTGAACCATTCAGTCAGAAACACTGTTTCTATCCTAATATTCAGAATCCATATTTTACCCCCATTCACTCTCAACTGCAAATACAAACGCTACCTATTTTATCCTATTTTACTCATCATTATTGTCTCACCCTGATCTTTTTTCATATATTATGCCCCCCTG